>NC_141683.1:12665376-13389543 GCF_028749965.1 Puma concolor | reverse complement strand
AGTTAGAGCCAAAAGGATTTGACTTTGGTTTCTTCAGGATAACAGTATTTAAATTGGAGGATTTTTTGATTTAAGTAAGCTAATGCTTGCAAAATTCTAGTATTATGATCCATAAATGGCAGTATTACTGTTTGATTGTAGATCCTCTGAAATACCCAAAGGATCTTTGTATATGACTACTGATGGATTAGCATATGAGAAATGTATTTTTCTTTATTTATTGGAAAAATTTGGTTTACCTAGATCTCCTTATAATTTTAGTTTCAGCTTAATTTTTAAATGTTTCATTTTATAACAGATTTACACTTTCAGAAGAATTCCAAAGATAGTACACAGGGTTCCTATGTACTCTACATCCTGTTTCACTTATTATTAACATTTTATGTTGTTGGGTATTTATTACAATTAATGAACCAGTATTAATACATTATTATTAACTGAAGTCTATACTTCTTTCAGTTTTCTTTTGTTGTGCCTGATGTTGTTCTTCTCTATTCCAGGATCCCAGGATACTACGTTACATTTAGTTGTCATATCTCTTTAGGCTTCTGGAGTTTCTGAGACTTTCCTTGTTTTTTAATGACCTTGACAGTTTTGAGAAGTACTGGCCAGGTATTTGGAGAATGTCTCTCAATCAGGATTTGTCGAATGGTTTTCTCATGCTTAGACTGAGACTATGTAGTTTTGGGAGGAAGACCACAGAGGTGAAGTGCCTTTTTCATTATAGCATATCAAGGATACATACTGTTAACATATCTTGTCATTGTTGATATCAACTTTGGCCACCTGGCTGAGGTAAAGTTTCTCAGATTGCTTCACTGTAGTTAGTCTCTTTTGCTTCCTTTTCATTCTGTCCTTTTGGAAAGAAGTCACTAAGTGTGACCCACACTGAAGCAGTGAGGAGTTAAATTCAAAGTACATATATAAATTATTTGGAATTATTCTATATGTGAAATTCATTTAGTCTCTCCAATTTTGTATTACTTCATTCATTTATCAATATCAATACAGATATTTGGCTTATACTTTCAATATAATTCAATTATAGTTTATAATTATAATAATATTATAGTTCAATACTATTATAGTTCAATTATAGTTCAATACTACCTTATTTATGATGTTACTTAAATTGTTCCAGGTTTGGCCATTGGGACCTCTACCCATTGTCAACTGTGGTCCTTTGACACACCTCAACATTGTTGGATTTTTTTTAGCACTGCTTTATTTTCTGGCACTAAAGATGCTCCTGGTTTATCCTGTGTATTTTCTGCCCCAGTCCTAGAATCAGTCATTTCACCATGGAACTCTGGTCCCTTTTACTGAGAATGCTGTTAGAGAACAAGATATGCGTGCTAGGTGGTGTGCTGGTCGCTACTGAGGTGTCCTTGCTTCTAGGCTCTCACTGTTGACATTGTAAGAAAATATATGTGTGTGTATACCAACGTGTATATCTACATACACCTATAAAAACTTCTATGTGTAAGCATTTGTATTTATCTTAAGCTAATATGAATTCATATCGATATCTCCAACTTTAATCCACTGCCTTATGGATGATTCTAACCCATCCCCTTGTTTATTTTTATAGTCATACTGAAAAATCTGTCTCCTACCATCTGTCATCTAGTTAATAAATTTTCCAATTGCAAGTATACATGTATAACACTATTAGAACTGTTCATTTTTACCTCCATGGAATACAACTTTATTAACTAGGGTAAAGTGCTTTAAACAGGGTCTCTTTTGCCCTGTTCTTATAGACTTTTCTCATTTCCAAAGTTACTTAGGTCAGTATCTTTTTCCCCATCCACTTCCATGAGTTATATTGTATTTATAATACAACTCGATTGTTTTGTCACATTCCACATTCCATTGTCAGATTCCTCCAACCTATCAAATGATTCTTTGAAAATATTCATCCCGTGCCCTAAAAGAGCCCCTAAATTTTGCCCAGGTTTTGTGTCTGTCATTAATTTTGAAAAGTTTTCAGTTATTATTATGTCAAATATTACACAGATTATGCCTTTTGAAATTGTTCCACAATTCTTGGATGTTCTATTTTTCCTTTCTTTCCTTTTTTTTTTTTTTCCTTTTTTCTTTCTTGCCTTTTCAATTTGGGAAGTGTCTATTGGCCAGTCTTCAAGGTCACTGATTCTTTTTTATGAGCTCATCAAAGGCATTCTTCATTTCTCTTAAAATGTTTTTGATTTCTTGCCTTTCCTTTTGGTCTTTTTCCTTAGGGTTTCCACTTTTCTGCTTAATAATATCCCTATCTGTTCTTGCATATTATTGACTTTTTCCATTAGATCTTTTAACCCATATTAATCATGTTATTTTATTACATTCTTGGAAACTCCAACATCTGTTTCATATTAAGTATGGCTACGATGCCTGCTTTCTCTTCAGATTGTTCTTCTTCCCTTTGGCATGATTATAACTGTTTTGAGAACTGGACATATTGTATGAAGTAATAGGGACTGAAACTTATAGGCCCTTAGTGTGAGGACTTATGTTAATCTGCCTAGGAGTTGGGCTGTTTAGTATTTGCTGAAGCTTTCAAGGGCTTCATATTTTTCTAATGTTCATGCTGTAGTCTTCTCTCTTGATTTTGGGCTTCCCTAAATACTCCTCTTCAGACAGAGTTTCTTCTTTGAAGCTATTTTAGCTATAATTGACTGTATTTTACTGCAGCTCTGTGGGTCGAGTGGTAAGATGTGGGGTAGGAGAAGTATGACATAGTTTTATGATCAGGTCTCAGTCTATTGGTAGACTTGTATCTGCACACCGTAACGAGAGTCTGCACAGATGTTACACTAATGATATAGCTATTTATTTTTCCATTTAAGTGAGAGACCAATGAGTTGAGGAAGTCTGAATGGGAGGAATGCCCTTCAACAAGGTCAAATAAGATTTTAGTAAAGTACTGTCCTCTGAAGACTAGCTCTTTCTCATGGAGAACTCTCTGCACATTTTACAATAATTACTCTTCCCTTGCTTCAACAGAGCCATGAGGGGATCTTTTTGAAATCTTCAACATTAGAACATGGGGTGGGTTCCTGTAGGTATAAGTGACAACAGTGAGGAATTTAACAGTTCATCAAAATTACTATTTAAGTGTTCCTATCAGTTTGTGGCTCTAGCGGCTCCTTCTCCAAATAAGCAGACTTCAGGTGTGACTCTCTGGAATCCCCTGTCTTTCTAGAATATCCAGTGGCAGTTTTCCCTGAAACCAGTTCTCTGATGGATCCAAAAAGTCACTGATTTTCAATGTGTGTAACTTTTTTTATTGTAAGAATGGGAGTGATGACTTCCAAGTTCTTTATATGTTAAAGCTGAAACCAAAAGTCAGATTCATTTTTTATACCATATACAAGAACAAATTAAAAAAATGAAAGAGAGATTTTTATGTAAAAACTAAAACCAATATTTTAAAATCAATGATTGGTGAATTTTTCTGTAACTTTGAAGTAGGAAAAAGAATTCCAAACTATAAATCAAAATCTGGAAGCAATAAAAATAAAGTATGTAAATTTGACTACTTTTTTATATAAAGTGTCTTGCCATAGTCAAAGTAAAAATAAAATAATAAAATGACAAAAATATAAATTATATCAAAGAGTTTACATTCTTAATACATAAAGAACTTTTGAAAATAGAAAACAAAAAATTCTCACTGCCCTATAGAATAAATTAGCTAGCAGGGAGACAACGCACATGAGGAAAAAAGAAGATATATAAACGGCTCTTAATAATAGGAAAAGGTAACTAATCTCATTCAAAATAAGAAAAACGCAAATTGAAACTATCCTGTGCTACTATTTCTCATCTAATTGGAAAAAAATCTAAAAATATGACAAAAAAATTTGTGAGGCTGTGGGGACACATGAACTTTCAATATCACTGGGATGAATGTTAAATGATACATCTCCTGAGGTGGAGGGGATTTGGCATATTTAACAAATCACATACATGTTTATCCGTTAATCTGAAAAAAATCCATGTTTTATAATCTTCATATTTAGAGACAAAACTATGAAAATATATATGAACAATGCTTATTGCTCCCTGAATTTCTGCTCTCTTTCAAAATAAATTACTTATGAAATTTTATCCCTGTCCCCAGCTTAACTCTCAGAATGTAATTGCTCAAGTCAGTGTCTTCCCAGTTGCTCTCTGACAGGTTAATGCTGAGACAGAGGAGGTAAAGAGAAGATTCTCTAATTGGCTGAAAAACTAGTGCCTCAAAAGAGAAACTGCTGCCCACTTTTCTGTTTAGTACAGACCTTAGTTAGGCCCTTTGTGGAAAAACCATGCAAAAATACTGTCATCTGAGGACCTCACAGAAAGAATGTACATAAATATCATTTAATAGAAAAAAAGAAGAAGCTTAATTTAAATAAAAACATTCACTATCATCAATTGGATTAAAGAAGACATGATATCTTCAAACAAACAAACAAACAAACAAAAAATCCATCAAGAGAAAATAAGATGGCAGCAAGTGTATGTTTGGAGAGGAAAAAACTGTCCCTTCTGAAGGACCTTTCGTGAATGGCAATTAAAACTATTCCTAGCAAAAGAACATGAAAGGAGTCCTCTGGTAAGTGAATGATTCTCTTAGATCTTAGAAATAAACTGATGATCACTCCAAGAGTTTGATGTTAAGGAATTTTCTTATGTTTTACTGTCTGTGTAAGTATTTTAGCAGAAATTTGGGGGAGGCTGAGTTGAAGACTGCCAGTTGACTACTCCATAAACTTTCTCTTTTCATTCTAAATAATATCTGCAGGTGAAATAAAATGGTTTGGTCCAGTGGGGGACATGCATAAGAATCAGGGTCAGTGGTATCTGACTTCTGGCTTCCTCTTTGACACCTTTATTGTCTACCAAGTTTAGATTGGGACCCTGAATCTGCAGATTCCAGCAACTTGGATAATAAAGAATCGGGATCTTTTTTTCCTCTTTGGGTTAGTAGGAAAAGCCCTGAGCAGAAGGAATGTTTGGTTAGCTTGTGTCTTGAGAACTGCATCTATGAAATTATAGTAGTACAACCCTTGCCATATCTATTGTCAAAGGTATTGGGAACACAAACTAAGATACTAATCACTTTGGGGAAAAAAGTGAGACACTAAGCATCTTTCTCTGGAACCTAGAATTTTGTGTTAAAGTCAACTGTAAAAAAAAATCACATATAAAAAAATAGGATGTTGGGGAACATTTTTTTTCTCATAAATCTAAGTAATTCAATATTAAAATTCTGATCACTGGAGGAGAAAAACACATGCTGAATCAACTGTTTACTCTCATCAATGAGAAAAAAAAAATTAAACCCAAATTTTCTCTATTCTTGACTACTTTCCCATTGCTTAAATAACAGGTAGACTCTGGCTTTGTTTTGAGAATTTAATTATTCAGGACTCACTGTAAGAAAGGGAGTAAGGCACAAGGATTGTCAGACCAAAGCACGCAGCATAAAAATCCACCTATTATATAACTATCTTGAACTTAGAACAGCTGCCAATATCAGTAAAAATATCTGAAGTTTCTGAATAAGATTTATTATTCTCACACATGTGATTTCATAACTTATTTGGTCTAATTGGGTAAAGTCAGCTGTTTTGATTTCTTTTCATTTTTAATTCTTATAATTATTTCCATGCTTTGACTCCAAAAAAATATTTTTAAGGTATGAGTAAATCCAACTATTCTTGTTGCCCTCAAAAAAATTAAAGTACTCATAATTCACATACATTCTTCAAATAGCATTAATTTATTAATTTTTTCTGACCTTTTCAGGAAACATAATTAGTTATCAGGAGTATCACCTATTATCAAAATGGAAACCTCAGTTCCAAGCAGTTACATTAATTCCATGATCACTTACTTATCAATATTTATTCAATAATTAAGTTAACATTCAGTCAAGGAGATAATAAATACTTCCATTTTAAGAGCTGAAGGCTATGAGATTTTCCCAAGGTGATATGATAATTTACTGACAAAATATGCCTGAATTTTTTAATGTGAATCATTCTTTGTCCCTTATCCATCTGCAATCACCATATCTAAACTTAAGACAAGTTCATATAGCTATATTCCCCATATTTCTTTTTTTTTCTCCTGATTTTCTCCTTTAGAATCCAGTTATAACATGTACACTATATCTCATAGGTTTTTCTTGAATGGGATTCTTCAGTATTTCCATTTTTCTGGTTTAGTTTTTAAAGTAAGACTTTAGGGGCACCTGGGTGGCTCAGTCAGTTGAGCATCTGACTTCCGCTCAAGTCATTATTCTCATGGTTCATGAGTTCCACCCTCAAATCAGGCTCTGTGTTGACAGCTCGGAGCCTGGAGCCTGCTTTGGATTCTGTGTCTCCCTCTCTCTCTGCCCTTCCCCTGCTCATGCTCTTTCCTCTTTCTCAAAAATAAATAAATGTTAATAAATAAATAAAGACTTTAAATTTAATCATGTGCCAAATTATGTTTTAGTTCTTAACTGGTTTTTCCTTATAGTATACCGGGATTCTCTTTCAAAATCTACTTTTAAATTTTTACTTTGTTTTTATTGTTTTTATTTTGTTTCTACTGTGTGTGTATATGTGTGTTTCCTTTTAACCCTAGTAGAGGGGAAAAATGAGGTGTGAAGTTAAAATGCATGGTTGTGAAGGCATAGTTTATAGGGACATAGAGAAAGGGAGATTACTAATCAAGAGGGATAATATTTTTTAAAAGCTGTAGGCTCTCATATTTTCAAAACTAATGAATAAATCTAATGTTACCTAAATAGAAACTGGTGGGGATAGACTTAAAATCTCAGTGGTCAGAACAGTCCAGAGCTGGGCTCTCAAGTATACTGCTGCACTATCTCTAATTTGGGAAAGCAAGGTTGAATGAATACTGCAATTTTTTTTTTACATAAAATGAGCCCAGTAGTGTGTTTGCCTCTATCTCTGGGCTCAAATGTGATATGTTTTCAGGGTGTAAGCCAATTTCCTTCTTGGTTGTGAGGCAAATATTTTCTTGACTCCCTCCCAGCCCTTCTCATTGGAAACAAACATGCCTAGACATGGAGTGAGTGTGAAGGTAAAAGCAACAGGGATAATAACGTAACAAAATCACAGTCCCAAAATTGAGAATTCCAGTGGCCTGTACAGGGACAAAAAACATCCACCATCAATTAGGCTCTTTGGAATCTAACTTTTTTTGCCTGGATCTGTAATATTATCACAACAATACCTATCTCAATGAAAATGAAAATAAAATATTAAGTACTGAGTAGACAAGCTGAAGAAATAAAATAAGCAGGTCTTCTGATCTGGTTTCTTTATATTGTATGGAGATCACCAGGAAAATAACTACTGCGGCTCTAGTAGAACTCGAAAGCTTGAGAGCTGAAGAGTAAGAGTAAGAGTGATAATGAACACTGCCTGCAAAACTGCTCAAAGTCAATTTAGGAAGATAGAAGCAACGTTTTGAAAAATTCAAGAAAATAATATGTACCTATAAAGAGTACAATGATCCCCTTAGATTTTTAAGTATTTTTAAAAAGTATTTATTCATGATTTATTTGACAACAACACTAGGTGCTTTACAAAAAGAATTGATTGAAGGTTTTTACTCTATGCCTGAAACAGCAACGGCACAGATAAGATATGAGAGGGCATGAAGACAGACAATTATCTCAGAAAAATATGCACAAAATAATAATGAATATTAAAAATCTCACTTCTGTTGCAACATCTCTTGGTACAAGATCTGTCCATGACTCCTCCTCATAGTCAAAAGGAATTGAAACCCTGTCTTCAAAGGAATTCCTTGTTGGTTGGCAAATATTCCATTTTCCAATTCACAAATAGCTCTCTTACTGTTTTTGTCCAAATTAGAATGGTCCTTATTAATTTTTCTGAGATCTTACCATCCTAAAGGATATGCAACATATGCTTTTCGTGAAAAGATACTATACCTAAATAAAGCCTTCATTAACAGCCTAGCAACTTAATTTCATTTCCTCCCCCTATACCAAAAGTTATAGTTATAAAAATTTAAAGTTCTCTAACTGAGTAAGTTTCCTTCCTAGTCACTGTTTACTTTGCACATAACCCGGAAAAGATTGTTGGCTGCAATTCTTGCGGTGTTACTAAAATATTTCTTTAACGTCCCTAGCTAATATAGTGTATATGAATAGATGACTAAGACAGAAGCTGAATTTTCATATTGTGCTTTATCCCATGGTATACAGGGATTCAAAATTTGGCAGGTTTTTGTAAACAATGAACACACTACAAGAGTGTAAGAGCTTTGGTTCCCTTTACCACTGCCCCCCCAACACACTTTCTCCACTGCTCCATATTTAATTAAATTTCCTAATTCAAGTTCATGTTTGTTCCAAACCATAGAATTCCATTTATAATTCACATATTTTGGTAAGAAAATAGAGCACATTATGTACAAGCATATTTTCCATCAATTGCATTTGTCAACAGAAAAAGATGCTATTGAATACTTAAGTATTCATTTATCTGACCCTGAAAATCTAACTCATTTCTATTGAAGCTCTTAGAAACTCCAGCTCTAAGTAATTATTCATTTTGTTTGGTCCAAGTCTACACCTTTAAGAAGTTCCAAAATATTTCTGAAGTAAAAGAATGACTTACAAAATTCATGTGGGAATTAGTCACTGGAGGCTTTTAATCATGTCAAGGTGTTATGCTTCAGTGAATAAGATAAGTCTTGAACAAGTATCTAAAATTTTGCTTCTGAGCTCAAGTAAATCTTACACTAATTTTCCATCACCAGTTCTCAAATTTTACAGTCTTTGAGTTGAGAAAATAAAAGTGTTTTTGAAAACCTAAAGCAAACACAGAGAACTGCAGCATAAATAACTCAAGGGATTATCTTTGGATGCAAAGACTTGTTTCCTTATGATAATTCTAAATAATTTTTCAATAACTGTGCCTGATTCGTAACCTAAAAATGTCAATCTCTTTACCACATCCTAATGATGTACTCTACTGATTTAGAGTTTAGTCCACCCATTATACTTATGAGGAGAAAAAAAGAGGATATCTTAACAATCTAGACTCTTACAAATTTTATGTATGTAAAGTCAACTCCTACTTAGCACTGCTATGCCTCATTCATAAAAGAGGCAATTGTTGTATATTCATTCAACAAATGCCCAACAGTGGCTGAACTACACAACCTCCATAGACATGTCCTGTATAGAAGCTTTCCTTCTGATAGGGGGAAAAGTCATACAACCAGGCAATAAACCAATAAATAATTAATTATTAATCTTAATTAATTCTCTGAGGGAACCCAAAAGGATCCTGAGGTTAAATAAATAAATAAATAAATAAATAAATAAATAAATAAATCATGGGGAAAGGGAGGAGGACACACATATGTTGACTAAACAGGGATTTCTTCTCTGGTGAGGTGACCTGGAAGATGAATGTCAGCCATGTGAAGAGCTTGAACAAGACTGTCTTAGGTAGAAGAAATTGTTTATTAGGACTTTAAAGTAAGAAAGACCTTGACATGTTCAAAGCATTAAGAAGCATCAAAACATGTGGAAGAGCATGACGAGCTAGGCATATGAAAAGTATGAAAATAATCTGTTAAATAGCACGTCAAAGGATGTCTTGTAAAGATGGTGTATTGAATTCATGCTTTGACTCACTTCCTTCACCTCAAATACAAAGCAATAGCTCATAAGAAAGAAAAAAAATGGGAGGAAAAAAACATAGGGTGGCTCAAAGGAAAGATAAACATCTTCATGGACTAGAAATGTTGGTGAGTTTAGGTGAAGCCACATACGTTATGGACTCCAGGTCTATATGTTGGAAGTGGTGACTGAGAATTTGGCTTTGTGAAGTAAAGGAGACTCAAAAGTCTATTTGCAAGGTACAATTTCCATTTGTTCATGGTTGATATATGGGGAAATGATTGACTTTTGAACATGAATCTTGTATCCTGCAACTTTGTTATAACTTCCTATTAGTTCAAGGAGTGTTTTGTTGTTGTTGTTACACCTTTCAGATTTTGTATATAGAAAATCATGTCGTTTGTAAAAAAAAAAAAAAGAAAGTTTCATATCTCCATTTCCAAACTGCATATCTTTTATTTCCATTTCTTGTCTGACTGCATGAACTAGAACTTCCAGTACAATGTTGACAAGGAGTGTTAGATACAACAACCTTGCCTTCCCCATAATCTTAGTGGGAAAATTTCAAGTTTCTCACCATTAAGAATGATATTAGCCACAGAGCTTGTTTGTTTGTTTGTTTGTTTTTGTAGGTATTCTTTATCAAATTGAGAAAGCTCCTTTCTATTCCTGGTTTGCTGCTAGCTTTTTTTTTCTATTTATTTATTTTTTGTCATGAATAGGAGTTGAATATCACCAAGTATTTTTTCTTCACTTATTTATAAGATTTTGTGTATTATAATATTGATATTATATCATTAGTTTCTTCTCTAGCCTGATGATATGGAGGATTATATTAATTAATTTTAGAATTCTGAAACAGTCTTATATATATCTACAATAAATTTCACTTGTTCATAATGTATAATTCATTGTATGTATTGTTTAATTTGATTTGCTAATGTTTTGTTGAAGAGTTTTGTATCATGTTCATGAGATATATTACTCTGTGGTTTCCTTTTCTTGTGATGTGTTTATTTGATCTTCTTTCAGAGTGATGCTGGTCTCATAAATTAGTTAGGAAATGCTCTTTCTGCTTTTCATTCTGGAAGCTATTGTAGAGAACTGGTATAATGTCTTAAAAGTTTCATAGAAATCACAAGTGAACCCATCTGGGCCTGTGCTTTCTACTTTGGAAGGTTATTAATTTTTTATTCAATTTCTATAATAGATATGGGCTTATTCAGATAGTTCATTCTTTCTTGTATGAGTTTTGTCAGATTGTGTCTTTTCAGGAATTGGTTCATTTGATCTATTTATCAATTTTTGGACATAGAATTATTCATAGTCTTCCATTATTATCCATTTAATATTCATGAGATCTATAATAATGTTCCTTTTATTTCTGATATTAGTATTTTGTGTCTTCTCTCTTTTTTTCATAATTATCTTGACTAGAGGCTTATAAATTTTATTCATCTTTTCAAAGAATTACACATTGTCTTGTTGACTCTCTCTCTTGATTTCTTTTTTCCAAATTTATTGATTTCAGATATATTTTTTATTATTTCTTTTCTTGTTCATATTTTGCATTTAATTTGCCCTTCTTTTTCTAGTTTCCTAAGATAGAAGTTTAAATTATTGGTGTTCAATAGGTCTTCTTTTCCAATATATGTGCTCAATGCTATAAATTTCCTTTTAAGCACTGCTTTCACTTCATCCCATAAATGTTGATAAGTTGTATTTTTATTTTCATTTAGTTCAAACATTTTTCAATTTATATTGTATTTTCTTCTTGTAATTCTTATAATTAACCATGCATTATTTAGAAGTATGTTGGTTAATCTTCAAGTTGTTTGTTATTCTCCACTGTAGTCTGAGAACACACTTGGTATGATTTCACCTCTTTTGAATTTAAGGTGTGTTTTATGGTCTAGAATGTGGTCTACGTTGGATAATGTTCCATGTGAGCTTGAAATGAATGTGTAATTCTGCTGTTGTTGAGTGAAGTAGTGTACAGATGTCCATTACAGCCAATTGATTGATGGTACTATTGAACTATGATTGTTCTATTGGTACTATGGTACTATGGTACTATTGATTGAACTATGTCCTTCCTGATTTTCTGCCTGCCAGATCTGCCCCTTTCCAGGAGAGTGATGTTGAAGTCTACAACTATGAGAGTGGATTCATATATTTCACTTTGCATTTCTATGAAGTTTTGCTTCCTGTATTCTGACTCTGCTGTTAGAAGTGTACATATGAAAGGCTGTTTTTATATCTTCTTGGAGACTTGTTCCCTTTTTCATTATGTAATGCTCCTCTTTATCTTTGTTACTTTTCCTCAATCTGAAGCCTGTTCTGTCTGAAGTTAACATAGCTACTTCATCTTTACTCTGACTAATCTTAGTATGGTATACCTTTCATCATTTCATTAATACTAAAAAAAAATTTTTTTAATGTTTATTTTTGAGACAGAGAGAGACAGAGCCTGAGCAGGGGAGGGGCAGAGAGAGAGAGAGGGAGACACAGAATCTGAAGCAGGCTCCAGGCTCCGAGCTGTCAGCACAAAGCCTGACGTGGGGCTCAAACTCACAGACTGTGAGATCATGACCTGAACTGAAGTCAGACGCTTACCTGACTGAGCCATCATCATCTCATTAATATTAATCTATATTTGTTTTTACATTTCAAGTGGGTTTCAGATAAACAACATTTAAGTGAGCCTTGTTTTTTGATCCACTCTGACAATGTTTTTTTAATTAGTGTATTTCAATCATTGACATTTAAACTGATTATTGATATAATCGGATTAATATCTACCATATTTGTTAGTTTTCTGTCCATTGTTCTTTCTCCCCACTTTTGTCCTTATTTCTTTCTCTGTCTTTTTTGATTTTCATTGAGCTTTTTATCTGATTCTATTTTCTTTCCCTTCTTAGAAGATCAGTTATACCTTTTTTTAACTATACTTAGTGATTGCCTTAGAATTTGCAATTTACATTTACAACTAACTCAAGTCTTTCAAGTAACATCATCTCATCAATAGTACAAGTATCTTATAATAACACAATATTCCCAATTCCCTCTACCAATACTTATATCATTGCTTCCATTCATTTCACTTCTACATGAACTATAATAATGCATATGACATAAAAGCACAAACTTATAATACAGAAGCATAATTAAATGCATTCTTGCTATTATCATTTGAATACACCTTTATCTTTTAGAAAAATTAAGAATAAAGAACTTATCGATCCATTAAGAATTTAAAAAACAAAGATTTTATTTACTTGTGCTTATTACCTTTTCTAATGTTCTTTGTTTATGTACATATGAGTTTCTGACGTTTATAATTCTCTTTCTCTCTGAGCAAATTCTTTTAAATTTTCTTGCAAAGCAAGTCTAATGGAAAAAATTCTCTCAATGTTTTAAGTAAGTCTTTATTTCTTCTTTTCTGAAAGATAATTTTATAGGGTATAGAATTCTGGGTTGGTGGGGTTTTTTTCCTCAATACTTTAAATAGTTCACTGTACTAGTGCACCTGGGTGGCTGAGTTGATTAAGCATCCAACGCTTGGTTTCAGCTTGGGTCATGGTCTTGCAGGTTTGCGGGTTCTAGCCCCAAATTGGGCTCTGCATTAGCAGCTTGGGATTCTCTCTCTTTCCTCTCTCCACCCCTCTCCCACTTGTGCTGTCTCTGTCTCTCTAAAAGTAAATAAATAAATTTAAAAAAAATTGTTCACTATACTCTCTTCTTGTTTGCATGGTTTATAAGAAGTCATGTGGTAATGTGGGTTTTTTTTCCTCTGGCATCTTACAAGATTTTTTCCCTAACCTTTGATTTCTCTGTTTTGAATATGATATGCCTAGGTATTGGATTTTTTGGCATTAATTATGCTTTGGTTTCTCTGAGCTTCCCATGTCTATGGTCTTGTGACTAACATTAACCAGAGGAAATTCTCATTATTGCTTCAAATATCTCTTCTCTTCTTTTTTTCTCTTCCTTCTCCTACTGATATTCCTATTATGTATATATGACACATTTTGGAATTGTGTCACTGTTCTTGAATCTATTGTTCCATTTTTTAGTCTTCTTACTTTTTGCTTTTCTTTTTTTAAATTTTTTTAATGTTTATTCATATTTTGAGAGACAGAGCATGAGCAGGGGAGGGGCAGAAATAGAAGGAGACACAGAATCCAGGCTCCAGGCTCTGAGCTTTCAGCACAGAGCCCAATGTGGGGCTCAAACTCATGAACTTCAAGATCATGACCTGAGCTGAAGTTGGACACTTACCAACTGAGCCACCCAGTTGGTGGTAGCAAGTTATGCTGAAACGGAAAGTATTCTGTAGTGCTATGATTAAGTCAGTTTTGATAAGCCTATGCCTCTGGACTATGAACTTTACCAGTGCTTCTCAGTCTCCCCCATTATTTGGTGGCACAGAGTGGCAGGGGGATCAGAAATGGATATCTCCCTTCTTCTATGTGGAACACTAGATGAAATAAAACCTGAGTATTTCCCTTCTTCTATGTGGAAGAATAGAACAGACTAGAGTTGGGTATTTCCCTTCCCCTAGTAGATTAGGCTCTGGTAGAATAATTTCTCTTGAGCACAGGCCCTGCTAAAATGAAGGGAATGCTCTGGCATATTTCACAATGGTTACTTTCCCCCTCTCTCTACCTGCAGTATTGGGGGGGGGGTTCTCTGATATTTATTGTGACAACTTGGTTGAACTCCCAGAAGTACAGTTGGGGGATCCCTTTTAACTAGGCTTCCTTGCAGTTTTTAGCTCTCAGATTGTACACACAGAGCTTTCAGAAATTCATCAATTATAGTTCAGGTTTTCCTACCTCAATATTGGTTCCAGTTCAGTTTTCTGCTTGTGGGTTTCTGTTCAGGTAAGTTGTATATTTGCTTCTCTGTCTCTCTAATTTGGGGGCAGTGGTTTGTCCTGCGATCTCACTTCTCTGAGAGATGTAAGTAGAGTTGCTGATTTTTCAGACTTTTCATCTTTTTAGTTGTTAGAATAGACTTGCAACCTCTGAGATTCTTAAATGCTGCACCAACAAAAAGAAATTTCTCTCTCCCTCTTTTTCAATTTTTTTTTAACGTTTATTTATTTTTGAGACAGGGAGAGACAGAGCATGAACGGGGGAGGGTCAGAGAGAGAGGGAGACACAGAATCTGAAACAGGCTCCAGGCTCTGAGCTGTTAGCACAGAGCCTGACGCAGGGCTCGAACTCACAGACCGCGAGATCATGACCTGAGCCGAAGTCAAACGCTTAACCGACTGAGCCACCCAGGCGCCCCTCTCTTTTTCAATTTTAATGATTATAACTCACTTCCAAATGTCATATGAGTCCATGTTCATGGATAAGAAGCCTCCATATCATCAAAATATCAGTTCTTATCAAACCAAATCTATAAATTTAATTCAATCCCACTCCTAATACCAGCAAGTTACTTTGTTTTTATTGACAAACTGATTCTAAATTTATTTGGAGAAGCAAATTACTGCAGAATAACCAACACCATACTGAAGGAGAAGAACAAAGTCAGGACTGACACTACCCAATTTTAAGACTTACTTTTGATTCATCAAGAGGATAAAATAGTTACAAACCTAACAACAAAGCCCCAAGATACATGAAGCATATGCTAATAGAATTGAAAGGAGAAAGAAACAATTCAACAATAGTAGCTGGTGACTTCAATTGCCCACTTTCAATAATAGATAAACAATTAGACTGATGACCATAAGGATATAGGAGACGTGGCTGACACTGTAAACCAACTAGACATACCAGACATCTATAGAACACTCCAACAAACAATAGCAACATACATATTCTCAAATACACATGGAACATTTTCTAGGATAGGCTACTAAATCAGTATTAACAAATTCAAATAATTGAAAACATACAAATCACACTCTCTCACCACAAGAGAATGAACTTAGAGATAAATAACAGAAGGAAATTTGACAAATTCAAAAATGTAGAAATTAAATAACACACTTCTAAGTAACCAATAGGTCAAAGAAGAAATCACAATGGAAAATAGAGAATACTTTGACAAATAGGAACACACAGCATAATTTTGGGGATGAAATGAAAACACTATCCAGAAGGAAATTTACAGTTGTAAACATCTACATTAAAAACAGTAAAGACTTCAAATCAATAATTTAAACTTTCATATAGGAAACTAGAGAAAGAAGAGCAAATTAAACCCAAAGCAATCAGAAGGAAAAAAATAATAGATATTACAGTTTGAATGAGCAAAATAGAGAATAAGGAAACAACAGAGAAAAATCAATGAAACCAAATGTTGGTTCTTTGAAAAGATCAACAAATAGACAAGACTTTAGCCAGAATGACCAAGCAAAAAAAAAAGGAGAGAAGAATTCAAATTATTAACTCCAGAATGAAAGAAGGGACATTGCTCTTAACCTCACAAAAATAAAAGAAGTATGAGGAAGTATTCTAAATTATTATAGGTCAACAAATTAGAAAATTTAGATGAAATGGATAAATCTATGAATATATATCAAGGATTATAAATCATGAGTTTGTGAGATTTATCCCAGGAATGCAAAAGTGTTTCATAATATAAAATTAATCAATGTAATGCACCATATTGAGAATAAAAGGGAAAAAACACATGATTATCTCATTGAATACTGAAAAATGACAAAATGTAACATTGTTTAATGATTTAAAACACTTAAGAAACTAAGAAAAAATGGGAACTTTCTCAACCAAATAAAGAGTATCTATAATAAAATTTAAAAATAGCATCAAAAAGAGGAATACTTAAAAATAATTTTATTTGTAAAATCTATGCTTTAAAAATCAAAATATCTTACAGAAAGAAATTAAGGAAGACCTAAATAAATAGTAGGCCATTCCATATTCACAATAGGAAAGCATGATGTCATTAAGATGGTGATATCACCAAATTGATCTATAGATTCAGCACAATCTCTATTAAAATTCTAACTGTATTATTTTAATAAATGGACAAGCTAATCCTAATTCATATGGAACTATAAGAGTCCCAATATAGCCAAAACAATCTTGAAAAGAACAATGTTGGAGTACTCATACTTCCTGTACTCATACAAAACCTATTACAAAACTACAATAATTAAGACAATGCGGTACTGGCATAAGGATAGACTTACAGTGCAATGGGATAGAATTGAAAGTCCAGAAATGAACACATACAGCTACAACTTTCAATGTTAAGACCTTTAAATGAGCAAAAATAGTTTTTTGTTTTGTTTTGTTTTAACAAATGGTGTTAGGAATACTGGATATCCACATGCAAAACAATGAATTTGGACCTATACTTCATGCCATACACAAATAATAACTCAAGATAGATCAATCTTAAGTTTAATAGCTAAAACTATAAAACTCTTAGAAGAAAACAATGGAGAAAATCTTTATGATATCGGATTTTGCAATTATTTCATGAATATGATTCAAAAGTACAGCTAAAAAAAGAAAATAAATTGAACTAAAATTCCCAAACTTGTGTGCTTCAAAGCACATTATCACAAAAGAAAATAACCCAAAGAATGAAAGAAGATATTTGCAAATCATGTGTCTAATCAGGGTTACATCCAGAATATATTTAAAAATTTCTAAATAACTCAATACTAAAAATAAAAAAAAAGAAAAGAAAAAGAAGCCAGTTTAAAAACCTGCAAAGAACCTGGGTAGATGTTTCTTTAAAAAAAGATTTATGGCTCGGAGCCTGGAGCCTGTTTCCGATTCTGTGTCTCCCTCTCTCTCTGCCCCTCCCCCGTTCATGCTCTGTCTCTCTCTGTCCCAAAAATAAATAAACGTTGAAAAAAAAAAAATTTAAAAAAAGATTTAAAAATGGCAAAGAAGGACATGGAAAAATGCTCAATATCATTATTCATCAGGGAAATACAAATCAAAACCACAATGAGATGCCACTTCACACATGCTCAGATGCCTTTAATTCTTTTAATGGAAGATAATAAATGTTGGTGAGAATGCGAAGAAATTGGAGCCCTCATGTATTGCTGCTAAAAATGTAAAATGGTATAGTCTCTTTGGAGAAAAGTTTGACAGTTCTTCAAAAATTTAAATGTTGACTTATAACCTAACCCAGCAATTCTACTCCATGTATATACCTAAGAGAATTGAAAACATATGTTACTATAAAACTTAATACAAATGTTCATAGCAGCATTATTTATAATAGCCAAAATGCAGAAACAACCCAACTGTCCCTCCAACCAATGAATGGATACACAAAATTGATACATCCATATGATGAAATATTATTCAGCCATAAAAAAGAATGTAGTGCTGTTATTATATGCTACAAGTTAGATGGACTTTGAAAATATTATGCTAAAGAAAACAGCCAAGTACAAAAGACCCCATATTGTATGACTCCATTGATATGAAATGTCCAGAATAGGTAAATCCATAAAGATAGAAAGGAGATTAACTGTTAACAGCTAAAGGAAAGGGAAATGGAAAGTGACTGCCAACAAGCACAGGGTTTCCTCTGAAGGTTAGGAAAATCTTCAGGAATTAGTGTTATTTACCAAGCTTGTGAATTCCCTAAAAACCATGAAATTGTACATTTTTAAAGGTTGCTTTTATGGTATATAAATTATATTTCAATTTTAAAAATGAAGAATCCAAATATAAATATCCATTAATATTATCAAGGAGATAAGGATAAATATATTGCATCCATAGAAAAATCAAAGCTACTAGTATAAATAGAAATTGCCAGAGAACAAAATTTTAAAACCTTTCAAAAAGTAAAAATTGATATCAAATTAGAAAATAAAAACTCAGTAAATCAGAGTGAAGATATAGTTAGCAATATTCACAGAAAATTGGAGCAAAAAAGACAGATGGGAAAATTAAAAAAAAAAAAAAAAGACCAGACCAGAGTATACCATACAGAGAAAACAAATAGAGAAAATTTGTTAGTAACCTCATTGTCAAAGATATGATTCCAGAAAATTTCCCAGAACTGAAGAAGAGGGATTTTAAATCATAAAAATCCCACACTTTGACATGTTATCATCATTTTTCATTACATTGGGAGCAAAGAGTAGATCTTATGAAGTTCTCTGTTGCAGATGGATAATATAGTAATTCTTAAAATATTGGAAATCTGGCTTTTTTTCTATTTTTCATCAACATTAAAAACTAGAGATAATTGAATGAGGTTTCCAAAACTCTGAAGGAAAATAATGTCTAACCTATAATTCTAGACCTACTTTAGCTAAAAATAAAGTGTGATGGTAAAACAGAGATATTTTTAAAACAAGTAGGGTTTCAAAAATATTTTTCCCCTGTCACTTTTCTCAGGAATTTACCAAAGAATGTTATTTACTAAAATGAGAAAGTAAACCAAGAAGGAATACCAGGAAAGATAGAGGACAACTAGTCCATATTGGAGCAGATAAGAAAATTCTAGTTTCTTCAGGAAGATTGTGTTGGTAGAATAACTGACTTCTCCAAATGCATTGCAAAAAGACATAGGCAATTAGTAAAAGATGATGTAGTCATTTAAAAATACCTAGAAGTGGGGCGCCTGGGTGGCGCAGTCGGTTAAGCGTCCGACTTCAGCCAGGTCACGATCTCGCAGTCCGTGAGTTCGAGCCCCGCGTCAGGCTCTGGGCTGATGGCTCAGAGCCTGGAGCCTGTTTCCGATTCTGTGTCTCCCTCTCTCTCTGCCCCTCCCCCGTTCATGCTCTGTCTCTCTCTGTCCCAAAAATAAAATAAAACGTTGAAAAAAAAAATAAATAAAAATAAAAATAAAATAAAAATACCTAGAAGAATAAGCAAATGAAAAAATAAGTTAATTTTTAATTATAGAAAAAGCAAATTTTACAGAGAGTACTCAAAGTGTATTAAATGGTGCAGCCATGAAACACATTTGCACAGTCCTAAAAATGTTAACTTTATTTATTTAGTTATGTATTTATTGCCTATATGTTTTTAAATGTTAACAATATTTGTATCTGACCAAAATTATCATATAAGCCTAATGATAACAGAAGGATGGGAAGATTGGAAGAGTGCGTGGTAAGGTCAGTGTGTGATACATCAGCAAGGTCTTCAGCAGTAGATCATATTAGTACTCAGTAAATACTCACAATACTGATCTTCCAGGGGACATCATTGTGGACTTGGTTTAAGGTGTTAGCCTTGTGTTTGTTTTGGCCAATGAAGTTCATGCAGAAACAACATGAGCAGAGGCTAGCTACGTGCCTGTGTGGTGTGTCTTAGCCTCTCATGGGTATTTTCTCTCAAGAAGAGCATTCCTTGAATGGCCAATGATCCTAGAATGACCCATGGACAGATCTGAATCTAATCCTCACCTCCTGAGGAAGGACTGCCTGAACCACTTATAGATGGATGATTGAGAAATAAACACTTGATTCCATATCAATTACAGTTTGAGAGTTCTTTGTTATGCAGCATTATTGTAGCAAAACTTGATAAGGAGCAGTCACCCAAATCCACCCTCTTGATTTTTAATTTTTTTTTTATCATGGGATCACCATAGGTAATGATTAAATAATTTAAAATGAAAAAAATATATATGTATGACATATAGCATTACATGACAAAAAGATTATCTAAAAGATGTGATGGGGCGCCTGGGTGGCGCAGTCGGTTAAGCATCCGACTTCAGCCAGGTCATGATCTCGCAGTCCGTGAGTTCGAGCCCCGCGTCGGGCTCTGGGCTGATGGCTCAGAGCCTGGAGCCTGTTTCCGATTCTGTGTCTCCCTCTCTCTCTGCCCCTCCCCTGTTCATGCTCTGTCTCTCTCTGTCCCAAAAATAAACAAACGTTGAAAAAAAAAATTTTTTTTAAATAAATAAATAAAAGATGTGAAAGTTTATTTCTGGAAAAAGAAAAATGGGGCAAGGAGGGTGAATTTGGACGACCATTTTTTTGTTTTTTGTTTTTTTTAATAAACCTGGAAGAACTATTTGATCGTTTACACTGTATGAATGTATAACTGATAAAAATGTTTTTCCTTTTTAAACACAAAGATACAAATTAAAAAAAATAAAATATATACTCAATAGTCAATAATTACCACAATTAAAAGATAATACATTATTCAAGAATTTCTCAGAACTGAATTGAAAAATGGCCTGAGTCCATGCTCATATTGAAAATCCAAATATCGAGCAACTAGTTTTTGTTTTTTGTTTTCATTGGTCTCCTTAAATTTTGTAGAACACCTAATTTCCCATCATTCCTTATTCTCAATATCTTTTGGCTCCTCATAACCTCAGACCAATCTCTTCTCCACTATATTCTTTTCGTCCTCTTTATTCTTCCTATTTAGTTTCCTTTGTCCTTTGTAGATTTCTCAAGGATGTTTCACATTGTATGTGACAAAGCACTTCCGGAAAGAACAATTAAATAGATTAGAGTTATTTAAAGGAAGAGTCAGGAGGATATGATAATTACATTTATATATCTCTCATAAACATTATTGATAACAGCTAACGATGATTGATTATTGCAGTGCTATCTTCATGAAACAAAGCTATCAGAGTATTTTCAATACTTTAGGAGAAATATGAAGCTTAGAATATTTAGGAGAAATATTCAGCTATGTTCTTTTCTCCATTTACATTAGCGACTTTCTCCCAATCCCAAATCCTCAGATATGTGCTCAGTAAAATCACAGCACCACATCTTGATTAAATACAGCTGTATAACTACTCAGAGCATAGGTTTAATAGCAATCTTCTTGTCATCACTCAAAGATATTTTAAGACCTTAATACAAAAGGTTACAAATTAATTATTTATAATGTTCTAAATCCCTTTACTGAGTCTCTAAAGCTCCCACACTTTTTAAACCCTCACTTCCTAATAAGTATTTTAAAAAAAGAATCCTAGAAACACGTCACTAATTAGAATTCACGGCTTTGTTTTCTTTTCCTAGCTGATTTACACAGTCTTCTCTCTGCAATCTTCTTTTCCATGCTTTCCCTTAACCTTTCCTATTAGCCCTTTTTCCCTAAGATCCTTTGAAATGGAATGTTAACTAGAGCAGTGAGGAAGTGGAGCATTAGCCCGTCCCTGACCTCTCAGGAACAAACTAACTACTAAAGGCTCTGCTCTTCCGTTAGAACAGAATAATGCCATTGCCTGTAATCCTAATTACTTAACTTGTCTGTAAGAAAATTTTCTGGGATGCCAGGCTTTTGAGAACCAAGATAAAAAGCTTCCTAGAAACTGGTGAAGAAAAGAGAGCAACCCTGTTTTAAAGGACATCTTTTCTCAGCTTGGATTTCTGCCAGAGGTTCCTTCCTTTTGTAATGTCATTCAATTCAACATGGAAGAGAGCGTTTCTTAGAGCCTAATGCCTTAGTAATCAATTTAGGTTTGAATATTTCATAAATTTAGAGCTTCAGGTTTCTGTCCTGGGTGTCCCTTATAAAAGCTAGTTTTTAAGATAATTGGACCTGCTGACTTTCTGGACATTGCATAGTTTTTTATGAGGTATATGATGAGTTACCTATAAAAGCATAAGGATTTACAGATTTGAAATCCTATTAAATGCACATCAGTTTTAAGAGGAGGAGAGGATTAAGCTATACAATATGTATTTCAAATTTTACTGAACCTAGATATTTGAAAACTGGTTTAAGGTGTTAGCCAAGCCAAAAATGTAGTAAAATTCAACCAATTCTGATTTATACCATGTATTTAAGCCCACTTCCCATTGGGTTCCTTCCCAGAGTGTGCATTATCTGTTGATTGCTTTAAAGTATAGAGCAAGTTCAGCAAAACATTATATAAATGGAAGAGAATTATTCTGCTCTTTTGTATCAAACTGAAATATAACCCAACATTTAATTTATACTACATTTTGTTGGCCTTGCTTTTTGATGTAGGTCAGAAACAAATGTCTTTTAAGTACATAAAAATCAATGAACTATTGTTTTGCATTATAATCAAAACACTCATTGATCTGTACTTGGGAGAGATTTAAAGTTGTTCTCAAAGCTCTTTTAATGTCTTTGACTTTATTTTCAAATTTCACATATTCCACATAAATATGTTGGTTTATTGAACATCAGACAAACACAGATTAACATAGTTTATTTACTGTCACCTCTAACAAATATAATGATAGCAGAAAATCTACATATATTCTCCATTTCAACTTTATCATATAGAGCAGATATGAAAGGTTTGTTAACTAAATGCTTGGTGTGAATACCACTGTGGACAATGTTCTCAAATAAGTTTTTAGTTTTTAGGAGATGAACTGTAGTATATTATATTTGGTTTGGTTTAAATAACCACCCCCAAAGTTCAGATAAGTATCTGAACTTTATCCGAACTATCCAAACTTCCTTTAGTTTGTGATTCAAGTCTGAAAATCTCATGAGAACAGATGCTCTTGTAGCTTTCTCTTACTTCCTGCTTCATTGTGAGAACTAGGTTTCCAAAGAAATTCTTACACGCCTAAGAAGTCTGTATGCGTGATGCCCTGGGACTTTTTTCCCATTCAAATTAAAATGTTGTTGCTTTTATCCAGTTGAAATTTCAGTTCTTATCTTTCTTAGTACAGTAGTCCTTCCCCCTACTCCCACCCCCACCCCTCAGCCCAATCCCTGTCTTTGCTTTCCATGGTCAGTTACCTATGGTCAACCACGGTCCGGAAACAGAGGCTTCTCCTTCTAACTTAACATCAAAAGGTCAATAGTAGTCTAACCCTATGTCACAATGCCTGTGTCACTCACCTCACTTCATCTCATCACATAGGCATTTTATCATCTCACATCATCACAAAAGAAGGGTAAGTATAGTACTATAAGATATTTTGAGAAAAAGAGAGAGAACACACTCACATAGCTTTTATTATAATAGATTGTTATAATTGTTCTATTTTACTATAATTGTTGTTAATCTCTTACTGTGCCTAATTTATAAATTAAACTTTATAACAGCTAGGCATGTATAAGGGAAAAAACGTAGTATACATAGGGTTCGCTACTGTTAGGTTACAGGGACCCACTGGGAGTCTTGGAACATATCCACTGTGGATAAAAGGAGACTATTGATCTCCAAGATGTTCTTGATAGCTTTGACCACTGTTTTCATCTTGAAGCTCTTTCCTCCTTACTCCTCCACGGTATTAGTTCCTCTTGATGCTCTATCTTTTTTTCTCATCACACCTTTTCAGTTTCTGCTTTGACCTTTGCCTAATCTGAATAGCCCCTTCTTGTTTGGTATTTTCCAGGCTCTTCATTAACACAGTAAATGTACATTGAACCCTGTCTGTATGCCTAACAGTATCATAGGCACTGAGTTTATAGCAATAAACAAAGCAGGAAGAAACAAAATCCTGCTTTCATGAAATATTAACTTCTAATGGAGGTTAACAGATAAGCAAAACAAAAAAAGATATTAAAATACATAAGATATCTGATGGTTTTAAGTATTATAGAGAAAAAATAAAGCAGAAGGATAGGGGAAAGCCTGAGAGCAGACAAGGTATAAATAGGAGGAAGATCTCAAAGGAAAGATGACATTTGCACAAACACCTGAAGGGGTGAGAGTGAGATCATGGGCTATCTGGAGAGAGATCATTCCAGGCAGAGGAAAGAGCCAGTGAAAAAGCTCAGAGACTGGCACATACCTGGTGTACCATTTGTCTTACTTTTCTCCTCACTCTGCACATTGTCTTTTCCCATGGACCAAGTTATCGACAAATAGGTTCATCACTCCCAAATCTGTTTCTCTATTACAAGTGCCATATCTCTAACTTCCAGCTGGACATCTCCATCTGAATGTCTTATGAGCATTTGAAACCCCATATATCCCCAAACCTAATGTGTTTTTCCCTCTGACACATATATTGCACCCTGCATTTCTCTTATACTGTTACAAACACTCACTGAGTGATCAAAGGCAGAAGCCTAGAATCCCTTTAAGTTCATCCTTTTCCTTTTCTGTCCACATCTGATTTGCTTTTCCATGTAACACAAATTACTGAGAAACTATTTTGTACTAGCCTCTGGGCTACACAGGCTGTGAGAGGAAGATTGATCAGTTCATTAACTACTTACTTAATTACCTAAAACTTGCTATGAAAAAAGAGGAGTGTGAAAAGTTTAGGAAAAGCTGGGAAAATTTAAACCACATTTCCTTTTTGAGTATTATTAAGGAATTTATTGAAATTTATAATCAGCATAAAAATATTTAGAAATAACTTTTCTGATTTTCTGTTACAAATAAAGGAATTACAGATTCCCAACTACATATAACTACCTATAAGCACTCCCCTCAACTCATGTCTACTCTTCTGTCCACTAAGTATCTAAAAGTTAATATGTCAAACATAACTTTTTATTCCCCTTGCCACCTTCTCCCACACCTACCCCCCAAAAAATCCTTGTTCGAACACTCTTCCCTTTTCCTCTATCTTAGTGAATGGCACCATTGTGTTCCAAACTTCTCAGGCAAAACATTTAAGAGGAGTCTTTTTATTTATTTATTTATTTATTTATTTATTTATTTATTTAGAGAGCCACGTGCATACACGTGCACATGCATGACAGCAGGAGAGGTGAGAGTATGCTTCTTGCCTCACAGTTATAATGTGGTTGCTGTCATGCTATTCCTCACATCTGCATTCTAGTCAGGAAGAAGGGGGAAAGGAGAGAAGCTGCATCTGTCTTTTTATTAGGAAAGTAAAAGCTTCCCCCAAATTTCCCCTTATGTCTCATTACATAAGAGACAGACTTCTCTGTAAGTCTCCTGGCTTCCAGGTAGGTTAATGAGCAACTCTGACAATAAGAGATATTGGGAAACCTCTTATCTAACTTTCAAGCCCTAATACTGGGGAGAGGCAGGGTAGAAAAGGATTGCTTCCTGGGTGAGCCAAATAATCTCTACCACACTGGCCTTCATTCTGTTCCATAAACATACCAAACTAAGTCCTTTGTTAAGGCCTTTGAATGAGCCAATCCCACTGCTAAGAATGTTTCTCTCCCATAACTTTTCACAACTTCTTCGTTTTTGTAATCCAGGTCTCACTCCAGATATCATTGACACCCTTTCTGATTACCCTGTCTGAAACTGTCCCCCAAAACCTGTCACTCTCTATGCCATTGTATGGTTATATTTTTAAAGCACTTAGAATAAGAAGCATGGCAGAATAGAGGAGTAACTTCTCCATCTTTGGAGGATGGAGAAGTAGAGAAAGGAAATCACACATTAGCTGAAAAAGAAAAATCAGAAAAAAAATTTAAAAATAAAAAAGCTAGCTTCTCTTTCATCAAATATCCATACTGCACATGTTCATTAGCCTCCATATCCCCCTTCGTATTACCCAATTTCCCTTCTAGAGCTAGAAGTAACTGACTCTTCTAGGGGTGTTGAGCAGATGACATAGAGATTGCTTGGAAAGGTGGTGCTGTGGGCTGACCCACTGCCAGGGAGTAATTGTTTCAAAAGGATAGCTTGCTTCTGGCATTATATGCTAAAATTGAGACTCTTGACTTTTCAGCCTCCAAAGCCTAAATGTTTGGCATGAATAGCAGAAATCTGGCATTTTCAATGCTCATATGTCCAAAAGCTGGAAAACTAGAAAATGCTAAGAGTCTCAAATTGGTGTCCACTTTGGAATATTTGGCCCAGGAAAATGTATATTCTCATGCTGCAGGAAGTTGGTTTGCAAAATGAAGGCTGAATTGAGGCCAAAAAGCAAGAACCATTTGCCAGAGTGTAGATGAAATATGATAGTTTGCTGCACAAAGTTTCTTTTTAAAAGTTATTTGCAGCTGCCATGACACATCTTTAAAATTGTAATATGTAGAACTGTTATTTAGGAATTCCAATGGAGGGAAACAAATCTCAACTGTTTACATTTAAACATGATGTAGTAAGATACTAAGGAATAAATGTAAACATTATAGATTGGACAAAGTATTACAAGTGAAACATGCCTCAAATCAAAGCATAGACTTAAATGGTCCAAAGAAAAGCAGAAATTCTCATTTTCATAGAAAATCTGCATCACTATTATTCTACTGAGCAGACTTTCCTATGGTATGTTGAGAGAAAATACAATGTTTTAGAAAGTGTTTAAGTCAAAGTAATGCAATGATGGAACTCCACTGCTTGTAAAAGAAAGAATTCTTAACAGATAATAGTACCCTTAATTCCATTTTCTATTTCCTTTGAAGAAAGGAGCATAACCATAGAAACTTGTTATGTGAAATTTACTGGTTAAAAAAACACAAAACATTTGACTTAAAAAGTTAGAAACTATATGTAACCAAGACTGGACTATTAAAATAGATCAAAATATGGCAAGCAGCTAGAAAACAGAGAGTGTTTAAAGAAATGAAGAGAGAGAAGAAAGAAAGAAAGAAAGAAAGAAAGAAAGAAAGAAAGAGAAAGAGAGAGAAAGAAAGAAAGAAAGGAAAGAAAGAAAAGAAAAGAAAAGAAAAGAAAAGAAAAGAAAAGAAAAGAAGAGAGAGAGAGAGAGAGGAAGGAAGGAAGGAAGGAAGGAAGAGAGAGAGAAAGGAAGAAAAATGAAAGAAAGAAAAAGAAAAGTTAAGAAGCAGTGAAATGCAGAAGACAAAGGGGAGAGGTTTTTAATTTTACTTTTCAGTCTGTTCTATCGAAGAATAAATTCAAGAAAGTGCCAAGATACAATTTGCAATTCTGAATTTTCTATTCTCTGGAGACATCAGTAGGAATTTAAGGTACAAAGCATAGAGGAATAAAGTATGAAAGGAAATAGGAAATAGTTTATTCTAATAAAGAATATTTTTGTGTTTCTCACTGAATTCACACTCTCATTCGGAGAGATGGCAGTTAATGGTAGAAACATCTTTTAAATTCTCCATTCCTTATCTAGTCACCACCCACACTAGCATTTCCACTGATTTGTTACTGTTTTCAGGAGAGCCTGCTAATTGAGGAAATACAAGCTTTTAGTGAGAATATACCCATTGGCCTGGGCTGATTTGCCTTTTTGCCGACTTCAGATCATCCTTCACCTTAAAATGAAAAATGCAAAATACCTAACCTCCGTCTGGAGTAAGACTTTCTGGGTTCAGAACTGGCTCTCCCACTTATTCAACGTGTAACTTTAGACAAATCATTTAACATTTCTTGCTACAGTTTCCTCACCTGTATAATAGAAGTAATAGTCCTAACGCCTACCTATAAGGGTGTAGATAAGGGTTAAATAAGATCAAAAAGGTATAGTGCTTACAATGGTACCTGGAATTTCGTAAGTCCTCAGTAAGTCTTAGCTATTATTATGATTACCTTGTGCCATAAGTAACTAGTCGAAGAACAAATATGAGTAAACAAGCAAACATTAGTTAGTATTAATGAATTAGCTTCCCTTGTACCCAAATAAACTAAGCACAACATTATCCTACTATCTGATTCTAATCTGTGTTGTACCGAGACATTTCATCCTTACCAAACAGTCCATACAATAGACCAAAAATATAGTCCTTACATTTGCCAGCCTCCCTTGCAGTTAATTGGAACATATGGCTAATATCTGGCCAATGCACAGGAGAAAGTGATAGATACCTCTACCCATAAAAGCTCCAGCTCTTTCTTCCTCAACCATAGCAGCCTTAGAGGGCGGGCATGTGCTCCAGACGGTGAAGTTTTCAGATGAAGGACAGCATCCCAACATGCATCACACTTTTCATAAATGAGACATACACCTGTGTATATTAAACCACCAAGAATGTACGGTTTTTTGTTACCATAACATTGCCTAGCATAATCCTCACTACCATAGTGGTCAAAATGATGCATAGCTTCATAGTAAAGAAATTAAAAACAAAACAAACAACACAACATTATTCCAATCCCTTAATAATATCCAGGGAAGTCTGCTATCTCAATTAAAGAAGATTCAAAGCCTCCTTCTCCTCTTAACTTCCCAGGCTGGCACAGTGGCCAATTCTGATCCATAGTATTTTTATTTCCAACCTGGCATTCTTTATTTCACATCTAAGGAGCATATTTACTATGGCCTTAACTCTCTGGGCTGTTTTCTGGAGCTAAATATCTAAACATAAATACAACTAGTGGATTTCTGCTGATTCCTTCATTGGAGAACACACAACATAAAACATCCATTTGGGATATTAGCTGTAATTCAGGTGGAAATGGTGATGCTAAAAGATGGTTCCTGCATCCCTCAGGGACCCTTTCATCCATCCCCCTTAGGGTTGCCTCACTGGTTAACATTTATCTCTGTACTTCTTTCTTGTGTAATCATTAGGCAAGATATCATCCTATTATGTCATAGGTTTATTTGAGTTACTAGTGGATTTATGTTTAGTGAAAAGATAGATGTACTGTGATAAAGCTAAATTGTTAACTTCATTTGAAAAGTTCTATAAGGATGTCTTGCTCTTTAGAGGTCTAAAAAGTTGTGATAAAATACAAATACAAAGTTATCTCAAAAAGGCCAAAGATTTCCCGTGCCCTAGCCAAGAGGCTGAGCACAAAACAAAACAAAACAGTGGGCTGGAAAATGAGAAGTCAAGGACTAATGCTATAATGACGACATGAAGTTTGATTTGTATGTCCTGAGGTTTTTAAGGGCAGACATTGATAGATCAGAGATTTGCCTTAGGGACTACACTGGCCCTATAATCTAAAGTACAGGAACTCTTCTAGGGGAAGGACAAATATAAAAGGAATTAGCTTGAAAGACTCATTGGATAAGGTGTTTTTAGTGTTCAAGAGAAAATTTTTGAAAAAGAGTCTCTGGTACCAGGTTTATTTTTATGACACTAGTCAATGAAAACCTTTAAAAGCCATATTTGCAAAGTTATGTATATACTAAATAGGATCCAGGCAGCCAAGAGCCCTGGCTTTTGGTATTTTAGTGAAAGACCCAGGTAACAGTCATCATTATTCATGTAAAATTGTGAATTTTATAAACAGAAATAAAAAGAAAGGACAAAATATACTTTAAAAGAGTAAGGCATTTTGAATGATAAAAACACTGTACTTTGCTGTTCTAAGTATTCATCTTAACTGAAAATACATTACTGGAGAATTTTTACAGTCTTTTTCTACCTGAACAACAATAACCTCTTAAAAATGTGTGAAAAGAATTGCTTGTTTGCTTCTTTGTCCTTAGTTGAATTTGCTTTGGTAAAATACTGATAAACACATTAGCAAAACAAAGTGGAGGAATTGAGTGATTATCCAGATAATTTTGTCTTTATAAGAACTGTTTTCACCTAAACTATTGAAACTATTTGGTCTGTAACATTTTTCAATACTTTGTAAAATGAATTGTAGAGCTAGGTTCAGCAGTTACCTAGACAAGAGATATCTGTGTGGTGAGCTACCACAAACCTTAGGATAAAGGAATTTTTCTTGCTAGTATAAATTATCTAGTTTTCCTGCTGACATAGCTTCTTTTTATTTTACCTCTGAGGATGCAAGTTACAGGAAATTATAGCACTTTTGGGATATTCTAAGCACTGTGACTTTTTCATGAGGCATACTTTACTCACAAGTTTTCTCTGTTTAGGAATTTCTTATTCTTGGTAATCCCCCAGAAGGATAGCCTATACCAGGACATCCTTTGCAAAATCAGTAATTCATTTCATATTTGATTTGTCATCTACATGTGAACCTGGGGAAGAAAATTATCCTGAAGCTTCCTTGGGCACTGTGATGGTTAATTTCATGTGTCGAATCAGCTGGGTCATGGAGTGCCCAGATATTTGGGCAAATATTATTCTGAACATTTCTGTGAGGGTGTTTTTGGATGAAATTAACATTGAAATTGGTGGACTTTGCTTAAAGCAGATTGCCCTCCATAATGTGTGTGCACCTTATCCAGTCCGTTGAAAGCCTGAATAGAACGTAAAGACTGTCCTCTCCTGAGCAAGAGAGAATTCTACAGCATTGTCTCTCAGATTGGAATTGCAGCTTCAGCTATTCTGGATCTACAGCCTTCCACTCAACCTACAGATTCTGGACTTGCCAGTGTGTATAATCATGCAAGCCAATTTCTTTAATAAATTGACATATGCACACACACACACACACACACACACACACACACACACATCCTACTGGCTCTGTTTCTCTGGGAAATCCCAACTAATACAGGTATAAGTATATATCTACAGAAAGATTATCCTATTCTACCCCTTGAGGGGAATATATGAATAGGACAATCCAGATAAGTATGACTCATGCTCAGCAGCCTCTCAGTGATATTATTATATTTTTATAAGAAAAACAAGACAGCCAAAACTATCTGTGATTTGAAAAATGTCATGAGGTCTTTTCACAAGGTGACTTGGATTATGCTTTCTTCTAACTATGGGGAACATTTCTTTGTTTTGTTTCTATCCAAACTACTGAAGAGAAAGATGAAGAAAGAACTTTCTATTCCAAATATCTGATCAACCATCATACTGTAAACTCCTAGAAGATCAAGATACTCTTTTAGCACTCTTGGAAATGGCCCTCATCCACAATCACATGAGAGCAGATCCTTAATAGATGCTCCTAAAGACATGGACTTAAGAGCAAATACATACATACATACATACATACATACATACATAAAATAATAAAATAAAACCAAAACCAAAACAAAACAAAAAATATAAAAAATAAATCAACTAAATGTTCAACTTCACTTTTCCTTCTATGCATCTCTTTAATAATGAAAAAAAAAGGTGGAGGATGTAGGAGACAAGTTAGAATTAGTTGAATGAACAATGTAAAAATATTAGAGAATCATGGAATTTAGGCACATGCTATCTTGAAAAGCTTCAGAATGGCAATCAAAGGAATATTCCAAAGGTAGGACCTGAACCAATAAAAATCTTTAGGAAAGATTCATGAGACAGAATGAATGGAGTGGCTGAATATACCAGAAATGGAAGAAAAATCCTAGAGTTAAGAGATGTATTTTTTCATTCAACAGACATTTATTAAACACAGACTGTGTCAAGTACTATGTTATTTGCTAAAGTACACCAGTTTTGAACTTGGATCAAGACACATAATGCTAGGCAAACATAGATGTGATTTTTTTCCTCATGTGCTACCAACAAATTCTCCAGTCACCACTAGTACTACATTTCAACCTTTAAATGCACATTCTTTACCCAGATTCTCATAAGTAAGAATGAGTGATAGTTGTTTTAAAAGTATTTCTCCCATCTGAATTTTTGTTTCTAAAGGAACAATAACTTAAGCCAAAGAGAACAGTAGAAAAGAATAATAAGGTTACAGGAAGGAAAAAGGAGACAGAGAAATAGGAGACAGAGAAAGAACAAGATGGGGTAGAAAAAGATTATGGGGAAATACTCAGACCTTCTCATTCTCCTTAAACATACCCAGTACTAGCTATTCTACTGCAAAACACCAAGAGGCACAGGGACAGGCATCCTAAATTCACGATCAAAGATTTATCTAAGAATGTTTTTATTTTAATTTTTTGGGGTGTGTGTGTGTGTGTGTGTGTGTGTGTGTGTGTGTGGCAACTATATTCTGATTTTATTTGCAAGGGCTAAGATTTAACTTTGCTTGAAGATATCTAAGTCAAAAAACAATAGGACAATAATTAAATTCAAGTTGCTTTGAAACTTAGTTTTCTCCTAAAGAACTCTTACATCAAGGACAAAATCAAAACAAATGGGAAATATTTAGAAAATGACAACAATAACAAACAAAAGACTGTTAGCACCTAACAATAATGGCTAATATTTTTCCCAATTAACCCACATATCTAAGAAGCTCAGTGAGTAACAAACATAACGAAAAAATAAAACACACACACACACACACACACACACACACACACACCCCAGAGAACATCACGATCAAATTGATGTAAAGTAGTAATAGACGCTAAATTCAAAAGGAGCCACAGAAGACACATTATGTACAGAATAAGAAAATTAAAAATGACAGCATACTTCTCATAAATAACACAATCCATAAAAAAAGTATTAGGAAGAAAAATGCCAACCTAGAATTCTATACCCAGAAAATACCTTTATAAATAAAAGGTAAAATAAACCATTTTTTAGGCATCAGAAAGCTAAGGGTTCACCACCTGCAGATCTGCACTATAAGAAATGTCAAGGAATTTCTTCAAGTGAAAGAAGATTATAACAGTTGGTAACTTTCAATCTACATAAAGGATAGAAGTGTGCCAGAAATGATAACATATATAAGTAAATACAAAAGCCATTTTTCTCATGGTTTAATCTCTTTAAAACACAAGTAACTACTTAATGCAAAAGTAATAAAAAGTATCGTGGATTTTAAAGTACATGGAAATAAAATACATGATAAAAATAGCACTCTAGAAAGGGGAGGGAAAATTGAAGTAACCTGTTGGAAATTTCTTATGCTATATATATATGAAGTTGTATAATACTGTTTGAAGATAGACTATAAAAATTTAAAGATTTATATTATAAATCCTAGAGCAACAACTGAAAAAAAACAAGCAAAGAGTTGTAGCTAATAAGCCAAAAGTGAAGATAAAACTTAATTATAAAAGAAACTCAATCATTCTAAAAGACTTAGAAAGAGGAAAAAAGAAACAAATATCTGATATAATAAATAGAAAACAAATAGCAGGATGGCATATTTAAACTTCACCATATCAAAAAGTATACTAAATACAATTTATCTGAACATGTTGATTAAAAGAGCAAAAAAAATCATTTCAAAATGAAAAATGAGTCAATTCAATACGAATGTATAGCAATCCTATGTCTATATAGAACAATAGAACTTTAGAATAAATGAAGCAAAAAGTAAAAGTAGACAACCCCACAATTATAATTGCAAATTTTAACACTATTGACTCATAAGTGATAGAAAGAAGAGACAGCAAATTGGCAAATCATACGGAAAATCTGAACATCACTATCAAACAACTTGATCTCATTGATATTTATAGAACGTAGCATCCAAAGACAGTGCAATGCCATTAATTTCAAAGAACATACAACATAGTCCATAATCTAAGGCATAAAACGAATTTTTAAGTAATTTTACAAAGATTGAAATCAGATGACATCAACAAGAGGGCAGAATAGGAAGCACCAGATATTCTCCCTCCATGGAGATACCAATTCAACATCAATACATGGAACAATTCCCTTGATGAGAAATCCAAAAGCTAGGTAAGAGTCTCCTGCATTCCAGAGAGGCATGGAACCAGCCACATCAAAACTGCTAGAGAAGTGTACGTCACTCACTCACCAGAGCTCCTCACATCAGCACAGCATGGTGATTGAGGGGAAAATCCCAAGTCCTGGCTTCTCCCTGTGGAGAGAAAGAGACTGAAACGTGCATTTAATGTGTAGACTTTTCAGGAGGCTACCTGAGGGACTAGTACTTGCTTTGCCTGAATCTGAGTGCTGGCAGAAAAGGGTCCCCAGTCAGGGGCCACTGAGGGGGAAAAAAAACGTGACATTTTGCACTAGCACATACTCCCTTGCCATAGTCCTTATCCAAGGCTCAGTGTGGAATGAGTGGGAGAAAACTCCCAACTCCTGGATTATCCCCAGGGAGGAAAAGAGTTGAAGCATCCATCCAATAGTCTAGCTTGGGATGCAAGTGCTGCCCAAGGAACTGGCCTCTCTCTCACAAGTCTCAGAGAACTAAACTGGTATAAATGCCTGGGGGGCACTAGGTGGCTTACTGCTGCTCCAAAGAGCACATGGAACAACAAACAGGAAAATACAACTCAGCTGCTTTACTCACAGTGGGAAAAAGGGAAGAGTGGAGGGTTTGTCCAATATTCTGGACTTTAGGGTTGCTGCCTCAGGGACTGGTTTCTAATTTCTCCAACTCAGACTGTTGACAGGACCCAATGTACTCCAGATAACTGAGGACTTCTGAGAGCAAAAAACAGCTGGGCAACTTACAGCAACTCCAGAGAATCTACAGCACTACAAACAGATAACAGAGGGTGTAAGGATTTCTAAGCTTCAAGACAAATAAGTTTGTAAAACCTGTTTAATTGGGAATTTACACAGACAAGGCTGGAGAGAACATATCCACAGAAAGCTTGGAGAAGTCCCCAGAATCCCTTGTGGGGCAATTGGTAAAGATCTTTCTCTGTACTAAGACAGTCTATACAGACTGGAAGAGGTGTTTGATCCTAATACAAAGTATAAGGCATACAAAGGAACGGTAAAACATGACCCAAACAAAGGAATTAATATATCTCCAGAAACTCACCCTAAAGAAACAGAGATATAGGAATTACATGACAAAGAATTAAAAGTAACTGTCATAAAGATGCTCAATGAGCTCAGCGAAACAAGGCATGAATAAAACTGGAATGTTAACAAAGAGAAAATATTTTTAAAAACCAAGGAAATTTTAGAAGTGACCATAAAATAATTGAATTGAAAAATTCGGTAGAGGGGTTCAGTAACAGACTTGATCAAACAGAAGAAAGAATCAGTGAACTCAAAAACAGATCATTTTAAATTATCTAGTCAGAGGGGCAAAAAGATAAAAGAATGAATAAAAGTTAAGACAGTCTAAGGGAATTATGGGACACCACCAGCCAGAACAATATACTAATTATGGGAGTCCTAAAAGGAGAAGAGAGAGAAAGAAAGGGGAAGAAATCTTATTTGCAGAAATAATGGCCCAAAAAACTTTCTATATCTGGGTAAGGAAATGAGCATCTAGATCCAAGAAGGCCAACGGATTCCAAAGAGGATGAATTCAAAGAAGGATACACTGAAACACATTATAATCAAATTGTTAATAGTCAAAAACAAAGAGAGAATTTTGAAAGGAGCAAGAAAAAAGCAGCTTTGTCATGTATAAGGGACCCTCCATAACACTATAAGCAGACTTTTCGGTAGAAACCATGCAGGACAGAAGGGAGCAGGATGATGTATTCAAAGTACTAGAACAAAAACTAACCACAAAGAACACTATCTATCTATCTATCTATCTATCTATCTATCTATAGCAAAACTGCCCTTAAAAATTGAAGGAGAAATAATAAAGACTTTCTCAGAAAAACAGAAGCTTAGGGAGTCCTCACCACTAGAACTGCCTTTCAAGAAATGCTAAAAGGAGTCCTTTGAGGTGAAATGAAAGGAGAATAGATAGCACCATGAAAATATATGAAAGGATGAAGCTTGTTGGTAAAGGCAAATAAAGAAACAAATATAGAATACTGTAATACTATAATGGTGGTGAATCAATCACTTTTTTTTATTAAAAATTTTCTAATGTTTATTTTTTTTTTTGAGAGAGAGAGACAGACAGAGTGTGAGTGGGGAGGGGCAGAGAGAGAGGAAGACACAGGATCCGAAGCAGGCTCTAGGCTTTGAGCTGTCAACAAAGAGCCTGACACAGGACTTAAACCCATGAACTGTGAGATCATGACCTGAGCCGAAGTTGGACACTTAACCGACTGAGTCACCCAGGCGCCCCTACAAGACTCACTTTAGATTTGAAAACACACATAGGCTGAGGGATGGAATAAGATAGTCCATGCAAATGGTAAACAAAAGAGTTCAGGAATGGCCACACTTATAATAGACAAAATAATCTTTAAACTCAAAGACTTTTACAGGAGACATAGAAGGGCATTATACAGTAATAAAAGGGTCAATTTACTAAAAATATATAACTGTAAACATATAGGAACCCAAATGTATGAAGCAAAAATTGACAGAATTGAAGGTAGAAAGAGACAGCAACACAATACCAGTAGATTTCAATACACTTTCAATAATAGAACAACTAGACAGAAGATAAATAAGGAGGCAGAAGACTGGAATAACACTATAGAAGAAACGGACCCAACAGATACATACAGAGTATTTCACCCATTGGCAACAGAATTCACATTCTTCTCAAGTGTATTCAGAATATTTTCAAAGGTATATTAGGGTCACAAAACACGTCAACAAATTTAAGAAGACTGAAATGATACCACATAGATTTTTTTTTCTGACCACATGGAATGAAACTAGAATCAAAGCAGAAGGGAAGCTCCAAAATTAACAACTATGTGGAAATGAAATAACGCATCCTGAGTAACCAATGAGTCAAAGAAGACATGAAAAGATAAATTAAAAAAATTTTGAGACAAAAACAAAACTACAATATGACAAAAGATGGGATTCAGCAGAAGCATTACTAACAAGAAATTTATAGTGGCAAATGCCCACATTTGAAAAAGAAGAAAGATCCCAAGTAAACAACCTAATTTTATATATCAAGGAACTAGAAAAAGAAGAATGAATGGATCCCAATAAAATCAGAAATGAAAGAGGAGACATTATAACTACTGATGCCAAAGGGGAAAAAAAAGGATTATAAGAGACTACTGTGTGCAATTAAATGCCAAAAAATGGATAAATTTCTAGACATATAAAATGTACCAAGACTGAATCATGAAGAAATAGAAAAATCTGAGCAAACATATAACTAATAAGGAGATTGAAACACTAATAAAAATCCTCCCAACAAAGAAAAGCCCAGGATCAAATGGTTTATTGCAGAATTCTATAAAACATCTATTTAGAATTAACATCAAGCCCTCTCAAACTCTTCCAAAAAATAGGAATGTTTCCAGACTCATTTTGTGAGGCTAGCATTATCCTGATACTAAAACTAGACGAAGACATTATAAGAAAACTATAGACCAATATCTTTGATGAATACAGATAACACTTAACAAAGTATTAGTGAACTGAATTTAATGACACATTAAAAGGCTCAATAAGCTATGACCAAGTGGGATTTATCCCTGGGACGCCAGGATAAAAATTAATCAATGTGATACACGACATTACATAACAAAAAATGACAATCACATAATCATCTCAATAGATGCAGAGAAAGCATTTTACAAAATTCAATACCCTTTAACGATAAAAAAAAAAAAAAGTCAACAAACTAGGAATAGAAGGCAATCATCTCCACACAATAAAGTTCACATATGTAAAGCCCACAGCTAACATCATACTCAATGGTAAAAAGGCAAAGGCTTTCCTCTAAGATCAGTAAAAAGATAAAGGTGCCCATTCACCTCATCTACTCAACATAATACTGGAAGTCCTATACAGAGCAATTAAGCAAGAAAAAGAAAAGCCACTCAAATTGGAAAGGAATAAGTAAAATTATCTCTCTTCATTGATGATATAATATTTTTTTAATGTTTACTTTTAAGAGAGAGACCTGGGGAGGGGAAGGAAGACAGAGGATCTGAGGCAGGCTCCCTGCTGACAACAGAGACCATGATGTGGACTCATGAACCCCGAGATCATGACCTGAGCTGAAGTCAAACACTTAACTGACTGAGCCACCCAGGCTCATAATCTTGGAGAACACTAAAGGTTTCACCAAAAACAACAACAACAACAAGAAACCTCCCCCCAAACAAACACAGAAACACCTGTGAGAATAATCAAATTCAGCAATGTTGCAGGATACCATCAACACTCAAAAATCAGTTCCTTTTCTATACACTAACAATGAACAACCCAAAAAGGAAACCAAGAAAATGATACCCATTTACAATAACATCAAAAAGAATAAAATACTTGTGAATAAATTTAACCAAAGAGGTGAAGTGTATTTCAGCACACTGAAAACTATAAAATCATTGCTAAAAGAAATTAAAGAAGACACAGTAAATGAAAAGACATCCTGTATTCCTGAATTAAAGGACTTAAAATTATTAAAAAGCTCATACCTACCCAAGTGGATTCAATGCATACTCTGCCAAATGGCAATTTTTTTTCAGAAATAGAAAAACTATCTGAAATCTGAAAGTTCATATGGAAGCACAGTTTTCAGGCCAAACAATCATGAGAAAAAAGGACAAAACAATCTTGAGAAAGAAAAAAAACTAGAGGCTTCACAGTTTCTGATTTAAAAACATTACAAACCTGCAGTAATCAAAACAATATGGCGCTGACAACAAGACAAACATATAAGCCAAAAGAACAGAATAGAGAGCCCAGAAATAAATCCATTCATGGATAGTCAAATAATCTTTAATAAGAATGCGAAGACTACACATGGGGAAAGGACAGTCTCTTCAACAAATTGTATTGGCAGTATTGTATTATATCCACATGCAAAAATGAAATTGAACTTACTTTACATTGTATACAAAAATCAACTAAAAGTGAATTAAAGACTTAAACATGTATCTAAAACTATCAAACTCCTAGAAGAAAAAATAAAGGGAACTCTCCATAACATTGATCTTACCAATGATTTCTTGGAAATGATGCCAAAAGCACAGGCAATAAAAACATAACAGACAAGTGTGGCTATATCAAACTAAAAATCTTCTGCACATCAAAGGAAATAATCAGTAGAGTGAAAATGCAACATAAAGAAAGGGAGAAAATACTTGCAAACCATATATTTGATAAGAGTCTAATATCCTAAATGCATATGGAACTCCTGTAATTCAATAAAAAAAAATAATCCAATTAAATAATGGGCAAAGGACTTGAATAGACATTTCTCTAAAGTAGGCATACAAATGGCTAATTTGTATGAGAAAAGATGCTCAACATCACTAATCATCATGTAAATGCAAATCAAAACTATAATGAGATATCACCCCACCATTACCTATTAGGATGGTCATTAAAAAAAGAAATAAATAACAGAAAATAAATACAAGTTTTGGTGAGGATGTGGTGAAATTAGAGCCCTTGTATACTATTACTAGGATTATAAAATGTTGTAGCTGCTATGTAAAACAGTATGGAAGTTCCTCAAAAAAGTAACTAATAGAGCTACCATATGACCCAGTAGTCCCATTTCTGGGATTTATCTAAAAGAACTGAACACAGACTTTGAAGAGACATTTCTGCTCCCTTGTTCCTTGAAGCATTGCTCAAAACAGTCAAGATATGGATACCACCTAAGTGTCTGTCAACAGATGAATAAATAAAGAAAATGTTTTAACATGATATATAGGTACAATAGAATGTTACTGAGCCATCAGAAGAAGGAAATCTTGCTGTTTGTGAGAACATGGATGAAACTGGAGGACATTATGCTATGTGAAACAAGCCAGACACAGAAGGACAAATACTGCATGATTCTATTTATTTATTTATTTATTTATTTATTTATTTATTTATGACAGTAAGTGAGCAGGAAAGGGACAGAGGGAGAAAGAGAGAGAAGAATCTTAAGCAGGCTCCACACTCAGCATGGAGCCCAGTGCAAGGCTCAATCCCACAACCCTGGGATAATGACCTGAGCTGAAATCAAGAGTGGGACACTCAACCAGCTAAGCCACCCAGGCGCCCCTGCATGATTCCATTTATACAAGATGTCTACAGTAGATAAACTCAAGGAATAGAAAGTGGAAAGATGGTTGCCAGGGACTGAATGGGAGCGGGATATGGGGAATTTGGTATACAATGGATATAGAGTTTCAGTCATGCAAGATGAAAAAATTCTAGAGACTGGCTCCACAAAAATGTGCATATAGTTAACAATACTATAATATACACTTAATAATTTAATAAGTTAGATTTCATGTTATATGTTTTTACTACAATAAAAAATTTTGCAATCATATAAAGTATGATCTTTGTCCACAACAAAATTAAACTAGAATTCAATAACATGAAGTTATCCTGCAAATCCCATATACATGAAACTAAAACACCATACTTTTTAATACCCTTTTTGTCAAAGAAAAAATTACAAGGGAAATAAGAATATATTTCAAACTGAAAGAAAATAAAGACACAAGGGTATTAGATCCAGTTCCAATCAGTAGCTAGAAATCACAACATACTGAATAGAGAAAATTTAATGCAAAGAATTATTAACTAGTAAGAGATGATTAACTGTAGAATATGAGAGTAGCCAATGCAGAAACCATCTCTTATTTGTAAGCTGAGGGAGAATACACAAAGGAAGAGCTTAAAATTGGAAAGAAATCCACCTCCCCTAAAACTAGTATAAGTTTAAGACTTTGTTGGAGAGAATATAAATGCTATAGGAAGCTGCAACCTGCCTGTGGCAAACAAATTTGCAAGAGGTTGAATCCACAGCTAGTCAGTAAGAAGAGCCACTGAGTGTCTAAGAAGCTCAACAGAGAGTGCAGGCAGACTACAGCTATTCTATCAGGATTACCTGCATAAAGACAATAAAAGGAGTTGAATTAGTGTTGGCTGGCTAGAGCTGGTGCTAACAAAGAGCTTATATGATGGCCAAGAAATTTACTGTAGAGTATTATGGGGCCACAGTTGATCCACTATCAGCAGACCAAGAGAAGTTCACTGTAGCGATGGAGTATCTCATCTTCTTTGCAGAAAGTGTCCCCCATTGTGTGCTGGTAGTATGGAGTTGTTCCACTAGAAACAACCCACATGAATGCTGGAAAATTCACTGATGGTTGGCCATTGTCAGGCCTCCCTCGTATCATTGGTTGCTATGGGAGAAAAATAAAATCATACCAGAATGAAGACTATTTATTTTTTGTCTTTTAGTCTTCTACTAGAACTCACTACTGACAAACCTAACACTGTGCCAACTCATCAAAGGTAAATTTACAGGGCTCATCTTCAGTTTCCCAAAAAAGAACAAAGAACGGTGGATATAAAATGAGAAACAATAAATTAATAAACAGCATAATATATCAAAATTTGTGGACTATAGCAAAAACCAGAACTTAAAAAGGTATTTACAATGAAAAAAGAGCATATATTAGAAAAGAAAGCAAGGTTTCAAATCAGTGATGTAATCTTGCATATTAAAAACAAGAGCAAGTTAGGGCACTTGGGTGGCTCAACACCCAAGCATCTGGCTCTTGACTTCAGCTCAGGTCATGATCTCATCATGGCTTGTGGGTTCAAGCCCCACATCCAACTCTCTGCTCTCAGTGCAGAACCAGCTCTGGATCCTCTGTCTCTCCCCCACTTGCACTCTCTGTCAAAAATAAATAAACATTTAAAAAAAGAGCAAATTAAACCAAAGTGAGCACAAAAAAGGGCACAAATAAAATAAGCATGGAAATCAGTGAAATAAAAAATAGAGATAAAATGGGAAATTGATAAAACCAAAAATTACCTTTTTGTAAGTATCAATATAATTAATCAACTAGCCAGACTGAACACAAAAGAATATCAGAAATCAAAGAAGAACACTACTACATATCCTACAGAAATTAAAAAGATAATAAGAAAATATTATAAATACAGTCCTATATCTATAATAAAATATAATTCATAGTTCTAAAAAACCTTCCACTAAGAAAACCCTACGACTAAGTGATTTCACTGGTAAATTAAAAAAAAATTTTATTGGGGCGCCTGGGTGGCGCAGTCGGTTAAGCGTCCGACTTCAGCCAGGTCACGATCTCGCGGTCCGGGAGTTCGAGCCCCGCGTCGGGCTCTGGGCTGATGGCTCAGAGCCTGGAGCCTGTTTCCGATTCTGTGTCTCCCTCTCTCTCTGCCCCTCCCCCGTTCATGCTCTGTCTCTCTCTGTCCCAAAAATAAAAATAAAACGTTGAAAAAAAAAAAAAAAAGTCTTTAAAAAAAAAAAATTTTATTGACACCAAGAATTCTACACTAATGTTCAGAAAATGCTTGAAGAGAAGGGAATATTACCCAACTCATTTATGAGGTAATCAGCAACTTGATATCAAAAAATAACAAATACTTTACAAGAAAGAAAACCAAACCCGAATATCCTCCCTGAACATAGACACAACAATTGTTAATTTAAGAAAAGCAAATTAAGAAACACACAATAAAGTAACATATCATAATCAACTAGCTTTATCTTGGCTTTATCCCAGGAAAGTAGGCTAGTTTTACATTTGAAACTCAATCCGTGTAACTATCTCATTGTTTATAAGAATTAAAAAAAAAAAAAACAACACTATATGATCGTATCAATAGATGCAGAGAAAACATTTGACAAATTTCAACACCCATTCATGACAAAAACTCTCAGCAAAATAAAAGTAGAAAAAAATCTCCTCAAGTTAGAAGAGAACATTTAAATAGTTTTTACTATAGCTAATTTAATACTTACTGATGAAAAACTAAAAGCTTTCTCTCAAAGACCAGTACCCATTCATAATAAAAACTCTCAGCAAACTAAAAATTGAAAGAAACTTTGTCATTCTGAAAAGAACTACAAAAATCCTACTGCTGACCTTATACTGAATGGTAAAAGAGTAAAAGACCATAAACAAGGCAAGCACTATGGCTCTCACCCATTCTTTTGAACACTGCACTGGTAGCTCTAGCCAGAGCCAAAGGCAAGGAAAAGAAACGAAAGACAAACACAAGTAAAAACTTCTGTATTAACAGATGCCATAATTGTTTATGCTGAAAATCCTAAATAACCTACCAAAAACTTACTAGAATTAATATGTGAATTAGCAAGATCACAGTATAAGAGCAATAGTGAAAAACAAAACAAAGAAACATACACACAAAAACACTTCTATCTTAAAAATCAAAATATTTCAAGAACATAAAATATAAATTATGGATTAAATTGAAGCAAATACTTGCACCTCCTCTGAAAATTATAAATAAATGCTGAGACAAATTAAAGAAAACTTAATAAATGGAATATGTGCTATGTTTATTGATTAAAAAAAAACATGATATTGCCCCCAGATTGATTCTACCAAAGTGTCTCCTCAAATTGATCAGTAGATTTATTTGTTGAAATTGGCAATCCCAATCCAAATTCTAGTAGGTTTATTCATTGAAATTAGCAATTTAATTCTAAATTTATGCAGAAATTCAAAAGAATCTTGAATAGTTAAAAACAATTTTGATAAAGAATAACAAATTTGGAAGACGTAAGCTATCTGATTTCAAGACTTACTTTACTTGTATAAAGGTAGACATACAGACCCATGGGCCAGAATGGAAAGAAGAGATATAAACACATATATAACCAACTGGTTTACAACAAATAGGTCAAGGTAATTCCAAGAGGAAAGGATAGTCTTTTCAACAAATGCTACATAAACAATTGGATATTCATATGCAAAACAAACAAACCAACCTTCCTTATCTCATACAATGTAGAAAAGTTAAATTCTAAATTCACACTACCTCTAAATAACAGAGCTAACTTCTAGAATGAAACAGAAAATCCTTGTGACCTTGAGTTAAAGATTTCTCAGATAGAAATAAAAAGCATAAATGTTAAAAAAAAAATGCTAAATTGGACTTCATCAAAAATGTTAAAAATTGCTCTTCAGAGACATCATGTAAAGAATAAAAGGGCAGGTTACATACTGATAGTATTTGCAAAATATGTGTCTGATAAAGGACTTCCATATGGCATATATAAAGAATACTTTCAAATCTACAATTTAAAAAAATAAATTACAGCTGAAAAATGAGGAAAGATTGGACAAATTCATCAAAGGAGATATGCAAATGGAAGATAAGCATACATAAAGACAGTAACTGTCAATAATGATTAGGCAAATGGAAATTAAAAACACAATGACATATCACTACACACCCACTAAAAGACTGACAATTTCAAGTGCTGAAGAGGATATAAAGCAACTGAAAATTACATGTATTGCTAGTGGAAATGCAAAATACTCACCCACTTTAGAAAATAGTGACAATTTCTCATGGACCAACTCCATGTCTCTACTCCTAGGTTTACTTCTATATATATAAATCCTTAAATCCTGATGGGGGTGGTAGTTAACCAACTGAATCTGTCAAAACTTATCAAATCATACTCTTAAAGTTGGTATATTTTTGTATGTATATTACATGTCAATAAAAGCTAATTAAGTTAAAAAATCAGAGCAGCCCAAAGCCTCATCACCTCCTATTTATTTTTATATTCCCAAAAGGAACCAAGTGAGAGGCATCCTTCTGATTCTTTTCCTCTTGAGTAATAAAGTTCTTGGTGTTCTGATGTTGGGTTAATCTTAAGGTGTCTCTGACATGTTTCGATTACACATTCTACTTCAAACTCCTGTGGCCTTACAGAAACAAAAGGAGCTGTTAGGGTACAAACAGACACTCAATACTTAATATGATTATTATTTTTTTTAATTTTTGTTTTAATTCTTTATTTATTTTTGAGAGAGAGACAGAGTGTGAGAAGGGGAGGAGCAGAGAGAGAGGAAGATACAGAATCCGAAGCAGGCTACAGGCACTGAGTTGTCAGCACAGAGTCTGACGTGGGGCTTGAACTCACAAACTGTGAGAGAAACTCTGATGCTTGTGACTGAGCCACCCAGGTGCCCCAATAGTTAATGTGATTACTATTGTCTAGGGTAACGTTTCAAAATGAATGTTGCAAAGAAATGCTACAAACTGGTAGACTGAAAATGTATCATCATAAATAGTGTTTTAAAAAGTAATATCAATTGTTTCTTTGTTGGAATACATAATCGTCAGTCATTGCTTTCCCTGAAAAAGCATTAACTTTCAAGTTATTTTCACTCTTTTTCACTGGGGATGCTTGAAATTTTATTCTGTTGATTAACTGAGAAATCTAATCTCAATATCTACCAAAGCCTAGAATTGTTCATGCTAGAAAATCCTCCATATTACAGATATTTTTTCTGCCATGCTTATTAAGCATTATATTTAATTTGTTTTTGTGTTTGTATAAGATTTCAAATCACGTACTGGTATTTGGATTTTCTGTGATTTGAAAATAACCTGTAATTAAATCACTTTTGAGTTTAAATAATAATCAGCAAGACTACATAGGATAAGCTATATAGAATTCAGTCTCTTAAAAATTGTTTTAAAATAAAATCACACAGAATTCATTAAAAAAAAACTAGAGTATATTACATCAGAAATTCTATTTCTGTCATTTTTCTAACATAAAAAGGGGAGTAATTCTGAGACTAACTGAAAATGCATACTGAATGAAAACACTTACCTATGAAATTAGGTATTTTCAATTCAGATCTCTATTTGGATAATATGCTTTCCATATTCACACACATTATAATCTTGTAAATATTTTGTGCCCAAGTTTGCGTCCTCATGAAGAAAAATAATGAGTTATGAAGAGAAATAAAACAGATCTTATTACTCCCCGGTTTGGTGTTTCAACGATCAGCTTATGTCTTCCTCTTAAATGTCTGGCTGCATTTTGGTATAGAAAGTTCAGTATCAAGGGAATATATGGGGCTAAAGCTGTACACAGATGTTCACATTTTAACTGTAGTTTGGTTCCCATACTAAGGGTCTTGTCCTCACTTTCCTACTTGCACACTAATTTGTTCAAATCCTGCCTTTTGAGCAGTATTATCTACATTCATCATATTTATAGCCCCCTGACTGAGAAATCCTTTGTCACTGTACCCAGCCCTTTGGCCATACTTGTACCTTGGCCTGACTTGCCATGTGGAACGCCAGAGGTTCACTTCGGGAAGGGAGCTCATTGTTTGAATGGACCACATCAGACCCGAGAGAAAAGGATCCCTGTGACCATACAGAATTGGCTCATCAGAGGAAAAGCAGAGATGTGGAGCTGCATGAGAGAGAGAGAGAGAGAGAGAGAGAGAGAGAGAGAGAGAGAGATTGAGAGGAGAGGTGAATTATTTTGTAGTGGAAACAAAGCCAAATGGATTGATAGGGTTCAGGAGCCAGCAGGAAGGTATTGCTGAAGTATAAGCAAGTGATGTCTAAGATTGATGGTGTTGAATTGGGCAAAGCTGCCTGAAACAACAGTGATATTTTCTTTATTTCTCTTGGGGAGGTAACAGGGTCAAGACCTAAACATTGTATATGAACCATTTGGCCATTTTAAACAAATCAACACTCTCAAATCATATCCCGCCCTACCCTAAGGTTCATCTGCCCTGTGTAATCCTTCGGTTACAAAAAAGCACTTCAGAACAAAAACTCAGGCCAGTTGTGAAGACTTCTTTCACCAAGGCCCAGCCTCCAGGCTAAATGGGAGAGTTCTGCCAGCCATCAAACTTAACAGCCTTGAAACATATGCAACATTTCTCTAAGCAAATTGGTTCCTTAATATGGTAAAATGTGCGGCACCCAAGGGGAAATGCTGGTGATCTCATAGCCCAAAACGCATGGAGTCACAGCGCCGTATTCCTGAAAAGCAGTCATACTTTCCACTTTGATAAAACCAGAAGCAAATACGAGAGTCAGTAGGTTTTGACATCCATTGTTCATTCTCGCTGAACTTTTTCTCTTATATAGCAAAGCACAGTGGCTTAATTCATAGCTTATAAGATTTTAAAAATATAAACCATTCAGATTTTTTCTATATTAATCAGTGGTTTCTAAAGATCCACAGGGATAAATAAACCTTGCAAGCTGGCAGGGATTTTTTTTTCTTTCTTTTTTTTTTTTTTTTTTTTTGTGGCATAACCACTGGTAGTTATAAACAGTAAACAAAACATAGTAACCATTTTAAGCACAAGAGATTGCTGTATCACAGGGGGCATAAATCATTAGCTTAATAATTTCAGCAGCAGTGTCTCCAAAGCAAAATTAAGCCAACAGTTCCCCCTGTGGCAATAATGAAGTACTGTAATGTTAAAAGGGGGGGGGGGGGGAAGCAACCAAGAGAAGGCATTATTGTGCCTTGGAAATGATTGAAAATCCAAGTTCGATAAATAACTGTAGAACTCTTGTCTCTGTCCCGCTCTTTTGAGAGATGGGAGAGGGGTTGCCTCCAAACCCCACATCTACTCTTGTAGACAGTTTGACAAGCACAAATGCACTTTCATTAAAGCCCCCAATGGCTAGGATGTGCTGTAGGTAGGGCATGAATGTGATGACATATTACCATTGAGAAGATGACAAATTTCTCTCAGTTGCATAGGCAGACATTATTCACAGACTTAGAGCCAAAAGAATGTGAGGCCCAGGATAGGACAGAGACATGACCAAGCTCCTCTCTCAGGGGCTCTCAAGCTACATACAAATAATCTGAAAGAAAATACCTTCCAATTCTGAGCTGGGCCACTGGACCTAGCCACAGAGTTAAGCCATCCTGCCCACCCCACCTCCCCATGAATTTTCCCAAGTGCCAAAGTTCATTTTTTTTAACTGGCTAATGATTTGTTCATTTTGGAAAAGTGTACTTGGCTATGGGACATTATCAAACAAGAGGGATCAAGAAGGTCTCTGTTGTGTTAATACTATAGAACCTTCATTTTTCACCTTGATTTTTTCATCCATTTTATGAAATTAGTATAATCTTGTCATTATCCTTAAAAAAGAAAGCTCTGATTGAAGACAGTTTTCTTTCCCTCAATAATACCATTTCTTTAAGGTAGCACTTTACCTACTAACAACATTCCCTATGTTTTTGGAGCAGCTGTTATGGACACAATGATTTCTTAAGAATATATTTGGTTTTAAAAATTATATGATTTGGGGCACCTGGGTGGCTCAGTCGGTTGAGCGTCCGACTTCGGCTCAGGTCACGATCTCACGGTTCGTGAGTTCGAGCCCTGCGTCGGGCTCTGGGCTGATGGCTCGGAGCCTGGAGCCTGCTTCTGATTCTGTGTCTCCCTCTCTCTCTGCCCCTCCCCCGTTCATGCTCTGTCTCTCTCTGTCCCAAAAATAAAATAAAAACGTTAAAAAAAATTTTTAAAAAAATTATATGATTCACTCAAGCAGAAGCTGTATTATTTGCACAAAGTTAAGTACCAGGTTGACTATTTTACTCAGAGGATTGAGGTGGTGATTTGTTTGACAATATAGGGATATAGATTAAACTAGAGTGTATAGGGTCAGAGTCCCCTTTATGGGACAGACACACTGAAGCACTTTAGAAGTGCTTGATAAATGTTTTTTTCCCCTCATTTTTGTTATACTTTGTTTTCAACTATGACACTTTAGACAAAGTCGTCTTAAAGAATCCAATGACTTTTTTCAGATTTATTTATAGATATACTTTACTTTGGATACCCACACTCTCTTTGATTAATCTGAAATGAGAAAACTGGAAGGAGTGATGGCTTTCTCTGCAGCTATTGAAAAAAGTATTTTTTTCACCTTTTAAATAAATTACTACATTTTTTCAGTTCTCTTTAAAAAAGAGAGAGAGAGAGAGAGACATCTAGCACAATCCCTATATCATATACTGTAAGTGTGACATTGTAAGTATGGCATGGAAGTAACCTTGAGTGCACAGTAGTGAATAGTGCATTTCACTAAAGGTCAAAAAGGTCAAAGCTGGATCCTAAGTAAAACTGTGAGAGAAATGTGTTTGTCTTTATTGCTCCTTTCTCCCTTTTCCAGGATCTCCCTTCTTAGCTCCTCAGTGTTCCACCTGACCTTTTCAAGCACTCCACTGATTAATGCCACCATTCTTATTTAAATTTGGTGGCTTCCAAGGTTCTTCATACTTCAGGCTAATAATAGGATAAACACAAAAGGAGGATTTCACACACCTAACTCCAGTAGCCAGAGGTAAACCTATCTGACACAAAGTGCAAGAAAAAGCTAAGAAGGAACCTACCCAAAGTCAGCTAATCAGAATGGATTGCTAAAACTCTACTGTAATAGGCCACAAAGATCCCCCAACCTGAATAAGCATCAAAATTGACCAGCAGTATCCAGAGAATGGAAGATCATATTTGAAATCATGTGTCTGATAAGAATCTAGTATCCAAATATACAAAGAAATCTTACAACTCAACAATAAAAAAGCAATTAACCTAATTTAAAAATGGGCAAAGGATTTGAATAGACAGTTATCCAAAGCAGTTACACAATTTACAAATAAGCACTTGAAATGATGTTCAACATCGTTAGTCATTCGAAAATAATATGCAAATCTAGACCACAATGAGGTGCCCACTTGACACCCATTAGGAAGGCAATAATCAAAAGATACACAGCAGCAAATGTTGAGGAGGGTGTGAAGAAATTTCAGTTTTCGAAACTTACTGGTGGGAATGTAAATGTTGCAACTGCTTTGGAAAAACTGTTTGGCTGTTTCTCAAAAAGTTAAACATAGAGTTACCATATGTCCCAGCAATTCCACTCCTAGATATATGTCCAACAAAAACTTGTACACAAATTTTCAGAGCACCATTATTCGTAATAAGTAAAGAGTGGAAACAAGTCAGATGTATATCAACTGATGAATGGATAAACAAAATATGGTGTATCTATGATGGAATAAAATCCAAAAATGGAAATGAAGCACTGGGACATGCCACAACATGGATGAACTTTAAGGCATGCTAAGTGAAAGAAATCATACATAGGACACCACATAATGTATGTCCCATTTATGTGAATTGCTCAGGACAGGTGAATCCATAATGACAGAAAGTACATTAGTAGTTTCCAAGGGGCTGAAAGGAAGAGATAACACAGTGTGGCTGCTAACTGTACAGTTTCTTTTGGGGGTAATGAATTAACTGGGAATGACAGTTGCATACCCTTATGGATATGCTTTAAAAAAAGTGAAATGTACACCTTTAAAAGATGAAATTTATGGTGGGTGCACTGTATCTCAATTTTGTTTAAGTAATAAAGGAAAAGTATTAGTTGCCATTTCTGTTTCAACCTACCTCGACAAAGCTAGTAATTCCCCTTTCCTCTTGCTCTGATTCAATGCAAAACAGGGTTCTAATTAGATAATATCTTTATTTCCTGCTGTGTCTAGAAATGCCTCAGATCCCTAAAAAGTCAAATTGGCCATAGGTTCCTATAAAGAGATTACAGAAAACAATCTGAATGGTATGTACCCCTGTACTCAACCACCTATTCCTAATTTCAGTGGCCATCTTTCTGGGAATACACCCCAACAATCTCCCTTCTCTTACTCTCCTTGATTTTTCTTCAGAGGATTTATAAAAATGAGACAAATCATGTATCCATTTCTTGTTTGTTGCTTGCAGCCTGTCTTCTCCTCTAGAATGTAAGCCCCATAAACCAGGAAGTTGGTTTTGTTCACTGTTGTATCCCGACCACCTGGAACAATGCCTGGCACAGAGCAAGGAAAGCACTGAAGAAATGTTTTTGAGTGAGAAAATTGGAGTTTCTTTTTTCCTCATCAGATGATAAGGAAGAATAAAAATGGTAGAGGCATCCAATACTCAAAGTCAAGAACATCAAGTCCTCCCTTATGCCTACAGCTTCCCTTTCTCATGGTGATGGACCACATGGTCCATATCCCTGTGGACCTCACCACTGAGCTCTTAGGGACCCCTGTACCCTAGGGCTCCAAATGTCAGCATCCTTGCCTTCATCTTCTGCTTTCTGTGTCTGCTTCCCTCAAAGATAATCCTCAAGTGTTTCTGAACCTAATCTAAACACCTAACCCCTATTCCCAACTGAACTATTTGCTTGATAGTTTGTCTTGGGAATCTAAGGTCTGACCTGGAAATAAATTCTGACTGCTACTGTTCTTGCGGTCAAACCAAAAGGCCAAAGGTCTTTCCCCTTTCTACTACTGTGCATTCAAAAGTCATATTTTGGCCAAACAAAACATTCTATTATGAAATATGAGGGGTATGTAAGTCATAGACTTTGGCCTTAGGAAGAAGCTAAACTTGTCACAGATATCCTCTCAAAATAAAACAAAACTAAACAAAAACAAAACAAACAAAAAACCCTCTTTGGCTTCATTTTTGATGGTACACTTGTTTTGCCCTAGTTTTATCTTAGGATTTATTTTTAAATGTGACATTGTACAGACCTATGTTGAATTATTCCAGATCATTCATTTCATTTATAGCTAGCTGCCTTTTTATACTTCCGCTGCCATGATGTATTAGGTAGAAGTCTTTAATTTCTTTCAGAAAGTAGGATTAAAAGTAAATTACACACATTTATTTCAAAAAATTAACTGTTCAATCATTTTTAACATACAATTCTCTCACTAGAATCTAACAAGTCAAAGCCCCTGATATTGCTCTCAGGGCCATTAAGACAAAGGGTGGGAACTGCTCCAACCTTTCCACCAGCTCCTTATAGGCTGACTATTGAGAGCTGTCATATGACTCGTTTCTAGTTTAAACTCCATTTCAGTATGATTTCAACTGAACAGAAATATTGGAGGGGAGTGTGGGCAGATTGATGTTTGCCCTCGTCACCCCTCCTCCCCCCGTGATGGCCCTGATGACAACACACATCTGGATGTTTTGAAGCATCTCAGTGATTGATTTGATTTTTCCACTCTTCACCTAGACTTTTGGCATTGCCTAGACAAAGCTATCTCACTTTGGGCTTTAGTCCCCAACTTGCTTCCAACTGCAGGCTACTACACTCTGCTTCACCTTTCTTCTTGGCTACACTCAGCCCGGCCTCAGTATGCTTTCTCCCCCCATATGTCATCCCAGCCCAACTGAGCACCAAACTTCCCTCGGCTCCCTGTCCAAGACACACTTCTTCCATGAATCCTGCTCAGGGATTCGTAGTCACGAGTCACTGCGTGTCTAATGACTCACGTAGAGCTTTACAGGCCATAGCAATGGGTGAAACTGGTATGATTAGAAATGCCAGCCCCCCATCCAGCAATCAACAAGCATTTATTGAGTGCTTCCTTTATGCTTAGCATGCAACCAGGTCCTGAGCATCTAAATTATGGAAATCCACTCTGTAATCTTACCTCCTCCCCGGGTGAGCCATGTGGAACAATCCCACTTCCTTTAGCCAATGCTGACTGGAATGTCTATGTCTTCAAAGGCTATTGTGAAGATGTGTTAGGGATTACAAGGATAAAAAGCATGCATCCCCTGCCCTCGGACCAGTTTCACAATACATATGAGATTCTAAATTATGAAAAAATTGAAATTGTGGGATTAAGGAAATGTTTATACCAATTTTGGACTGAGGAGACATTCCAATTTAATTCTTGCAGAATTGCATAATTTGAAAACGGACTTAATTGCAATCTGTTTCTGTTATCACTATCACCTACAACACCAGTGAAAAGAAACACAAACCCTTCTTTGTCAGCATAATGAGAACCACTCTTGATTCCTTACATCGGAACTTCTAAGAGTGACTTTTGGTTCCATAATCTAAGCAAGCACTGTTATTATCATTTCAAATCTCATTTTCTGTATCTTTTCACAATGCTGTCCAAGTTCATTACATGGTGCTGCTAAAGCTAATGCTGAAAACAAACCCAAAACCAATAACTACTGAGTAGCAGTAAGATAGGATAAAGCACCACAGAGGAAAAAAAATCCACCAACATTAAATTAGGAAAGAGCCCTCAGTGATGTAAAAAGTAACTTCAAAGAAAATATACACTAAAATAATTATAAATTTGTAAGTAAGTTCCAAAGATGCATTCCCCCTTTGGGAAAGTTCGTTTTGAATTATTTGAGTTTTAAGTTGTACAAAGTCTCCAGGAATAACATTTCTCTCATATGAAAAGCAAGTACCCTGTACTTAAATTTTATTTCCCACTGATCTACCTTACAATCCCCACAGTTTAGTTAGAAAAATCCCTTTATTATTCCACACATCCTCTGCCAAGGAAACCAGTATTATTCCTTTCACTATTTCTTTTATTATGCTCCTCTTCCTGTTTTAAATATCTTCACTCTTCCTACCCACTAATCCAAATATACAGCCCAGCTTCAAAGGCCCACTCAAGCCCCACCTCATCTGCAAAGTTGCACCTAACTTAGTAGAGTCATAGGATTTTATATTTGGAATGGAACTCGGAGATTATCTAGTTCAAATATTTTCCAACTGTGCAACATAGAGACATTTAGGAGCCTTTTAAAAAGAGTCAGAAATGGGAAGAGAAGTGTAAGTGGGCAGCTGAGTCCTGGGGCTCTCACCCTCCGATCCAGCACTGCCTTCAGCATTGGGATTATTTTACCTTTCCAAGAGAGATATTCCAGAGCTTTGCGGGGCAGGAAACTCCACAGTCTAACATGGTAAATGAAGAAACTAAGGCTGTAAATTGAATGTCTCATCCTGGCTTACAAATAGTCTAGGGGCAAAAACAGGTGAAAATCCAAGGATCTTTGGACTCCCAGCCCAGCTACAATGATCTGTTTACTTTCTCAAATTTCCTATTGATGGTTCTTCAGTGTCTTCTGCTAGTTACATATTTGTGTACTGTCTGCCCCATGTGTTGAGGCTCTAGCTGCCTCGTGTCGAGATGTAATTTGTACTCTTCTGTTCTTCTCTAAGCAGAGCACCAGGCTCAGAGAGTATGCTTGCTCTGTCCTTCCTTCCCACAGGCATGGCCATTCCTGATTCATATATAAAATTGGACTAAGTAACGCTAAGAAATCAACCCTAGGGTATTGACTGAAATACCATAAACCCCGTCCTGGTAACAGAAACTCTCTCTTCGGGGAGCCTGGGTGGCTCAGTCAGTTGGACATCTGACTTTAGCTCAGGTCATGATCTCACAGTTCGTGAGTTCAAGACCCGCATTGGGCTCTGTGCTGACAGCTGAGAGCCTGGAGCCTGCTTTGGATTGTGTGTTTCCCTCTCTCTCTGCCCCTCCCCTGCTCACACTGTCTATCTCTCTCTCTTTCAAAAATAAATAAACATTAAAACAAATCTTTGCTAAAAACTCTTCTATGTCCAAACAATTCATTAAAGCTAGCATAAATGGTAGTTAGTACAGCCTTTTTTTTTTTCATAAAAAATTTTATGAATGTATCTGGCCTCATTTATATTTTTACTGTCACTGTGTTTACAAATCTAGGCTCATCAGTTAAACTCCTTGTTCTAAGTGGCACTATGTGTTTGACCTTGAGTCTCATTTTGGTGATCTTTTACAATTACAACAAGACACTTTAACAAGAAAAACTGGCCTCTACTACTCTTATAAAAAATTTTTTTAAATAATTACAAACTTTCCTCAATTTTTCATCCTTTGTAAGCTTTTCATCCAGTTGCTGTTCTTATGATAAACGTCTTGAAAGGGTACAAGTGCAGATGTTACCTTTCTATCCTCTCCTCTCAGTTCCATCTTCAGTTTCTCTACTATTTACCCCTTAAACGAGGTTCTGCTGCCCCATCTCCCCGTCTTCCAAGTTTCATGTGCTCCCTGCAACGTGTTAGACTCCAAATCGACTTTCCTAGAACTGTCTTCGCATCACTGCCTTTAGACCAGGGCAAGAGGAGCCCTCTTCTGGGCTTCAGACTTTAGATACCTGCTCTGTCCTTTACAGGATGAGTAGTCTGCAGGCCCAGTAGGATGTGCTCACCTGGAGCCTGCGCCCTCCCATTTAAACTACACTCTGATGGGGCGCCTGGGTGGCGCAGTTGGTTGGGTGTCCGACTTCAGCCAGGTCACGATCTCGCGATCTGTGAGTTCGAGCCCCGCATCAGGCTCTGGGCTGATGGCTCGGAGCCTGGAGCCTGTTTCCGATTCTGTGTCTTCCTCTCTCTCTGCCCCTCCCCCGTTCATGCTCTGTCTCTCTCTGTCCCAAAAAATAAATAAAAACGTTGAAAAAAAAAATTTAAAAAAAATAAAAAATAAATAAAAAAATAAACTACACTTGAGTACTCAGCACCACAAAATTCCTACCTAAATCTGCCTCCAGGACCTGAGTGCCTTCTTGAATTTGGGCCTGCATTTCTGATGTATCCCAAGGTACTAGGGATGGCCAAGGAATGGTTGTTTGTGAGAAGGGGGATGTAGGCAGTGAGGGTGTGGACAGGGCTTAAGCTTACAAGCTGGAGCTTCCCAGAAGTGCACCTGAAGCCCAGGCTATATGGATAGGGCCAGGGTGGCAAGAAACAGGTATGGAGGCTCTTCCTAAGCCACAGCCACCACATTTTAGCACAGAAAATCCTAACGCAAGCCTAGCCATCAAGGCAATTTTGTCACAAGGTAGTTATGTGGGTAAACTATGTTTAACAGTTTGTGGCTTGATTTATAACTTTTAAATATTTAACATATGGAGTGTGGTCTTCCGTTTTCACTCTTACCCGAGGACCTACCAATCTTAGAGGAAAATGAGTCTTGTCTATCCAAATCCAGATTCCTGAATTCATATTAGTCTTCTTTTTAAAGGTGCACATGCAACTTAAAATATCAAAAGCTAAGTTAATGTTTTCCTTCTCATCTGAGACCTCTTATCCATGTTTGTATCTTTTCTTAGTTAATAGAATTAATTATCCACTCAGTTACCAGCTAAAGGTCTTGGAGCCATCTTCAACTTTCTTCTTCTCCAACTTCAGGATTTAATCAGAGATAAGATATATCTTATGGCTAAAACACCTGACTCCATCTTCTTTCAAGCCCCATCTTGCCACTGATTCGTTATAATATCCATTCAACTGCCCTCTCTGTTTCTGTCCCTCCCTCCTTAATTCACTGACATTTCCACTAGAATGATCACATTCATTACCTGTCCCCCATCCCTGCTCCATTTTCCATGGAGTAGAAAACAAATTCCTTTCCAGCTTCAAGTTCTTCACAATCCCAATCTACCCTTCCAACCTTATTTTCCATAATCATTCTTGTCTCTTAATCTTCCTACTCATCCACACAGCCATACACATATGCTTTATAATCTAGTCAATCCAAACTATTTGCTAATCCCAGAAGATTGGCTAATTTACAAATCTGTCATAAACTTTCACAGAAATCCATATTTATTTAAGCTATTCCTTCCATCTGCACTGCTTTCTTTCTCCTTATACTTCTATAAAAATCCAATTAACTGCTCTATTGCCATTTATTCCATGAAGCTTTCCACAATTACTCTGCCAAAATTACTGTCTCTTATGCTCACATAACATTTATTTATGCCACTATTGCAATACTTACATTTTTTTGCAAGTTATGAATGGATACCTTTGTATCCCTTAAATACAAGTTCCTTTTACGTAGGAACTAGTCTATACTCATTTCTGTGTATTCCTCATGCTTTGCATATTGTCTCACACATAGTAAGCGCTTTGTAAATGTTTGTTTAATTTCTAACCCAAATTTAAAGAGACTGGTTTTAATAAAAAATTAAAAAAAAACAAGTCACACACCATATTCACTCAGAGAAGACTATCAGAATGTCTTTGTTCTATTCCAACCCAGTGTGCGACCCTCATTTTCTCTATCAGGAAATTCTAAGATTTCTCTCTCCAAAATGGGTTTCACATCTCCTCTAAAAGCTGCAGTGGTGTGTCTGCAAAGCTTGTCAAGAAGCCCTGATGCAAGGCAGTGCGGAGCTGCAGGCACTATTACAAAGACAGGTAGAGTGTTCAATACAGAACCAGCCACCTGTGCGCCCTTGGTTTTCAGAGATGACTCACACATGCAGGCCACGGCTTCCCCCAAGTCACTTATCACCCTGTGCACAGTGCTCCTTGGATGGAGCCCATCTGGGATCGCAGACTTTTCCAACCTTAGCTTGTCCAATTTTTCGATCACCTGCTCTGACATAAACCTGGTTTTGTTTCGCGTTTATAGCGTGTCTCCTGGGCAGTTTCTGGATCTGTTTCTGGCATTTTCCCTCAAATCATCTTGGGAATCACAGAATGAAGTTAGGGGAGCAAAAATAGAAGTTGCTGTTTAATTTTCTGTTCTGGGATTTCCATATCCTGTTGGTTTTTAGGACCAGTGACAATAAAATGCTGTCTTTCCTCAGTAAATACGTAGACGAAAACAAGTTAAGCCTATCAAATATCTAGACAATAATGACAGTATTACAAACTACTTGACAGTTCAGAAGTGACTTTCATGTAATTAATCTAATTTAATTCTTATTATAATCCTGTGAGGTATGAGTCCTGTTTTATAGACCAAAAACAATGGTTCACAGATTTTTTTTTCTTTCTTGGGATCACAGAGCTAGTAAGGTATTGAAATAGGATACAAGTCTTCTAAGCCCAAATCCCATGATCTTAAGCATAGTATAACATATAGGAAATAGCCAAATAATTTAAAGAAACAATATCAGCTATCTTCCAGATAAATGATATGTTTTATTTATTTGAAGAGCTAAGAATTATTTAAAGCATAGTAAACTCTCATTCACATATGTCACAAAGTGTATTTGTGAAAAAGTACCAAAAAAGGGAAAGAAAAGTCCAAATTGCAGTATTTTAAAGTAGTTTTATTATTGATAAACATGGCGTGTACGATAAACTAAAATGTAAATGGATAATAAGTTAAATAAGGGTCAGTAAAAGAGCAAGGATAATTTGTACTAGGTCTTTATTATCACCTTCAGTTACTAAAGTCAGTATTATAACAATTATTCAAATTATTTAATACATTCTATGTAAAGATTGTCATAGATTTTATAAATGCTAAACAAAGCTTATTACAAGCTGTGCTGAGTTGTGCCTCACATAACAGGATGTTTGTCTTTCCTCACATAATTATTTATACTATTTCGACTATTGTTGCCCATTACGATGCACTAAACAAACTGGTCTTTTTACAAGTCAATCAATCAATCTTAAGCCCAATTTTTAAAGACCGAAGTAATTGTCATGGTATTGATAGCAGTAACAGCATCAATTTCTGGTATTACCCTCTTGACTTTGGGCAATAGTTTTGTCATTTTATGCTTGTTTTATTTTTCTACATGTAATATCCACCATGAAGTATGATTTCTTTCCCCTGTGGGTGATAAGGAAGATTGAGGAGGAATGGAAAATGACCAAGGTCAGTATATATATATCCTCTGTTATTGCCTAAATTATCTGAGTAGCTATTGATGTCAATAATCTAATCAAATAGAGTGTTTTCACTTTCTTTCTACTTTATGGGAATTTACCCCATTTTAATTCTTGTTTTTTATACTTGAAGTTAATCTTAATTTATTTTCCGTACATCTTCTTTTCTAACATAAATACCTAAGGTTAAAATGGCCACTGATACATTGCGTTAGCAGCACGAAGTGTTTTTGTTGGCATTCAGTATTAAATACTGTACAATTGCCCTTATGATTTATTTTCACCCATAAATTGTTTAGACTTGTGTCTTCTAGTGTTTAAACACAGGTGGAGGGAATAGGCTATGTGTTTTTTTTGATTTCTATTTTTATTTCATGATGATCAATGAACATCATCTACTAAAATACTGACTGGTATTTGTGGAGACTTCCCTTGTGTTCCAATACATGTTTAGTTTGTTTTGTTTTTTAATTTTTATTTTAACTTTCCAGGTTTGCTTTAAAAGACTGTGCATTGCCAAATTATACATGGTTCCGTATATGTTCATTAGATTGAGGTTGTTGTTCAAATACGTTCTAATTTTACTAATTTTTATTTGGTTTATCTATCAGTTTCTGAGAAAGTTGAGTTAAAATTTCTTACTATATTCCTTTTAATGGTCTTACCTGTATATATAAAACATATAAATATAAAATATATGAAAATATATTTTACTTATTTGTGTGTGTGTGTGTGTATATATATATATATATATTTAAATATTTATTTATTTTTGAGAGGTGGGGAGGCAGAGAGAGAAGGTGAGAGAATCCCAAGCAGGCTCCATGCTGCCAGCGCAGAAGCCAACACAGGGATCAAACTCATGAACTGTGAGAAAAAAACAAGAGTTGAACACTCAACTGACTGAGCCACACAGGCACCCCTATTTATTTATATTTTTGAGACTATTTTCTAGATGTGTTGACATTGAAAATTATTCTATTTTCCTAGAGAAACATCACTTTTAACACTAAGTAATGAAAGAGAATGCTTTAAGCTTGCAAATCTATTTATTTTGTCTGATATTTATATTGCTACACCAGCTTTCTTTTAATGAACATTTACCTGAGAGATTCTCTTTGTATCTTTCTACCTTCAGATTTTCTACACCATTATGCTTTAGAAATGTCTCCTTTAGAAAATACTTTTTGTTATTCATTCAAAATCAACATTTTTAAAAGGCAAGTTTAGATGATTTACATGTTTTGTACTCACTTATATTTTGGATGTATGTTCTTTTTCTTTGCTTTTTATTTTCTCTTTTCTACCTCTACTAATTCAATTTTAGTCATTTTCTTTCCTCCTGCTAATGGTTTATGTTAAATATTGTTTCCATTTTTTAGTTGTTACTCTCAAAAATTTCACATGCATGCTTAAATTAAGTCTACATTAATATTAATTTTCTTGAACAATACAAAAAATATTTAATCTTTTACAAAATCTTTCCCCCTAAGTCTTTCATGTTTATGGTATTTAATTCTTTGGGTAAACACCTAGTAGTGCAATTGCTGGATTGTAGGGTAGTTCTATTTTTAACTTTTTGAGGAACCTCTATGCTGTTCTCCAGAGTGGCTGCGGATGTTTGCATTCCTACCAACAGTGCAACAAGGTTCCCCTTTCTCCACATCCTCATCAACACCTGCTGTTTCGTGTGCTGCTGATTTTAGTCATTCTGACAGGGGGGAGGTGATATCTCATTATAGTTTTGATTTGTATTTCCTTGACTATGAGTGATATTGAGCATCTTTTCATGTGTCTGTTAGCCATACGTATATCTTCTTTGGAAAAATATCTATTCATCCCTTCTGCCCATCTTTTAATTGTGTTATTTATTTTTGGGGTACTGAATTTTATAAGTTCTTTATATTTTTTGGATAACAACCTTTTATTAGATATGTCACTTGCAAATATCTTCTCCCATTCCTGGAAACAGTGCAAGTGTCCACAGACTGATTAATGGATTGCAAATAACTTGTTCTGTGAATGTTCCATAAGACGAGCAAACATTTCTAATAAATTTTAACTTGATAAACAAGCAATGTCTTGCAATATGAGTAGTATGTAATGCCAAACATTACATGATCACATCTAAGCCAATGGTACTTCCCTCTCTCTCTCTCTCTCTCTCTCTCTCTCTCTCTCACTCGCTGCATGATTGTGGATGATCATCTCCCATGGTCTGATTCTAGGTCTCAGGCCACAGTGTTTGACATAAATCAGTGATTTTTCAGAATGATGGAAGGTGCCCACAACTGGCACTAGTGTAGTTTTTGCCACTTTATGGACATTCCTTTGTTTTTCCATACAAAAGTAAGCTTAGGAATGCTTTGCTTCATTATAGGTTATTGGATAGGTTCCTTGTTAAAGTTACACGAAAAGTACAAAATTCCATTGAGCCAATAGATAGCAGTGATTCCACTAGTGATAGTGGAAGCGATCCTACACAATGACCCTCCTCTCTTGTCTCCCTCACACCAGCCACAAAGATTTCCAAAGGTAAATTCAGGTTAATTTGTTTATTTTTCTTTATATTTTGTATCTTCTTTATTATTTTGTATTATTGTATTGTAATCATTTTTATATGAATATTTTTGGGTTGTGCAATGAATCATCTGAGTTTTCATGATTTCTTATGGGGAAATTCACTTTGATATACAAGTGCAAATACACACAAATACAAGCATGATTCTGGAATAAATTATACTCCTAAACCAAGGTTTGGATAATTATATATAAATATATTATATACATATATATATATACATATATACACACACACACACACACACACACACACACACACACACACACATTATGGACTATTACTCAGCCATGAAAAAGAATGCAATGGTGCCATTTGCAATGACATGGATGGAGCTAGAGAGTATTATGTTAAGTGAAATAAGTCCCTCAGAGAAAGACAAATACAATATGATTGCATTCATATGTGGAATTTAAGAAACAAAACAAACAATATTCTCAAGAGCAGGCAAACCATTTTACACCCTCAATTTACATTTACATCTACATTACATTTTACAAATTAGCAGTCTGCATTCCTACCACACCCTAACACTTGAAATTATCTGCCCTTTTGATTTCAGTCTCCGAATAGATGTGAAGTAGTAGCTCGTTTTGGTTTTGATTTGCATTTCCAAAATAAACAATATTTTTGAGCATCTTTTTCCGGTACTTATTAGTCATTTGTATATCTTCTTTGAAGAAATCTCTACCCTTTACCCATTTTAATTGGATTATGTTTCTATAATTCATTTTCAAAATGTCTTTATAAATTCTACATACAAGGTCTTCATTAAATATATGATTTGCAAATGTTTTCCCCATATTGTGGATTGTTTTCTCACTTTCTTGGTAGTATTCTTAAAACAAAAGTTTTTAATTTTGATGAAACCAAATTCACTTATTTTTAATTTTGTTTCTTGTACTTTTGTGTCATATCTAAGCATTCATTGTCAAATATGAAGATAAGATTTACCTCTATATTTTCTTCTATGAGTTTTATAGTTTTAGCTTCTACATTTAGATCTTTGATCCATTTTGAATTAATTTGTATATACAATGTGAGGTGAGGGTCTAAATCCATTCTTTTGCATGTAGCTATCCAGTTATTATCATTTGTTGAAAAGACTTTTACATACATTGAATGGTCTTGAGATCCTATATGGAAATTAGTTGACCATAAATACATGGTTTAATGGTTTTATTTTACTTTTCACTCAATTCCATTTATCTATATGTCTATCTTATGTTAATACCACACTCTCTTGATTAACATTACTTTATATTAAAGTAAATTTTGAAACTGGGAAGTGTGAGTCCTCCTATTATGTTGTTCTTTTTCAAGATTGTTTTGACTATTCCGGGTCACGTCAATTTCCATATGAATTTTAGGATAACTTGTCAATTTTTTGTAAAGAAGCCAGATGGGAGTTTGACATGGATTGCATTCACTCCAGATATAGGTCATTTTGAAAGTATTGTTCTCTAAAAACCATTGTCCTCCAACCCATGAGCATGGAATGTCTTACCATTTATTTAGGTGTTTTTTTTTAACTTCTTTTATAGTTTTCTGAATGTAAATTATATCCTTCTTTTGTTTATTTATGCTCTTTGATTGTAATGCAAATTTTTAAAAAATTCATATTTGGATTGATCATTCCTATTGTATAAAAATACAAATTGATTTTTGTTTATTGATCTTAAACCCTGCAGTTTTGCTGAACTTGTTTATTAACTCTAATAGCATATTCCAGATTTGATGGTGTTTTCTATATACAAGCTAGTGTCATTTGCAAATAGAGACAGTTTTACTTCTTCCTTTCCCATCTGAGTGCCTTATATTTCTTTTTCTTTCCTAATTGCCATGGCTAGAACCTCCAGCACTGTGCTAAATAGAAATGGTGAGAGTGGACATCCTTGTCTTATTCCTGACCTCTAGAGGAAAGCTTTCAGAGTTTCACTATCAAGCATAATGTTAGCTGAGGTTTTCATTGACACCCTTTACCAGGTTGAGGAAGTTCATTTCTGTTCCTCCTTTGTTGAATGTTTTTATCATGAAAGAGTGCTGAATTTTGTCAATTGCTTCTCTAACTTGTTTTTAAAACCCTCAAAATAATCACTATAATTTTAAGTGTTTCACAGTCAAGCATATTTATATTCATCCACTTGTTTATAAACTTATAAACTCACCACTGCTTCTTGTATTGCATTCTTTTTCTTTGGGCTTAATCTTGATGGTACTAATGGAGAAGATCTTTTAACAAATCTCTGTGAGTTGCAAGCTTACTCATTCTTTATCTGAGAATTTTTCTCTTTTATTCCCTTTTACTCTTGAATAATAATTATTTAATTGGATACAAAGAGAGCTCCAGGTTAACATTTTGTTTCCCTCAGAATTTAAAAAATATCTTTCCACTGTCTTTTTGCTCCTCTTATTACTTATGAGAAGTTGTCATCATTCTAATTGATAACTTTATTTTCCTTTTTTGTTGTTTTTTAAGATTTTATCTTTTAAGTTGATATTCTACACAAAATTAAACTATGCTATGTCTCTATGTGAATTGGTTTTGTTTGTCCTACTTGGGAAATAGTATGCTTCTGCAACCTGAAAATCAAAGTCTTTCTTCAATTCTAAATATTTTTGTCTTTATTTCTTGAAGATTGTCACTCCCCAAGTTCTCTTTATCTCTGTCCCATGCAAGTTCTTCCTAATAAAAGTATCTTGCAGCTTATCATGCTATTTCCCATGCCTCTTACCTTCTTTTTTTAAATTTTTAAATGTTTGTTTGTATGTTTGTTTGTTTTTAAAATATAATTTATTGTCAGGTTGGCTAACATACAGCATATACAGTGTGCTCTTGGTTTTCAGGGTAGATTCCCGTGGTTCATCACGTACATACAACAGCCAGTGCTCATCCCAACAAGTGCCCTCCTCAATGCCCATCACCCATCTTCCCCTCTCGCCCACCCCCATCAACCTTCAGTTTGTTCTCTGCATTTAAGAGTCTCTTATGGTTTACCTCCCTCCCTCTCTCTTTGAAACTATTTTTCCCCTTCCCCTTCCCCCTGGTCTTAAGTTTCTCAAGTTCCACATATGAGTGAAAACATATGATAAATGTTTATTTATTTTTGAGAGAGAGAGAGAGAGAGAGAGTGTGTGAGAGAGTCCAGGGAGGGACAGAGAGAGAGGGAGACACAGAATCCAAATCAGGCTCCAGGCTCTGAGCTGTCAGCACAGAGCCCAATGCAGGGCTCAGACTTATGAACAATGAGATCATGACCTGAGTTGAAGTCAGGCACTTAACCAACTGAATCACTAAGGCGCCCTTCTCTAACTTCTTCATCATTTAAATTATTGATATCTATGCTTCATTCCAAGTGATTTCTTCAGAACTATAGTTACTAATTCTTTCTTCAGTTATATTCAGTTTTACATATCCATGGAAGGTATTGTTTTTGCAATCACTATATTTTTATTTCAGGTAGTCCCATTTTATTTTTCAACTATTCTTTGTTTCATCAGCATCTATGATCTGCCATTATATCAGATTACTATTTCTTCTTCAACTATTTTAATATTATATTTAGAGAACTATGACCATACTTATTAATATCTTTCAAAGTATTCTATTAAACCATTTCTTAATATCTTAGAGTTATATTCTCTCACTTATCTTTAGTAAGTAATTTATTTCTTCCTTTCATAGTACTTACCAGCAACTGACACAGCAGTATCCATATACCTGGTTATGTGTTTATTGTCTGCCCTCTTACAGAATATACATAGATTCTAGAAGGACAAGTTTGGTTTCTTGGGGTTTTTTTTGTTCTTTTGTTTGAATATTTTTTTTTTAGTTTTTGGGTTTTTGTTGTTGTTGTTGTTTTTGCTGCTGCTGTGTCCCTAGTGCCTAGAAACATAAAAAGAATTAATCTGAAAGGCTAAAAGAATACCATAATTTACACTTTTTCAAAAGTGAAAAAAACAGATGCATGTAAATAAAATTTGCTTATGTATACTATTTGAAGGATACATACACCTTCTATATTGGAATATATATTCAAATATAAATATATATTTATTTTACTTATACTATATATTTAATATATTAAAGTTATATTGATCTACATTATAGATTTCAATATAAATGTGTATATACACACATAAACATACACACATAGAGATAGGGAGGGAGGGGGGAGGGGAAGAGAGAGAGAGAGAGAGAGAGAGAGAGAGAGAGAGATCCATCAGCTCATTATCTGATCCAGAAGTATGGACTTATACATTTTATTGCTAAACATCTTAAGTTAAATATTAATGTAAGAAAAGTGGTCCTTTCTTTCAGTAATTTCTCCTAAGAACCTTCTATCTGCAGCCAATCCATAGAGGAAACACAAAGAGCCCTAAAAGAATCTCATTATCTGTGCCATTGCCAGTATCCTCTTAGAATATGGAAGACAGGGCTTGAGGGCAATGATCTCAGTGTAATCCCAGGGAAGAGAATGTAGAGAAAGAGAATGTTAATGCAGTAAATATTCTGATAAACTAGCCCATGCTGTGTATGTCTCAAAATAAGAATTCAAATGAACATCAAGTTTTTAAGTTATCTGGAGGTTTATGTAAAGTGTTGGTGGTTGAAGAAAATAAACATTATTATACCTTAATATATCTTTCAGCTATAAGGTATGATTAAATCTTAGAGAAAAATGTTCTTGAAATAACCAGTTGTACCACCAAAACATTAAAACTTAAAAAATAATGTAACAGCAGAAAGAAGAAGGAAATGTAGAGATAAGAGTTATTTTTAAATGATTTACTTTTGAGAATGAGCGCACAGGAGTGCAAGTGGGGGAGGACCAGAAAAAGGGGGAGAGAGAATCCTAGGCAGGCTCCACACTGAGCATGGCTCAATCCCACAACTGTGAGATCATGACCTGAGCTGATATCAAGAGGTGGACACTTAACTGACTAAGCCACCCAGGTGTCATGAGATAAAATTATTTTTAAATTTCTGATTGCTCCGAGAACATTACTTTTATTTAGCATTAATTAAGAAGCAGTAATTTTGAATAAATGGTAGGTTTTTGAGAAAGTTAAAGAAAACTCAGAGAAGAGGCACATTTTGCTAATCAAGTCACCCAGTTCAGTCACGTGGATTATCAGTGGCATGTGGTGGAAAGAAGATGAAACATGGAAAAAACATTGGAGATGGAGGTCCACCATTTGCTAATTTGGGGGGTTTAGTTATAAATATGCCACATAATATATCAGATCAATGTACTCCGCTTGAATCATGAAACAAATCAGGTAGATACTTGTACCTTTCTTCTTGTTTCTTCTCTTTTCTTATTTTCCTATGAATATATCAGAAATCTTTGCTACTCCTCCTTCAGTTTGATTAACTTGGCTGCTGACATTAGCCAAAGAACAGCCAATCTATTGTTTCATTCATCTACTATAACCAAAGTCTAAATCAGAGTAAAATAATGCTTAAGCAATCAGAGTCCCTTCAGAGGCCATGTTTAATGAACAAAAATCCCTTTTTTGCATATCTCCTTTTCTACTTCATTTCCTATACATTTAATTAAGATACATAAGCCACACTACAGTCAAATCGCACAAATTGTCTCTAGTGTCTGAGAAAATAACAGAAACAGTCAGAATGAGGAGTTCTTGGTTTTCATCCCAAAATGGATTTCCCTAGGTCACTTCTGTGACACTTCTATTTCTACAGATTTGTATTTTGTGGCTTTGTGTATTTTCATGGCTTTCTAAGTCATGTGGAAAACACTAGTATTTTTACTAGAATAATTTAACTGGTATGTGACAGCTGAAATTAACAGTTCTCTCTGAGCCCTATAATCTCCTACTTATTTCAAAAAAAAAAAAAAAAAAGAAAGAAAGAAAGAAGAAAGAAAAGAAAAAAAAAAGAAAAAGAATAAAACCATTCCTGATTACGGAGAAGAGTTTAATTTGATTTGTGCACCTGGATACTATTTGTGGGACCCTGTTTATTTCTGTCTTCTAATAGAATTTGAATTTCTGTGGCACAGACTATGTCTCATCTCCATTGGCAAGAAGAGACATGAATGCCAATAATTAGCACTTACCTACATTACTTCTTGTCATGGGTCCGCACAGCCTTATTCTACTTAACTGTGAGTGTACCACTTAAGGCACTGAAGTATTCTGCTAGTGGAAAGGCCAAGAAATAACTTTAAATGCTGGTAATTTGTGATTTGACACCAAACATATTTAAGATGAGGTTAAGAGCTATATACACACATGTGCATTATTGGTAGAGTAAACTTTCTACATCAACAAAAGAGCAGTTTTCCACTGCAAATTAATGGATTATAAAGTCAGTAGGCTTTTCATGAAAGCAAATTAAAAAAAATGGGAGCAGAAATAACTTCAATCTTTTAAGAATATTTTGCCCTTAAAACAACTTTCTGTAAAATCACCTAAAATAAAATATAAGCTAACTCTGATTCTATGAGTTCAGTGGAGTCAAATTTAACTTGAAAACATCTTTCATTTCTATAGCTACTTTATTATATTTATACAAGACTATAAAAAATTAATTGGGTGATTTAAGTGAGACAACTGTCACATATATTATGAGCTCTGCATGTGTGTGTTATGAAGCAATGTTGACTATGAGTTCAGCCTTTTACCAATTTATTTAGCCAAGGTTGCTAGAAGTTACTTAATGAGCATGAACACACAAACTGTCAATAAACCTACAGGAGGAAAAGTGGCCCATGACCTAAAAGGACCCCTCTGTTAGGCCAGGGAGATGATGAAGTATGTTAAGTCACCAGTCCCTCTGTGCGATGCTTGTTAATGCTGCCAAGGCACGTGTGGCAAATTTGCAGAGTTGGGGAAGGGGGGGGGTAGGTGGGGAGGAGAAGGTCACACTCTAAAAATTCATCTCACAGAATGTATTAAATAAAAAGCCTGAAAAAGTACTTTTTGCCAATTAAAATTTAAGATTGTCTGAATATTTGTAGCATCTAGTCTTTGACCTCTCAGTACCTAAGCTACTCCTTGATTAGACTTGGCAAACTATATTGATGCTTCCAGTTTACTGAAGGTTAGATTCAGGAAAAAAATCTTACAAGTTACCTATTGAATATATGGAAGGGTTACGAATAGCAGGTCAAGAATTGGGCAGAGCTGGCTCGCACCCTGGCTCCACCATTTACAAGCTGTGTGGCATTGGGCAAGCTGTTTAAACTCCCAAAGCCTGAGTCTCTTTATCTGCTATATGAGGAGAATAAATAATACCTACTGGGGAGGGAGTTGTAAGACTATGTGAAATAAGACAAAAATTAATGTACTGTAATTGCCTCAGAAGTATTAACTTTTTATAGTTGTCAGGGTTCTCAGCTGTAAGCAATAGAGATTGACTTTAGTCAAATTAACTAAATAACTAAGTTATTGGCAAGACAGCATTAACGTAGAAAATCAACCAAAAGAGTGAAGAATGAGTCTCTGGCAGAAAATCAAGGGACATCAGTTATAAGAGCAAAGGACACAGGTACCGATATCGCTGGTATTGGATTCTTACTGCCATACCATTGGGTTCCCAACTCCTCCCTACTGGCTGGGGAAGATCTCTAACTGACCCCATTACCACATCATTCAGAGCCAAAGACAAGGGAATCTTATTAGCTAAGCTTAAGATACACACCCTTATTTTACCAAAGAGTAAATAAGGGCCCCTACTGATTCTAGAGTGGGAGATAGGGCTGGTCTCCCATCTTAAAAATGTTTCCATACAGGGAGAGGATGGAGTATGGGGCACATCCTCAGCTGTAAAACAAGTCTCAATAAATTTCGAAGGATCAATGTCAAAAAGAAAGCATTCTCTGACCACAGTTCTGATTCCGATAAGTTAGAACTCAGTAAATAAAGAATAAGTCTTTAAAACCCCATATATCTGTAAATTTTTTTAAGTACATTTGAAAATGACTCAGCCAAAAAAAGAAATTATAATGGAAACTATGAAATACTTAGAAGTGGGTAAGAATAAAAATATCAAAACATAGGATGCAGCAAAACTGGTATCTTGAGATAAAGTTATAGTCTTAAAGTGCTTATTTTAGAAAGAAATAAAGTCGCAAAATCAGTGACCAAACTGTCCAGTTAAGAAGTGACAAACAGAACCATGTTCGCCCACCTCTCTCCTTCTACTTCACCCTCCCTATTCCCTGAGACACAATACTGAAATGAGGCCAATTAGTAACCCTATAATGGCCTCTGAGTGTTCAAGTGAAATGAAGAGTCACATGTCTCTCACTTTCAATCAAAAGCTAGAAATGATAAGCTTAGTGAGGAAGGCATGTTGAAAGCCAAGACAGGCCAAAAGCTAGTTCTCTTGCACCAAACAGTTAGCCAAGTTGTGAGTGCAAAGGAAAAGTCTTTGAAGGAACTTAAAAGTGCTACTCCAATGAACATGCAAGTGATGAGAAAGTGAAACAGCCTTATTGCTGATATAGGGAAAGTTTCAGTGGTCTGAGTAGACCAAACTAGCCACAACATTCCCTTAACTCAAAACCTAATTCAGAGAAAGGCCTTAAATCTCTTGAATTCTATGAAGGCTAAGAGAGGTGAAGAAGCTGAAAAAGAGAATTCTGAAGTTAGCAGAAATTGGCTTGTAAGATTTAAGAAGAGAAGCCATCCTTGTAACATAAAAGTTCAAGGTGAAGCAGTGAGTGCTAATGTAGAAGCTGTAGCAAGTTATCCAGAAGATGTAGCTAACATAATTCATGAAGGTGGCTATACTAAACAACAGACTTTCAATTTAGACAAAATAGCCTTCTATTGGAAGAAGAAGCCATCTAGAACTTTCATAGCTAGAGAGGAGAAGTCAATGCCTGGCTTCAAAGCTCCAAAGGACAGGCTGACTCTCTTGTTAGGGGCTAATGCAGCTGGTGACTTGAAGTTGAAGCCAGTGCTCATTTAACATTCTGAACATTCTAGGGCCCTTAAGAATTACATTAGCCTGGGTGGCTCAGTCAGTTAAGCGTCTGACTTTGGCTCAGGTCATAATTTCACAGTTTGTGGATTTAAACCCCACGTCAGGCTCTGCACTAACAGCTCAGAGCCTGGAGCCTCCTTTGCATTCTGTGTCTCCTTCTCTCTCTGCCCCTCCCCCACTCATACCTGTCCTCTCCCTTTTTCTCTCAAAAATAAATAAACATTAAAAAAAAAAAGAATTATGCTAAATCTGTTCTATGCTCTCTAAATGGAACAACAAAGCCTGGATGACAGCACATAGTTTACTGAATAGTTTATTTAGAACTACTGTTGAAACCTATTGCTTAGAAACAAATAATAACTTTCAAAATATGACTACACATTGTCAATGCACCTGGTCACCAAAGAACACTGTGGGAGATATTCAATGAGGTTAATGTTTTGAGGCCTGCTAAAACGATATCCATTCTGCAGCCCATGAATCAGGGAGTACTTTAGACTTTCAAATCGCATTATTTAAGAAATGTATTTGGTAAGTTTGTAGCTGCCCCAGGTAGTGATTCCTCTGATGGATCTGGGCAAAGTAAATTGAAAACATTCTGGAAAAAATTCACCCTTCTAGATGGCATTAAGAACATTTGCGATTCATGGGAAGAGGTCAAAATATCAACATGAAGAGGAGCTTAGAAGAAGTTGATTGAAACCATGACTTTGAGGGGTTCAAGACTCTAGTAGGAAGGAGGAAGTTACTTCCAGGAGGAAGTTACTTCCAGGAGGAAGTAACTGCAGACATGGTGGAAAAAGCAAGAGAACTACAATTACAAGTGGAGCCAAAAGATGGGACTGAATCATGTAGTCTCAGGATAAAACTTTCACAGATAATAAGTTGCTTCTTAAGGATGAACAAAGAAAGTGGTTTCTTGAGATGACATCTACTCCTGGTGAAGAGGCTGTGGAGATTGTTGCAATAACAACAAAGTATTTAGAATATTACATAAACTCAGCTGTAAAGCAGCAGTTGTAAAGGGTTTGAGAGGATTGACTCTAATTTTGAAAGATGTTCTACTGTGGGTAAAATGCTAGCAAACAGGATCGTATGGGACAGAGAAATCGTTAGTGAAAGTCAGAGTCAATTGATGTGGCACACTTCATTGTTGTCCTATTTTAAGAAACTGCTCCAGCACGCCAGTCCTCGGCAACTGCCACCCTGATCAGGCAGCAACCATCAACATCAAGGCAAGACCAGAAAAAGATTATGGCTTGCTGAAAGCTCAGGTGATGGTTAGTATATTTTTTTAGCAATAGAGTATTTTTATTTTATTTTTAAATGTTTCCTTTATTTATTTATTTTGAGAGAGAGCTAAAGAGAGAGGACAAGTGTGGGAGGGTCAGAGAGAGAGAGAGAAAATCCAAAGCAAGCTCCATGCTGTCAGCACAGAGGCTGACGTGGGGCTTGATCCCACAGACCATGAGATCATGACCTGAGCTGAAATCAAGAGCTGTATGCTTAACTGACTTAGCCACCTAGGTGTCCCTAGAGTATTTTTAAATTAAGGTATGTACATTATTTTTTAGACATCATGCTACTGCACACATAATAAACTATAGTGTAAACATAACTTTCACGTGCACTAGGAAACCGATAAATTCATTTGACTCATGGGGTGCCTGGGTGGCTCAGTCAGTTAAGCACCTGACTTCATGGCTCAGGTTATGATCTCGTGGCCTTGAGTTCAAGCCCCACATCGGGCTCTGTGCCAACAGCTCAGAGCCTAGAGCCTGCTTCAGATTCTGTGTCTCCTTTTCTCTCTGCTCCTCCTCCACTCACACTCTGTCTGTCTTCCTCAAAAATAAGTAAACATTAAAAAAATTTTTTTTTCATTCATTTGACTCACTTTATTGTGATATTCACTTTACTGTGGTGTCTGGAACCAAATCTGCAATATCTTCAAGGTATGCCTGAATTTATGAAACATTGATATATGAGAGATATATACTGTATATCAGCAGAGAAAGTTGGAAGTCAACAAATGGTACTATGACAACTCATCCAGAAAGAGGAAACATGGAAAGTAAGTCTAGGTAGGTCAAGAAATTCAACGTGAAAAGCAAAGCATTTAGTTGAAAACATAGGAGAATCTGGTTAAGGAAGGCTTTTTACATAAAACACAGAATCACCAATCTTAAAAGAAAAAATATATGATACAAATTAACAACATTAAAATAAAGAACATGTGTTCATCAACAGATATCATAGAACAGAAAAGAGAAGAAAAAACTAGCCACAAACTGAGAGAAAACATATGTAAAATTCTTTCCTTGACAAAGAACTGGAGTCCAAAATCCATCCAGAAACTCCTACAAACCAATAATAAAGGACACAACTAGCAAGTCAGGAGAAAAAGTGATATGATCATACACTTCATAGAGTAGGAATGGCTAAATATATGAAACTATGCCTAATATCATTAACAATCAAAGAAATAAATAATAAGAAACTTTATATCTAATAGACTGGCAAAAATTAGGAAATCTGACTACATCCGGTGCTGGAGAGGCTATTCCCATACACTGCTCGTGGGAGTGTAGATGGGAACGACAACCTTGGTGCCCTGTTTAGCATGTCTTGCAAAGTCAAGTGTTGCATACTGTACAACCTGGAGATTTCACCCCTGAGGATACACTCCAGAGACACTCTTGCTCACAAGCACTAGGTGAACTGGTTCACCAGGTGAACGCAAGATGTGAACTGTTTACTAGCAGTCCTCGTTAGAGTACTGAGCACTGAAAGTCACCCAGTGTCCAAAAGAAAAAGATATAAAATGGTAACACAGTCACATAATTGATATCATAAAATGGTAAAAATGAGGGAACTGCAATGACATGCAATAACATAGATGAATCCAAGAAGCATAATATTGCATAACAAAACCAAGCCCAGAAGATGACATACAGTATGAGAACTTGCTTGTAAAAATGAGAAACAGGTCAAAGAGACAGTTTGTCATCAAACAGTTTAGGCACACATGCTTATGTGATAAAACCATTTTTTTAGAAGAAAGGATAAATAGAAAATTCACAGGGATCATTGGGAAAGCTCAGATGCCATTAAGAAGACCCAGATAATAGTCAAGATCTGATTTAAAAGGCCTCATCGTGATTTCTCTAAATTAAGCTACATGATCCAGTAAACATATTTCATAATCAAACAATATTCTTATCATAGATTCTTCCCAGGCACCCTCGGTGTTCTCTTTCCCCTCTTCAGGCTCAAGCTGAACCAGGGAGCTGAGGCTGTGATAAGGTGAACATAATTTTAAATGCTAGAAAACAATAAACAAGAAACAGAGTTAAAAGAAAGAGTTGGCAAGTAAACCATTCAGCATTTGGCCAATTTTGGCAAATTGTCCTAGAGCTAGTTAGGAGCAGAATTAGGGCTATCAGTCAGGGGCTACTGAAATGTTCCAGGTGAGGGATGAAGCCTAGAAGAGAATGTGGTGGAGCTGTTGCAATGTTAAACTTTATTCTCCTCATGTTCTTTGATGTTATCTGACTTTTTATCTTTGATGTTTATCTGACTTTCCAGACACCTTGTTCCTCAGTGTCTCCACTCTTCTGAAATGCTCAGGACTGCTGCTTCACAGTCAGCCCATAGGTGAGAACTATTCACTGAAACCTGGATCTCCCTTGCAAACTTGTAGGTAATGATTACTGATCCTTTCATGCCTTCATACTTCTGGATTATATTCTCTACTTTTTTCCCATTATCTCTTTGCAACCAGTACTCCCTGATCCTAAACTCCTTGCTCCCATGAGTCTCTCTCCATAGATTTCTTAGATGTGACATCAAAAGCATGATCCATACAAGAAAAAAAAATGAGAATATGAATTTCATCAAAATTTTAAATTTCTGCTCTTCCAAAGATACATTAAAACACAAGCCACAGAGTAGGAGAAAATATTTGGAAATCAAATATCTGATAAAGAACTTACATCATAATATAGAGAGATCTTTCAAAATTAAATAACAATATAGCAAAAAAACCAACTGGGTGGCTCAGTCGGTTGAGGGTTGAGCGTTGAGCATTAGACTCTTGATTTCGGCTCAGGTCATGATCTCATGGTTTGTGAGATCAAGCCCCACTTTGGGCTCCATGGTGACAGCATGGAGCCTGATTAGGATTCTCTCTCTCCCTCTCTCTTTGCCCCTCCCCTACTCATGTTCTCTCATTCTCTCTCTCTCAAAATAAACTTAAAAGAATCAAATAAAATAAGCAAAAGATTTTAATAAATATTTCATCAAAGAAGATACACATTTGTCAAATAAAAACATAAAAATATACTCGACATCACTAGTCATTAGGAAAATTTGAATCAAACCCCCCATGAAATACTACTAAACACCTATTAAAATGGCTGAATTAAAAAGACAAAGCATTCCAAGTGTTGATGAGGATACCCAGAAACTTGTGGGTACAGAAACTAGACAATCATTTTGGAAAACAGTCTATTTCTTCAGAAGTTAAAACATGCACTTACTTGTGATCTAGCCATTTCACTCCTAGATACTTGCCCATGAGAAAACAAGGCATATATCCATGCAAAAACAAGTACAAGTATATTTGTAGCAGCTTTACTGATATTAACCAAAAACCAGAAGCAACTAAAATAACTATCTGTTCATCAACAGGTGAATAAATAAAATATGGAATACTCATACAACTACATATTATTCATCAATAAGAAAGAATGCTTATCAGTACATGGAACAGCTTGCATGATTCTCTAAATAACAATGTTACATGGGAAAAACTAGAAAGAAAAAAAGGATACTGAACGTGTGTGTGTGTGTGTGTGTGTGTGTGTGTGTGTGTGTGTAAGCGCAAACTAATTCACAGTGACAGGCAGCAGAGCAGTGGTTGCCTGGGGAGGGTGGGACAGAGATTACAAAGGGGCACATGGTGACATCTGGGATAACGGATGTTGTATTCACTGTTGTTTATGGTGAGGGTTTCATGGGTGTATACACATGTCAAACCTTATAAAATTGTGCCCTTTCAACCTCTTCCATTTACTGTGTTTTTATTATACTTCAGTGATGTTGTTTAAAATAGTAATTCTAAGAAAGAGAAAAGTAGCTCCATTCCAGACATTGGTCAAAGAAGATAACTTCAAATTCCAAGCCAATATCCTTTAAAACTCAGCTAGAGCAATGATGGCTGCATTTTTCATTCATTATTCATTCAGTCAGTCAAGAAATATTTCTTGAGCACCAAATATAGCACTGGAGATATAACAGTGAACAAAATAAATTCCCTGTCTCCAGGGAGCTCATATTCTAGTAGGGTAAATTTGATAACAAGTAAAGAAATAAAGATGTACAATGTCATATTGATAAATATGATAAATAAAAAAATAAAGCAGAATCCTTTTTTCCTGATGCATCAAATTTTCCTCTGAATTCACCTAACTGTATTCTTTTCATGCCCAGTTAGATTGTTTTTATTGAGTGGCACATTTGGAGGGATGTGACCAACATACAATGAATGATCCGTTAGGACCAGTTGCATAGGAGTCACACACAGAAAAAAAGATAACAGGCAAATTGCCTTCTAGTTGATTTTACATGATAAAAATTTTACTTATCATATAATTTTATAGCACCTCCTACATGCCAGAAACCGTTCTACATGCTTTATAAAAATTTACTCATCTAATTCTCATAATGGCCTTACGAGATAGATACTATCATTATTCCCATTTTCAGGTGGGTAAGCTGAAGTGCAGAAAAATTTGAGTAACTTGTCCAAATCCCAAACAGGTAGTAATTCCTGGGGGCTAAAATACTTATTTTTTTTATTTAATGTTTTTTCAAATGTTTTATTTATTTTTGAGAGGAGGCAGGGGCAGACAGAAGGGAGGGACAGAGAGAGAAGGGGACAGAGGATTGGAAGCTGGCTCTGCACTGACAGTATGGAGCCTGCTTGGGATTCTGTCTCCCCTCTCTCTCTGTTCTTCTCCTGCTCATGCTCTCTCCCTTTCTCAAAATAAATAAACTTTTTTTTTTAAGGTGCCTTCTTTGAAACAAGACTTTAATAGGGATGACTGCTTTTTCAATAGATTTGAGCAATGACATGTAGAATAGGCATATTCCAGGAGAAGTGATAGGGAGGAATAATAAAGGTTAAGAAGAAAGAGTCTTGCATAGAGAAAGGGGGACAAAACAGATGGGTCACAAGCAAATCTAGCCACCGCACTGGGTCAGCTTCTCACACTTATGACACCTGCCTGGACTTTGAAAACATTATCTTCTCAGTTCCTGACCAGGAAGATCATAAGATGTTGGGAAGAGAGAGAGAAAGAAGACCCAGTCTCTGGACAAATAGCTCATTATATTTGTTCATTCATTCATTTGTTTTTCTATCTATCAAACTCATTACAAGTATCTATTATGTGCAGGGCCAGAAAAGGCACAGGGTTATACAGTAAACTAGATACACAGTCTCTGCCTTCCTGATGATTACATTTAACTTTCTAGGAGGAGATGCAAATGCTAAACTATGGATTTAATAATTAATTATTAACTTATATCTGTTATAAATTGTCATAAAGAATAAGTTCAAGTGCTGAGGAGATATAAACACAATCACAATGTAGAGTTCAATACTAGGAGCATTACACATAGAGGATTGACTGGTCATAGAAGAGAGTCTCCAAACCGATCTTTGCAACACTGGGGAGATGGGATGAATGGGGGAGGAACAGGTGGGAGTCAGGGGAAAATTTCAGAGAAGGAATCCATCTTGAATTGTTGAGATGAGAAAGAAGGACAGGGACTGTAACTTCCATTTCCTCTCTCCGTATAGGCTGCAGACACAGTTATAGAGAACATTTATCTTCTACCCCAAATTATTTTGCTTTACTGACACATAGGTTTGTCTCAATTTTAATATTCCATTCATCTCCATATGAATCCGGAAAGGCGTGCAGCTCAGTCTGTACTAATGGCGCCACCCTTGCACCATCTGTTTCTAATTAGGTAATTCAGGCTCTCCCTGGGTGAATGACTTAGCATGACTCTGCAGCCTATTTTTTTTTTAAAGGAGCCTGATTATTTTATGACACAAACAAGTTACAGGAAACAAAGCTAACCCATGCCCTCCTGAACAAAAAATATATTTCTTACCCATGAACAGATAGGTTAAACCACTTGTGCAAAGTGCATGCACTGACAGCTGGATTTTAGATTTTTTTTTTTATCTTTAAGACTGTGCTCTTTGATAAGTCTGAGTGTGCATTTTCTGAGGGCTCTTCCTGCAGAACAATTTCTTTCAGCAGCCTCCTTTGTTCATTTTTATGAGTTAAATCCAAGTTGCAAATAAATGGATCTGTCATCATTTCTCAGAATGTGTTGTTTTCAACATGACCTGCTGATTTTCCCAAGTGCTCACTGTTATTGCGGAGTCATGGTAGCATGGCCCAGCAACCCCTTGCGCTTGCTTTTTGGCCACTGAATCCCTTGCCTTTCCTTTGACCTCCACCCAAGTATACAGCCTTGCATCATTCTTTTCTCCAGATGTCTCTACTTTTTTTTTTTTTGATTCAAGTCCAAAGTATTTTAACTTGAATTTCTTGACTTATCCCAAGAATAAGAACAGCTGCTGGAAACAAGCCCAATCTTGCACAGTGAATTCTAGGTAGCAGGACTCCCTCACGTGCATAGCAACCTCACTGTCATATTTCTGAAAACAGCCCCTCCACTTTTCTTTTACTCCCTACAGTGTTGTTGAGAGACTCAAATGAGATCAAATACATGAAAGCGCTTTGTATACTGTAAAAATATGAGGGGAGATAACTGTTTTGTGCCTTTCTTATTTGAATTAGCTTTGTTAATCTGGTAAACAGTAAACTGAATGCATGGTTTGTTGGACTGTGATGTAAATTGACTGATGGATTGTGACACCTGCTCTATCTACTTCAAGGTTTCCTCAAGGGATCACTTCCTCCAGGAGCCTACTGTGAACTTCTATTCTCCACTTAGCTGCACAGTGGAGTCAGCAGGGAAGCTTTTCATGCCCAGGCCACATATCTCAGAATGATAACATTACTTGTTCTGGAACCAGAAGCTAGGCATCAGTATTTTTTAAAGCATCGCAAGTGATTCCAGTGTGTGGTCAAGCATGAGAATTACTGGTCTGTTTCTAAACACTGTGTGCAGATCCCTGTCACAGCCCTTAGTATACTGTACCAAATCTGTGTGTCCATGTGTCCATCTCCCCTCCTGGAGGATAGCCTCCTTCTTTATTTTATTTATTTAATTTCACATCTAGAGTCTGGCACAATGACTAGTACTAAGTGTTCAATAAATGTTAAATTAAATAGAAAAAATTATAAATTGCTCCTGATTCCTCTGGATGATTTTTCCTACTGTACTGACCAGGAAAATGGCTCAAAAAGAAGACTGGGTAAAAGCTGAATTTTTGCTTGTTTTGAATATTTAAAACTATTGGTTGTGAATTTTAAAAGATAGTTGGAGGGGTGCCTGGGTGGCACAGTCGGTTAAGCGTCCGACTTCAGCCAGGTCACGATCTCGCGGTCCGTGAGTTCGAGCCCCGCGTCAGGCTCTGGGCTGATGGCTCAGAGCCTGGAGCCTGTTTCCGATTCTGTGTCTCCCTCTCTCTCTGCCCCTCCCCCGTTCATGCTCTGTCTCTCTCTGTCCCCAAAATAAATAAACGTTGAAAAACAAAAAAAAATAAAAAAAAAAAAATAAAAGATAGTTGGAAAAACTATTAGAATTTTGTCTCTGAGAGAAGAGCAACATCTTTTTGATATGCAGTGTTTAGCTTTAGAGTGAAAGTTATGGTGCCTAAAACTGGGTGATAAATGTATTAATAAATTTTAACAATTTTAAAAGAAATGTGTTAGAGTTCTCTAAAAATGATTTTCTCCCAGTATTCTAAAACACTCATCCTAGTACTTTAGTAGCTAATTGACCTTGCAATTTTGTTAAAAATTCAGGGTCCTGGCTGTTAGTACCAGAATTTCAGATTCAGGAAGGCTGGAATGGAACAGGCATTTGTGTAGGTAATTCTGTGTTGTTGTTATTGTTGTTGTTTCCTATGCCCAAGAAATTCTTATTCTGTATACAAATGTATACCATCTCAGGCTCTAATCAATATGTTAGAGAGGCAATATCAGAGATTACCATTTTGAAAAATAAGACATCACCATCGAAATGCTAGACCAACATCAAAATATCTCTATGGGAAAATATTTCAGGCTCAATATTCTAAATCACAATAAAGGCTTCATTTTCTGTGAAATAAATGGAAGGCAGCATCATTCTGAGGCTCAAATAATATTGTTGGCCATACAAAATTAAATCAATACAGTCAAAACTAGTTAGATCACTCTTCCTTTCAAAAGCACTTTCCTTCATGCCTGTGTCCTTGTCATACGATTTGGTTTGTTCCCAGTTGAAAATGGCTGCCAGTGTTGTCCATCCTACAAGAGCAATTATCAGATCTACTAATATTCTTACTTGTGATAACAGAATCTACTCTAGTTACTTTAAGAAGAAAGGGTTTTATTATGAGATTTGGGTGGCTCACAGAATCATCAAGAGGCCAAGGAAACAGACTTTAGGCTAAGTTCCAGGACCGACTCCCAGAATCACACTCCCAACTGGCCCACCCAGGAAGCTGACGCCTTTGCCAAAATAAGGAAGCTAGAGATTCAGGAAGCTGCTATTAACAGCTCTGCCACGGAACATTCTAAGAAATGGAGGCATCACATCCATTAGTTTTCCCTACATAATTCAGTTCCAAACTGAAGTCTTCCCCCAGATGCAACTGACTTCTAGAAACCAAATTAAATGGTTTTTCCCAGCAGAAAGGGAATCTACCGTGGAAAGTAGAATTAACTGCAGGAACTCTACAAGTGTAGAAATGGTATTCCAAAGTTTGTGGGTAGTTGATGCCCCTGTACTAAGAAAGTCATCACAACATTTAACTTTTTGCATCCTGAAACATTCTTAAATGCTATTCACTTTTTGTTAAATATCTTGAAATAAAACATAGAAATCCCAAGATCTTCCTGTAAGCATCATGGGTGCTTCAAAATCAATGATTGCAAATTTTTTTTAGTTTCACTTGAAGTATTCATTCTCCCTTGGAGCTGTGTTTATTTTCTGGTTTTGTGCGGGTAGCAAAATAGATTTTGATGGAAATATTTGAGTCAGAGACTCCATGCAGAGACTTCACCTCTGAAAGTGAATAGAATTGTTTTTTATCATTTTGTGAATTGAGAGTGTTTTTAAGTGTTTAAATATAGTAGGGGACAAAATATTTGTCCACAGTGTGAAGTGGAAATAGAACTGCCAATAGCCTTTAATTAAATTATGTATGCCTACAGCAAAAAGGGCAAAAAGATGTCAGATGTGACATGCTTACCAACACTGCCTTACATTCACTAGCACATAACTATGATCAATAATAATAATAATAATAATAGTAATAATTACAAAGAAAAAAAAAACAAACAAAAGACCATTTGACTTAGTTTACACAAAGCTACCTGACTTTTGGGATGGATGCTAATTAAAGAAATAGACAAAATTCAGTCAAACTTGACAACTATATAGAGCAGTATGGGTTTCCTTTAAACAAAAAGGGAGGTGGCTTGAAATTAATACTGGGCTTAGCTCATCGCCTCTCTCTTGTGTGAATTATCTAGTACAAATACAATGCATGTGAAGAACTTCTAGGAGTCCATTATCACTTGCTTTTGGAATCTCTGCATGTGCTCTTGATGAAAACTTTCCAAATCATTTCACGAAACTTAATCTGCCCAAGCTTCCTTTCCAGTGGAATGTTTTCCTTGCCTTATTGAATCACCTGGTCAAGACTTCGAAGTACCAAAAAACCTTTATTGTCAGTAACCTTAGTCTCGCTATCTGGGAACATAGTGAGCTCCTTTGCTCTTGCCTATGGAACCAAGATCTTTTATACAGCTACCTCGTCCCTCACTCCAGATGTATTACCTGATTTCATTCATGCTGAGAAGAAAATAACTGACAGCTTTAGGGTCAATATTTTACCAGAAACTAACAGAGCCAAGTCTTTAAAAAAAAATGGTGGTCCAGAGTATCACCCACTAAATAAAAGGATTTTAATATGGGTTTAGGAGAAATATGGGTACACACACATACAAGAATATATCTCTCCATTTATATGTGAAGCTGAATGTGTAGGCAAAAGAACACATGTAATACAATTGCATTTTCAGAAAGTCTTAAGCTACACCTTTTTAAGAATGAATAATCCATAAAGGAATAAATTGGCATTTTCCCATTTCTAACTCCCATTGTCTAGGACTCAACTCAAACCATTACTACACAGCTTATAATAAGGCTAAAGCCTCCTGATGGGGTTCAAAGTTTCCAGGCCTTCCATATCACCTCCAGAGTCATCTTTCAAAAATAAATGTTACATTTGGTTACTTCTCAAAATTCTACAAAGGCTCCCAGTTACCCAATGGATAAAGCCCAGATATATTATGATGACATAGCAAACTCTTTAATCAATATAATCACAGCCTATTCAACCCCTACTCAGCCAAAGATTTTAAAATATTTTTACTCCAAAGACTCAGCACTGACCAGGTTTGGAATTAGTCCTGCAGAACCAGTTATACCTTTTGTGGGGGGATCACACCCTTAGGAACTAGTCTTGCTGCCCTAAGACTGGCACCTGGTATATCCTAATATAACCTTCAGCATGCACAAGCCCACCAAGGTTCAGCCTTCTCACTGACCTTCCAATATTTATCTCTTCTTTTTTACTGTGTTTAGACTTTAATTTCCTTGTTTACCTGTCACTGCTACCACCAGGACTCCAACACTATCCTGAAGGCCTACCTACTTAGATAGGTCTATAGAACCCATAACCCCAGGGCAAAAGCCATATGACTGGATGTTCACCACTGGCTGGAGATCTGACCCATGTTACATAGTCACCTACAAAACACTTTGTTATCACCACCACCTTGAGACTCCTGTTGCCATGTTCTGTTCAATAGGCTAGATTCTTTTTTTCTTTAATTTTTTAATGTTTATTTTTTGAGAGAGAGAGAAAGAGTGCGAGCAGGGGAGGGTCAGAGAGAAAGGGAGACACAGAATCCAAAGCAGGCTCCAAGCTCTGAGCTGTCAGCACAGAGCCCAATGTGGGACTTGAACTCATGAACCATGAGATCATGACCTGAGCCAAAGTCCGATGCTTAACCAACTGAGCCACCCAGGTGCCCATTTATAGGCTAGGTTCTCTAGCACGTCACTGCCAACCCAGATAGCACCAAATGAGTCTTCTGAAGCCAACATCATAGTTCATTTCCTGAATCCTGGCCCTATCTGTTCCAGGATTACCCCATCTTTACTAGTTTGTACCTAAGAGGTCGCAACACGCATTTGGCACATCCCATCTAAATTATGGCTCCACACTGTATCCCCTGATTCTTGAATGCAACATGATGCCCTTTTTACATCAGTCCTAGCCCATGTTATTTGCCCTTCTCAGGCTTTCCTTACCTTTTTCCAACCATCTAACTTTTACCAACATTTCAAATGCCATGCGTATGAAGTCTTCATTAAAACCCCAAAACTTGCTCCCACTTGGCATATGCCTTGATTATGGAACTTCTCAGATTGCATTGTAAGTTTTTGTTCTCACATATGTTTACCCCAAAAACACTGAGACCTCCTTAAGCACTAGCTTAGTCCTTAACAGCTCCTTCCTCACTCACAGCTGAGACCATATGTGCCCTATAAAAATGTCCCTGGGGCTACTCCAACATCTCATGGAGTATGTCCAGGATCCACTCCCACTCTTTGGTCCAAATCCCATTTTAGTCTAGTACTCACTTGCTCATATCCAAATGCCTTATTCGTGGACACATGGTGGATTCTGCCCCTCTGTCTTGCCCCTTAAGGTTGAGCCCTTAAAGGTTGGCTTTTGATTTTGGTTCCATCCTTGGACCTACTCGAGAAACTTGCTCTTACATCCACTGGCCAGAAACACTCCAGTCTGTGTCCAGCCTGGCCTGTACAGACCCTAACATAGGTCCTGTTTGTGCAGACAGAGACTTTGAACAAAATAAATAAACATACTTGAGATTTGTGAAGCTTTTCCTAATGAAAAAGAACAAAGCCTTCCCCTTCATAAAGAGTAGTTATTGATTCATGTCTTAAAAAGTAGGATGATAAGGGGTCCCTGGGTGGCTCAGTCGGTTAGGTGGCCAAATTCGGCTCAGGTCATGATCTTGCAGTCTGTGGGTTCGAGCCCCGTGTCGGGCTCTGTGCTGGCAGATCAGAGCCTGGAGCCTGCTTCGGATTCTGTGTCTCTCTCTCTCTCTCTCTCTCTGCCCCTCCCCTGCTTGCTCTCTGTCTCTTTCTCAAATAATAAACATTAAAAAGAATTTTTTAAAAAGTAGGATAAGATAGATATCTGCTCTGCAACCTATGATTTCAAGCCAAGCGAAGGGCTTTAGAACTTGGACAGATGAAACCTAAAGTGACAAAGGGTAAAAATGAAGACAATTTCAGGTATTAATATATTAATGTGAAAAGACCACAATATGAATAGTCATGGAAATACTGTAATTATCACTTCATCCCTCATACTTCCCACCCCTTCATACTGACCTTTCTACATTCCTCAAACATGTCATGGCTTTCTCATGCTATTGAGCCTACTATAAACATCTCAAAAGAGTCTGGCTTCTACATTTTTCCCCCTGATCATATAATTTTCATCTTTCATATTTCAGGTAAATATCATCTTTCCTTGGAATACATTTTTACTTCCTTATTGCACACAGTACTCTTCTCATTAAAGACATTTCCTCTTAATTTGTTTAAAACTCCTACTAGACTTTAAACTCAGTTACGATAGGGATTGTGAGTCCAGATACCAGAGTATCTGGTACAGGGTGTGGCATTTAGTTCACGGTCAATAAATATTTGTTGAGTGAATGAACGGACAACAATCATTACTATCTCTTAAGTATGATGTGGCTGGTCACAGGAGGAATGACAGCATGTGTACAGATGGAGCTCAAGAGGCTGGATGCGTTTACTTTCGAGGAGGAACAATGGGAAAGTGGGGGAGAACAGACAAGGACTATGGATCCAGTGAGACACTGAGAAGAGACCTTGATGACTGGTAGATGTCATGGTCAGAAGAAAGTGTTGGTATCAAAAGACATAGCTGAGATCAGAGAAGATACTGGTAGATGAGAACACAGTAATAAAGAACCTTTGATTAGTCAATGTTTATTAATAGAGGCAGGTAGTGAACCTCAGAGGTGTCTTTGGGAAAGCAACTAGTGCATAGTAACAAAGCTAGAGAGTCAGTACAACATTTCAATTATTTCATTAGAAGCCCACAGGTGTGATACAGAAAGGTTGGGGAATCACACCGTTCAGCAATGTCTGCATACCGTCACAGGAGGGGGCCAGGCAAATACCCCACTGTAAGAATCATGCCACAAAATAATGATTTGGTGTCAGGAGGAAGTTAGAAGTCCAGTTACTAGCGTTATATGGAGACAGCAGCATAGAAACTCATCTTCTGGCTTTTCCTCTTTCCTTGGTCAGTAGATACTACACACAGAAGCCTCAGCTCTCTTTAAAATCAGATTCCATTACTTTCCTAGCTAAAGGCCTTTAAAGGCTACCCATCACACCTAAAACAAAGTCCAAAAACTTATCATGACTAAAAGGACCCTACTTGATCTGGCTACTGCTGGCTTCTCTAACTTTACCTTGTAATATACTTTTTCCTACGAACTCAGCTCCAGTCATTCTATCTTCTTCCTCTCCTCAAACACATCAAGTCTGTCCCAGCCTCAGGGCCTTTTAGATATTCTGTTTTCTCTACATGAAATCTTTTTTCCTTCATATATTTAGATGATTTCAAGTCAAGTCTTTAGGCAAATGTCATCTTCTCAGAGAAATCTAGCTAAACTAAGGATCATGGCACTACCTATTTTACTGTTTATCCCCCTAGCGTGCTCAATTGTTATGGTCCTTAGCATCTCTTAACATCATACTATGTGTCTATTTTATATCTGTTCTCTCAGTAGAACATAAGCCAGTGAGGGTACAGGCCTTGTCTACCTAGATGATTATTCTGTCTTCAGTGCCTTGTACATTGTAGGTACTCAATAAGTATTTAGTAAACAAGATAAAAATTTTCCTGCTTTTTCCATTGCCAATTTGGTTGTTTTCCATTTCTTCCAATGCTGCATCTGGAATGGAATAATCAGAATTTTTTTTTAAACTCCACACTTTAAAGGGATTCTAGGGGATAATAGCATCCTAAATCCAAATTGTCGCACAAATCCATTGCAAAGTCTATCAGATAAAAAGAAAAAAAAAGAAAAGCACAAATAAATCCACATGCAAGCTATTCTTTCAAACATAATAGGAGACAACAAAGACCATGAATTTGAAATCCCTATAAATAGAAAAATAAACTTGAAATTCCAACTGAACTTCTACCAGAGCTCCTATCACAGCTGCCAGGCTCTTGGTCTAAATACTAGCAGCAGGAGGTTTTATGAGACCTTATAGAAAAGACAAGGGGACAAAGGTAAAACACAGGGAAAGAAAATCATTACCATAAAAAGAACAACTATCACTATGTACTAAACTGCAGGTCTGGATTTGGCTCCAACTGTAGGAAGGCATCTTAAAAGCGAGCAAGACCCAGAGGCATCAGTCCTGGACACGCAATGCTTCTAGGGCATAAGGACACAAAGACACAGGGTTGGTACCTTTGTACGAGTGACAGTAAGGGAAAAAGAAGGAAGGAAGAGGAAAATCAAGAATTCCAGAAAACAGGGACACCTGGGTGGCTCAGTTGGTTAAACGTCCATCTCTTGATTTTTGGCTCAGGTCATGATATCATGGTTCATGAGATCAAGCCCTGCGTCCAGCTCTTTGCTGGCAGTGTGGGATTCTCTCATCACCCTCTGTCTCTTCCCCTCCCCAGCTCACTCTCTCTTTCTCTCAAAACAAATAAGTAAACTTAAAAAAAAAAAAAGGATTCTCTAAAACAAAAACAAGTCAGAAAACACGCTAACCTCTACCCATTCCTACCACCAACAATATCCATTAAAGAAATTAGGCTTCACTCTTCCAAGAGAAAGGTTGTTACTAAACTAGAACTTCTTTTTTTTTTATTTTTTTTTTTAACGTTTATTTATTTTTGAGATAGAGAGAGACAGAGCATGAACGGGGGAGGGTCAGAAAGAGGGAGACACAGAATCTGAAACAGGCTCCAGGCTCTGAGCTGTCAGCACAGAGCCCGACGCGGGGCTCGAACTCATGGACCGTGAGATCATGACCTGAGCCGAAGTCGGCCGCTTAACCGACTGAGCCACCCAGGTGCCCCTAAACTAGAACTTCTATCTACAATATTATTATAAGTAGAAAAAGGCAGTCAAACTCCATATAAAGCTACTTTTTGAAGAAAGCAGAAGTTGAGAAACACATTACTTTACCGAATGAAAATTTCTAAAACAAACAAATATGAATTATTATAATACAAACTGAATTAAATAAATGAAAACAAGCAATTAAGGACTTAAAACAATTGGAAATTTTAAAAGTAATGTCAAAATGGATAAAAATGTCAGGGAAAATAAAATGTCAGTTGACTGACACCTTAAGAGATATTAAAGTGATAAAACAAAACATTTCAGAAATTTAAAATAAAATTTTCAAGGTACCAGAGGAAGATCTGAATGAAATCTGAATGAAAATATAGCAAGGGACACAGAAGAAAAGCAAAGCAAAGACAAGAGAATGAAAATGAAATAAAGTAAAAAGTAAAAATAACTCAGTTATAAAGTGTTGAGCTGAAAGAATAAAGATTGAACATACATGTAACAAAAGCATGGAACACAGTTAACATTTAATGCAATAATGTCAGAAAACTTTCCAGAAATAAGAGAGAACCTAAATCTATGTATTGAAAGGCTTAACCATGAGAATATCAGGAATAATTACCCAGAATGATCTATCTTTGAGACAGTGTAGTTATATAGTAAAACTAGACAACTTTAGAGGAAAAAACTTCTCAGGACCTTCAGGTAAAAGAAACAAATCATAAGGGCAATAAAATTAGATTGGTATAAGGCTTCTCTAAAGCAACATCAAAGCATAATAATAGGGACACAGCATTCTTAAGAAATTCAGGAAGAGATGATGTGAACCGAAGAATTTTTTACGTACAAAAGAACTTTTCCAGTTTCACAGAGATAGAAAAACAGTTTTAAATATGTAAGAGCTAACGTAATATTGTATTTACAAACTCTTTCTGAGCAATAATAAGAGAAGGAGCTTCAACTAACCAAAAGATGATTGGAGAAACTTTGGCAAAAGGACTCAAAGTGAACATCTAATATGTAAAATTAAAGATTTAGAATGAAATCAAGGATGAGTCTATGAGTCCCAGAAGAGTAAGAGACTGTTATATATCCCTACAAAGTAGAAAAGAGAATATGATCATTAATTTTTCCATAAATACTGGAGGGAGTAAAAAGATCTAACTTAAAATTTATAAACCAGACAGAAAACAATAAAAGGGGAATTAAAGGCATTATTAAAGGTATGGATACAAAACTATTAGGACAAAAAAACAAAAATGCTTTTTAGAAAGAGATTTTTTAAGAGAGACAAAAGAGACATCGATCATAAAGAAACATAGTATAATATAATGCATGTTAAATTAAAGTAAAATTATACTATATGATAAGAGTTGATGCCAAACAATTTCAGTAGAATCAATAAATATGAAAAAGATTAATTCATCTACTAAGAGAAAAATGTTTTCAAGTTGACTTATTAAGTAAAACTGAACTCTATGTACATAAAAGTGCACTTAATCCAAAAGGCCAAGGGATGAGCAAATTATAAAAGATGCAAGGAGAGATAGAAAGATAGACACACGCCATAGGAGATCTTACCAGATCACTACCAGGACATGGCAGGTCGGGTGAACACAAAATAAGACATGTAAACATCATAATTAATAAGGTAGATTTTATGATACATAAAGAATATATCTTCTTCTATGCCTCAATAATACAGATACCCCCTTCTTCTTAATGGCACAGGGAATATGTAAAAAACTGAGCATGTATTAGATGACAAAGAAAACATCTATAAATTCATAAAAAATCATATCACTAGTAACACTCTAATCATATTGAAATAAAAACATTGGAAACAAATTCAAAGTCAAAGGACATTCACCTTGAAATTTTAAAACCTACTAGGAAGGGAAATACAAACAGAAATTATAAAGTTTCTGAAAAACAATGAGGATAAAATTACAATATAAAAAGTGATGAGAGCAAAATGTCTCACCTTAAACACGTATAACAACAGAATAGAAGAATAAACATAAATAAAATAAACTCTTTTTTAAAAGTTTATTTATTTATTTGGAGAGAGAGATGGTAGGGGAGGGGCAGAGAGGAAGAGAGAGAATCCCAAGTAGGATCCATGATGTCAATGCAGAGCCTGACATGGGGCTTGATACCACGACCATGAGATCATGATCTGAGCGGAAACCAAGAGTTTGACACTTAACTGACTAAGCCACACAGGTTCCTCAAATGAAATAAACTCTTGTGGCACCTGGGTGGCTCAGTCGGTTCAGCATCTGACTTCGGCTCAGGTCATGATCTCACAGCACATGAGTTCAAGCCCCGCATCAGGCTCTGTGCTGACAGCTCAGAGCCTGGAACCTGCTTTGGATTCTGTGTCTCCCTCTATCTCTGCCCCTCCCCCACTCATGCTCTGTCTCAAAAGTAAATGAACATTAAAAGTTTTTTAAAAAATAAAAATAAACACACAGAAATAGCCAAGAAAACATTAAAAAGAGAGATGATGAAGAAATAGCTGTACCAGACCTTAGAACATAGTACAAAGCCTTTTTAACAGTGCTGTCCAATACAGTAGTCATTAGCCATATGTGACTAAATGGAAATTGTCTATATCCACACTGTCCAAAATGGTAGCCACTAGCCAGATGGGGCTAAATGAACACTTAAAAGATAGCCAATGTAACTAAAGAACTGGATTTTTAATTTCATTTAATTAAACTAAATTTAAATTTAAATAGCCACATGTGGCTAATGACTACCATATTAAATAAGGATAGTTTTATAAGTAAGTATGGTACTGGTACATGAATTAACAGACCAATTAACTGGATCATCATGTCTAGAAATAGGTTTGCTCATATAAAATGAATCCAATATTTCATATATATATGTACATATATACGTATATTACATACATATATATATACAGTAAAAGCTTGGATTGCAAGTAAGTTGTTCTGCGAATGTGCCACAAGACGGACAAAAATTTCTAATAAATTTTAACTTGATAAATGAGTGATGTCTTGCAATATGAGTAGTACCTGATGCCAAACATCACATGATCACAACTGAGCCAGTTGTTCTCTCTCTCTCTCTCTCTCTCTCTCTCTCTGCAGGATTGTGGGTGAACATCTCCCATGCACAGATGCTCAGATGCTCAGCAGAGATCAGTGATTTTTTCAGAATGTTGGAAGGTGCCCACAACTGGCACTAGTGTATTTTTTGTCACTTCAAAGCACCTATAAACAGTCCTTTGCTTTTCCATCCAAGAGTGAGCCTGGGAATGCTTTGCTTCATTCTAGGTCAGGTTGCCTGCAGACCCTTTCCTCTCCTGCCTTATTGCCAGTTACATTCAATACAGTCTATGAGAAGAGTTTATTAATACTGTGCTGTAGTCAACATCTGTTAGTGATAGTGAAATTTGTCCTACACAACAACCCTCCTCTCTCTTGTCTCCCTCACACCAGCCACAAAGGTTTTCAAAGGCAAATGCAGGTTAATTTGTTTATTTTTCTTTATATTTTGTAGTCTCTTTATTGTTTTGTATTATATTACCATATTATAATCATTTTTAGATGAATATTTTTTGTTTGTGGAATGAATCAGCTGAGTTTCCATTATTTCTTATGGGGAAATTCGCTTCGATATACAAGTGCTTTGGATGACAAGCATGTTTCTGCAACAAATTATGCTCACAAACCAAGGTTTTACTGCATATGAAAATTTGATATGTGAAAGGCATTATCTCAAATCAATGGGCAAAGAAGAACTTTGTAAAAAATGGTGCTGAAACAAGTAGATAGTCATTTGGCAAAATGTAAAATGAGATTTATTCCTTACACCATAATCAAGAATGAAATGCAAATGTATCAGTGATCTAAATGTAACAACTGAAGCCATACAAGTATTAGATGGAAACATGGATGAATTCCTCTTTATTAACCTTGGGATAGAGGAAAACTTTCTTATTTTCAAAATCCAGATTCAATACAACACTGATAAATTTGACTATATAAAAATTTAAAAAAAACTTTTAAATAGGAAATCAAAATATCATCATAACCAAATGAAAGACAAATGACAGAAAAACATCAGAGGAAATATCATTTGCAAAAAGATTAGAGTAAAATATTAATATCCATCATATATGTAAAGCTTTGAAAAATTGAGAAAGAGGGGTGCCTGGGTGGCTCAGTCGGTTAAGCATCCGACCATGGCTCAGGTCATGATATCAAGGTTCGTGAGTTCAAGTCCCGCGTCAGGCTCTCTGCTGACAGCTTGGAGCCTGGAGCCTGCTTCAGATTCTGTGTCTCCCTCTCTCTCTAACCCTCCCCCATTCATACTCTGTCTCTCTGTCTCTCTCTGTCTCTGTCTGTCTGTCTCTCTCAAAAATAAATAATAAAAACATTAAAAAAAGAAAAATTGAGAAAGAAAAGATTTTATAATCTATGGGAAATGAGCCAAACTATAAAAACATAACTGACCAAAAAGTGGCTTTTAAATGCATGAAATATGTTCCATTTTACTTTTATGAAGGGAAATACACATTAAACCTCACTGTGATAACTTTTTTCAGCCATTGTACTGACAAAAAAAAACCTCAAAGACTTACAATACATTGTTGGCAAGACCTGCTCACATACTGCTGATGGGAACGCAAAATGTCACAACTCTTGGGGGATGGAAGGGATTTGGCAATATTTAATGAAATTCTATATGTAGTTGTCTTTTGACACAGTAATTCCATTTTCTGGAATTTACCCTGAACAACATGAAAATATATGCAAGAGGTTATTCATTGCTTCATTATTTGTAATTGCAAAATATTGGAAACTACCTAAATGTTCAAACATAGGAGACTGGTTGAATATACTATGTTATATGCACACAATGTAGCAGTTTAGTTTCATGTAGTTGCGAAATAGAGTGAGGAAGACCTCAGTGAGGCAATAAGGAGTTACTTCCAGAATATATTAAGTGAAAAGAGCAGAGTGTAAAAGCATATACTGTATCAATTGTACATTTCCCATATTTGACCATTCTAGCTTGACTATATGAGAAATATTTTTATTGATAGGAAACCCACAGAATATTAAAGAATGAAAGGGAATGATGTATGTAACCTACTGAGAAGTGGTTCAGAAAAGGTAGTGAGAAAGAGAAAGAAAAAAGAAAGGCAAATGTAACATAGTGTTAAAATTGGTGAATCTGGGTGATCTAAAGAAGTGCAGAGGAGAATCCGTATGATGTCTCTTGAGCACTCCCAGAACACCCTCTGTTAGCTTTCATCTCTGTTCATACACTGATTGTGAGTTGCTTAATTCCCATTCACCTTTGTACTCCCTTATTCCAGCAGGATGTGATAAATAGGAAGCTCTCAACTAGAGCATGAATGAATTAATGAATAATAAAGAGATTAGAAGAGAGAGGTTATGTGGATTGATTTCTCGAGGGAAGATATCTCAGAGAAGGTAAAATATCTTAAAAATTGCCAAAACTGGAGAAAAAACAGAGTGAATATGGGCAATGAGGACAACTTAACCAAGGCACAGAGGCAGGTGTAAATTCATGGGGCTGAAGACAGGGCCATTATGATAGAAGGCCTTGGAACAGAATTAGTGGGAAACACATTTAAAGAGCTGATGAAGAGAATCAGACCACAGAGACACTACAAACGGAGGCAAGAAGTTTGGGGAGACACCAGACATTCCCATAGGGTTCTTGGGTAATAATACATAGCTCTTTCTGTTGACCTATTCACGCTGGGGAAAATGGGCCAGTGGTGAAAACCCTCTGTTTCCCTCTCTGACATTGGTCACTGATTGGGCTTAGACTTCCCAATTGCTCAGATCTTCCTTCTGAATTTTAAGACGGGAATCTACACAGATGGCAGCTTGGTTTCACCTCACCATTACATGGCCACAGGAAAATGTCACCGTGTTGTTGCGTTGTGTTTTGTTTTCTTTTCTTTGTTTATCCACCGCCCAAACCACATTGTTTCATGCTCAGAGAGTTTTTGTTCTGATAAGACAGTATGAAAAAAGAAAAAAAAAGATAATCTTAAATAGGTTTTAACTTTAAAGGACAGAAAACAAGAATTTCATCTCCCGTGATTAACTAGGCACAGTTTATGCTCCATGAAGTGCCAAACAAAGCTTAGCCTAAAAAATGTTGAATGCTTCAAGCTGTACAAGCATTTGTTTCCTTGAATGGGCAGAAGCGATTACCATGAACACGGACAAAACTTTAATTGAGGGATGTGCACAGCTGCCTTAGTTACGTAAGGGTTACCAGGTCCACAATTTTTTTTCAGTAATTTTATTTTTTCCTGGAAAGATCAATATTAAACCATGGTGGGTGTATGTCTATGGAAGATTCAACACATAAGAATATAATTATCAGATACAGATAGTGACCAGATTGACTTTAGCACCACATGACAAAGAGCAGAATGGGGAACCACTTAGAACTAAGAGAGCAACCCTTTCCCCTGCAGGCCCAGCCAGGGAAGAAAGAACACAAGTGAAATTCAGAAAAAGAAATGGTCAGTCATTCTTTCATTTGATGTGTATGTATTATCATAAGAAGATGTTTATTTTTAAACATATCTATTCTAAACTTGTCCATATCCTCAAATTATTTATAAGTGTCTCTTTCAAAATTCCCATACACTCAGTTGTCTACATGCCAATGTACTTGTAAATTACTTTAGTTAAATAACTCCTCATTCAAAAAATAGTTATTAAATATCTAAGAAGTGCCAAATACTACTCTGTGCACTGGGGATATAAGCAGGGAAAAAAAGTCAAAGACACAATCTCTGCCCTCAGGAGCTTACATTCCAGTAGGGAGTGATAAATCTGAAGGATGTATCTAAATATAAAATATGGTGTCCTGGTGATTGCATAGAGTGTGGAGAAAAATGAAGCATGGGGAAGATAGGAAGAGTTGAGGCAGCTACAGTTTTAATTAAGGTTTTCAGAAAAGTCTCACTGAGAAGGTACTTGAGCAAAAACTTGAAGGATGTGATGGATGAGCCATGTAGACAACAGAGGAAAAGTGTGGGGAAAGAAAGGAGGGAGTGCCCAACACTCACCAGGTGATTTCTCAGAGAGCAAGGACGGTGGGCCTGGGGCAGGGAGGGCTAGCGGAAGGGTGATGGAAAGAGTCAGCAAGGAGCCAAGCATGAGCCTTGGCCATTTCAGGTAAGGATGTTGGCTTTTATGCATAATAAACTGAGGAGCTAAGAAAGGATTTTGAGGTAAAAGAATGACAGCCTGACTTAGGTTTTAGAAAGTCACTCTGGTGGCAATGTGGAGAACAGATCACAGGGAAGGAAATCAGGGGCAAGGAGACCAGTACGAAGGTTACCAAATAATCCATAAAGGAGACAGTGCTATCTAGGTAAACGGACCTGCAGTGAAGTGGATGCATTTTGAAAGTAGAGAATTTTTTTTTATGTTTATTCATTTATTTTGAGAGAGAGAGAGAGAGAGAGAGAACAAGCAGGGGATGAAGGGAGAGAGAGGGAAAAAGAGAATCCCAAGCAGGCTCCACACTGTCAACACAGGGTCCAATGTGGGGCTCGATCCCACAAACTGTGAGATCATGACCTGAGCTGAAATCAAGAGTTGGACGCTTAACTGACTGAGCCACCCAGGCTCCCCATCAGAGAATTGTTTTAAATCAATTTGCTTTCCTCTTAGAAGAAATCTTTACATTGAGGGAATAGGTGTTTTTTATGAAGGTCTGAAAGGAAGGAATGTGTGGACATAGAACAAAAAAAAAAAAAAAAAAAAAAAAAAAAAGTCTCAGGCTGCCTAAAAGACACAACATGGAAAATCTAGAAGGGAAAGAAGGATACAGAGAAGTAGGAGCACTTCAAAGAGAAATGGGCCACTTTGTAGTTTTTCTTAGGGACTGTGTGAGAGAAATACCTGTTAGGCCACTGGGCTTTTCCCAGTCCTTGGCTGTTAGTGCTCCATCTGAACCCCAGCTTAATGCCTCTGGGAGAGCAAAACTAAGTCTATCTCTGGGAGCTCTTATTAAAGTAATCAGGGAAAGAGTAAAAGGAGAGAGAACTGAAGACAAAAACAAAGAAGAAATCCAGGGAAAAGAAATAGAAGGAGGAGAGAGAAAGGAAAGAAAACCTTCAGGAAGAAAACAAAGACAGGCATGGACACTCTTCTAACAGGGTCACAAGCACTGGCCCCGGCTGCCACTCTGTGACGCTCCTAGTCCCAGCGGCAAACATCTGATGGAGAGCGCACAAGAGTGTGACTGAGCAGGGTGAAAAGATTTCTGCCTACCCTGGTCTGACAAACTTTGCGCATCTAGGGGACAGACTGGTTATATTTCAAATATAATCATTGGCTTTTTCTGTAATAGCAGAATAAAGATTCAAATGTTTTATACCATCACTGCATTAACTCAAATTGTTTTAATTCCCTTTGATTGTACTGTTATTTTCAGCTAGAGATGTGGAAGATCATTGACTATAGAAATCAGAACTGGATGAGATTCAAACCAAAACTTCATTGGAACCTGGTTAATCTGATCAACTTAGACAGCTAAACTAGATAATTCAAGCTTCCAAGTAGATTTTATTGGATCAAGAAATCATACAAAAATGAGTAATCCAGTTTGGCTGTCAGAATTGATCAAGCAAATCAGATAATTGCAAAATCTCTCCCTTATTTGTGCTATGTAGATACAGTTCAATTGTAGAAAGGTAGCTTTGAGAAATCCTAATGGGATTACATTGGCCGCGGACTTTTAAATTCTCAGCTCTTCTCCTAGAGATTTGTTTGAATAGAAATATGGTTTGCAATCCAGCACTGAGGACAAATGGTGCTGGAGTGTTTATTATTATTTTGTGGGCTCTTTCAGCTTTTTATCACAGTTCATGTCCCTGTCATGATCCTAACGTCAGGTTGCTAGGTCATTACTTTTCTTCCTCCTCTTCTTGACACACATCTGGAAGCTCACCAGCCCTTTTTCTATCCAACCTCTGAGTAGGCCTATTTAGAAAGTCGGTGCCAAGCAGCAATTCTGAGTAACAGTCCTTCTCCCCACTCTTGAATTTCTCCCCTTCCCCTCCCCCAGCACAAACTTTGCACTCCTCTACCTGGCTCTACTTGGGGACTGACACAAGGGAGAGACCACAAGGCAATGCAAAACAGCGTCAGGAACAATGGTGCCTCTACACATCTGACTACATTATACTTGCTCCTTCTACCACCCCATTTCTAGGTCTCATGAGTCATAGACCCTAAATCCCATTTGTTTTCCCCTCCCCATTATATAAGTAGTTGCCCTGTAAAATAACCAGCACAACAGTGCTTAGTAAGTGCCAGGTACTGTTTTAGCCACAATATACATATTATATATATTATATATATTAATTATATATTTAATCATTTAATCCCCATTCAAGTACTACGCACTTGACAAGTACTAAGAAGCTATTTTTGGCCACCATTTATACATGAGGAAACAGAAGTACCACTAAGTAACTTGCTCAAGGTCACACTGCTCACAAGTAGGAACTCAAGGCCAGGTGATCTGGCTGCAAAGCCCATGTTTGTAACTGCTCTCCCTCAACTACATCTCAGCAGAGCCTACTACAGCTATGTGCACATCTCCTGGCCTAGCAAACAGCAGAGTGGTTTTCTCTGCTGGTTTCTCTCCAGGAGGACGATAGACCTCCTCCACAGCATGCAGGGAACTTGGAGATTGCCTCTCTTCCCAAGGCCCAGGAGTCATAAGTGCACCCCATGGGGCTGTGAGGGCAGAATCAGGACCAGTGCTGATATTGCTGGAGCCCCTGCTCCCTCTGAATTCCCCCTCCCTCTGTTCTCAAAGGCTGTGGAAGCATTGGAGGAACTAATGAGCAATTGTAAAGTGCTTAATTCTCATTCCCATGGCCAAGAGTCACAGGTTAATGTGTGGCTGGAGATTCTGAGGTGTAGCTAAAAGGAAGCTTACAGGGCTGAAGATTAACTCAACTGTACTTTCTAAGGTGCCAGGCACTAGACCAGCTGTTGGTGTTCTCAGTACCCCTGTCTGTTTCATTCCATGACAATCATTAGCTTTTTCTTCTTTTACTCACCTTGTTTTATTCACTTATTCATTTGGCTTTTATTAAGTACTTATTGGGTATCATGAGATAATGTGCTGAGTTGGAGGATACAAAGTTAAAATATAATCTCTGGACTGCAGTTCCTCATGTCTACTGAAGAGCCATTGCATGGTGACTCATACCATACTTGATATCCTTTTTTTGTAGTAATGCATGTCTCTTTGTCCATACAGGCTCAAAAAAGTAACTCCCTGAGAACCAAACCCTTAACCATTAAGAAACCCTTTTAATACTAAACTGCAGCCAATACTTGCATAGTTTATCAGTTTAGGGCTTTCATTTCTTTGACTCTTGCAGAATTCTCCACTTACAAATTTTGCTGTTGTTGAATCAGAAGAGAGGATAGAGGGTATGTCAATATATATGTCTTAGTAATTGTTCCAAATCAGCTTCTTAGCAGAATCAGTTTGAGAAATTAATCTTTGAAGTCTTGATTTCCTCATTTGTAAAACTGGATAAGAATGTCTAATTTGAAGATTATAGTGAAGATTAAATGAAATCATTGTGTATAAGATGCCTATATAATAGATACTAAAATGGCAGTGGAGAAAGAGGAAAGGAAGTGGGGAGAAGAATTTATACCGTGTGATTTTTGCAGGCGTAAACATACAGCAATAGAGTAAACCTCTATGACCAGTGAAGGACCAGGATGATGACTTTCTAAAATAAACAAAGGGTTTTTTGGTTGTTTTTAAACTTTGGAGAACTTTTTACTGAAGTGCAGGAAACTTTTCTATATTTTAAGTTCTTTAATTATACTCGTTCTTGGCTTTCTTTTTTCTCTTAGCCTAAACCCAATTCCCACCACATTATTTGGAATGATATTTTCTGTAGTCATTGTTCTCCCAATTCTCTTATGGGAATACAGTGCTTTATTTTACATGTGGTGCTTTTTTTTCTCTTCACTTAAAAATATCTCTGGGACAAGAGATGAGCCCACATATTTCTGCTTTTTAATAAAAAGTCATTTCATAAAGCCATAGTGACAAGTAGATTGAGAAAACGCAAGATTCCTGGTTTCAAAGCCCACTTTTATATTACGTAAAAAGTATTTGAGGCCAAGAAACCACAGAGAAAATGGGAAAGAGACATAAATATATTTTATCCGACTTTTAGGAAAATATACATAAGATGACTAAATATGAGTTCAATAGCCGGCTCAGAATACAATAGGAATAATTACAGAGCTGGCTTTGAAAGATAGACAAAAGCATCCTGATCTGGTTTTCTGGGGCTCATGGAAAGCTTACTGTAAGAGACAAAATATATTTAAGAAACTGCTAAAGATCCAGCAATTGAAAATGTTTCAAGTTAAAACCAACCAGTGTTAAAAATAATACAGGCCACTACAGTAAAGTGGGGAGAGGGTATAAAATTTTTACATGCAAAAAGCCTTCAAAAAATTATAGAAATCTAGTACAAGGGGCTTGGAGGCGCCATATGTAAAAATAAGTGGAAGTAAGGCCAGAGATTTTAGCTTTAGCAATGACCACAAGGATTATATGCCAAACCACAGGAAAATATTTCAGTGGAAAATAATGGGCTCTTGAAATACATTTTCAGAATAAAGGAGAAAAGGTAAAAGCTGTTCTCCTGACAAAATACAGTGAGAAATTGGAGATGAGGGAGAAGAAATGACATGGATAGTAGTAACCCCAGAGATTTTTACTTCTTTGAGGAGTACCAAGAGAAGGGGAGCAGGCCAACACTGGGAACCAATTGCCTGGAATAACCGGGAAATGTCTTCAAGTGACATAGTAGAAATCAAAACCGCAGTGAAAAGGCAAAAAACTGATAAGGTGAAATATACACCGGGTCTTAATAATATATCATTATTATCAGATTGATAGCATACTCTTCCACTATATCAAAACCTTTTGTAGTAAAGGGATCATATAAAAAGATCAATAAAACAACTCTTTAAAACAATAAAGCAAACATATACCATATGTTTTAAAGGAAATGAAGAAAAAATAGTTAAGATGTAAGTCTGTTTAGGTCTCTTTTGCTAGATTAGATTAGTAAGAATTCAAAACAGAGGTAAACATTATGTTTCTAAAGGTTGGGAATTTAAAAGCAAAGGAGCCCAGGCAGTACGTACTGAAGATCTGGCAGTTTTCTGGTTAATTTGTTTAATATGCATAGCCTCCAAATCTTTTTTTAACTTGTACTAGTAAAAATTATCTTTCTATAATATTTAACTATGTATTGCCAAGTTTCCACTTTGTGCTTTATGAATATAGCATAAGATATTTCAGCAGTATGTGTACCAATAAATTATGAAATGGAATGCATATTACACAAATATACATTAAATTCTATGGACATGATGAAGAATAGACAGAAAATACTCACACATCTAAACCCTTTCCATATATATCAGCTTACTTTTTCCTTACAAAAAGGCTGTAAGGTAAATTCTGTTAGCATCCCCATCTTATAAGTAAGAACATAAAGGTTCCGAGATTAGACTGAATTGCCCAAAATTGCAGAGCCAGTAGCTTTTATTTGAATCTAGGTTGTCTGGTGTCTATGGTCTCCTACCTACTGTTATTCAGCCATCAAATAAACAGGGAGATACATATACTTATAAAATCTCTCTGTTCAAAGCATGAAAGCCATGGGATGAGGGCAAAGGAAGGTATATCTAATTGTGTGGTAAGAGTGAGGGAGGGTTAGGAAAGTCTTTGAAAGTTAAGTAGGAATTCATTTAGGTAAGGAGAAGGACATTTCTTGCAGGCATAAACATGGCAGGAGAGAACACACATTTGGAGAATGGGAGATTACAAATACTTAAATGTTACTAGTATACAAACAAAAGCATGTAAATTAACTTTTTTGTTTTGCAAACTCGCTGCAAAGTGAGTTGTCCTATGCAAATTTATCCTTCTTAATCTGAAGCCAAAAATGTATTCCCTTCAAGTGAAGCAGACTTTCACATTAACTCTAAGAGATTATAACTGATTGGTGTCCTGGAGGTAGATTAAATTTCATCAGGATAGCTGATCACTTCAAATTCCAAATATTTTGATTTTACCAAAAAGTAAAGAGATTAAATATTTGGCCAGTCTAAACTGCACAAAGACAGAAATTTCAAAAATTCAGGTTTCTTTTATATCCTATCTGTGTAATCCAGCCTTAAAAATATTCTATCTGCCTACTGAACACCATTCTCTTTGTTTCCATTAGCATGTATATTCTTATAATCTGTTTTTAAGTTATTTGGTCATTTAAAAAATACCATATTATGGTCTATTTTCTCACAGAATCTTTAATGAAATAAATATGAATACAAATACAGACAGCAATATAATGAACTAACTCTACATTATTAAAATGGATTAGACTGCTAACTCCTAAATCCGTTAGTCTCTCATAGAGACTCAAAATCATTGGGGTCTTTTTTTCTTTACTTCTTAAACAATGATTCATATTCTCAATGAAATAGTTTTCTTGAAATGCTTTAGAATTCCCTCTAAAAAGAGTTTATATTTAATGTTCTAGTGCATAACTGGTGTCCCAAATAAACAGAACTGGACAATGAGTTTTGGGACTGATTCCAAATTAGTTTTGACCCAACTTCATGAAAAGCATGGAATGAGGACAGAGGAAGGCATAGCAAACTGCATGAGGGGAAGGAGAGAGGGTTAGGAACTTGTGTCATTTCTGCCCATGCTTTTTTGGGGTAATAGACTCTTCTCCAATTTAGAAGAGTTGCTTTATGAAGAAATTCTATAAAATTGCTTTAAGCTGTATAGTAAAAAATACCAATCTTCTGAGTTTATAATTTAGCATGGGCTAAATTGAAGTCTTGTACACTCCATGAGAGCATGATATATGTCTGTTTTACTTATATTTTACATTTGCCTGCCCAAAACATCTGTGGACACTACTTTAAACAATACTAAATACTGATGCATAAATCAAAATAGTTCATATACTTGAAAGAATTTAAATTCAATATATTGTATAACTTTAACTTCACCATTCCACAATTTAGCTTCTTTGTAATTGGTCCAAATTCCCTACAGTTTTTTTTTAAGTTTATTTAATTATTTTGAGAAAGAAAGAGAGAGAGAGAGAGAGAACACATGGAGGGGAGAGAGAGAGAGGGAGAGAGAGTATCCTAAGTAGGTTCAGTGCTGCCAGGGCAAAGCTTGACTCAGGGCTTGACCCAACAAACTGCGAGATCAAGAGTCCCTGTAGTTTTTAATAAATTTGAATTATGTCTAACTATGGCATCATTAGTTGAGATAAATTTCATTACTTGGTATTAATATAATGAGCAAGATTAGTAAATTCATTGCAATATATTATACTTATTTATGGATCTGTCACATCACATAAAAACGTAAGTTTAATACAACAGACAAAATACACCATTAAAGGAGAATAAACTGGAACAGACTCACTAGAAAATGTTAAACTTTTTTGGTGGATTTTGGTTTTGTTAAATTCTTAAATATGTTTGGCCTAACACATTTCCCTTTAATTCCCTTAATATACCCTGTGGATTTCCAAAGAAATGTGAACCGTATGTTTCTGATTCATTTATACTTAACTCATCAACATGTTTGGTAAAAATGATTTGAAGCACAAAGCCCCATGAACAGTTTTTGTGGGCTCTTTTATTTTAGTTAGTAAACAACTGGAATCTGAACCCAGAAATCTCGGGGCTTCATTTAACACTCAAATTCCATAAAGAATGACAGAGTTCTTAACTGGGTCAGGCACACTTTGCCTTTGACGGCACCTCGTTCCAAATCTTGCAGCTGAGAAGAATTATTTTGATAGTTTACTCTATTTCTTGTCACTTGTATTTTAGAGAATATAAACCTTTGATGGTGCAAAACGTGTCTGAGTCAAGACTAGATGACACCCCATCAGCTGTTTGCTTACTCAGGCCTAGGTAAGTGCAGTAACTGCCCAGAGACCCTGCTCTTCAGCTGGAGTCCGAAAGGAAGGTTTTTCTCTCTCAGTAGTAAATTAAGAGTAGCAAGCAGTGTAATTCTGTAATCTGCCATGACCCACCCACTACAACTTGCTTATTTATGTGGAAAGAGAAAAAGAAATTTTTACCTGACCTTCTCCAGGATGTGGGGGAACAAGCATAAAATTATCTATTCAATGACTCTTTTCACCAACCTATTTATTCCTCAGTTTTCTAGTCTAACCCCAGCATCTTTGAGAAAGCATAGGAACACATCCATTCTCTTTCTCTACTTGGGAAAACATACACTAAAGTCTAGGTCTGAGTATTTAATAAAAAATGTGTAGTCCCAACATTCTGACTAGTTGCTCTCTGCCATTAGCTTATCACCCCGTGGGGTTTTATTTTTCTCTCTAAAATGGCTGACATCTTGTTTTTTGGAAATTAGCAACCACACCTCCTGTTCCTCCTCCTTCTTCACGGGCATTCCTCCAAGAGCTGTCAGATCCCAGTTACCCTGTGGTTTGTATTTATAAAGACCTTAACACTCTGTAAAACATTAGAGATAATCTGCTTACACTGATGTGTACTTTCCCTCCACCTACCCCCACTACCCCTCATTACCCAACCCCACACCTTCTCTGTTTCTTCTAAGGACTCCTTTGGAAACAAGATCTTAGGTCTAGAGGCATTCCTTTCCTTCTGCTACTCATTGCAAATTACAAATAAGAATCCTCTGGCTATGAGACATATGTGATTTCTGTAGAAGAAACTTAAAAACAGAGGATTAGCATGCCAAAATCAGAATAATCCGAAGGAAATGCCTAAGGAGAAGAACAGCTCCCTTTCATCAACTCGCTCTGGGATTAGAGGTAGATGAAGCAGATATGTGTGGTATTTGAAGGAAAAGAAATGTGCTTTTCAACACAGAGCATAAAATCTACCTTCTAAATTTCAGAAGCAAAAGTCCTGATCTTTTATCAAACTACAGGGGTTTAACTTATCGGGGGAAAAAATACAGTGAAAGAAAACTGTGGGGAAATAGGTCCTGAGCCACTGATTTAGAAACATTTCTGGACTGAGGTATTATAGAAAACAAGGCATTAGATGGAAGTGTGTGACCTGTCACTTATAATCATTAAGGACTTTTTTATTCCCCTGTTTGTATAAATTATTCTGCCTTATGAAGGTACAAAGTCTGCATGGCCTCACTCTCCAGGGGGAAAGGAAGAAATTCCTAGGACTTCTATATACTTTTTACTTTCAACCTCATCTTCTAAAGCTCTCTCTGAAAATATATTATACAATGTGAACAACACACTAGTTGTGTAGCACATATGTAGATTTTACAGATAAATACACAGATATTGAATGAACAGCCTCAATATGTCCTTTATTTTGTTTTGTTTGACTAGTGGGGATGCATAATCAAAATATGTTTGGAGCTGACTGACATAGAAGTGAATCCTGGACTGGTCATTCTGGAGCTGGGGCATAGGTCCAGACCTGTTACCACGTAGCTGCTTTCCCCTGGACAACTCACTTATGTCTCGGAATCTCCATGTAAAATTTCAATATTAAATTAGATACTGCCTGAGGTCCCTATTGGCAAAATGCTAGTCACGTGTTGTACACACGTTTGCTAAAACCAATAACTTGAAATTCATAGTGACTTGCAACCGAACAGGTTGTAAGGGTGAACAAGATTGTCACCAAGTATAACAGTAAAAAAAAAAATTGAAATCTTCTATTCTCACTTTTATAACGAGGACACCAGTCAAAGCTCCAGTCTACTCTACTAAATGCTTACATGTTGGATACAACACCATCTCCTTCTCAGGACTTGCCTGGTGGTAAGTTTATGGGCATAACTTATGCACACAGCATAAGAAAAGTTCTTAATGGTCGTAAGTTGGGAGCAAATAAAGATTCACCTGTTGAAGATGAAGAAAAAACAACAACATAATTTAGAGCCAGCTTTGATAATTATTCTTCTAGGCCTTCCTTAGTTGCATCTTCATATTTCTACTATACAGAACTTTTTGGATTTTATGGTTTATTCAAAGCCATTTTCTTAAATTCTTACAATTCCTTTTCTTAAATAGAGATTCTTAAATGTATCCCTTGTGAGTTCAGAAAGCCACTGCTTATGTTCAGTTGATCAAGGCCTACCCTCTAACTACACTGGTCAACTATAAATGACATGGCATATATTTCATTCATTTCCTTTCAAAAGTAAAAGATCTTTATATGACATATTTCTCATACTATATCTTTCATTTCTTAAAAAGAAAAATCAGTGTTTATTTTGAATTTATTTTGAAGTCTTTTTTTTTTTTTTTATTTGAGAGAGAGATTGAGCACTGAGTATAGAGCCCAACGGAGGGTTTGATCCCACAACCCTGGGATCACGACCTGAGCAAAAATCCAGAGTTGGACACTCAACCAACTGAGCCACACACGTTCCCCAGTGTTTAATTCACCTTGGATCCTTCAAAGTGCCAATCATGATATTTTTCACAGAGAAGATGCTCAAAACATATATTGAATGAGTGAATGAATGTGCAAGAGGAAAGCAGTACCTTTCTAAAACCCAGAAGAGCTTTCCCAAAATGTAATCCGTGGACCATTTGAATCATTTGCTCTTTTGAGGACTTATTTAAATGTACTTTATTGGGCTCCACTTCAAACCTATTGAATCTCTCATTAATAAGCTCACCAAGAGATTGTGGGCATGCAACATTTGGGAATCACTGACCAAAAGCAATGTCGATGTAGTCATTTGACAGTAAGGATCTTAGTGTAGTGGTACAGGGTTAGGGACCAACTGAAATAGTGACTGTAATAATGGTTATAATGTATTGAGTACTTGTGACATGCCAGGTTTTGTTTAAAGCATGTTTTATATAAGTGTATTTATTTAATCTTCATATGAATCCTTATTTATTAGGTACCATTAACAGGTCCATTTTACTGATAAGATAACGGAGGCACAAAAAAGGGTAAGTAACTTGCCCATGGTCACACAATGAGTAAATGGTAGAGCCTGGATTCAAACCCAGGCAACGTGGTTCTCAAGTCCACATACTTAACCAGTAGATTAAACTGCCTGACAGGAGAAGGTGGGGAGAACAAAGTTCTAAGGAGTTCAAGGGAGAAAGAGATCACTGTGCTGCCAGAAAAAGAAGTCTTCTATCAGAGAAAAAATTAATGATGTGCTTCTGTGACTGTGAGCTATTGAAACCCTCTGTGAAGATATGATTTGATGGCCTTTTCTTGAACAGCAGTTGCTTAGCTATTCACATACCCAATACACTCCAATCACCAATGTCATTCTTGGGAGTTGATGGCCCCGGCCGATCTTAGTATGAGCTGTCACCCAGGGGACCTGGGTTCTCAGTGTGGGGAAAGTTTAAGAGTTATAGGGAAGTTCAGACAAAAGACCAGATATCTAAGTGGAATTAAAGATTCCATGTAGGGTATAAATAGAAGTGTAATTTTAGAAAAACATAAATTAATAGGGTGCCTAGGTGGCTCAGTTGGTTGCGCATCTGACTTTGGCTCAGGTCATGATCTCACGGTTTTTGGGTTCAGGCCCTGCATCAGGCTCTGTGCTGACAGCTCAGAGCCTGGAGCCTGCTTCAGATTCTGTGTCTCCCCCTCTCTCTGCGCCTCCCTGCTCATGCTCTGTCTCTCTTTGTCTCTCAAAAATAAATAAACATAAAAAAAAAGAAAAACATAAATTAATATATTCTTCACTGTGGACACATTGAAAGTGAGAGCAAAGAATTTCTTGTATGCCTTGTTGTTGGCCCAGGTTATATGAGATTTATCAAAATGAAAGGAATATGGAAATATTTCTCCAGACCAAGTCATTTCTCATGCAGTTTCCTGGAGGCTGGGAAAAGTCCCTGACTTGAGTCCCTGACTTGGGTTTAGGGTAGTTGTACAGCCAGAGGAGATGCTGACAGGCTCTTCACACCTCAGTCCTCTCTGACAAGGAAAGGCTAAGACCCATTCACTTTCTTTTCTGCTCTGGTTGCAATACCCAATTGTCATCAACAAGAGGGATATAATGCCAAATATTCACTTCTGAGGCAGCTTCACGGTGCTCTGTTTCCTTTCCATGAGATATGAGGAACTTTGATCTCGGTAGACAAGGGGAACAGGTATAGAAGAGAACTAAGACCCAGAATTATCTGTGTTATCGAGATGGACACACGCTTCTAGTCATCAAGCATTTTTTGAATGCCTACTATATGCGGGCATAATGTTAGTCTCCAGTAGGAGCATTTCCTGCAAGTGATGTGGAAAAGTATCTAATAGGGCAAGAAGTAATGGGAATAAGCCAGATTCTGCTCACTAGATCTGGTGAACAAACACAAGAAAGCACATAAAATAGATCATTCTTCTGAGGGATGCCCTTGGACACTGATTAGAGTCCCATGGTAAGGTTTTTAAAAAGAGAGAGAAAAAGTATTCTTTTTCTCTCAACAAGGTAGGATTTTTTTTTTTGAGGGAGAGATAGACAGGAGAGCAGGGGAGGGTCACAGGGAGAGGGAGAGAAAGAATCTCAAGCAGGCTTCACGCCCAGTGTGGAGCCCAATGTGGGGCTCCATCTCACAATCGTGAGATCATGACCTGAGTCAGGTGCTCAACAAACTGAGCCATCCAGGCGTCCCTAGGATGTTTTTTTAAACCAAATACTAAACATAAACTTGACAAAGGGGAAAGGTCTTTGAAAAATATGCACCAAAAAGTAGCTTTCAGCATGAATATTTCTTTTTTTTCTTTTTTTTTTTTTTTTTAATTTTTTTTTTCAAGGTTTATTTATTTTTGGGACAGAGAGAGACAGAGCATGAACGGGGGAGGGGCAGAGAGACAGGGAGACACAGAATCGGAAACAGGCTCCAGGCTCTGAGCCATCAGCCCAGAGCCCGACGCGGGGCTCGAACTCACAGACCGCGAGATCGTGACCTGGCTGAAGTCGGACGTTTAACCGACTGCGCCACCCAGGCGCCCCTCAGCATGAATATTTCAATATAACTCAGCATGCATTCAAAATGAAATGTGAATTATTCATTATCAAGGAAGTTCAAAGCCCTTCAACTGAATTTGTTTGACCTGTTTGGCAGCAAAATAAATGTGACGGGTGGTCGGGTTCAGGCACCTGTCTGAATCCAATCACACTACATTTTCTTTTTTTTTTTTAATTTTTTTTTAATGTTTATTTATTTTTGAGACAGAGAGAGACAGAGCATGAACGGGGGAGGGTCAGAGAGAGAGAGAGACACAGAATGGGAAGCAGGCTCCAGGCACTGAGCTGTCAGCACAGAGCCCGACGTGGGGCTTGAACTCACGGACGGTGAGATCATGACCTGAGCTGAAGTCGGATGCTTAACCAACTGAGCCACCCAGGCGCCCCAACATTTTCACAGTATCAACATTTAAAAGCCCCACTCATGTTGCATCAACAATAGCACATGGGACCATCTCCTGAACATATGGCAACCAACACGTTACACAAACACGTTTGTTCCACAAGTTAGACAGTAGCTTTCCAGAAAATACAAGCCCAGCAAATGAAGAAGGGATTTGCATGTTGTGACTCAGAGCTCTACCACTTGAAATATATCACATGGGCTTGAGGAGTTAGGATGCATCTCGTTAACAGTTAGTACACTTTGCAAAGGCATGGACATCATTTCCCAGCTCAAATGGCAGAGAAAAGGCTAAAACACAGGTTTTCTGACTTTTAAATCAGTATATTTTCTATTACACTGGATGCTTGCCAGTTCAGTTTTCCATATCACTAAAGGCTGCTTACAGAGTTACTGCACATCGACCCCAACTTTTTTCCTCCTCTCCTTTAATATATAAAGTGTGCCCTCTAGGTCAAGGTAACCTAGATTTGAGTGCACAACTCTGCCATTAACTCTGTGTTCCCAAATAAGTCACCTGATTTCTCTCAAATCCATTTTTTTCTAACTTGTAACTATATTGACTAAGTTGAAGGGGTTTTGAAAGGATTGTATGAAGATTCTTGAAAATTGCAAGCACCATGCAAGTATGTTAGTATCAATAACAATAATCATCTTTCTGAGGTTAAGGATCATAGACATACTTGTCCAACTGAAGTATCCTGTGTATAGTAGTAATAACTAGACATTATTAAACACTTGCTAGGCATTGGGCACTGTTCTAAATGCTTGTGTAAACTGATTTAACCTTTATCATATCTTTACCAAAGCCTATGAAAGAGTTGCTATTATTATTCCCATTCTACATACAGATATCTGAGGCTCAGAGAGGTCACTAGAGGAACTGAGATTCTAGGCCCAGAGACCTCACTTCATGGTCAGTAATGCATATAATGTATGATATAATTAATAGCAATGTAGCAGTAGTCAGCAAACCCTCACTCTGTGTCTGGTTTCAGAGACCTCATAGACAGAGCCTGGAATCAAACACATACTCGTGAAACACTCTGCTAAACTCATTGATGAGCAGCATGTTCTGTCACAAGTCTCTGAACCCGCCCCCTCCCCACCCCCCACCTGACAGATGTGTATGAACCTCAGGGAGAAAACACATTTTGTACAGGTGTAATGGGCCATTAGTGGTATCCATTAAGAAACAAATGCTATCCTCAAATAAATAGTTAATGTGGTTTGTTCTGCTCTTGCTTTACCCTTTCTGTGGTCTATTAGGTTTTGATATCAAAATATAACTTGCTGATTACTTTCCCATGAATATAAGAGGAGATGCGGCAAGATTGATGCAAGGCCATGAAGACTACTGTGGGTCTATCCAATAATTCTGCCATGTCACACAAGACCCAAGGAATGGCTCCACTGGCAGATCCTTTCCTTTGCCATCTGCTGAGGCCCCACATTTTTGGCCAGCCAGCAGGCACTCACCCTCTGTAGCTGGTCTGGGTAACAACTTTTAAGGTGTGAAACAATGCAAGCCTGAGACATTAGCGTTACCACCTGTAGCGGGTTGAATATTGTCCTTCTGGTATCTTTATTTGGAAATAGGATCTATGCAGATGTAATTAATTAAACATTCTGAGATGAAATTATCCTGGATTTAGAGTGGACATGAAATCCAATGAAGGGCGGTCCTTACCAAAGAAAAGAGAGGAAGATTTGGGCACAGAGACACCCAGGCACAGAGGAGACAGAGATACAGGCAAGGATGCCATGGGAAGATAGAGGCAGAGATTGGAGTGATGCAGAACAAATCAAGAAACACCAAGGATCACCAGGGCCATCAGGAGCTGGAAGATTCACAGAACAATTCTTCCCTAGACCCTTGGTAGGGGGGATGGCTCCCACTTTGATTTCAGACCCATGGCCGTCAAATTTGCGAGACAATAAATTTTGTCTTTTTAAGCAACCCAGTTTGTGGTGATTTGTTACAGTGGCCCTAGGGAATTAGGGCACCTCTCCTACTGCTTATTCTATAAAGAATTAGAAAAAGGCATTTCAATGACCTTAGAGTTCACTAAAGAATCAGAGATTCTAAATAAAGAACTAAGTTTAAAATTCTGTAAATCATACTCTGCCTGCGGAAAAAATTATGCTAATCATACTTCACATACAGAAAACACAAGCCGTTACTGGCAACATTTATTTTCACTTTTGATGGTCCAATAATGAGAACAAAATCTACTTACAGTCGAGAGACTTTTTTCCCTTGTGTAGCATACTTGTACATAATTATAAAACAGCATGCTCTTAAAAAAATATGTTCTACAAAAATAAACCTAAAGGAAATATTTTAGAAAAAAATTAATTCCAAGAATATAATGAAACACTGTCATATTTCTGCCATCAAACAACTATTTCAAGAAATATTTTCATTACTTTTGGTTACTACTGATCTATCTAGCCCTGTTTTAAATCTATTACACAGTAAAGTTCATTTAAAATATTCACTAATCCACATTTTTCCACAACCTAAACCATCAAAGATGATTTTTTTTAAACATATTTTAACTGGGTCCATTTATGCACTTTGGACTATTTTGTCCTGGATTATTACCCAAATGAAACATAGACGAGACCCCAAATTTTCACTTATTAGGAAAAAAAAGCCTGTAAAAATTTTACGCTTTGCAATCAAAGGTAGTGCTCCCAGCACGGTGCCTGCTACCCATGTGCAGCTGTGAATGAAAAAGTTCAAGGTGTGATTAAAAGGTCTTTTTCATATTATCCTCCCTTAAAGGTTTTTTAATTGGAACACAGCCATCATTAACAGAGCCTGTTCACCAGAAGTCTTTGCTCTAAGTGACGACAGGAGCCACCCAACTTCTGCTTCTTCTTGCCAGGTTGATGCCTGCTACTGACGTCTCTCAACAGTGTACCCACTCTGTCCCATGTCAGTTTTAATAAAGAAAGTAACATGAAAATAACTCTGTTTGTAAGCTTTTGACAGCCCGCGGCTTCATCAGAAATTTGGTTTTTCACGGCACAAACAGGAAGCATTGGGTGGATCTGCTCTCTCCTCTGTACAAATACCTCTCTCTCTCTCTCTCTCTCTCTCCCATCCTCACTCTGGCCCTCCTTTCCAGTTTCTCCACATCCCTCAGTAGCAGGATTGTGTTCTGGTGGCCTGGCCTGAAAACTTTAATGCTTCCTTCTGTGTGTTCCCTGCATCTAATGTGTCATCAAAACTGAAACTGTGTCCATTTGTGTCACCGCTCCAGCTCTCAGATTTCCCATTTCCTGTCACCTGAGTGACACCCTTGGGCACAGACTCCTCCCTGCTGGAATCCCTCACATAGTCTCCTTCCAGGTAAATATTCCTGAAATGTGACTTTCTTCATGGCATTCCCCTGCTTACTATTTTGTTTGGGTTGCCAACTGTCCACTAGATAAAAGCACTAATCCCACAATAAGTTTTCAGACCCCTCTGCAATGTCGCTCAATTTATGTATCCATCTTTCTTGTAAACTCCAATAGAGCTACTGTTCCAGACAGGTCAGTATCCATACTGCTTCCTTTCTAGCTGTACCTCTTCCTTCTCCAGGCCTCACGGTTACTGTTTCAGCCTGTCCCAGGTTCCCCTTCGACTGTGGGCACAGAATGTCACTCCTCTTACCCAGTGTTAAAACTACCAACTCTTAAAGTCCTGCTCAGTCCTACTTCCTCAGGGAGTCTTCTTACACTACTCTACATAATAATATTCCACCTCTGAAATAATTAACCCCATCCTTTTTGCATACGTAACTTTCTCCCCTTCCTTTTCTCACATTTCCTCATGCTCAACTAAATTGGCTCAGAGACTGGGTTGGAGACCTGCAGGCTTTTTCCTCTCCTTATTTCTCCATCTATCTGCCCTTTCTGGACTTCTTTCCTTGCTCAGCCTATATGGTGTCACATCCTCATCGATACAATCAATAGTCCTGTCTCACCTTGACCTTCAGCCTTGCTATCTCTAATACTGATTAATAACTTGTTTATTTCTTCTGTTTCTTTTCTGTAGCTACTGGTACAAATTTGATGATGATGCAGATTAGCTCCTTTGAACTTTCTACATGCATGTATGGCTATTTAGTAATTCTTCCCCAATCTAATTCAGCTTCCTTTTTCTTTAAGCATTTATGGAGTTTCTTAAGTGCTTAACCTCTTCCCTATTCCTTTCATTCTTAGCAAATGGCCATTAGAAGGTATAATCTTGTTCAGTGTCACTATCACCACATTCACATTTTTTTGTTTATGTATTTATTTTGAGAGAGAGAGAGAACATGGGGGAGAGGCAGAGAGAGAGGGAGAGAGAAAATTCCAAGCAGGCTCCTCGCTGTCAGCACAGATCCCAACGTGGGGCTCGATTCCATGAACCATGAGATCATGACCTGAGATGAAACTAAGAGTCAGATGCTTAACTGACTGAACCACCCAGGTGCCCTCATCACATTCAGATTTGCCTAGATTTCTTTCGGGTCTTAGAGGAAGAGTGCCCCTATTCTCCACAGCTTCCATTCCCTCCCCTTCCATCGTTTGGAGTTCCATTGTTCTAGTTCACCATTTCCCTTGGCTTCTTCTGTCAATTCATAACATGCTCAAAACATCCCCATATTTTTAAGTGTCCTTTTTCTTTCCACCCTGTGCCCTTCTTGGCTTTACAAGTAAATTTGTTCAAGGAATAGCCATGTTCACTTTTTTACTCTCCATTCCCAAGCTGAGCCACTGCAATCTGACCCATACTTCACTGCTCTACCGAAACTGCTCTCAAAAACAAGCATATGTACACGATGGAATACTATCAAGCCACAAAAAAAAAAAAAAAAAAAGAAAGAAAGAAAGGAATCCTGCTATTTGCAACCACATGGATGGACCTTGAGGGCATTATGCAAAGTGAAATAAGTCAGCCAGAGAAAGACAAATACTGCATGATCTCACTTATAAGTGGAATCTAAAAACAAACAAACTCATAGAAAAGCAGATTAGATTTGTGATTACCAGGAGTGGGGAATGGGGGAATTGGATGAAGGCTATCGAAAGGAGCAAACTTCCAGTTATAAGATAAATTAGTAGTGGGGATGTAATGCATGACATGATGCCTATAGATAACACTGCTGTATGGTATATTTAAAAGTTCCTGAGAGAGTAAATCCTAAAAGTTCTCATCACAAGAAAAAAGGGGGGATTTTTTTTGTACCTATATGAGATGATGGCTATTAACCAAACTTACTGTGGCAATCATTTCACAATAGATGTAAGTCAAGCCATTAGGCTGTATGCTTTAAACTTACACATTGCTGTACATCAATTGTATCTCAATAAAACTAAAAGAAAAAGAAAACCAAAAACATTACTAGTCACCCCCCTGCTACCTGCCAAATCCAATAGTCTTATTTCATCCTCAGATAGCCCCTCACAGTTGTTTACCTACATTCTTGTTTTCATGACCACCTCCATGCTTCTTTCCACCTTCATGATTCCTCCTGATGGTTTTTCGCTGATCACTCTTCCTTGGCCTAGCCTCTAAATGTCGGTCTTTTACAAAATTATTCCTACGTCCTCTTTCTTCCTATTACTACTTTTCTCTCAAAATGGTTTCTTTGCTTCCTCTGGATTTATCACAGGATAAGTCCTATGATTGATCTGATTTCCATACACTGATGATTCTAAAAATTTACTTCCACCCCCAATCTAAACTTTAGACTTATTTCTAGCAGTCACCAAATTTCTGCTGACATCTCAAATAGCTGGCAAAAAGTTGAACTCATTGTTTTCATTCGACACTTGCTCCTTCCTCTATATTCTTTATCTTTGTTAATAGCCGCATAGAACACTTGGAGACAGTCATTTGAGACTATTTCATATACTGCACATCCAGGTCTAGTGGGTAACCAGGTCTTAACCCATTCTACCTTTCCAATATGCCCTCATCCCCATCCTGACAACCTAAATTCAGGTAATTCTTGTATTTCCCTAGTCCATTGACAAAGACTTCTTACAAGTCCCTTTATAAGGAGTCCCTCCCTCTTTCAATCTACTCAATATGTCAGCCCTGAAATTATTTCTATGTTGCCAGAGCTACCTTCTTACATACGTGACCATGTCACTTCTCTATTAAACAAAAAAAAATTAACTCTGATCTGAAATATGTTTTAAAAACTAGCCTGTCTTTTGTCTTCCCAAGGTAAAATAAGGTGTACATATAAAGTCTGGTTGAGAAGCCCAATGTGTAACTTTTGCCCATGTGGTTTTTATTTGAGAGACGGTTCCCTTCTATTGTTCAAAGGACCAGGTGCTATCTGTGAAACCAATTCTTCCTCTTTCCAGATGCAATTCCCTCTGCTCCAAAAAGGGTCTCTCCTCGTCAGTGGTTACATACCAGCCTGACCGGCCTGCTGTGGCAGTTCAGTTGTATCTCACAGCCATGGTTAAAAGATGGAATTTGGGCGTCAGTAGGCTCTCTTAAAGATGCTTCATTTATTTCTACAGAAAAGTCCTTTCACTTGACAATAAAATTAATGTCACTTTTAAAATGCTCTCTGCAATGTCCAGGGTCCTGGCTTCCCATCTGGAATAAGATTATAAGGATTAAAGGAACTGACCTAATTGAAGATGGCCCTGGATTTTCAGGATTATTTTTGAAGATTTACAATTGTTGGTTTGCCTTTTACATGTGCAAACAAAACCATCAAGCCAATTAAAGCTGCTTCCAGTTTTCTCTGACAGCTCAAGAAGGTTCTTATTCACTGTCAGTGCCAGGCTGGGCATCGTGCAAGTCTTAACACATGGATCTCCCCTCCCACCATGGCTGGAAGAATCAAGCATTTTTTTTTTTTTTCAAACCGTTGTTTAAGATTTGTAAAGGCTCTTCTGGTTTCCAACATAAAGCATTACTTAGAAGACTGAAAGCCTGATTCAGGCTTTCTGATTTTTAAGCCTGTGTTGATTTTTAAGCCTTTCGCACAACATAAATATCAAGAGCTTTATCTGAGTTTACTTGTACTGTCTCACTCAACATGGATCTTAAAAATGCTTTAAGAATCTTCCCCTGGTTTGTCATGTGTTAGGGTGTGTGTGAGAGCAGGAAAGAAGAAGCCAAGGATTAAGTTTGTTTATCTTAAAATTTTTAGCTTGTAGTCAATCACTTCATTTTAATGTGCTGCATCATCCCACAGTAATTGTTTTAACCCATTTCTGCCTTTCTGTGAAATCAGTTTACTTTGTTCTTTTGAAATTGCTCTTCAGAAAATGAGGGACATAAAGATGGGGGGCAATTGTACAAATAATTACATCAAAATCCAACTACTGAAGTAGAGTTTGAGCTTGTATTTTTCTCTACTGGCTCACCATTTCGAGCGTATTTGTCATGGAAGGCCCTGAGCTATCTATATTTTGCAGGATAGAAAAACACTTGGATTAAATGGGTCAATCAGATGATTAACTAATTAATTAACCTTCTGCTTCACTTCTCCTCTGACCTAACATCTGTTTAGGGGAGCCAAACATGATATACTGATAGTCATTTTCATAAGACCTTATTCCATGTTATAGAAGTTTTGTGGAAACAAAAATCATAAAACTATAATGTCCTCTTAAAAAAAAAAAAAAAGACACCCTCCCCCACCTTAAAGAAAAGCTATAAATTTAGGCCAATATAAACTTGTCAGTGTTCTCCCTCTCGGTTTCACACCAGGGCGTGGTGCTACACAGCTGGGGAGCTGAGCTAATAAGTGTTGAAAAATGAAAAATGCTGCTTTATGGCATCACATAAACTGGCAAAAAGATTACTTTTACCTCCACCCCACTTTCGACAAACAAATGCCAAAATGGAGATGCTGTAAGAATACGACTTTATGGGATTGGACCCATGGGGCAAACAGAATTGTCTTGTGGGATTTTCTTTTTATTGAATACTATATGTAATAAGAAGTGGCCTAACATTTATAAAATCTAATCACTTTTTGTTCCTTTTTGAACCTCAAAGGGGTCATTTCTAGGAAAGCTGTTGGAAACACTGCATAATGATCTATTTATCCAGTAGTGAAACAGGATTATCCCTTTTACAAGGAGACTGAGCTTTCCCCAACAGTATAAATACCGTAATATGAATGTACAAATTGAGCATTTTGAGGAACGTCACATGCAATAAGTACTTATTTGCTTATTTATTTATTTTTAAATGTTTATTTTTTTGAGAGAGAGAGAGAGAGACAGAGCATGAACAGGGGAGAGGCAGAGAGAGAGGGGAACACAGAATCCGAAGCAGACCCCAGGCTCTGAGCTGTCAGCACAGAGTCCAATGCAGGGCTTGAACTCATGAACCGTGAGATCATGACCTGAGCTGAAGTTGGATGCTTAACCAACTGAGCCACCCAGGTGCCCCATTATTAAATAACTATAATAAAGTTTAAAGAGTAATGTTAAGTGCTCTTCGGTAATTTACATTAAATAATATAATCAGAATCCAGTTGTTTTTCTTGGGCTGGTTTGTTTCCTAGCTGATGACCATTTACTCTCACTCACTCATCACTCACTCGCTATTCATTCAACACTCAATCACTAAACATCTATTGCAAATTTACCATTTCCAAGTCACATAGGTCTATTAAATCATGAAAACTCTGCCATTACAGTGAATATCCTAAATTTATCATGAGAAGAAATCCCTTTATTCAGGGGCTAAAAGTCAACTTGGTAGAGACAGAACAAGGTAAGTAAAAAAAGAGAGACAAGAGGGTACCTTGTCAGGAACATTCTTTCCCTATAGAGAAACATATTGAACTTCAGTGAAAACAGGAGGAGAGAGCAGCTCAAGGCCTGATCTTCAGGCTTCTAGGTGTTAAGAGTCCAGTGGCTGGGAATTTCTGCTTGTAATATTTAAGGAACAGTGGTTGTCTGTTCTGCTATGCCTTCCTGATTTTCCATACCTAGAAACATTCTCTCTCCTCTGACCTTGCTAAAATTTTACCTATAACCTTTTTATAGTAGTTATTAGTATTTACCTTATAAGTATACACCTTTTGTCTCTCTACTAAATGTAAGCTCCTTAAGGGTAGGACCAATGTCTTATGTATCTTTAATTTACCAACAGTATTTAGCATAGTACATTATACATAATCAAATACTCATAGCACCAAATAATATTTATTGTAGTCATAAGTAAAGAAAATTGAGAAAACAAAAAGGCATGCTTAACGTTTGGGAGAAGTCCCATTTCAGTTGATTAATAAATAATAGGGTGAAACGAGGGAATTCTGATTACAGCTTTTAAAATGTGTAATCATGTGAAGAAGCCACAGAAAAGTGACCTTCTTCAAATCCCCAAAAGTATTTCAGTATATTTTGTAGGATAAATTTAAGACTACAATTACATGAGCTAAGTCATATTACCATTTTTTGTTCCTTAATGTAATATAATGCATCACTGGAGTCTTTTCCTCACAAACAAATGCAAATTCTGCAAATGGCAGATGGTTTTCAAGAATGAATCTATTCCCCTGTCATTATTACTGCTGAATTACTAGTCAGTTTACAATTACATACACCAAAATGGTAAGAATAAGAAGGATTTTGGTTAACTACAGTGGGTTCTAACTACTGTATAGCAAATGGCTATAAAATATATCTTTTTTCCTCATCATCCTGCTGCTATATACTCTGAGCTACAGAAAGGAAAATATAAGTTCTTTAAGAATACAAAACTGTCAATCTATCAGTTCTATTAGCATTTTATCTAATTTGGCTGAGTTTAATGAAAAGTTTCTACTACCAATCCTAAGGTAATAGGTACTAAGATTTTGGTATCTGATTGAACTTTCAGGATAACTAAATATGGGAAGGCAGTTCACCACATCTCCAGGTCACATCTAGGAAGGTAGCATTGATTCTGATTTCACTGTGGAAGAGAGATTATTAGTTTTGTTTGTTTGTTTGTTTTGTTTTTTTTAAGATTTGGACTGTTCAGATTTGGAAAGTGGTCAAGTTTGGACAATTTTACATTAACATGAGACATCTGGATATGTGAGTAATCACTGATTTTTGTATCACTGACAATGAGATTTTTTTCATCCACTTGAATTCAAATGATGGTCACTGAAGTAAAACTTCACTGGGCTAGGCACAAAACACCCAAAAGGCTTACATGAGCTTAAAGTAAATCAACTGCAAACAGTAGGGCCTGACAGAAGTGCTCATAGAGCTGCAAGGAAGCCCTTCTTCAAACAACGTGGGAGGTGGGCAAGAAACTTCAGCAGAAAAACTTGGAATGTAGTAATGTGGAATGTGGTGACATCGTTTGAGGAAAGGATTTAGTCAGCCACAGGTCAAAAAAGACAATAATTATAAACAATGACAACCTCTGAGAACAATAGCCATACCCACAAATTAAAGTTCTCTCTTCAAAGGACTTCATTTTAGGCTTCAGAGCCCAAAATAATTCCCATGATTAGCATAATCTTTGAACGTAAAGAATGGTCTTTCTTTTCTACCTTGTGATATAATTTAAAAGAAAAAAAATGGTTCTTTACACTATTTGTGTGTCCTTGTTTTCCTTTTGGAGCCCATACAAATCTTTTAATGAAATCCCTAGAGAAGCATCTTGGATTGACCTTATTGGAAAGATCTCAGAGATCTGTGGAAGAGTTAAGAGATGGTTGCTGTTGGGGCACCTTGGTGGTTCAGTCAGTTAAGTGCCCAAATCTTAATTTCAGCTCAGGTCATGATCTCAGAGTTTGTGAGTTCGAGTCCCACATTGGTCTCTGTGCAGAGCTGCTTGGGGTTCTTCTCTCTCTCTCTCTCTCTTCCTCCCTCCCTCCCTCCCTCCCCCTGTCTCTGTATCTCTCTCTCCCTCAAAATAAATAAGTAAACTTAAAAAAAAAGATTGCTGTTGAGTACAAAGAATATGGCTGAGATTTTTTTTTTTTTTAGAGAGAGAGAGAGAGAGAGCACATGTGCACAAGCAGGGGAGAGGAGCAGAGGGACAGAGAGAGAGAGAGAGAGAGAGAGAGAGAGAGAGAGAGAGAGATTGAGAGAATCTTAAGTAGGCTCAGCTCAGAGCGTGATTCGGGGCTCGATCCCAGGAACCTGGGATCACTGAGCCAAAATCAAGAGTTGGATGCTCAACTGACTGAGTTACCCAGGCGCCTCAGTGAACTTTTAATATCACACTCTGTATTTTCCTTCTCCTTCTTTCCTTACTCAGAAATGAACAAGTCTCCTTAGTGATGTTATGAGAGAAACTTGGTGCTTCACAAAGCACAACTTGGAAAAAATGTAAGCACCTTTTGTTTATAGCCAGCACCACAGGTCAAAATCAAAATTGTGTCCTGTGTGAACTGAAATAGTCAAGAGATTTCACTTGCTGTGCATTTTTATGTCTTCCGGAAGCTTGCTTTAAGACAAAGAACATATTTGTTGATACTTCAGTCTTTGCTGTGGTCTACTGAATGTCTTAAGACAATAATGACATTGGAGTCTATGTCTGTGTGTGTGTGTGTGTGTGTGTGTGTGTGTGTGTGTGTCAAAGGAGAATGGGATTTGCCTTCTCTACTTCCATTTTAGCATGTCTTCTCTGAATAAACAACAAATTGATGGTAATTACTTCCCCGAGTGGCTTCCAGATTTTAAACATGTGACTAAACAGAACTCCTCTCTGAGGAAACTGGCAAGAGAGGGGAAACTGTTAGTATATGCAGTGATTTTAATAACTATGAAACACACTTTTTTGTCTATCAGCTCTACTTGCATGACGTAAAACACCTACATTAGGATACTTTTTTGTGGAGAAGGGACAGATTTAAATCTGTATGGCATATGTGGATCTATTCTTTTGTTACAAAAAAGAAGAAATAAGTAGATGAAAGCTGATTACTATTTATATTTTAATGCTTTACTTTTTTTATTTTAGATTTTAAGTCTTATATCCATGCTTTATAGAAAGGGATATACATTCTTATAGTCTGTTAAGTATGGCAAGCCCTTTTAACGTTTTACATAGTCTAGGTAAAAATTGGCTTAAATTGTTTTCAGCTAACATTGAACATTGATGCATTTTACATATCTTTTGTGTGAAGAAAAATAAATAATTCACACTTCTGCAAGTGAAGGTATGTACTATTTCTGACTTTCTTAAAATTATATTATTATTAGAAGTGTCAGCAGGCTTCATGGGTGGCATTTCTCACTGAGAAGCAAGACATGAGTCAATATTTTTATTAGAGTCAACCCACTTGTCTTCATAAACAAAATATTATTAATGTTTTTCCATTTAGACTTCAATGCTAGTAAGAAGAATATACAAATTGCTAGAAGAGAGAAATAAACTACCGTGATAAACAGGTTTTCAAAGACCGCCATGGGCGCAAATTGATGCAAGAAGTTGAGATTGTTAATTAAAGTTCCAAAAGCTGATGTTTAATGTTTTTTTAAAATGTAAAGTATTGAGTAGATTGCTCAGTCATCATGTACTTTTCCTATTGACACAGCTGTAGTTAATGAGATTTTTGAACATCCTCTGTCTATCATGCATTCTATAATGACCATGTAAATATAAACTTGTGGAGAATATGGGAAAAGAATTAAGTGAAAATTCTTTTACAAACACACCCATACATGCATATGCACATGCACACACATGCATGCACACACACACACGCACACCCTTTCAGCCTTGCCTTCAAGTGAGAAAATAATTGCAAAGAACTTAGCCCAGGGGCCACATTAAGTGGAGGCTCTTTATTTTTGTTAATACTGTTTTTAGGACCATAGTTTATAGTGGGAAGTGGGAAAGACAGAAAAGTAAATGGTCAGTTGTGCAAATGCTACTTTTGTGGTGGCTGTGCTTACTGGAGGAGCAGGTGTAAAGGGCATTTGGGCTCAATGAAGACAAATCAAAGGAGGAGAAGATAGACTTAAGTTTTGGCAGGTAAGTAGGCAAGTAAAGGATGGGAGAGGGGAAAGTTACTCCTGGCCAAATGGGCAAAGGCACAGGGGCAAGAGGCAGCACAGCACATCTGGAGAATTCTTGGAGTTCAACATGATGAAGAAACATAGCAGGAGGCTGGTTGTCGCTGGAAATAAACAGGGAACTGAACAGCTTTTTGAAAACTGGTTTTGTGAAGTCAAACCTTATACCAGATATCAAAAATATCTTTAAAAAACAATTCTGGGAAGAATCCTTTCATATAGTCTAGGCACTGGGAATATAATGATAAAAAAAATCCAGTTTGGCTTCAAGAAGATCAAAGAAATAGACACTCACTGAAATATAAATTATACCATATTTAATTTATCTTGGAAATTTAGACTTTGAGATGCATATCATACTATGATATATATACATATATAGATATACATCTATGCATATATATATGCATATATAGATGCATATATAACATGAGGCATTCCTATAAAAATGACCCCATTTGCTTGTTTCCAGGCTTGGATTTGCAAGAATTATCCTAAAGGACAGTGTTTTCTAAATAGGATAACTTTACTTCAAGAGTATGTAAGGCAAGACAATTCTTTGGAATGTAGAAAGAAAATATTATAGCTTGTTGATATCTTGTTTTTATCCCACACTTTTAAATTTCTACTTTTGTTTATGTTTTGTGTCTTTATAGTTCATTCATATAATTTATAAATAAATAAATATGCACATGTAAAATATGATAAAAAACTTTTTACTGATAGGGCATACATTGGAAATATTTTGGAGACAATTACCATATACTATACAAGTTAATTATTATTTTTCTCCTACCCACTAAACTGGATGACAAGGTAGCTAACACCAGGTAAACATAATTGTTTTGGTTTCATTGAGGGTATAAAGAAAAGGGGCATCTAAAAGCCTTGTTTAGGAGTGCCTGATTGGCTCAGGTGATTAACTGCCCGACTTCGGCCAGGTCATAATCTCATGGTTCATGAATTTGAGCCTGCGTTGGGCTCTGTGCTGACAGCTCAGAGCCTGGAGCCTGCTTCAGATTCTGTGTCTCCCTCTCTCTCTGCCCCTCTGCCACTTATGCTCTGTCCCTCTCTCTCAAAAAATGAATAAACACTAAAAAAAAATTGTAAAGCCTTTTTTGTTGGGAATTTGAATGAACCTGTGGCCATTAATCATACGTGATGTTGCTTTCAAAAACATACAAGCAAGAAGGAGGGTCACACCTGAGATCCATACATTTGTAGGGAATCCTTTAGTGAGTTCGCAATACCTCTAAAGTGCATTCAAAATGGTGTGTGTGTGTGTGTGTGCATGTGTGTGTCTGTGTGTGTGTGTGCACGTGCATTGGTGTCCCTTTCTTTTGAAATGGTCCTTAACTTTAGCTGAATCTTAAAGGACACCATGAACATACCCTTACCATCCTCACCATCACTGAATTAATAGACTTACCATAGAACAACATCCTTTCTTCGTGGGCTGGCTGACTGTAGTGCTCCAATCACACATGCCACATTTTAAGCAACTGGCTTTCCTGGATTATGGCTCTTTGTTTGCCTTGTCCTTTATGACCTAGCTCTTCTTTTCACTCAGTGTCATGTCAGTTTTGTCTGATTCCCACCACAAGATTTCTTGATAATGGGTTTTATTTTTTTTCAAAGAATTCTGCTTCCTAAGGGAAGGTGGAAACCAGTCCTAATATTGTGATCCTGGCCCTGGCTTTGTTTCCTCCAAGTCTTGGCCCATCCACCCCTAGCTCTTCCTGGAGACTCCCAATATGGCCAATGACATTATGGCAGGTGTTGGAAGGAGTATAGAATTTCACCCTTTATTCACTCTTTTTTCCTCTAAATATAACTCAATTAAAAGCATAATTTAATTCCAACAAGTAATATTTACAATTCTTTTGTGGGTATTTCAGGAGAATACAAAGATCAATAAAACAGTTTTTGCCCTTAAGAAATTGAAACTTACTAGACCACAGGGTTAGCAGGATAAGTATTCAAACTTAGGTTTCTTACCTCAAATCTACTGCACCTTCCACCACAGAACACTCATAACTTTGTCTACAATCAGTTTAGAATTGTGTGTGGGTTTTCAGGTTTTCAACACAGAATGAATATATATATATATATATATATATCTCCTTATAGTCCACTTTGGAATAAATTGCATTTACTTTTTACATGGAAAGACTGATTCTGTATTATCTGATTATCTTTTTAAAAGATTCTTTTTAACTCTTTTTTTTGCCTTTACTGGCCTTTACTAAACAACAAGAAAAAGTAGGAAGGGAGAGTAAGGTTGCTAAGTCAGTCTGTCATACAAGGAAGGAGGAAAATGATAATAGCTGATCTTTCTGATACTACTAAATAGGAGTTTGTGCAGTACAATTAAGAGTTTTGAGCCATAATTTTATGAGCAGAATTAAATAGAAGAGGTACATGTATAAAAATAGCAAGTGTTCCATATTTAAACTTTCGTGATCCTAGAATCATAGAACTGGTAAGCTTATCAAGCCCTACTCCCTGATTTCACAGTTAGAGAAACACATTAAAGAGATTAAATGGCCTGTTTAATGTCACCTTGTTATTCCTAAAGCTGGAAGAACTCCTTAGTACCATTTCAATATTCCTTTCATTGTATACTGTTACGATTACATATATAGTTCATCTTCTCTTAACTGAATGTATCAGGATATAGATGTTCAGACTGTGTTGATAGGGAAATTACTCTTTTTGCTTTACTTCCCTGTCTATGTAATAGATGTATGGAATCCAACAGTCCCCTCAGCAAATGGAAGAGTTTGAAGATTTAACCTTCAATGCCCTCAGGGAAACAGGATCTGGTTAGGAGTTGCTAATAGTTATTGTTCTGAATTTGAAGAGCTATCAAGGTCTACTGAAGGAGAACAAAGAATGGATTCTAGAGTACACAGGCAATATGAAGATCGATGGAGGGACCCCAAGACTACTATAAGGACTTGGAGAAAGTTGATTAAGAAATATTTCCAGAGAGTAGCTTGGGAATATGAGAACTGGTCAGGGGAGGTGTCCAAAAGGAAGAAAATCCCTTTACTAAATAAGAGTCATATGGCAATGCAAATCACATGTTCCGGTGTCCAGGCGTTTATACTGACCACCCAGCCTATGTTCAAAGGAGGGACTTCCACAGTCCTCACCCTGGGCCTGCACACTGTTTTGGTGGGAATTACTTTGACTGTTAATAGTAAAGCCGAAGTGACAAATACCCATGCTCCAAAACCAAAACTGCATTTAGCCTATATTTGAGTGATTCATGTGTCCACCTTCCCAGTGCTGCCTCAGCCCAGCTCACAATGCCTCAGGTGACCCATCTATTCTAAAAAGACCCCATCTATGATGCCGTGCACATCTAGTAGGACTCGTGGGATGAAGTAGGGGTACTCCTCTCACCTGTACCTAAAAGGACTGTATCTAGAATGACAAATGCAAGTTGAAGCTCCCAAGAACTGAGGAGATGGCTATATTAAAGTTTATAAACTCATATAACTATTCCTTTCTAAAGAGTTTAGTTTTACTGTTTTAGAAGATATTTATAAGATACTTAGGTTTTTTCTACTTTTTCTTCCATAAATGGATATAAAGGACCTTACTTGGTTAATTCACAAAATTTAACAAATTATCTACCACTGGGCCATTTCGTTTAACGTGTATGTATTATTTACGTTCATGTATTTCTCTGTCCCTTTAAATAATTCAACAGATAAAAAATGGAGGGGATACAACTTGATGCTCAAGATTGAGGAAAAGATGCGTAACTGTGCATTGTCTGCATGACTAATGTGAGCTTAACTGTAATCGTTTGAAAGTATCTAATATATTACTCTCAATGACTAATCTTGCAACCATTTTTTTAAAGCCAGCAAGTGTGCCCTAAAGAACTTCTAAGCTCACAGGAGGAGAGCAAACTAAATTCCGACCTTGCCATTTATATCTTTAGATTTCAGAAGATGTTGAAACCCTACAAAAAGGGAGATTATTTTTTGTTTTTATTTCGTTTACTAGATTTTCTTAGTTTAGACACTGAAGTTACCAAAAACAGGGTACATCAAATATAATGGGCAAATAGACTGTCTGAGAGCAAATGAGTAACAACAAAAAATTAAGAGCTACACAAAGAGTAAAAGAATGCCTGAATAAAAATCTTCGAGGGAGAATTTTTCCCCAAGTTCAATAGGGCAAAAGATCCACCATAAAAGAAGCAAACAACCATCCTGAAACTTAATTACATTTCAAAGTAATGCAGTTACATGAAAGGAACAAAACGTTTTTGTTCAATAGTTTGCCTACCAGATGGCATTTCTAAATATAGTAATCTAAAACCTTCTGTTTGTTCTATAAATAAAGATGAAAGGAATAGCAATAATATCTAAGCATTTAAATCACTGGGAATAAAAGAGCACTTTGATTGGGTTTAGAAAAAATCTAGTTTATTCTAACAATGATCCCGAATCTGGGAAGACTCACGTTCTAGGTGAAACTCAGAATCCCAGCCTTCCGGTATTGCTCTTCCGTCTGCTCAAAATGGTTTTCATTCACATTAAGGAACAAACCAGGAACTAATACCAGGAGACGTGGGGAAATCTGAAAACATAAGAACTCCTAATCAGTAGAGACTCTAAAGGGCTACCGTCCAAATACCAGAAGTATTTTGGGGCTTGTGTGTTGGGGGTGGGGGAGGGTTTTTTGTTTTTGAATTAAAATAGCTGGGGTATATATCCTGTCTTATTTTTGTGAGCTAATGTGTAAATGTGTAACGGTTAAGGACCTGGACTTTGGAGTCAGGCCTAATACGTGAGCCCAGGCTTTATGGATAACTGGCAGTATGCTCTTGAGCCGGGTCTTGACTTCCTTGAGCTTCACTGGCAGAAACAGATAGCAATAGTACAGACTTTCATGGGAATTTAGTTATGACAGCACTGGGCACCCTACTAAGTCCCAATGAATTTCGGCTGTTTAGGATCACTGTTAACAATAGTGATATAGCTATATTACATTAGCTATATTAGCTGTATTACTTTAGCAAATAATTACGCTCCTGATTTTCTGCTATCTCGAAGAACACGGTGATGCGCAGCCAGGTTCTCTGGCAGTAATAGAGTTCTAAGAGTAGAACTCAACGCCTTACCTGGCACATCTCCAAGTGGTTTCTCCCAGTGTAACACTGCCCTCTTCTCACTTTGCTCTTCAAAGTTACTGAGAATTCATGTGGGGAAGGCAGGCCTGAAGACAGAAGTATTTTTTAAGAATTGGTTGTCAGAGGTCCATCCCAGTCTGTCCTTTCTAATGACTTCATTCTCAGTACTCTCAGCTGACGATCTACAGTCTTGAGTGAAATGACTCGAAGTTCCTTTTGCATCTGGTCAACTAAAAGCATGTAGGACCATTCCCATGGACAGCATTGGTCCAACACTGTGATAGCACAGAGCTATCTTGGCAACTGGCTCATGATGTTAAGCAACTTAGCCACTTGGGAGTAGGGTGAGTACCATGAACAAATAAAAGGTAAGTTGTAATTGCTTAAATATGATGCCAACTACAATGAACGGAAGGCTGGTGTTTAATGGCACTTAAAGTTCCACTGGGTTGTTTGTTGAATTTTACATGAAGAAAGAGCCACCTGCTGGGTCTACAGACTTCAGTGTTAGAAGATGTCTATGGTTAGGTCTTCAGATAGAAGGTAGTTCCATTTATTTTTAGTATTTTAAAAATTGTGACGGGGTGCCTGGGTGGCTCAATCGGTTGGACGTCCGACTTTGGCTCAGGTCATGATATCATGGCTCATGGGTTCAAGTCCCTAATGGGGCTCCGTGCTGACAGCACTGAGCCTGGATCCTGCTTTGGATTCTATGCCACCCTTGTTCTCTGCCCCTCCCCCACTCATGCTCTGTCTCTTTCTCTCCTTTCAAAAATAAACATTAAAAAAAAATTTTTAATTGTGATAAAATGTACGTAACATACAATTTACCATTTCAACCATTTTTAACGTAGAGCTCAGTGACAGTAAGGACATTCACAATGTTGTGCAACCCGTCATCAGGATTTCCAGAAATTTTTCATCATCACAAACAGAAACTCTACACCCATGAAACAACATATCCCCATTCCCCCTTCCCCTCTGCTTTTGGTAATCCCTCCTCTACTTTCCAGATACCTCATCTAAGTGGAATCATACAATATTTGTCTTTCTGTGTCTGACTTATTTCACGTGGCATACTGTTTTCAAGGTTCATGTATGTTGTAGCACGTATCAGAATTACATTCCTTTTTAAGGCTGAATAACATTCCATCACAGGGATTCCATCTTATGTGTATACATTTTGTTTACCATCCATCCCCTGAAGGACATTTGGGTTGCTTCCGCCTTTTGGCTTTTGTGAATAATGAACACTGGTGCACAAAACGCTGGTTTGAGCTCATGCTTTCATTTCTTTTGCATATATACCAGAGTAGAATCACTAGCTCATATGGTAACTGTTTAACTTTTCGAGGAAAAACTAAACTGTTTCCACAGCTGCTGTGCCATTTTTACATTCCCATCAGCAATGCGCCAGGATTTCAATTTCTCCACACCATCACCAACATATATTTTGTTTTCCGAATAACCATCTTAATGGGTGTGAAACGGTACCTCCTTAGATCTGCTGTGTAAACTGTTTTTTAAAACTACAGATTTATTATATAGCTGTCTTATTTTGCATATAAAAAGCTACACACATCCTGTTCAAGTCCCAAAGAAGGTGAAGTATGATTGTATCTGTTAAATTTTGAACAGAATAACACCCTTATTTCTCCAAATAAAAAGGCAATCCTGACTTTTAGGATTGCAGCTAAAAATCCCACAGCAAACAAATATACCCATTAGGCTTAGCGAAGCTGTCACCTTTACAATACCACCCTCAGCAAAACCGAAAACTCTCACGGAAACAGGACCTGCCTCAGATTTGACCCAGAAGCGCGACAGCACCAGCCCTACAGCGCAGGCGCGTCTTCGGGCGCGCGCCCTGCGTGCCTACGTGCGCGGGCCCGCGGGGCGGTGGAGGGGCGGGGCCCACGAAACTCCTCGGGCGGCAGCGATGGCGGCTGCGTCGGGTTCATTTCGCGTGCAGCGTTGCATGGTGTCGCCAGCTGGGAGGCACAGCGCCTCGCTGATCTTCCTGCACGGCTCAGGTGGATTACAGTTTCACGTCCTAGTTTTCTGCTTGGGAATCGTCCTCCCCTCGGGTCCCCCAGTGTTGCCCTAGTGGAGGAGGCGCTGGGCCCATTAGGGCTCGGTGGACTCGGAGAGGGCGACCCTCCTCCCTTCGCCAGCCCTGTGGCTGGGGACACACGGGCCTGGTAATATGTTCCCAGCCTTCCCCACCGTGTGTTCCCTTTTTCTATCTTGTGGTCACTGGCCCACCGCCCTCGCTGATGGCCCCTGTGTCCCGCCCCTCGGCCATCCTTCCATCTACAATATACTCTTCTTTGCAAGCCTTGCTACCCTCCCCTATCCCCACCATTGTTCTCCCTCAAGTTTAAACAGAGCAAGTTAGTAAGGTAAGTTCTCTGCTAGAGACAAATAAATTATTTAGTACTTTCCAGGGTCAGCTATTAGTGATTTGGGTTTTCAACCGCATTGGATTGTTTGCCATTGCTTTTCCTTTTCCAGTCTCCCATACTACTGTAGACATTTCAGCCAGTTAACTTAATATTTATTAATACTTTCTGTGAGGCACTGCGCCAGGGCTGGAGTGCCTTTCTCCCTTTCCTCACTTTCCTGCTCCCCCTTCTTTCTTTTTCCTCTTTCCCTCTCTTGTCATTAAGCCCCCAAGATACAGCACCGAGTCAGCTCTCAGTCCCAGGGGTAGATCTTCTTGTACTGCCCGCCTTTAGTGACGTGTGCTTAATTCGGTATAGCATTTCTTCCACTCATCTGTAATTACTTACGTCTGTCTTTCTCACTTCACTTTCCCTTCCTCAAGAGTAAGGACCCTTGTTTTAATCTTTGCATCCCTAGTGCTTGGCCCAGAATAAGTTCTTGGGAAATATTTTTGTAAAGAAATGAGATGCAGCCGGTGTCCTCAGGGCGCCTACCTAAAGTTAAAAACAAAAACAATTCAATTAGTTTGAGTCAGCAGTGGACGGGAGATCACAAGATGGTACATGATTTACTGCCAAGAGAATTGTAAGGAAAAAACTGTGGTTAGGCATATTAAGGCATTTGGAAGATGAAGAGCTTGTCAGATTTGACCGAGAACGTGGGCTTTGAGCTGAGACTTTGGTAGGCGTAAAGAGATGGTGATTGGATAGTGAAGGGGATTGGAAAGGTACTGGGTGGAAACCTGGAAATGGGCTATTGTGGGAAGTATTCTCGTTTTAAGAATGAGCCCCAATAGGCTGAAGTTTGCCCAAGGTCACTTGGCTATTACTGTGAGTGGTCATGGAATTCGGATTCGCACTCAGATCTCTCTGACTTCAGAAGGGGTAACGTGGAAAAACTCTGAGCTAGGATGTATCACTTTGGAAATAGGAAGAAACTAGCCAAATGTGTTGAAAGGGAAATTTGGCTGCTGAGATATATTTAGAAGGTGAGGTGGGGTGTCTAAGATGACACCAGTGCTTTCCAATTAAGAGACTGTTACTGGTACTATTTTGGGCTCCAAGGGTGTTCATTTGTAAGCATCCAGAAATTCCCCAATACCATAATCTTTTTAATAAATAAGTTAATTAGTTAATAATATTTTTAGGAAATACTCCTGGACGTTTCTTTTTTCCATGGGTCGCTTTGCTTAACGTCTATCCTTACTCTTTTCAATTTCAAATTACCGATGTTTTCATAAATTGTAAATCCAGATTTGTACAATATAAAAGTATATATTATTTTTTTCTTTTGTACTTTGGAACAAAGAATTTATCCAAAGAATTCTGCTAATTATGCAAATGTAATGCACTTCCTATATAGTTAGAGCTCCATTGTAGTAAATAAGACCCTTATTGAAAGTATGATTTTATATTAGACTTAGACTTTACTATATGTGGTTATGTTATAGGAGATGTTTGGGTTCTGGTTACTCCAAATACGTTACTACATATATACTACAATATAAACCAATTGTAACAATTTTACCTTGCTGTTAGAATAAAGTGCCAACTTTTTAAAAAGCAGACCTTGTGAATGGATGAATGGATGTTGCTTTGTGGCATTAAGTTTTGCTTTTTAAGATTGAAGAAGTGAATTTAGAAGCTTTTTTTTTTTTAAAGTCTGACCTTCTCTAGGATATGCCAGCGATAGAAGAATATAGGGGAATGTGAGTAATACATAGCCAGCTTCATCTGAGCCTTTCCTACTCCTAAAATACAAAAGAAGTATCTTCTTTCAGGATGATAAACACAAGTAATAGTTTAATTAGCTTTGTTTGGTTTCCCGGCTTAGATTAATTCACTCTGTTGGATGCTCCTTTAATGGTATTCATATTTGTAATTACTTAATTTAAGGTCTGTATTCCACACTGCGCTGTAAGGTTCACACAAACCATGCGTGCCTTGCTTTCTCCTCCTGTAGTAAGTGTCTGCGAACTGAGTTGGCTCTTAGTAAAGTCACCAGTAACCTGTGTGTTGCTAAATGTAATAAACATTCTTCAGTCATCCTCTTATCTCATTATTTCAACTGTTAGCAGCAGCATTCAGTATTCTTTTTTTTTTTTTTTTTTGAAGAGTAAGGCCAGTACAGGAAGCAACTATTAATGTTTTTTTAATGTTTATTTAGTTTTGAGAGAGAGAGACAGAGACAGGCAGGCGAAGGGCACAGAGAGAGGGAAAGACAGAATCCGAAGCAGGCTGCAGGCTCCAGGCTCTGAGCTATCAGCTCAGAACCCAGTGTGGGACTTGAACCCACCAATGTGAGATCATGACCTGAGCTGAAGTCTCAGAGGCTTAGCTGACTGAGCCACCCAGGGGCCCCATCAGCATTCGGTGTTCTTGAAATGCTTTCTTGATTCTTTTTACCTGTTTGCTCCTTTTGGTGTATTTTGCATTCTCTTCTATCCATTAATTTTGGGGTTCCTCAGAATTTGGTCCTATTTTTTTTTTCATTTTGTTTTTTTTTTCTCCCCAGCTAATGTGCATATATGCCCAAGGATTCTGTTTTTTCCTCTGTATGGTGATATATATGTGTGTCTCTAAGTTTCCTTTGAGCTCTGGATGTGTTTTTCCAGAGGCCTAATAATCACTCATTCATTAACCCATTCATTCAAGAAATATCTATTATATGGCCACTGTGCAAGGCACTGTTCTAGGCTCCAGGCATATAGTAATGAACGAAACAAACAAAATTCCCTTCTGTCGTGGAACTTACATTCTAGTGGAGGAAATATTATAGAGTGAGTGGATAGTAGTAAATTCTAAGGGCAAGGAGGATGGGAGGTATAGGGGGTGATAATTTTAGATAAGGTGGTCAGAGTAGGTCTCACTACAGTGGTGACACTTCAGAAGTTAGACTTGAGTGAGGCAATCGTGTAGGTTTTGGGCTAGACTGTTGCAGACAGGGAAAAGCCAGGAGAGAGGGTCTGAGGTAGGTTCTCCGACATGGAACAGCAGTCAGGCGTGTTTGTCTGGAGAGGAGTAGGCCAGGATATCCAAAAGGGTGCTGGCACAGGTGGTGTGGGGCAGGGGTTGGCAAACTTTCTGTAAAGGCTCAGATAGCAACCATTGTAGCTTTTGTGGGCCATGTAATGGCTTCTTTTCTGCTTCCCTCTTCTCCTTTCTTTTCCTTCATTTTCTTAAAATGATTCTTAAAAAAATGTAAAAATTGGGGGAGCCTAGGTGGCTCAGCTGGTTATGTGTCCAACTCTTGCTTTCGGCTCAGGTCATGATCTCATGGTTCCTGAGATCGAGCCTTGAGTCAGGCTCTGCCCTGACAGCGTGGAACCTGCTTGGGATTCTGTCTCTCTCCCTCTGTCCCTCTCTTGCTTGTTCTGTCTCTTTCTCGCTCTCTCAGAATAAATAAAATAAACTTTAAAAACTGTTAAAGTCGTTCTTAATGGTTTTTGTCTTCCAGCTGGCTATAGTTTGCTCAACCCCAGCTAGAGGACTTGTATGCATTCTGAAGAGTACCTCACACTCAGCGAGTATAAACCTGCTGATTCATGCATTTCCTATCTCAGTGTGTGTAGTTCCATTGCTCACTCAGTTATCCTGGCCAAAAACCCCACCATCTTCCTTGAAACCTTCCACCATTGACCCCTCATAACTAACCTATCGTCAATGTCTGTTAATTTTATCTCCTAAGTATCTCTGTACATTTCATTGCTTTAACCTTAACTTAACTGAACAGTAGCCTCCTTATTGATCTCCTCACGCCCACTTTTGTCCCTCCCTTCACACAGCTGCCAGAGTGCCCCTTAAAAGATGGCCACCTTTCTGCCAAAAAGCAGCTAGCTCCGGGCTCTGAGGATTTCTCTAGCCTCATCTTGCACTCCCTGCTCTTTCTCTCAATTCTTCGACGTCATCCTGCTCCTTCCAATGAAGGATCTTCGCATTCGCCATATCCTGTCCGAGATGCTCTTTCCTTGTGCCCTTCCCTTTTCACCAGCCCGTGGACCTTAAAACTTTGTGTCAGCTTGTGTCAGTTGTGCTCTAGGCCTTACGTGAACAAATAACTCAGGGGATAAAGTGCAAAGTGACCTTTGCTCTGCAGAGCTTACATTCGGGTAATGTTATCCCTGAACTCCTTCGCTGAGGCAGTTCTGAATACCATAAACCCTGGCAGCACCAAGGGTCTCATCGTTACAGTGGTTACATTTACCTTTAATGTTTACGTATGGTTACTCGGCTACTGTCCGCTCCTCACAATAAACTGTATACTCAGTGAGAGCAGGGACTCTTTTCTTCCTCATCTTGCCCTCACTGCCTGACACATTGATGTGCATTCATAGATATATTTTGAATTGATGTCTTAATGAACTGATTTAAAAGAAATTAAAAGTTGTCACCTTTAAAATTTCCTCTTCAGGACTACAGAAGATGGACCTATATTTTCTTCCATTTTTTTTTTAATGGAAATATCCATACCTTAATTCTTGCATGGATTTTGGTTACTTTTCAGCCTTCGGGCATATAATCATTATTTTACATCATGTAAACAGGTTATCGAAATTAAACTTAGATTTCTTCAAGTTAAAAGTATGCTAACTATCCCTTTGATAGATTTTATTACTTTAACCAAGAAAAGTGTTTTAGGTTGTTCCAAGTACAAAAGTTTATATACACTTTAAAAATTTACTCTTTTTAAGGGTAAGATAAAAAATGGCAGTGTTTAAAATCAGATAAAGAATTTTTTTTTAGAAAAAATAATTTACTTCATGTATTTGTTGCTGTTGTACCCTTAAACAAAGGAGAAACTTAAAACTCATAAAGTGATCAGTGCTGAAGTTACGAGTAAAGTAATCTAAATTATTTTTGGCTGTTTATACCTGACCAGTTAATTCATGTTGATAAATTGGTTTCTGTGCAGTTATTTTTATTTATGGAAATTTTTTTTATTCCCTGTTCCAGCCTCTGTGTGATATGAGAGTTATAGACTGCTTTTAAATACACTGTGTTGTCAAAATGTTTTATCTTAACCTAGATTTTGTGATCCATCAGGTGATTCTGGACAAGGATTGAGAACATGGATCAAGCAGGTTTTAAATCAAGATTTAACATTCCAGCACATAAAAATTATTTATCCAACAGCTCCTCCCAGGTATGCAGTAATTTATCTCACTGCCCAGTATAACTGTAGCATAAAATGTATATAAATAGATGTACCAGCTAAATGTTCTTTAAACTTAATTGTGTATTTGAATTGGGGTACTTTTTTTCCAGAACTTTTTATTTTTTCAGTTTTATGATTCAGCCAAGTTTTGCTAGATGAATAACTTATTGCCTTTTTGTAAAGCATTCCCTGAAGCTTTTAACTTAAACTTTGTCCTAAAGAATAGTATGCTGAACTCAGCTTCCTCTAACCCTGCAGATTGCTGTCTTTCAGATTCTCTTTTTCCCCAAAAAAGAAACTCCAAAAGAAACTTTTTTTTTTTGCCCCAAAAGAAACTCCAAGAAGCATAAACTTTCTAATAATTTAGTTATGCCACAATTGATAAACTCTGGAAAAAGGTTTTGTGGCATTGTTTCTGCACTTAAAAAATTTTGGAAATAATATTAAGCTTTTTGAATCCATAAACCAGAATAGGAATGTGGAATTGGCTACTTACTAAATAGATTATGCAACCTATAGATGTGTTTAACAAAATGCAGAGTCATGAGATTGATACAGTTTTGAAGTCAAACCGCTTTTTATAATTATTAAATTAGCATCTCCATAAGCTTTTATCCTGAGCACATGCTTTAAACTGGGGTTTCCAAGTACTTTTTTGGGTAAGCAAAATAATGTGCTGAGCTGTACAATCCACTAATTTCTCATTATCTGTTCTTGGTTTATTCTTATTAATGACACTGTGTGCTTATGCAAATGTGATTTTTATTTTTCTATTAACTTAATATTAATGAGAATCAGAACCAGAAGTTCAAGGACCCTTTTGAATGCAATTAAGGTTTTACTTACCTTAGTTGATAGAATTGAAAATGGTAGAACAAAATAATGATAATTTTGTCATAAAATTTAAGAGTCAAAAAAAGTTATTTTAATATAATTTTAGAAGAGTTTAGTAGTTTGGTAGGGCAAATGAAAGGCCTAATGACCAGGGCGCCTGGGTGGCTCAGTTGTTTGAGCATCCTACCCCTGATTTCAGCTCAAGTCATGATCTCACATTTGTGAGATCAAGCCCCGCATTGGGCTCTGAACTGACAGCACAAAGTGTGCTTGGGATTCTCTCTCTCTCCCTCACTCTCCCTCAAAATGAATAAACATTAAAAAAAAAAAAAAAAAAGAAAAAAGACCTAATGACCAAGAGGTTATTTTTGTGCTGTAAGTTGAATGTCTTTGAAATGTCAAAAGAGCTTTGTTATTTGCTATTGGTTTGTAGTGAAGTTGGGAAGAAGAAAGACAATGGTATTCCCACAGAGACAGAAAAGATAAGTTCATTTCAGCCTAAATATAAGCATAATTAATAAAATTGAATGGAAGATCATTGGAAACAGATTCTAGAGTCAGTACTTTTCAGTTTATGAATTTACATCATCACGAGTTTTGATATATGTTTACAGATAAGTGTATCTCAGACTTTAGGCTGGAGATAGTTCTAAGAATACAACAATCTAAGTATTGTTTGTGGGTGCTGTTGTGTTTAAGTAAAATCTAAAATCACTGAAATATTTCACTGAATTCATAATAACTTTTTGGTATTATATATCTTAATAGTACATATTTGGACAGATCATCAAACATTTTAGACCATGCTAACCATGAAATGTAATAGGAGTTACAAATGTAAATGTAAATTTTCTTGATACCACATTAAGAAGAGAAAAAAAGAAATAAGTAAATTAATTTTAATAACATATTTTATTCAACCCATTATATCCAGAATATTATCATTTCAACACATAATGTATATAAAATTATTAAAGTGATAATTTGCATTCTTTTATTCATTCTAAATCTTTCAAATCTGGTGTGTATTTTACATGTGTAACACATCTCAATTTGAGTACTGATAAATTTACATTAAATAATTATTGACTCAAAGAAAACAAAAACACTAATTTGAGAAGATATATGTGCTTCTATGTTTATTATTGCAACATTATTTACAATAGTCAAGATATGGAAACAACCCAAGTGCCATCAATAGATCAGTGGATAAAGATGTGGTATGTATGTGTGTGTACACACACACATACACACACACACACACACACACACACACACACACACACACACACACACACAACCAGGAATATTACTCAGCCATAAAAAAGAACGAAATCATGCCATTTGCAACAACGTGGATGGACCTAGAGGGTATTATGCTAAGTGAAATAAGTCAGAGAAAGACAAATACCATATGATTTCACTTACATGTAGAATATAAAAAACAAACAGGGGGTGCCTGGGTGGCCCAGTCAGTTGACTGATATCAGCTCAGATTGTAACGATCTCATGGTCGTGGGATTGAGCCCAGTGTTGGGATTTGTGCTGAACATGGAACCTGGTTGGGATTCTCTCTCCCTGTCCCTCCCCCACAATATCTCCCACGTTTCTGCACACATGCTTTCTTTCTCTCTCTCTCTCTCAAAATAAATAAATAAACATTAAAAAAAAAAAGAACAAAGAAACCAAAAAACAGACTCTTAAATACAGAGGGGAGGTGGGTGGAGGGTCTGTGACATAGATAAATGGGATTAAAAGGTACTAATTTCCAGTTATAAAATAAATAAGTCACAGAGATGAAAAGTACAACATAGGGAATATAGCCAATAATGTAATAACATTTAATGACAGATGGTGACCGCACTTTATGAGTAATGTATAGAATTGTTGAATCATGTTGCGTACCTGAAATGGATATAACACTGTATGTTAGTTATACTTAAATAAAACATTATATTAAATAAACGTAAAAGTTCAGTAACTGGTTACACTAGCTACATTTTTTAAATGCTCTATAGGTATATGTGTCTAGGAGCTACCATTTTGGACAATGTAATTTTAGACTTTTAAAAGGAGTTCCCATACGTTTATAGTATGCTAGGGGCAACTGTTCTAGATCAATTCATCATTTTTACCTAAATTTCTCATGACTGACAGTTCTTGAACTTGTAAGATTTCCTTTTTTTTAATGATGAGGTGATTTAAATTATTCATTCTCAAGCAAGGATGACTCTCCCTCAGAGAACATTTGCGATGTTGGGAGACATTTTTTGGTGGTCACAGCTGGCGGGAGTGGCAGTATAAGAGGCAACTGGCGTCTCCTGGGTAGAGGCCAGGGTTACTGCTATACACCTTCTACTGCATGGGACAGACCCCATGACAGAGCATTAGCCAGCCCCAAATCTCAGGGGTGCCTAGGCTGAGAAACCCTGCTTTAAATTACACCTCTGTCCCACTTATACTAGATGATTAGTATCCTGGTTCTCTGTTAGGAAAAAAAATAATGTTGCAGTGTGATCAGCTGTTTATATTTTAGAAAAACAAATATCTGAGGTACTTAAAGTATGAATGGCATCATTGTCTTTGAATCAATACAAAAAGAAGTTGAGATTGTACCTAAGAACAGGTCTTTATGTACTAGGCTTTCTTTATTTTTAGATTTAATTACTCAAGGTCAGAAACATTAAATACAAAATTCCACTTTTCTTCAAAATTTACTCTTGATTGAGAGCATGGAATTGTGAAGTTTTGCTTCCTTGTTTTCACTAGTTCTAGGATTCCTAAGATGAAGAAATAAAAACCTCACAATTAAATACAATTTGCAATTTCCTATTAAGGAATTAAGGAGCTTTTCAAACAATTTTCAGAAAGAATATATATGTCTGCATTGTGGAGTATTACATTTCAGACCCCTATTCATGATTAGAGGTATCAAATTAAACAGTGAAGTGAGACATATATAATTAAGGATAGTAATGCTATTTAATTTGCTATCAATTTAAAAATCAAGTAAGTTTGTAAAATATGTTTATTGCTTTCAATCATGAATACCAGCACTCTCAACCAACCTAGCGAAGTTATTTTGTTTAAATATTTGGCAAGTTGTACATTCTGTAGCTCTGCTGTATTTCATTGGTCCTTTTCCATATGGGAAATCCAATGTCACATGATCAAGGATTACCAATGGCTCCAAACCTTTTGACTTTGTGATCTTCTAAATGTTGGAAGGGCTCTTATAACAAGCAAGTATTACAAGCAAGAACTGGTTCAATATTTTATCATATTAGAAAATCTGTTTCAACATTACTGTGAAATCATTTTTCTTTTAGTCTATGATAGTTCAGATATCAGCAAGTTTTAATTCTACTTGTCTCAGAAACCCAGAGCAATTAGAAACTTTATTCGTTTTAATAAATTTATTTTTAATTTTAAAGCATGAACCACATCTCTGTTGCCTGAGGATTTTGCAATCTGAATTCACCTTACATCTTATTGCAGTTTTGGTTGGTGCCATTTTCCTTCTGTTTTGATGTATTTCAAGATTATTTTTACTTAAGTATATAGGTATTAAAGGCATTGTATTGAGGTAGTTAAGACATCAGATAGTGTTTACAATTCAATAATATTTTATTATCTTGTTGGAATTGGTGATGATGCTTTCTTAGTTTCATGGTGAATTAAAATGTAATACATTTTAAGGGTTTTCATACTTTTAGACTTACTCTTCTGTCACACGAATTATCATTTCTTAGTTTTTTCCCATGAAATTATATTTGGTTGTTATGTATTCTCTCCTGTTCACAATCTGGCCTGTTTTTGGTATCCCTTTTCCACACTGTTCAGAATGTCCAGCCATAATGCCCTCAGATATTAGGACTATTAGTGGTGATTGTGTATAAATATAGTTAATAAAAATTTGTCCTAGAGGAACATTTTGGCCTTAAAGCCAATTCCTTTTTGTTTAGGGGATTAATTCTCCTAAATTGTATTCTAAGAATAGACAGTTTGCATCATTACCAGCAGTGTATCAGGATACCCATTTCAACTAACACTTGCAAGCATTCATTTATTTTAAAAACAGATTCTAATTTTGTTACTGAGAGTCTCTAACGGTTAACAGCTATCCAATAAACAGTGCTTTCAATATCACTAATTCAGCTTAGCTGTTTACTCACCTAATGTGTTTAGATAAGAAGAGAGCTATGTGATTTTTTTTTCCCTTGTACACTTAAAATTCTTTTTTTCTCTTTATTTTTTTAAGTTTATTTATTTTGAGAGAGAGAGAAAGAGAGAAAGAGCGAGCATGAGCGAGGTGGAGCAGAGAGGAAGAGAGAGAATCCCAAGCAGGCTCTGTGCTGTCAGTGCAGAGCCCAGTGCAAGGCTGGATCTCATGAACCACAAGGACATGACCTGAGCTGAAATCAAGAATCAGAGGCTCGGGGCGCCTGGGTGGCGCAGTCGGTTAAGCGTCCGACTTCAGCCAGGTCACGATCTCACGGTCCGTGAGTTCGAGCCCCGCGTCGGGCTCTGGGCTGATGGCTCGGAGCCTGGAGCCTGTTTCCGACTCTGTGTCTCCCTCTCTCTCTGCCCCTCCCCCGTTCATGCTCTGTCTCTCTCTGTCCCAAAAAAAATAAAATAAACATTGAAAAAAAAAAAAATTTAAAAGAATCAGAGGCTCAATCAACTGAGCCACCCAGGTGCCCCCCAACTCAGAATTCTTTAAATATTTTTTCTTGATCACAAAATTGTTGTCTTTACAATGATATCTACTTTATAATTTAACAGCCTCTTAAAAGATAACAAACTAAAAAGAAAAACATAGAGAAGTATCAAAACAGGAACAGAGTACTAATCTGTTGATTGATTCTGAGGTTCATTAATGGATATAAGCTTTGGAAATATATGTATAGTCACATTTATGTTTTATTCATTTTTTGTGCCATTTATATTTAAACGTATTACATTTTTTTTTTTTTTTAATTTTTTTTTTTCAACGTTTATTTATTTTTGGGACAGAGAGAGACAGAGCATGAACGGGGGAGGGGCAGAGAGAGAGGGAGACACAGAATCGGAAACAGGCTCCAGGCTCTGAGCCATCAGCCCAGAGCCCGACGCGGGGCTCGAACTCACGGACCGCGGCTCAAACTCACGGACCGCGAGATCGTGACCTGGCTGAAGTCGGACGCTTAACCGACTGCGCCACCCAGGCGCCCCTTAAACGTATTACATATTAATAAAAGTAAAGGTTATGTTACATTGAGTGACAAAAACAGTAATAAGTAAACAATAAATCTGCTTGTTATTCCTTCTGATTACTTTGAATTAACATTCTGATAAATGCTATATACAATGTGGAATCTTTGAGAAACCAATACTTCGGTTAAGGAGGAAAAGTGAAGACTTTTAGAAATATGTCATCTAGTGGTGCCTGGGTGGCTCAGTCGGTTAAGCATCTGACTTTGGCTCAGGTCATGATCTCGTGGTTCATGAGTTCGAGCCCCACGTCAGGCTCTGTGCTGACAGCTCACGGAGCCTAGAGCCTGCTTCGGAATCTGTGACTCCCTCTCTCTCTTTGTCCCCTCCCCATCTCATGCTCATGCAAAAAGTAAATAAACGTTAACAAAATTAAAAAAAATATATGTCATCTAATTCCTATTTAAAGTAAAATTGTTAAGGCTGTCAGTGAAGAATTCATCAGTTCTGGGTCTTAATTTTCACAGGTCTAAAATGAACAGATTGGATTAGACTCTAAAATCCCTTACAGTCATTAACTTTTTGAATTTTAGTTCCCTTCAGATTTTATGCAGTGTAGATAAGAACCAGTAATGTAATACTCAGATTTTTTGCTGCAGTGTTAGACCAGTAGGTCAGAGAACTATCCAAAATAAGTAGCCTATTAAGGATAGATGGAATTACTGTGGTACAGTAGTTAAGAATCTGATCTTTGGATTAGGCAGACCTATGTTTGAATCTAGATTTCTCTACTTAATGCTCTAAGATCTTGAGCAAGGTATTTCACTTCTCTAATGGTGTCCCAATTTCCTGAAGTGCAAAATGGAGGTCATAATTGTATCTACCTCAAGGAGTCATTGTGAGAATATATAATGTTATTGAATATGTATGTAAATTTCTCAACATGATGTCTGACATAAGCACTCAAAAAATGTTATTAATAGTAGTCTATGATATCCTTGCGGCAGGATATAGAAATATCATCCAAAGAATTAATTACTGATAATCCTTGAAGAAATTTTCCAGACGTATGCTTCTGGGTTGTATTTTCAAGGACTATTTGAGTTAGTTTTATTTTCATACACATGAGTTTTATTTTCGTACTGTTCAAATTTCCAGGTGATGTAAAGCTGAGAAAAATAATGAATATATTGAATAACAAAGTGGAGATCTGAAATGATCTGATAGTCTAGAATAGAGTCAGCAAACTACAGCCTGTGGGTTAAATATGGCCAACCCCCTATTTTTATAAATAAAGTTTTATTGGAATACAGCCACACTCTCATTAACACGTTGTCGCTGGTTACTTTTGTACTATAAAGCAGAGTACAGTAGTTGCCAAAGAGACTATATGATCCACAGAGCCTAAGGTATTTACTCCATGGCTTTTACAGGAAAAGTTTGCTGACCCCTGATCTAAAGGAATAGCTTTCAGAATTTTTTATTTTTTTTAATTAAAAAAATTGTTTAATGTTTATTCTTGAGAGAGACAGAGCATGAGCAGGGAGGCGCAGAGAGAGGGGGAGACACAGAATCTGAAGCAGGCTTCAGGCTCTGAGCTGTCAGCACAGAGCCTGATGTGGGGCTTGAACCCACGAACCGGGAGATCATGACCTAAGCTGAAGTCAAGACACTCAACTGACTGAGCCATCCAGGCACCCCTCAGAACTTTTAAACCCCAACTCACAATAGGTTATATATTTGACTTGAGCCTGTACCTACATTTCAGCAATTAAAGTCTTACAGATGCTAGAGTGTGGAGTTGCCAGAATTATTTACCAAATATAGAAACAATATCTGGGACATACTTATACTGAAAAAGTATTTATTGTTTATCTGAAATTAAAATTTAATTGGTGTCCTGTATTTTATCTGCAACTCCATCTGGTTGTTACCCCCGGAGAGTTTGATTTAATTGGTTTGGGATGTGGCCAAAGCAGAAAGATTTTTAAAAGCTTCATTTCTGATTCTCGTATGCAGCCAAAGGTGAGATCCACTGGTCTAGCAATCATAAAAGTCTGAACAAGGTCACTGTGGGGGAAATGTAACACAAGCAGTCAATTCAAGAGAAATTCACAGAGCAGAGACTGGGAAATATTGAAAATTAGGGAAAGGGAGAGGTGGTGATGTGAAGGTAGGGAATCTATGAGAAAATTGTAGAGATTGAGCATGCAAATGTGTTTTGTTTGGGGCATTTTAAATTTAGCATACTAGCCTGCTGTTCATGAGTTAGCACCCATTTAGAAGGATTTTTTTTAAAACTCTACAGTTAAATTGAAAATTGGAAGTCTAAACTGGAAGGCAGTTGTTTTTAAAATACATTGTTCACGATAAGAATCATCTGGGCAGTTATTAAAATGTGGATTTTTAGGTTATGACCTTTTAGATTCGGATTGAGTAGGTAGGAGATAGAGATCGTAATTTGCATTTTAAGGAGCACTACTTTTGATGAGGTAGATTTAAAGTGTGTACCAGCCATCTGTACTCAAGTGTACTATCATATTTGTGGGGAAAAGAAAGATTATAGAATCTTCCTTCCCACTTCTGAAGACTGAAGCAAATTTTTGGGTGTGACCTGACTCTCTGTAGTTTTTCTGCATCAGAATTTGAAAGCTATTACTTTGGAAAATGTAGGTTAAATTGAAATGGATTTTTAAAAACAGTTTTGCAGGACATAGCTTTTTAAAATATCTTTCTTACTTACGTGTTTGAGATTATTTGAGATACTAATTTTTTTTTTAAGTTTTGAAAAAAACACTAATTGAAAGAAAGTAAAAGGAGGGGAAAAGAGAGCTGAATACACAAGAAACGTTGGGAAGGTTACATACTATTTTATTATTAAATAAAGTATACTTCAAGACATTATCAGTTATAAAAATGAACATTTATAAGCGAAAAGTAGCTATTAAGGAGGAAGACAATAATCCTGCATGGGCATGTACTTAATAATATTGTTTATAACTGACAGAACTAAAGGAAGAAGTAGATTAATCTACAATCTTGGTTGCAGATTTTAATACCCATTCTTCAGGATCTAATAACAACTTAGAAAAATAATGGCTAAGTGGATATAAAATTTAATTAGTACTATAACCACCTTGAACATTGACATTATAGAACTCCACAAAAATGCTCATAGGATAGTCACCAAGAGATTATATGGAAGACCATAATATAAGTACCAATAAGTATCAAAAGACTGAAATTGTACAGAATATTTTCTGTGACAGGAATGGGATGGAATTAGAAATCAGCAGCAATAAGATAACTATAATACTCCAAAACATTTGGATATTAACAAAATTGCTAAATATGAAATGAAATAAAGGATATCAATATAAATTCTGAAGGCAATGAAAGGAATTATCCTGAATAACTTTATGGCAGTAAAGTTGAACAATTAGAGAAAAGATACAAGTTCCATGAAAAACACAAATGATCAAAACTGAAACAAAAAGTCTGAATACTCTCATAAAAAAAATTGAATTCATTATTAGAACCTTCACACAAGAAAACTTCAGGTCCAGATAATTCCACTAATAAATTTTATTGAACAATTGAAGGAAAAATAACACAAACTCAGGAAATGGGAACATTTTGTAACACATATTAAGAGACCATTATAGCTCTGATAACAAAACTTTACAAATATGTTAAAGAAAAGAAAACTACAAATCAGTATCCCTCATGAACATATAGAATTCCTTAATTTAACTTAAAATAATACTAGCAAATCAAATTCAGCTATGTATAAAATGGATAATACATTATGACCAGGTGGGGTTTATCACAGGAACATTTGAAAATCCATCAGTGTAATCACTGTGTTAACAAAATGAAAGATTAAAAACTGTGTTTATCTTAAAGGATACAGAAAAAACATGTAACCAATTCATAAAGAAAACCCTTAGCTAATTAGGCAAAGAATGAAATTTCCTCAACATAATAAAAGGTGCATAGAAAAACTCTTGCAACAAACATCATACTTAATGATGAAATACTGAATCCTTCCCCTCTAAGATTACACAGGAAGGAGGTCCTTGATTCTGTTCAACATTGTATGGGTGTTCAAACATGTACAATAAGGCAAGACAATGAAATAAAAAGAATAAAGGTTGAGAGAGAAAAGTAACACTGCCTTTATTCTCAGATAATATGGCTATTTACACAAACATCACAAAGAATCTAAATAACTACTAGAAATAAGTGAATTTGAGAAGACAGTAGGATGCAAAAGCAAGATACTAAGATAAACTGTATTTTTATGTACTCACAACAAACAATATTATAATATGTATTTTTTTTACCTTTTTATTACTTGTAACCAATCCGTATTTAAAGTGGGTTTCCCGGGGCGCCTGGGTGGCTCAGTCGGTTGAGCGTCCGACTTCGGCTCAGGTCACGATCTCGCGGTCCGTGAGTTTGAGCCCCGCGTCAGGCTCTGGGCTGATGGCCCAGAGCCTGGAGCCTGCTTCCGATTCTGTGTGTCCCTCTCTCTCTGCCCCTCCCCCGTTCATGCTGTCTCTCTCTGTCTCAAAAATAATGTTAAAAAATAAATAAATAAATAAAGTGGGTTTCCCACAGACATCATGTTTTTAAGCTTTGTTTTTTCTCTCTAACCAATGTGATAGTTTCTGTCTTTTAAGCAATTTGTTTAGACCATTTACATTTAATGTAATGATAATGTTTGAATTTAAGTCTATAGCTTTTGTTCCTCTTTTCCCCTGTGCTATCTTCTTTATAGATAATTTGAATTATTTTAATATTCCATTTTATTTATTTTTATTTTTCCTGATTGCTCTAGGGATTACAAAATACATACCAAACTTCACCTGGTTAGATTCTTACCACTTTATATGAAATGCAGGGAGCTTACAACCATATAGTTTCCTTTATCTCTCCTGCTTGTTATGCCTGTCATATGTATTTCATTTATGTACATTGAAAACTCTATCAAAACATGGTTATAATTTTTGTTTTCAGCAGTGATGCATATTTTAAGGAGCTTGAGAGGAGAACAATAGTCTATTATATTTACCAAGTTGTGGTCTATTACAGCATGTCAGTATGTTTTGATTAAATTGTAAATTGCCATTTGACTATAACATAGTCCTTCTCCTCAACCCTATTTAATAGATGTTTTTAATCAGCTAAGTTAGGGGCATATTAAGTAAAAGTCAGCAATTAACTTGCTGTGTTGATTTAAATGGAAAATATTGCTTCATTTTTTTTTTTCATTATTAATTTGGACTCTGTTTAATTGAAGTGCTCAATAAAGATTTTTGTTTCTGTAACATACTTTAGTTGTATTTGTAATTAGAGGTTTTCTTGGTTTGGGGCTTACTATTAGAATTTCCATCTTAAAAATAATAGCAATTTTTTAACAAGCCAATTAATGACTTATATGATATAAATTGCTCTTGGTGTTTTGAAAAATTCTAAAAATAATAAGATTTGCATAGTGCTTCTACTTTTTGATTACTATTTTTCCAATGAAGTGTATGTTTATATTTTTTATTAAATGTATTCCAAAACTAGTACTTTTGATTTAGGTGTAGATAACAGTAGATTCATTTTTACTCTATCACTTGGGATTCGATTCCTGTCTGAAGCCCAGTATGAAGATCACTCTCCTGATACCAGGAGATATGTAATTGAAGTACACTTCACTGATAAGGAACCCTACTCAAAACAGCTATTTTGAAGAAATAGTTTTACTTCTTTGGTAATTATTTTCAACAGTACATTTAAATACCCATTAGTATGTAAAAACTTTTTCTTAGAAACTCTTTTTTTTTTTAAGCAGCTAAAGAAAAATTTGACCTTTTACTAGAAATTGCAATATGGATTTTACAAGAATTAAAAGATATTCAGAGAAAAATAAACTGATTTTAGGTATTCTCTTATTTCTAGCTGACCCACATTATACCCTAGTGTCACAAATGATTATTGACATTCATCATTCAACAAATGCTTGTTCTTAGCACTGAGGGGATTGCTGTGGAAAAGATAAATGGAAAATAAAAGAACAACTAAATCTATAAATTTCAAATAGTGATAAATTCTGTTAAGACCATTAAATAGGATAATGGGACAGAGGGAGACAGGGAGAGAGAGAGGGAGAGAGAGAGAGTGTGTGTGTGTGGGTGTGTGTTGTAGGGTAGAGGGGAGGTACACTTTAAATTGTAGGGTCAAAGAAGGCTTCCCTAAGGAGGGGACATTTGAGCTGAGACCTAAATGATCATTGGGAGCCCACCGTGCAGAAATGGGGCACAGAGTGTTCCAGGTAGAGGGAATATCAGATGCAAAGCCTCTGGATCAATAATGAGGCTGTCCTTTCAGAAGAAAACTCAGAGGGAAATGTGACTGGTCCCGGTGATCCTGGTGATTGCTGCGGAAGTGCTGTCGCATGACACACAGGAAGATGGAACCAGGAAGTGTTTTATCTTAAAGGTTATGAATGACCTTTTTTTTTTTTTAATGTTTATTTGTTTTTGAGACAGAGAGAGACAGAACATGAATGGGGGAGGGTCAGAGAGAGAGGGAGACATAGAATCTGAAACAGGCTCCGAGCTGTCAGCACAGAGCCCGACGTGGGGCTTGAACTCACGAACCGCGAGATCATAACCTGAGCCGAAGTCGGACGTTTAACTGACTGAGCCACCCAGGCGCCCCATGAATGACCTTTTGATTTTATGACTTTTAGAGACCACAGATCAAAACAGAACTTGGTATCAAGCTGAATGTCAGCTCTTTCATTTTTTCACTTTGGACATTTTATTCCAGCTTCATACGTTACCGGTGTGTTTGATTGATTGATTGAAGGGCCACACAGATGTTCTTTGCCGAGCATATGTATTTATTGTGGTAATGTCTGAGCTGTCTTATACCAGCCAATAAAGTGATTTATTTGAGGGAAAAGGTGAATGAGTATAACATATGTGCCAGTTTGTTTAGCTGTTTTAGAAAACAATCTCTTATGCTTTATTTAAAAGTGAGTCTAACATTAATAGAATTACGCATTTTTAATAACATTTTCTTAACAAAAAAGTTCTAAATTATTATTTATCTCATTAAATTTTCCCAATTATCTCCTTCAAACAAATTGCAATTTTCTTAGAGAATTGGGAGAATAAAAAACTACTGTATTGGTGAAATTTACGTTGGGAGTCCTCCTCCATGGAGCATCTATCTCTGATTAAGGAAGGCCCTGTCAAAGAGAAAAAGTTAAGTGAGTGTCATTTTTTTCTATTAATGGCTGAGTTCCCAGAATGATTCAGATTTTAGCCTATGATATCATCCTTATTTAAGTATTTAGACAGACAAATAAATACTTAGAGAAACAGCAGAATAAAATGAAAAGGGAAGTAGAAATAATTCCAAAGAGTAACAGTCTAACTCAAGCTTTAAAGTGAGTGTTGTGTATTCAGTTTTCATTCAGAACACTGATTTCAATGACAAATTGAATACAGTTTGGGATTTCATTTTGTCTTCCGCTGACATTAATACTAGTAGAAACCACCTGCTTTCATTTTCAGAGTACTTTAAGAAAGTTATTCTTAAATAACAGAAAGGGATTCTGGGAGGTGGGAGGCTTGAATGCTTTCTGTGTTCTCTCCCCTTCTGATTCCAATTTATTTACCTCTCTTGAGCCAAGCAGCTTCTGAGGTCAGAAGGCCTGCAGAATGAGGGCGGAGGTAGGTTCTATTGGAGTGCTAGTAGAAATGTGATGGAAAACTTTATCTCATGTGCACCCATTGAAAGCTTGGAGAACAATGCAGGAGAAGCCCTATATGAATGTGGCAATTCCTGGGAAGAGCTCAGTCTGCAAAAATCTTCCCTTATGTCAGATTTATGTCATCAAGTGTTAATTCCCATAGAATAATGCAATATTAATTAAAATCCCACAAGGACTTTTAAGGAGTATTTGAAATCATTTTAAAAATTACTAAGTATTTGATTAATTTCTTAGATAAGTGAGAAAGAATGGATGCCTGAGAAGAGGCAGGGCAAGTCTGAAAAGGAGACTGGTTTTGATGATGATAGAGAGTAACTGCATTACTCAACTTCAGAGCATCCTGTAAAGCCACTTCAATACACTCAATAGGATCCTAACACAGGATGGGTAAATACATCAGTAGAACAAAATAGAGCCTTTCTCCACCAGGGTTCTTCACCTGAATCACAAAGCACAGGAAATGGTTTCAGTTATTGTTTTCTTGATTTCCCCAAGGATAATACAGAACTAGTACCATTCCAGATCCATTGGAGAGAAGTCCATTTATTATATATAGTACGCGTTAGACATCAGGACTTAACTCTCACAGAACCTAGTTTGAGAGATTAGTCAGAACTATAAAATTAAATATATGGAAAAAATGGAATTTCACCTTTGTGAAAGATGTTTTTTCTTCTTTTAGTAGTAGTAGTACAGACGCAATTGATTATCCACATGGGAGAAAATGAACTTGAACTCTTTTTTTTTAAATTTTTTTTTAACGTTTATTTATTTTTTTTGAGACAGAGAGAGCATGAACGGAGGAGCGTCAGAGAGAGAGAGAGGGAGACACAGAATCTGAAACAGGCTCCAGGCTCTGAGCTGTCAGCACAGAGCCTGACGCGGGGCTCGAACTCACAGACTGTGAGATCATGACCTGAGCCGAAATCGGATACTCAACCGACTGAGCCACCCAGGCGCCCCAAACTTGAACTCTTATGACACTTCATATATGAAATAAATTCCAGGAAATTTCAAGACTTAAATATAAAAGTGAAAACGAAAATCATAGAAGAAAATTTTGAATTCCATATGTAAACATGTATGGATTAGAAAAGAGCCCTCTTAAATCAGGAGACCTATAAATTTTAGTTGGTTTTTTGTTTTTTAAGGACAGACTATATCAAATGCAGTTACTTTTATCTGATTTTTAAAAAGACACCATAAATACATAATGTCAATATGTAAAAATAGATGTTAAAAAATACTTAAAGTACAAATGACAACTATTTAAGTGTCAGTTATAGACCAAGTGCTCTTCTAAAGCAATAAAATCTAAACCACAGTAGAAAAAAATAGCAAATTGTACAAATAGGTAATTCCATTGATGTTGAGTTCTAGAACAGAAAACACTATTCTATCGTGATAAAAATCCCTCAGCATTTGCCTGGGAAGTAAATGGGAATTGCTAGCAAAGGACCATGATGGAATTTTCTGAGGTAAAGGGAATGTTCTGTGTCATTGTGGAGATGATTACATTGTTTGGTCTTTGACTTATATACTTAAACATGTACTTTTATGTATGTGAATTATACCTCAAGAAAGTTGATTTAAAACTGTAGCTGATACCCTTAAATATTTTAAAGGATGTTAGCACCTATTGCAGTTAGGGCTGTGGACAAAAGGATGTTCTCTTTTCTTGCATAAAGGTGAATTTTTTACAGCCTTAATGGGAGTAACTTTGAAACATCTAATAACATAAAAATTGTATCTTTCAATCCAGCAGCTCTGTTACTTGGACTTTTTCATAGGAATTAAAGTCCTAGTACATAAAAATATATATGCAAATATGTTTAATGCCACACTGTTCTTAGTGGCTAAAACCTGAGGACCAAATGCCCATTAGTAGGGGAATGGCTGATGACACTGTGGAGCATCAGTATTAATTATACAGCCATTTAAAAGGATGAGTTCCAACTCTATCAGATGGAAGGATATCCATAAGGTCTTGTTAAGGGAGGAAGCATGATGCACATAAGAAAAGCCAATGGGCTATTTCATATTTGAAAAGAAAATAGTGCTGTAAAACATATCCTATAAAGATATATGTTTTAATGTATGTGCAAGAAACACCTTCGGGGTTGTATATTCCAGATCTAAACATGGTTTACTTAGTGTGAAGGGCAGGATGTGGGGGAGGGGCAGTGGGGAGGTGGAGTGGTGCACAGAATCAGTAAGATTTATATGAAAACCCTCAAAACAGCACACACATGTACTTTCCCATATTTGCAAAATATCATATACCTTCATAAACAAGGAGAAAATGTAGGTTTTTATGTACTGTCTTGAGGGATACTCAAAATACACATTCAGATTTTAGATAGTGTATTGCAAAGTAACATTTATAACATTCTTCTGTTTTTGTAAATAAACAAGGCCCTTTGTAGATGAGCTCTTGTTTTTAGATTGCTTTCAGTTTCTCTGAGAAACTTTCCAAATATAATCCTCTTGGTTTCCAGGCACCGAAAGTGGATGTCGGTTTATTTTGGAGTGGTATGATCAATATAGAAAAATGAGTTCCGTTGTCTTCAGTACCACCCATTGGTCCCAAAGAGTGGGTATTACCCAAGGACAGATCTGCAGAGACATTAGGGTCCTTTTGATCCAGTGGATAAGAAAATAAGGATTGAATCTAACTAGCTTTTAGGGTTTACTGAGGTTCTGCTTTTAGGGTTTACTGAGGTTCTACTTGGTTTTTCACTAAAGAACATACAGGTCTCAGTGTCTTTCAGCCTTCCGTTTTGTTGTTGTTGTTGTTCTACCTGTATATTTCATACTTTTATTTCACTCGCTTTGGAGGGTGAGAGTAAACAGCTAACTCTGAGTTGGGCAAAGTGGTAAATATAGGAGGAATTCTGCATCTGTGATCATTATTGGTTTAGATTTCTTGTTATGATGGATGCTTGAATTATTTTTTTTTTTTTGAGTTTATTCTTGCGAGAGGGAGCACGCACGTGCATGCATGCCCGGAGAGGGGACAAATAGAGAGGGAAATAGAGAATCCAAGCAGGCTCCACACTGTCAGTGCAGAGTCCAACACAGGGCTCAAACTCAAAAACCGTGAGGTCATGACCTCAGCTGAAATCAAGAGTCAGATGCTTAACCAATTGAGCCACCCAGGAGTCCCTATGATGGGTAGGTTTAGCGCTGGTTGTGTTTTCTAGGGCTTTCTTGCATGGAACATAAATCCTATTTTCACTGTCATGTAAGGGGAAAGAACATTTGGCCAAGTGGAAAACAGTTTCTTTTATCAAATCCTCTTATCCCTCATCTTTGGAAAACCTTCGTTCTCCATGTTTATTCTTATAGATCCTTGGGTACCTCTGTGTTTGTTTAGAGGAGCGTGTAAGATTGTTTTCATTTCCCTTCATTTACCTTTACCAACATAGGACATGAACACAGGAACCCTTAATCCCACTGTAATTGGTTAAAACAGAACATTTGGAATACCTTGACACAATGAATAAGCTTCACTAATATTGTAACCATCTCAACCTTATACGTAAATATAAAGCATCATGTAAGATCAGTTTTATTCAGAGCACCCAACTAGAGTATCTTCTCACATAAAACGTGAGTCCAACGAGGCACCCAGCCTGAGACCCAAATGATGCAAACAGTATGGAATATCTGTATGATCATGTGCTTCCAAAGATTACTTGTACCCCCATTCAACTCTGATTTCAAGTTTCCTGATCAACTCTGATTTCAAGTTTCCTGAGAAGATAAAAGTTCCAACTCTTGATTAAACAAAAATTTAGCCCCCATTCTAAGAATGATCTGGATGAGATCAAGAAAGCTCTTAAATTATGAACTCATCTTTCATACTTAAGTGCTACAAATTAACCACTTTTTTTTTTTTAATTTTTTTTTTTTTGAACGTTTATTTATTTTTGGGACAGAGAGAGACAGAGCATGAACGGGGGAGGGGCAGAGAGAGAGGGAGACACAGAATCGGAAACAGGCTCCAGGCTCTGAGCCATCAGCCCAGAGCCCGACGCGGGGCTCGAACTCACGGACCGCGAGATCGTGACCTGGCTGAAGTCGGACGCTTAACCGACTGCGCCACCCAGGCGCCCCGAAATTAACCACTTTTTAAAAGCATTTTGGTGAATGTTTTTTTCCACTCTTGTGGTATTAAACTTTTTGCAGAGATAAAAATTATTCACTTAGCTATGAATACTAAAATATTGACCCTATATTTACAGGGGGACAAGAGGGTGAGAAAGGGCCTAAGGCAAATCAAAACAAATTAAAAAAAAATAGACCTGAATAATCAGTCATTTAAATTGAACAGAAGAAAATATATGCATGCACACTATGTATTTATTAATTTTATAATTAATTTGTAAATATATATATTAATTTATATGTATAATTCCTTTTTTCATGGGGATTTTCTGGAGAATTTATCAATATGAAAAGATGGAGAGAATAAGGAAAGATGATGAGTTGACTATTAGTAAATGTTAATGGAATCAATGTAATTATAGGCAAGTTAATGCAGTATGCCTGAGGCTGCTTTTAATATGAATTCTTTAACTTTTAAAACTTGGAGGAAAATGAAATTATTCAACATACTAGTATTTTAGAAAGTGAAACATTCATTTTTAATAACATTCCCTTTTCCTTTTTTTTCTTCTTTTTTTTTTTTCTGGTTTTAAACAGGCCATATACTCCTATCAAAGGAGGAATCTCCAATGTATGGTTTGACAGATTTAAAATATCTAATGACTGCCCAGAACACCTTGAATCAATCAATGTAATGTGTAAAGTGCTCACAGATTTGATTGATGATGAAGTAAAAAGTGGCATCAAGAAGAATAGAATATTAGTAGGTAAGACCTTTAAATGTTAGTAAATTTCTTTCACTTTTGCCTATTTCTATACATTGAACTTTACTTGGAATATTATTTAGAAACACCTGTATATCACTTGACCTGTTCATTGTTTCAAATATGAGTTTACATATTGAAGGTTTTAAAAATATTGAAATTAACAGCTCCTGAAACTTTAATTCATTTTCTTTAATAATAACTTAATTTGAGAATTCCATGTTTAATATTCAATTAAAAGATTATTCATTTCAGTTTTTAAAACATTTTATTTTAATTAGCTTGAGTTTTATAAATATGCTTAAACTACTGTTACCATGATTAAGGTAGAGTATACAATCAAAATATAATATAAAATTAATGAAAAGTATACCTTTCAGAGTTAGTGTCACAGGAATAAGGCATTTATAAACTTTTATTAAACATGTCTTTAGCAATCTCTCTTCCCAAGGAGATATATATACCTTTATATAAGCTGTTTATTCTACTTAATGCCCTTTCCTTTTTCTGTAATCATCAAATACATAAACTATTAAAATCTCTATTTGTATAATACATAGGAAAGTGAGATTGGCTGGGTAGAATGTGGATGGTACAGAATATATTTTGGTGAATGAGTTTTATTTTCAAATACAACTATTCAATTTAAAATGACTTGCGGGGCGCCTGGGTGGCGCAGTCGGTTAAGCGTCCGACTTCAGCCAGGTCACGATCTCGCGGTCCGTGAGTTCGAGCCCCGCGTCGGGCTCTGGGCTGATGGCTCAGAGCCTGGAGCCTGTCTCCGATTCTGTGTCTCCCTCTCTCTCTGCCCCTCCCCCGTTCATGCTCTGTCTCTCTCTGTCCCAAAAATAAGTAAAAAACGTTAAAAAAAAAAAAAAAAAAAAAAAAAAAAAAAATGACTTGCATTTAATGATGAAATTATAAAGCAAATTAGCTCTATCATATTCTAAATAACCGTAAAATGCACATTGAGATCTTGTATGGACAAAATTTGGTAAATTAGTAAACTTCCTTTGTGTTCATTGAAGTACTGAACTAGTCATTGAGTTGAGAAGCAGTATAATATGATGAATCAAATCCATTGTCTTCTGCCTTGCCTTCAACTTCCACTTTTGTTAATTAAAAGCAGTGAGCCCTCCAGCCCAGTAACATCACCTTCCTGGTCCTCTGTTTCAGCATCTAAATACAAAACATAAGGGGGTACCTGGGTGGGTCAGTCAGTTAAGCCTCCAGGTTGGGCTCAGGTCATGATCTTGTGATTCTTGAGATTGAGCCCAGCACAGAGCCTGCTTAGGCTCCTCTGTCTCCCTCTCTCTCTGTGCCTCCCTCACTTGCACTCACTCTCTCTCAAAAACAAAGTTTGTTTCAAAACATAATGGGAGTGCTGGGAAGACCATGAGGAAAGGCACGCAACTCAGTGTAGGGGTAAATTATAAAACAGTTACAAAACAGAATCCAAAATGTGGGAATGTATGACAAAGTCTGTCATTCAATCATTTAGCAAATATTTTCTAAGTTCCTACTGTGTGCCAGGCATGTTAGATGCTCTTAGGGACACACAGATCAATAAAAAAGGATCTGTCTCACAAATGTTAACAACCTGGAAGAGCCATTAGGTACTTACAGTGATTACTGTAATGCCAGCAAGCCTGTGATAAGTGACCTAAAGCAATGTACCTGCTGGCTCTTCAAAGAGAATGATCACGTGCATTTATTACTTCTTCCCAGGACCCATCACAATTCCTGGCACAGAGCAAATGCTTAGGAAATTTATAATGAATGGCATGACCTGGTCAGTGAATTGCTGATTTAAGTAATTAAGTACGACAGGAAATGAAAGCAGAGATCATACCTTGAGGCTATTCAAGAATTAATAGGAAAGTAGCAGTGGCATTTGAGATTTGAGATGCACACATAAATAGTTTTATCTATTGTAGTGTGGAGGTCTAGGCATAAAGAATGATATGAACTAGAAAAAGTAGTGCTTGTTTTTATCTGTCTGGACGTTAGATGGCTTTAGCAGAAAGTCTGTTGTCCAAGGAAAATGCCTTGTTGACTCTGATGGCTGTGCTAAGAGACTGCAGAGCAGGATGGTATAGTGACAGATACAGGTTCAAATGTGACGTCTGTCTTGTTTCCACCATATATTACCTACACTACTTTTCTGCTGCCTCACCTGTGTGGGAATAACAATACAACATCTGTTTTCCTGGGAGTTGGTGTTTGTAAAATCCTTGGCTCATTCTAGGCTCTCGAATTCTTTCCGGTTCCCCTTCTGTCCTTTATTCTGCGGATGACTGGTGAGGGATGATCAAAGAAGGTCTGTGAGTCATGCAGCTCGTTAGAACTGTGTGTCAGGAAAACTAATCTGGCAGGAGGGTTAAGTGAACAGATGCGAAGTTGTGTGTGGGGGAAACCAATTCAGTAATTGATCAATTCAGTAGTTGATTCCAAAGTGATTGATTCCAGAGATTTCAAAGTAATGTGATGACAGTGGGAAAACCAAAGATTAGGAAAAGAATTTGCTTTAAGATAAAACTGCAAAATCTTCGTACATAAAAAAGTAGAAAATATTCTGATTAGTACTCAATGTATATGAGCTAAAGATTCTATCATGTTGACCGATAACTGCCATCTGCTCGTCTCCTTCCGTCCCCACCTCTTCCCCTCCCCACATCCATCAGCTACTTCGTATTACTCATCTCTGGAAAGAGGCCGTGGGGACTGTTGTAAGGTCAAAGAGCTAATAAGAGTTTTGAATTGGGGCACCTGGGCCCCTGGTCATGATCTCGCGGTTCCTGCATTGGAGCCCCAGACTGGGCTCTGCGCTGACAGTGCGTAGCCTGCTTGGGATTCTCTGTCTCTCCCTCTCTCTCTGCCCCTCCCCAACTCACGCTTTCACTCTATCTCGAAATAAATGAATAAACTGTAAAAAAAAAAAAAAAAAAAAAAAAAAGCTGGAATTGAGGTTTACTTCATTTCAAAACCATGATTCTCCCATTCAATTTAAACATTTTTAAGACTTTTAATACATATTTTCAAATTCCTTTCACCAAAAAATTGTACCAGTTGGTACTTCTCCCACTCCTATTAGAATGTCCGTCTTACTGCATCGTCACTGAATAATATTGCCTTGAAGAATATTTGCTAAAAATAAGTAAATGAAAAGTCGTAATTAATTCATACTTATTTTGTTATTCTCCATCTACTTCTTTTTGTTGTATTTTAACACAGGAAGGCTTCTCTTAGTTGTCTGTTACTCTTTCCTTTTATGATTTTTTTTTCCCCAAATAATGTCTTAGTGTGAGAAAGTCTCTAGAACTTGGATAAATAGTCAAATAGGTTTTCTACTGGTTTTCTATATGTGATTTATTTTTTCCCTGTACTTCTTTGATTCATCTGGAATTTATTTTGTTTGCTTTTTACCATATCATGGAGATTTTAATATTTTCTAAAGTACCAAGAGAGCCTTGTTAAAGTATAGTCTTATTTAGGGGCTTTAGGTGGCTCAGTTGAGCATTCCACTCTTGATCCCAAGGGTTGTGGGGTCGAGCCCACATCGGGCTCTGTGCTGAGTGTGGAGCCTGCTTAAGATTTTCTCTCCCTCTCTCTCTCTTTCTCTCTCTCTGCCCCTCACCTCACTCATGCCCTCTATCTCTCTCTTAAACAAACAAACAGACAAAAAAAGTCTTTTTATAAAGCCATCAGTAATATGGTCAGTATTTTATCAAAACGCCATTGAATCTGTAACAACAAAATTTCTCTGTGGAAGCTTTGTAGATTATTACATTGCAAAATTTAAAAAATTGAAATTTATGACAAAGCCATATTAACATGTTATATATAATAGTTACATATTATTTTTTGAATACAAAACGCTGGAAAAGGAAGATTTTTTTTACAATTTTTGAGATGAGCTGATTAGCTTCAATAAAGCCTCTTTCTTGGCTTACAATGTGAAAGAGACCACAGAGCACAGACGCAGTGTGCTTTGTTCTTGTTACCTGTATTGTTATTTAACTAGTCAGTGAACATAAATCTTCAATAACAGTCTATAACATTACATGTACCCCAAAACACACATGATTCTTGACCTCTTATACTATGACAAAACATTCATCATAATACCTCCCCTTTTTTGTTTGCCGTCTTCTTTATGTGGGTTAGCTTCTAATCCTAGATTCACTACTTTGTAGGCATAGGATCTCCTTAACCTCTGTGCTTGGGCGATAATAATATACCTATCTTACAGATGTGATAGTTGAGTTAGTCAAAATACTTAGGAATGTGTCTGGCATGTAATTTTGAGACCGTTTTCTTCCTGTTATTAAACAGTCTTTATGCCATGGTCACTCCAAAGAGCAGAAGGGCCCTACTAAGGCCACGGCCGCCCCTGGGAGACCTTTAGACGGCTCACCACTTCTTCCCCATCATCTGTTTTCTTTCTCCTCAATGGTGTACATGCTGGATTTCTTGCTTTCTTTTTCATACATTACTTAAAAGGAAGTTACTGCTTAATAACTTCCAACTGGTTTTTGTGCTTTTGTAGTATCTATGATAGTACATTTTAAGTGGAGTAAGATTTAAGTGCTATTTGTAACATGTTAACGAAGGAGGGATTCCGTGGGAAGTCAAAGAAAAATGCATTTAAGATTCTGACCAATTTTTAGTACACACAAACACTGCACTACAGTGAGGTTGGGTTATTTTTAAAAATTCATTGTAAAAGGAAAATTTAGAAAATTTTAATATTGAAAAGGAAAAACATGGAGATAATAGGTAAAACATTTTTAATTGTTATCCTTATTGATTTTGTTTAACATGTGATAACATTTCTGACTTAGTATCATATGATATGTGCTCCTGGAGCCCTTATCTCTGAGATTATAACTGCAACCAGTGTAAGCTTTATAAAACAACACTATTCTCTGTATTTGAGTGGGTGGGAGCCTGTTCTGTGTCTGTGGTTTTATTTTAATTAGTGGTGTTTTATTAAGCTTAGTTTTAAAGACAATTGCTTTTATAATGTATGTTTTGCAACTATTTGGGGTTAGTCTATCTAGTTTGCTCAGGTCAAAAATGATAGTTCTCATACTAAATTTGATCTCCAAATTGTTAATAAAAATTTTAAGTCTTGGAGTACCGAGAAAACTATCAAAACGTTTATAGCCTGATGAGGAAGGTACAGAAGTAAGGTGTTCTAATACAGTGTATTGTAAAAGTGTATACAAGGTACAATGTGAGCAGTGAGGAAAGAACAAGTAAATCTTTTGGGAGGAGTTAGGGACTGCTTCTTAGAAGAGATGGCTCCAACTGAGTTTTAACGAATGAGTTAAAATATGACTGGTAAACAGAGAGGGAAAGAAAGCAAGGGGCACATCAGAATCTCTCAGGAAATACTAGTTTAGTATGCCATCCAGTCCCCTAGGATTATCAGATTAGATGCAGAGAATGATGTGATCAAGTGTACCTTTCAGAAGGCTTATGCTGATGACGCCATAGACGGTTGGCCAGTCTGAAGGCCAGGAGAATAGCAACAGATGCAAGGGAATGATGGCGACTAACACACAGTTTCAGGATTTAGGGAACATGAAGATGAATAAGATTATACTCGAGGACATTATAGTCAAGTGCAAATGTTAGCTATGAAAGCAGAATCTTGGTTTTCTAGTCATCAGTGGAAATATATTGCTTTCTTTTTATTTTATTTTTATCTTAGAGAAAGAGCACGGGAATGCTGAGAGGGGAGAGAGAGAGAGAGAGAGAGAGAGAGAATCCTGAGCAGACCCCATACTAGGGCAGAGTCTGCTCCAGATTCTCTCTCCCAGTCTCTCTCTGCCCCTCCCCCATGCTCGCTCACGAACTCTGGCACGCTCGCTCTCTCTCTCTCTCTCCCTCAAAAATAAATAAATAAACTTTAAAAACGTAGTTATTTATTTGATTTTATATATTTATACCACACATGATTCCACAGAGGGTATGACAAAAGTTAGGAGAAAGGCAGCAGAACAGTGACTTTAAATCACTTTCTGATTTTTGACAAGAGAGTTATTAATAAGCCCTGGGATCAAATCTTCTATGCTGAGAAAATTATTAGTAATGCTAGATCATCCTAATTCTTATTTTATTAACATATTAACGTCTTATTTTATTAACATCCGTATCTCTGTTACTATCTGTCTTAAAACTCATTTCCTATGTTTCTGTATAATGTGAGAAATCAAAATGGAGAAAGGTATAAAATTTTTCCCATGTGTACTGTTGTGCTTTAAAAGTGTATATAGTAGTAATACTACTAAAATTGTTGGCATTTATATTACACTTGACAGTTTTTAAATTGCTGTTACTATACATCATAATGTTTTATTTTTAGATAGTGTTTAAATTATGAGGTTGTTTTCATGCACAATATCTCTTTTGAGCCTTGTGATAGGTAGAACAGGAAATTATTATTCTCATTTCAGATGTTAAACTAAAAATCAAACAGGTTACTAGCTAACATAATATTGAGTTGGGACTAGAACCCAGACCCTTTGACTTGGTTCCTTTCGTACTAGGATGGGATCCCTTTTTTGGCCACTAGGTGGTGATAATTTGTTAAGACAAAACTGACAAAATTTAGGTTTAACTTCGATCTAGGATGTATAGAACCTAAAAACTGATATAACCAGATTATAAGAATTTTGATAATATGAGCATACTGTCAGAATTATGGAGCAGGGAGAATCAAGTGCTCCTGAAATTACACCTGAGTCATTTACATGGATGTTTTAAATGCCAACCATGAGGGAAATGGTTAAGGGAATTATGGTCTATTAATATAATTGAATATTATGTAACTATTAAATGCTATATGTACACATAGAAGGAACTTTGTAAGTATGTGTTCAATTAATAAAATTACGGATTTTATAATTCTGTTGAAAGACTTTCAAGTCAGTATGATACGAAAGAAAAAGCAAGGTACAAAAAATGGTACATGTAGAGGGTTTAACTGTTAAGTGAATTTTTAAAAACATGTTAAAATTATGTATGAAGAATGAAACTTTGGATGACTCATTTCTGTCTGTAGGGTGAAAACACTTTGTATACTGGGTATATATCAATGTATTAATTTTACAATATTTAAAATAAAAATGAAGGGGTAATTGGAATTACCAAGATGAAGATTAGCACCAGAATTTATCGGCTCCCTTTGGGCTGACTTTCTACAAGTTTCTTCTGAAGCTCTTTCTTGACCTAACACTTGGAGAATGATAGCAGTTTTCTATTTTCTTTTAGCATATATGTGTCTTAATTAAACAACTTGTGTTTCTTCAACAACAATTAGAACTTTAAAGGCTTGTAACTGCTGTTCTAACAGCTTTTTATGGAAGATGATAAGTATTCTGTTTACCCTGTAAATTTTATATTGGAGGAAAATTACAAATAAATATATATTCCCCAATTCTTTGAGACTTTATCATAGCTCAGTCTGAATTACTATAATACATAAGTTTAAATGGAAGAATTGTTGAAATTTGTAGGGAGGGTAGATTTTATTACACTTTAAAAATCCTATTCAATTGATGGTAAACTTGAATTATAAGTATTTTTTTCCTCTGGATTTTGTTTTCAGATAGACTAGTTTTCCCAGTATAGTTTTTTATACATTGTTTCTGTTTTATTTTATTTAAAGAGTTCATAAAAGCTAGGTTTATTATTTTTTTTACATGTTTTATTCAGCTTGTTAATCTTAAATGTATGTTGAAATGTTAACTCTTGACGTTTTAATACCTTGCCAGCAACTATAAATATACATTATAACCATTACCTACAATGAGTTTACTATTTGGTATTTACTTATTGAACAGTATATTTTATATTGCATTTTAGTCATTTAGATGGAAATTGAATTCAAATAACTAGTCTTTTGTGTTAAATTTCCTTCTATTAGGAAAAAATACACAAAGTCCCTTTTCATAGTAAAATGTGATGCTAAAGGTGATTGTATTGTCAAAGATGGCTGGTGAGAAATTGCAGATTACCTCACAAGATTATAATTGGGTAAAGGACTTAGATTAAATCTTTAAATAATAAGATTTCAATGAGTACATTTATTTTCATTGTAAATTATGAGTATTAAACATGAGGCTAAATGTCTGCAGGATGCATTTACATTTCTTCATAATGATATAGGTGAGAAAATGTTTTCTTTCTTACTTTTGGTTTTATTCTTACTAGACTGGTTTCATCTAGGGGGCTCTGAAACCACACAAAGTAATTAGGTTTCTCTGATCAATAAAAATGAAATGATGGAGGGGGGAATTTAATCTGTAAAATTTTTTCAATAAAGTTGTTTTTGCTTATCATGTTCAAATTCTATCTTGTGATGTGATTTTTGTTATCAAAAAAGGTTTTTTTTTTTAATGTTTATTCATTTTTTGAGACACAGAGACAGAGGTGTGAGCAGGGGAAGGGCAGAGAGAGAGGGAGACACAGAATCCGAAGCAGGCTCCAGGCCCATCCTGTCAGCACAGAGCCCAATGCGGGGCTTGAACTCACAAACCATGAGATCATGACCTGAGCTGAAGTTGGACTCTTAACCGATTGAGCCACGCAAGCACCCCTGTTGTGATGTGATTTTTAAATCTTTATCATATTAAAAGTTCACATTTAATGATCCTAGCCTCAATATTTTTTATGAAATATTTTCTTTTTGCTCCATTTATGAATTTTGAAGCTTTTTTCAATTGTTGGTGCAGCTGAGATTACCTAGAACTTCATTGTCCAATATGATAGTCCTTAGCCACATGTGACTATTTAAACTTAAATTTAAACTAGTTAAAATTAAATAAAATTAAACATTTAGTTCCTTAGTCACGCTGGTCACATTTAATATGTTCCTTAGGTACATTTGGCAAAAATATAATTCAAGCTCTTGGATTACTCCAAAAAATAAAAACTTTGTTCCTACAGCCTTGGTATCTATAACATAGGGATTTCTTGTAAATCATGGCCATATTTTCACTTTCTGTTCTTACCCATTTTACCTAAGGCTGAATTGTCTGCCTTACAGCTATTGATTTTTTTCTAAGACTGTGATTCTCATACATTTGATTTATGGGTATAAGAGCTTTTAAAAATTGGAAATAGGCTTTGAGATTGCGGTAGTGGGTCTAGGGCTGAGTCTGGGAATCTCTGTTTTCAAGGAGCCAGATTTAGGAATCATTAGCCTGGGGCGCACTAACAATTCACTCCTGCATTTTCTAAGCTTTACTTTTATATCAAATCCGATCACCAGATAGCTACATTTCCTGATGATATAAATTTGTCCCCTTACAGAAATATTCTTATGGGACTACAATTACATTTATTCACTGATTTGATAAAATATTTAAGTGCCTACTATGTGCCAGGCACTGTTCTAAGCATAGGGAGGGTACATCAGTGAATAAAACAGACACAAAACCCTGTTCACATGAACCTTATTAGACTACTGAATGTTTTCTTTACGTCCCGGACTTTTTATAAAAGAATCAAGAGCAAAAGTGGCTGTATGTAAAATGTCTGGTTTTGAGTTTTATGTTCAATAAAGACCTACTTGACAAATTCCACGCAGGAGTTCAGTGCTAGGAAAAGTTTCTAGTATGATTTGGCATGATCGCTTCTGTTAAAGAATGCTGTCTTGCTACAGGGGAGCAGTTGGAAGTCGAGTCATTCCCCTGATTGCTGCTGCTCCCCCATACCACGGTCTGTGTCCCTCCTTCTCTTTTGTTCTTGATCTCTCATTCTTCCAGCAGCCCCATCTCGCCTCCCTCACATTCTGCCCTCATTTTAGAGATGCAGTTTTATTGTTAAGAGTGGGTTTGATTATAAGCAACCTTGAATTTCATTTTATAAGTAAATTGGAGAAAGGGGGGGATCTGAAGGGATGAAGCAAAGAATGCATTTGCTAAGACTGGTTCTGTGAACTTTACAGAAGGCTGAAATTGTGTTCTGGAAGATACAGATTCTTACTCTCAAACTTAAAGTAGGCGTCTGTTTTTACAGAAGCTCTGTAAACTTTGAAAGTCCTTGCTGTTTCGACTTTTACACGTGATTATGAAGCATTTATATATTATAGATTTAAAAACTTGGTGGAGACCCTAGAGATCATCTAGTGCAATTGTCTAATCTTATTGGAAGTGAGATCCTGGGTTTTAAATAATTTACCCAAAGACACTCGGCGAGAGTGTCACTGGTAGGATTAGAACTCAGTTTCCTTTACTTCCACGTGGTCCTCTCCCACCAGACTTTGAATTAGAAAATGCATCATGTCCTTTTAAATACGATAAATTTGGGGCACCTGGGTGCCTCAGTCGATTAAATGTCCGACTTCAGCTCAGGTCATGATCTCGCGGTCTGTGGGTTCGAGCCCCGCGTCGGGCTCTGTGCTGGCAGCTCAGAGCCTGGAGCCTGCTTCGGATTCTGTGTCTCCCTCTCTCTCTCTGCTCCTCCCCTGCTCATGCTCTGTCTCTCTCTGTCTCAAAAATAAATAAAAACATTAAAAACAAATTTTTAAAGACGATAAATTTAAGAGACGTGTGTGTAAACTTTGTATTATTTTCACCCCGTAATACATGGTTTCTAACTGAACAGACTTTATTGAGTTGTCACTATGTAGCAGCCACTGTACTCACCATGGGGGCACGTGCAGTGGGGAGGCCAGCTTGTCAGCACGTGTGCACCAGACGGTGGAGACACTTTGCTGAGCTCCCTCATGAGCTCGCAAGCACCACGTGATGCTGGAAGAAAGAACCGTTTCTTACCCTCAAAGATTGCACCACCAGTTTTTCAGTCTGTAATATGCAAATGCTTAATGAAGCCCAATCTAGAGACCTAATTTATATTTAATAAATGAAAACGTGATAGCAGTTGTATTTCAAGAAGCGTTTGCTTTATAACCCACGTACTGTATTACATAGAAAATCTTGAGAAGCAAAGACAAGTCTATAACTAGAACGGTGGCACAACCCAGGAAGTTTAGAATTCTTTCTGCTTACTTAACAGTGAATGTTCACCAGAAACGCTAGTCTTGTCTGTGGTAAGGTCTTCATATTCACGTGGAGCATGGCAAAGTTTCATTAATGTGCACGTTCGTAGGTAATGGAGCTCAGTGTTGTTTTTTTACGTTTATTTATTTTGAGAGAGAGAGAGAGAACACGCCCACGGGAGAGGGGCAGAGCGAGAGGGAGAGGGAATCCCAAGCAGGCTCCGCACTGTCAGTGCAGAGCCCAACTCTGCCTGAACTCGTGAACTATGAGATCAGGACCTGAGCCAAAATCAGGAGTCAGACGCTTAACTGTCTGAGCCACCCAGGCACCCCGGAACCCAGTGGTTTTTAACCTTTTTGGGAATTTGAGGCACATATGCAACTTTCACAGTCGATTTTAAGATGTGCGTGCTGCCTCTGCCCCTGCCAAGCCCATTTGTGATCTCTAATTAACCATATCTGCATCTGTGGCTGGTGTGGGGGCTATTTTGAAAGAGCCTTTCAAGTGGTTCTCATCCATGGTGCACTTCTGCTACTGGCGAGACCCTATTATTTCCCTCTGGTATGTTGAAAACCACAGATGTAATATTTATCATACACTGTAATTATTTACATATTATGTGCTTCTCAAAAATCTAGACTTTGCAAGCCTCGTAATCGTCACTCACACATTGTATCCTGGGTCCAAAATGATACTGTCGGTTGGCCCGATAATACTATTAAATATTATTAAGTAAATAAATAAAATATAAAAATACATAAATAAAATTTAAAAGCCATTCTATTCTAATAAATACCAGAAGATAGTAGAGAGCACATTAAAGTCTGTTGCAAGCAATCTAGATTCCAAAAGTCCTGGTTTACAACTAAAATTAGGGGTGCATCCTTAAGCAGGTCACCTGATCTTGGGCCTCCGTTCACTTCATCTGTAAAAGTAGATTGTGGTAAATTCAAATTTAGAGTCTCTAAGGACTCAGCTTTACACTTTGTTAAGTGAAATAAAGCAGGAGGCTGGAAGCGAGATCCGGATTCTGCACCAGTGTATATTCTTGTATTTCCATAAGAGTGTGGCTGTGTGATTCACTTTCTATATTTATTTCTCACAAAATGTAAATAAGATGCCCTTTAAGTCTCACTCAAACTGGGGACTAGCATCCCTGGTCTCTCCCCTGAAGTTGGGTCACCAGGTCACGTACCTGTCTCCATATCCTGTGACGTCTCTGGTGCCCCCTTGAGGAGAAGGGCCCATGTATTTTCATATATGTGCTACCGAAGGGAGCACAGGACCGTGTATTTTAGACTGCATATCTCCAGTGACTAGCACAGTGTTTGGCACATAAAAGACAATAAAAGTTTGTTAAATGAGTAAATTATTTTTTTAACTTTGAGAAAGTTTATATAGGTGAGTACATTTTTAATTATACCATCACAAATCACTTTCCAAAACGATATTGTAATTTAGAGATGTTTTAACTGGCTCACCAGATTTTTGATCGTCCTCCCTAAAAAATCGCTAAGCATCTATTATATGGCAGACACTGGAAATTTAACTCCTCATGGGGCTCAGAGCTTGGCAAGAACGACAGAAAGATGCATGTTATTAATTCTAGTTGCAGTGAGGACTCCTATAACACAAGTATAAGCAAAATATAAGTAGACACTAGATGTTTAAACAAATAACACTTGTACTATGACTCATATTTTGAACTATGGTAAATATTTTTACTCGTTGAACATGATTTCTTTGTTTAATTCCAGCTCTTTTTATAACAAGTCTCCTTACCAGTGATGACAGATGAGCCCGTGTCGTTTACGCATTGCAGGTCCTTTTTTTAATGAGATCTAAAGTAGACTAAATTTCTTTTTCGCACTGTGTCTCCAAATATTTTAAAACATGCATGGAATATTGGCCCAGATGTATCTTGTTCTGAATTATTGTTGCATATATTCTGGCTTTTTCTGATTAAGTGAATTTTTGCTTCTTTTAGGAGGATTTTCTATGGGAGGGTGCATGGCAATGCATTTAGTGTACAGAAATCATCAAGATGTGGCAGGAGTATTTGCTCTTTCTAGTTTTCTGAATAAAACATCTGCTGTGTACCAGGTAAGTTCCAGATTTTAAAAACAAAACAAAACCAAAAAAAAAAAAGCGTGAAATAATCACACATTGAAACTAAAACAAAATTGATCATGAAGCAATTGCAGTCGATGCACAGAGCACTCCTGGGAATCCATCCCCAATTAGTCATAATGAATATTAATTCCAGCTGGTCATTAATGTTCAGGAAATACCATAGAAAGGATATTATTAAGCATGGTGTCCAAGAGGAAAGGATAAAAATCATATGTATCCCTTACACATAATAAAAATAGAGATGATTATAGCCAGGCTTGTTTTTTTATGTCATGAACATAACCGAAACAAATGACCAATTACATTCCCCGACACCTGTCTCATAGCAATATGCTAATATACGAAGCGATACTATAGTGTTGTAACTTCATACCAGAATTAGAAACAGCAGATACAGAAATGAAAAAAACTAGAATGTAATTTTTCTCTTGATGGTGCCTGCATTCCTCCCTCTGTCCACTCTCTATGTAAAGAAGTTTGTCTTACGGAGTCACACGGTTTCTTCAGGAAATGCTTCGACTGTGTTTGAGACGGTCCTGTATGGAGTCAGTGCTGGTCACGTACAACCATAGCTCACTTGGTGCCAGCAACTAGCTGAGCCCCCAGTCCAGGACCACCAGTGTGCACCTTAGACCACACCACCACTGCCTCTTTTCCCTTTAAATATTGGAAGTTTTCTGCCCCGTCTGATTTCCAAGAATGATGTTCATCAGTGAATGTCTTAAACTTTTCCATTTGTACATCCTGTTCCTCAGGCTCTTCAGGAAAGTGACGGTGTACTCCCTGAATTATTCCAGTGTCACGGCACTGCAGATGAGTTAGTTCCTCATTCTTGGGGTGAAGAGACAAACTCCGTGTTAAAGTCCCTAAGAGTGAGCACGAAGTTTCATAGTCTCCCAGGTGTTTACCATGAGCTAAGCAAAACTGAGCTAGAAAAACTGAAGTCATGGATACTTCAAAAGCTTCCAGGAGAAATGGAGAAGCAAAATGAATGAATCAAGATTGATTTGTTGACCTACCTGTAATGTCTTTGTGAAAAGTGGTTTTTACTGCCAAATTATACTTTGGTAAGTGATAATTAAAATAGTATTATCAGTAAACAATACCAAGTTTACTGACTTATTTACTGGTTATTGAAATGCTTAGCACCACAGAGAGTAGCATCATCTTATTCATGGTAAATATTAATTTAGACAGACATCTGTGTGTTATTTTTCAGATACATTTGTAAATATTTGGAGACCTTTTAAGTAGTTAAATGATTAAATTTTAAAAATAATGTAAAGTTGGTTTAAGTAAGAGCAATGAGAAAACATGAAAAGGCTTAACATGGCATTTTATTTACAAGTGTCCTATTTTGTTTCCAGATATTCAGGAATATTTTAGATGTGTTTATTATTGATTCCTGATTTAAATCCATTGTGGCCAGAGAGCATATTTTGTGTTACTGTTTTATCTGTATTCATGAAGGTTATTGGCTTGAAGTTTTGCTATTCAATTTGTTTTGTACATTTTTTGGTCTGGTTTTGGTATTAGGGTAATACTGACCTCGTAAAATGAATTGGGAGGTGTTTTCTCCTCTTCTGTTTTTTTTGGGGAGAAATTGTATAGAATTGGCATTAATTTTTACTTTAAATTTTTGATGAAATTCTCTAGTGAAACCTTCTAGGCCTGGAGATTTCGTTTATCTCTTGACAGTGTACCTACAAGTTTATTATAAACACCTCACACTTAGTACAAGAACCTTCCATTTTCCCCTTCCTGGTCTTTATGCTATTTTTCACACTTTACTTATAAATAGCATGTACCATAAATCTCACAACACATTACTACTCTTTTTTTTTTTCTTAAAGGTTTTTCTGAATGATTTTATTTTTTTTTATTTTATTATTTTTTTTTTTATATATGAAATTTATTGTCAAATTGGTTTCCATACAACACCCAGTGCTCATCCCAAAAGGTGCCCTCCTCAGTACCCATCACCCACCCTCTCCTCCCTCCCACCCCCCATCAACCCTTGGTTTGTTCTCAGTTCTCAACAGTCTCTTATGCTTTGGCTCTCTCCCACTCTAACCTCTTTTTTTTTTTTTTTGTTCCCCTCCCCCATGGGTTTCTCTTAAGTTTCTCAGGATCCACATAAGAGTGAAACCATATGGTATCTGTCTTTCTCTGTATGGCTTATTTCACTTAGCATCACACTCTCCAGTTCCATCCACGTTGCTACAAAAGGCCATATTTCATTTTTTCTCATTGCCACGTAGTACTCCATTGTGTATATAAACCACAATTTCTTTATCCATTCATCAGTTGATGGACATTTAGGCTCTTTCCATCATTTGGCTATTGTTGAGAGTGCTGCTATGAACATTGGGGTACAAGTGCCCCTATGCATCAGTACTCCTGTGTCCCTTGGATAAATTCCTAGCAGTGCTATTGCTGGGTCATAGGGTAGGTCTATTTTTAATTTTCTGAGGAACCTCCACACTGCTTTCCAGAGCGGCTGCACCAATTTGCATTCCCACCAACAGTGCAAGAGGGTTCCCGTTTCTCCACATCCTCTCCAGCATCTATAGTCTCCTGATTTGTTCATTTTGGCCACTCTGACTGGCGTGAGGTGATATCTGAGTGTGGTTTTGATTTGTATTTCTCTGATAAGGAGCGACGCTGAACATCTTTTCATGTGCCTGTTGGCCATCCGGATGTCTTCTTTAGAGAAGTGTCTATTCATGTTTTCTGCCCATTTCTTCACTGGGTTATTTGCTTTTCGGGTGTGGAGTTTGGTGAGCTCTTTATAGATTTTGGATACTAGCCCTTTGTCCGATATGTCATTTGCAAATATCTTTTCCCATTCCGTTGGTTGCCTTTTAGTTTTGTTGGTTGTTTCCTTTGCTGTGCAGAAGCTTTTTATCTTCATAAGGTCCCAGTAATTCACTTTTGCTTTTAATTCCCTTGCCTTTGGGGATGTGTCGAGTAAGAGATTGCTACGGCTGAGGTCAGAGAGGTCTTTTCCTGCTTTCTCCTCTAAGGTTTTGATGGTTTCCTGTCTCACATTCAGGTCCTTTATCCATTTTGAGTTTATTTTTGTGAATGGTGTGAGAAAGTGGTCTAGTTTCAACCTTCTGCATGTTGCTGTCCAGTTCTCCCAGCACCATTTGTTAAAGAGACTGTCTTTTTTCCATTGGATGTTCTTTCCTGCTTTGTCAAAGATGAGTTGGCCATACGTTTGTGGGTCTAGTTCTGGGGTTTCTATTCTATTCCATTGGTCTACGTGTCTGTTTTTGTGCCAATACCATGCTGTCTTGATGATGACAGCTTTGTAGTAGAGGCTAAAGTCTGGGATTGTGATGCCTCCTGCTTTGGTCTTCTTCTTCAAAATTACTTTGGCTATTCGGGGCCTTTTGTGGTTCCATATGAATTTTAGGATGGCTTGTTCTAGTTTTGAGAAGAATGCTGGTGCAATTTTGATTGGGATTGCATTGAATGTGTAGATAGCTTTGGGTAGTATTGACATTTTGATAATATTTATTCTTCCAATCCCTGAGCAGGGAATGTCTTTCCATTTCTTTAAATCTTCTTCAATTACCTTCATAAGCTTTCTATAGTTTTCAGCATACAGATCCTTTACATCTTTGGTTAGATTTATTCCTAGGTATTTTATGCTTCTTGGTGCAATTGTGAATGGGATCAGTTTCTTTATTTGTCTTTCTGTTGCTTCATTGTTAGTGTATAAGAATGCAACTGATTTCTGTACATTGATTTTGTATCCTGCAACTTTGCTGAATTCATGTATCAGTTCTAGCAGACTTTTGGTGGAGTCTATCGGATTTTCCATGTATAATATCATGTCATCTGCAAAGAGCGAAAGCTTGACTTCATCTTTGCCAATTTTGACGCCTTTGATTTCCTTTTTTTGTCTGATTGCTGATGCTAGAACTTCCAGCACTATGTTAAACAACAGCGGTGAGAGTGGGCATCCCTGTCGTGTTCCTGATCTCAGGGAAAAAGCTCTCAGTTTTTCCCCGTTGAGGATTATGTTAGCTGTGGGCTTTTCATAAATGGCTTTTATGATCTTTAAGTATGTTCCTTCTATCCCGACTTTCTCAAGAGTTTTTATTAAGAAAGGGTGCTGGATTTTGTCAAAGGCCTTTTCTGCATCGATTGACAGGATCATATGGTTTTTCTCTTTTTTTTTGTTAATGTGATGTATCACGTTGATTGATTTGCGAATGTTGAACCAGCCCTGCATCCCAGGAATGAATCCCACTTGATCATGGTGAATAATTCTTTTTATATGCCGTTGAATTCGATTTGCTAGTATCTTATTGAGAATTTTTGCATCCATATTCATCAGGGATATTGGCCTGTAGTTCTCTTTTTTTACTGGGTCTCTGTCTGGTTTAGGAATCAAAGTAATACTGGCTTCATAGAATGAGTCTGGAAGTTTTCCTTCCCTTTCTATTTCTTGGAATAGCTTGAGAAGGATAGGTATTATCTCTGCTTTAAACGTCTGGTAGAACTCCCCTGGGAAGCCATCTGGTCCTGGACTCTTATTTGTTGGGAGATTTTTGATAACCGATTCAATTTCTTCGCTGGTGATGGGTCTGTTCAAGCTTTCTATTTCCTCCTGATTGAGTTTTGGAAGAGTGTGGGTGTTCAGGAATTTGTCCATTTCTTCCAGGTTGTCCAATTTGTTGGCATATAATTTTTCATAGTATTCCCTGACAATTGTTTGTATCTCTGAGGGATTGGTTGTAATAATTCCATTTTCATTCATGATTTTATCTATTTGGGTCATCTCCCTTTTCTTTTTGAGAAGCCTGGCTAGAGGTTTGTCAATTTTGTTTATTTTTTCAAAAAACCAACTCTTGGTTTCATTGATCTGCTCTACAGTTTTTTTAGATTCTATATTGTTTATTTCTGCTCTGATCTTTATTATTTCTCTTCTTCTGCTGGGTTTAGGCTGCCTTTGCTGTTCTGCTTCTATTTCCTTTAGGTGTGCTGTTAGATTTTGTATTTGGGATTTTTCTTGTTTCTTGAGATAGGCCTGGATTGCAATGTATTTTCCTCTCAGGACTGCCTTCGCTGCGTCCCAAAGCGTTTGGATTGTTGTATTTTCATTTTCGTTTGTTTCCATATATTTTTTAATTTCTTCTCTAATTGCCTGGTTGACCCACTCATTCGTTAGTAGGGTGTTCTTTAACCTCCATGCTTTTGGAGGTTTTCCAGACTTTTTTCTGTGGTTGATTTCCAGCTTCATAGCATTGTGGTCTGAAAGTATGCATGGTATGATTTCAATTCTTGTAAACTTATGAAGGGCTGTTTTGTGACCCAGTATATGATCTATCTTGGAGAATGTTCCATGTGCACTCGAGAAGAAAGTATATTCTGTTGCTCTGGGATGCAGAGTTCTAAATATATCTGTCAAGTCCATCTGATCCAATGTCTCATTCAGGGCCCTTGTTTCTTTATTGACCGAGTGTCAGGATGATCTATCCATTTCTGTAAGTGGGGTGTTAAAGTCCCCTGCAATTACCACATTCTTATCAATAAGGTTGCTTATGTTTATGAGTAATTGTTTTATATATTTGGGCGCTCCGGTATTCAGCCCATAGACATTTATAATTGTTAGCTCTTCCTAATGGATAGACCCTGTCACTATTATATAATGTCCTTCTTCATCTCTTGTTACAGCCTTTAATTTAAAGTCTAGTTTGTCTGATATAAGTATGGCTACTCCAGCTTTCTTTTGGCTTCCAGTAGCATGATAAATAGTTCTCCATCCCCTCACTCTCAATCTAAAGGTGTCCTCAGGTCTAAAATGAGTCTCTTGTAGACAGCAAATAGATGGGTCTTGTTTTTTTATCCATTCTGATACCCTATGTCTTTTGGTTGGCGCATTTAATCCATTTACATTCAGTGTTATTATAGAAAGATATGGGTTTAGAGTCATTGTGATGTCTGTATGTTTTATGCTTGTAGTGATGTCTCTGGTACTTTGTCTCACAGGGTCCCCCTTAGGATCTCTTGTAGGGCTGGTTTAGTGGTGACAAATTCCTTCAGTTTTTGTTTGTTTGGGAAGACCTTTATCTCTCCTTCTATTCTAAATGACAGACTTGCTGGATAAAGGATTCTCGGCTGCATATTTTTTCTGTCTAGCACACTGAAAATCTCGTGCCAATTCTTTCTGGCCTGCCAAGTTTCAAAAGAGAGATCAGTCACGAGTCTTATAGGTCTCCCTTTATATGTGAGGGCACGTTTACCCCTTGCTGCTTTCAGAATTTTCTCTTTATCCTTGTATTTTGCCAGTTTCACTATGATATGTTGTGCAGAAGATCAATTCAAGTTACGTCTGAAGGGAGTTCTCTGTGCCTCTTGGATTTCAATGCCTTTTTCCTTCCCCACTTCAGGGAAGTTCTCAGCTATTATTTCTTAAGTACCCCTTCAGCACCTTTCCCTCTCTCTTCCTCCTCTGGGATACCAATTATGCGTATATTATTTCTTTTTATTGTATCACTTAGTTCTCTAATTTTCCCCTCATACTCCTGGATTTTTTTATCTCTCTTTTTCTCAGCTTCCTCTTTTTCCATAACTTTATCTTCTAGTTCACATATTCTCTCCTCTGCCTCTTCAATCCGAGCCGTGGTGGTTTCCATTTTGTTATGCATTTCGTTTAAAGCGTTTTTCAGCTCCTCGTGACTGTTCCTTAGTCCCTTGATCTCTGTAGCAAGAGATTCTCTGCTGTCAGCTATACTGTTTTCAAGCCCAGCGATTAATTTTATGACTATTATTCTAAATTCACTTTCTGTTATATTATTTAAATCCTTTTTGATCAGCTCATTAGCTGTTGTTATTTCCTGGAGATTCTTCTGAGGGGAATTCTTCCGCTTGGTCATTTTGGATAGTCCCTGGCGTGGTGAGGACCTGCAGGGCACTTCCCCTGTGCTGTGGTGTATAACTGGAGTTGGTGGGCGGAGCCGCAGTCAGACCTGATGTCTGCCCCCAGCCCACCGCTGGGGCCACAGTCAGACTGGTGTGTGCCTTCTCTTCCCCTCTCCTATGGGCGGGATTCACTGTGGGGTGGCGTGGCCTGTCTGGGCTACTTGCACACTGCCAGGCTTGTGATGCTGGGGATCTGGCGTCTTAGCTGGGGTGGGTAGGCAAGGTGCACAGGGGCAGGAGGGGCGGGCTTAGCTTGCTTCTCCTTAGGTGATCCACTTCAGGAGGGGCCCTGTGGCAGCAGGAGGGAGTCAGATCCGCTGCCGGAGGTTTGGCTCTGCAGAAGCGCAGAGTTGGGTGTTTGCGCAGAGCGAGCAAGTTCCCTGGCAGGAACTGGTTCTCTTTGGGATTTTGGCTGGGGGATGGGCGGGGGAGATGGCGCTGGCGAGCGCCTTTGTTCCCCACCAAACTGAGCTCTGTCGTCCGGGGGCTCAGCAGCTCTCCTTCCCTTTGTCCTCCAGCCTTCCCGCCTTCTGAGCAGAGCTGTTAACTTATGACCTCCCAGACGCTAAGTCGCGCTTGCTGTCGGAACACAGTCCGTCAGGCCCCTCCGCTTTTTGCCAGCCAGACTCGGGGGCTCTGCTTGGCCGGCGAGCCGCCCCTCCGCCCCGGCTCCCTCCCGCCAGTCCGTGGAGCGCGCACCGCCTCGCCGCCCTTCCTACCCTCTTCCGTGGGCCTCTCGTCTGCGCTTGGCTCTGGTGACTCCGTTCTGCTAATCCTCTGGTGGTTTTCTGGGTTATTTAGGCAGGTGTAGGTGGAATCTAAGTGATCAGCAGGATGCGCGGTGAGCCCAGCGTCCTCCTACGCCGCCATCTTCCCTCTCTCCACTACTCTCTTATTTAAAGTCAGCTTTCCTTTAAATCAAATAATGACGAAAAAATCTTATATGTATACCTGTGTAGTTACCACTTCCAGTGCTCTGCAGTTATTTTTTGCTGATAACGTCTTTCTGGTATCCTTTTCATTCTGCCCAAAGGACATCCTTTAAATAATTCCGGTACAAATCTGCTGGCAATGGATTCTTTCAGCTTATATGTCTAGGTAAGCCTATATTTTGCATTAATTTTGAAAAGATACTTTCACTGGTTATGAAATTCTTGCTTAACATTTTTTTCTTCAGTATTTTAACTTTTTTTTTTAATGTTTATTTTTGAGAGACAGAGAGAGAGAGAGAGAGAGAGAGAGAAACAGAGCACAAGTTGGGAAGGGGCAGAGAGAAGTAGACACAGAATCCAAAGCAGGCCCCAGGCTCCAAGCTGTCAGCACAGAGCCCGACGCAGGGCTCGAACTCATGAACTGTGAGATCACGACCTGAGCCAAAGTCAGATGCTTAACCGACTGAGCCACCCAGGCACCCCTTTTCTTCAGTATTTTAAACATGGTGTTCCACTATCTTCTTGCTAACTTTATTTCACACAGGAAATCTGTTGTTATTATCTTTGTTCTTCTACATCTAATTTTTTGGTTTTTTACTCTTGCTGTTTTTAAGAGTTTATCACTGATTTTGAACAATTTGATTGTGATATATATTGGTCTGGTTCTTCATGTTTCTTATCCTTGTGGTTCCCTCTAATCTTTTTGGGTGTTTCTTTCATTTCAGATACTCTCCTCACATGCATGTGGTGATTAGTGCTCTAAGTAACCAGGTAGACCATCTCTGGTTCTCTGGAGTTCTCCGTCCATGTAACGTACTCTTCCCTGGGACACTGTCTTACAAACTCTAACCAAGCTGATCTACTCAGACTCTTAGCTCTGCTTCTCAACATGGGAGTCCTCCAAGCTCCACCCCCTCAGCTCTGTGGCCTGGGAACTCTCTCAAGGCAACAAGCTGGGGCCATCTGTAAAGCTCACCTCATTTCCTTCCCTTTCTGTCAGAGAACACCGTCTTTTACTGCCTGATTGATGTCCAGTATTTTGAAAAAGTTTGTTTCCAGTATTTTGGCTTTTTTTTTCTTGGTTGTTTCAGATGAAAGAATAAATTCATTCCTTGTATTATGTCAGTGGCTGGAAGCTCCACTAAATTATCCTTTAAAGAGGTTTACCTTTCTTTCATTCTTTTTATTTACTTTTCTTCAGTGCCCTTCATTCCTTAATGTGGTTTCAGATTTCCATATGCTATCATTTTCCTTCTGCCTGAAATACTTCAACATTTATGATAATGCAGGTCTGCCACTATTAAATCTTTCCATGTATGGCTGAAAAAGTCTTATTTTGCCTACAGTTTTTTAAAGATATATAGAATTCTAGGTTGACAGGGTGGTTTGTTTTTTTTCCTTTCATTTTATTATTATCTTTTTTAACGTTTGTTTTTGAGAGAGAGAGAGAGAGAAGAGGGGAGGGACAGAGAGAGGGAGACACAGAATCCGAAGCAGGCTCCAGGCTCTGGGCTGTCAGCACAGAGCCCAACGCGTGACTCAAACTCATGAACCGTGAGATCGTGACCTGAGCCGATGTCAGATGCTTAACCGACTGAGCCACCCAGGTGCCCCTTACTTTCATTACCTTAAAGATCTTACATTACTGTCTTCTAGTTTGCATTTTTTTTGTGTTGTTTTTCTTTAAAAATTTTTTTAATGTTTATTTATTTTTGAGAGAGAGACAGAGACAGTGTGAGTGGAGGAGGGGCAGAGAAAGAGGGAGACATCCGAAGCAGGTTCCAGGCTCTGAGCTGTCAGCACAAAGCCCGATGCAGGGCTGGAACTCATGAGCTGTGAGATCATGACCTGAGTGGAAGTCAGAGGCTCAACCGACTGAGCCACCTCGGCGCCCCTTCTGCTGTTTTTCTAATCTTTTTTCCCCTGGCTGCATTTATAATTTTCCCTATCTTTAGTTTTAAGCAGTTTGATTATGACACGCTTTGGTGTTCTTTTCTCCATTTTCCTTGTGTCAGGAGTTTGTTGAGTTTCTGTTTTTTAGATCTGTGGATTTATAGTTTTCATCAAATTTAGAGACATTTTGGCCACAGCGTTTTCAAATCTTTGTCTCTCCCTCTTCTCTTTTTTGGGGACTTCAGGCTTACTGATACTTATTCCTTTTTCCTTCCCTTTTCCTTTTTTTTTTGTTTTTTTTTTTTGTTTTCCTTTTTTTTTTTTTTTCATTCTTTCACTCTGCATTTCATTTTGGATGGTTTCTGTTGCTGTGTTGTTGAGTTCATTGATGTCCTGCAATGCTTCATTTGTTATTAATCCTATCCACTTTATTTTTTACCTCAGATACTGCACATCTCTAGAAGTTCTGTTTTCTTTTATTTGTTGCATTTTATATTTAATGTGCTCATTCTCCACCTTCTTGAATATATGGGACATAATTAAAAAACAGTTGTAATATTCTTGAGTCAACCATCTCTGTCATTTGTTGGTTTGTTTCTATCAATTAATTTCTCTTTTCATTAAGGATGATATTTTCTTGCCTTCTTAGTGTGCTTCATGATTCTTTATTAGCTCCCAAATGAGGTGAGTTCTACCTCATGAAGTGCCAGACCATTTGCATTTCTATCAGTACGAGCTGTGTCACAGAATGCAATTAAATTACCTGAAAAGTACTTAGAAACAGTTTGATCATTTCAGGCTTCCTTTCTGGGGAGGTTTCAGAGCAGCGTTTCTCTGGGACTAATTTTGCCCCACCACTCAAGCAGTACATTGTGGGTAATCCAGCTGACACCTGCCGGATCCTGAGGTTTTACACTCTGACTAGTGGAACTCAAACTTCCCAACCCTTTGTGAGCCCCAGCAATTGTTCCTTCTGGTCCTTTCTGGTGGTTCATACTCCCCTCACATGCTTCCGATGGTTTGTACTCACGAAGAGGTGAGGTGTAGGGGGCGTGGGGGGGGGGGGGGCTCTGCAGGTCTGTGGCACTCCCCGTGCGGCTCTCTCATGCTCTGCTCTGTGAATTGTAATCTCCTCAACCTCTTCGGACGCAGGCTGTCCTGGCTCTGTCTCCTCTGCGGGCTCCACTGGGGTCTCCCTCCCCCCACTGCAGCCAGGACGCTCCCTTCACGCAGTAAGCTGGGCCTTTGCAGACCTCGCCTCGTTTGTTCTCCTTCTTCAGGAGCTGTCCTGTGCTGCCAGTGTCCAGTGTCTGAGAGCATGCACGTGGTTCCACTGTGTCGTCGTTTCAGGTCGAAGAATAGATCTGCCCCATCTTAGGCATCGTGGTCATAGGCAGAAGTCTCTTTATTTGAAGTTACCGACTCTAAATGTAAAGAGGGAGGGTGGGAGAGATACTGATAATTTAATAATATCCAAAATCTTTTCAGAGAAGACTGTGCAGGGTTTTAATCATCCCAAGCTTTTAATGACCTTCACCTCCTTGAAACTTTCAAGGCCTTGGCTTGAATATACACGGTATCACTCGTGTTTAGAGCCTTCATGGCTGCATTATCCTAAGAGTACCACATATACGTGGCATAAAGAAGGGCATTGGGGCACCTAGGTGGCTCAGTCCATTAAGCATTTGACTCTTGATTTTAGCTCAGGTTGTGATCTCATGATTCGTGAATTCAATCCCCATGCTTGGGACTCTCTGTCTCCCTCTCTCTCTTCCCCTCCCCCAATTGCTCTCTCAAAACAAATAAACATTTAAAAAACAAAAAAGGCATCAGGCCTATACATGTCAAGTGTATACATCCCAAATATAGTATAAGGGAAGGAATCCAGATTTTTTTTTTTTTACGAATACCTGTCCTGTCACTTAATAATTCTGGCATAAGCCTCAGCCTCTGCTATAGTATACTCTTCTGTGAAATTGTTGTCTGAGGATCAAGCATAGGGCATATGTAAAAGTCCTTAATAAAATGTAAAGGTAAACAAATTTAAAGTATTACTAGTATTGGTTAGTATGGTTATAAATCCATCTCCACAAATAGATCTATGCGTGGAAGTTATATCTAAAATTGTATGTGGATAATCTCCAGTCTAATTCTGGTCCCCTACCCATTGGGCTGATAGGATATCCATTGTGTTATCATGAGCATATGTTCCCAGGGAGGCCCTCCAGTCTCATTGACCTTGAGATACCTATTGTCCATGTGTGGGTGGTCTCTTAAATCCCGATTTTTGAGCCTGAAAAAATATACTAAGGCTGGAAACACCAGGGTTTAAGGTTTTATCCTCCTAAAGAAACCACTCAGTCATTCCTTCCACGTCCCATCCCAAACCCTTCTGTTGCTTTACCCACGTAAACATTTCTGAAAGCAAGGGAGAAAAAAAAATGGCAACAAGAACAAAACGTAAATCAGTATCACAATAAATTCTATATGTTCATGTTGGGGAGACTGGAATTTTGCAAGGGAAGAGAGAGAAAGCTAGGATATGAGTGAAGGGAGACTTGTACTTTTTACTCTATTTCTTCTGTTTGAATTTTTATAATGCACTTTATTATTTTTATGATCTTAAATTAAATGTTTATTGATTGTATTTTTTCTCAACTGAAATCTGAATAAGAAAAATCATCATCAACAATAAGGAACTTAAATGTATTCTTTATAAGAAGCTGAGTATTCCAATTGAAGTGTAACAAAATGAACTGAGAACAAAATATAAAGCAGTCTGACAATTCATGGTACTTTGACACATAGGGAAAAAAAAAAAAAACGGTCCAGATACCATTTAGCCAGAATATATTTAAGTAAAGTCTTTATCATATAATATGTATTTCTTGGGGCGCATGGGTGGCTCAGTTGGGTAAGCATCCAACTCTTGATTTCGGCTCAGGTCATGATCGCACAGTTCTTGAGTTCAAGCCCTGCATCCGGCTTTGTACTGGTAGCAGCACAGAGCCTGCTTGGGATTCTGTCTCTCTCCCTCTCACTCTGCACCCTCACTCACTCACTCACATTCTCTCTCTTCCTCTCTCAGAATAAATACTTTCTTTTTTAAAACAGGCATTTTTTGGTATAAGAGGACAGAATTACCGCAGCCATGCAAACATTTCAATACCCACAGCATGCAAATATCTCAAGAAAATTCAGATTATAAGATATATAAAGACAGTTGGTTCACAAGACTTTGACTCTGAGTAATCTTAACACACAAAGAGTTAGAATTGTATTTAGAGGGAAGACGTGTTGTTGCTGTTACGTAGATTATAATTTTACTTTCCAATTTGCCCTTTGGGGGCGCCTGGGTGGCTCAGTCGGTTAAGCTTCCGACCTCGTCTCAGAACATGATCTCATGGTTCATGAGTTCGAGCCCCATGTCGGGCTCTGTGCTGACAGCTCAGAACCTGGAGCCCTGCTTTGGATTTTATGTCTTTCTCTCTCTGTCTCTGCTCCTCCCCCACTTGTACACTCTCTCTCTGTCTCTCTCTCTCTCAGAAATGAATAAACATTAAAAAAATGTTTTTAATTAAAAAAATTAAAATATGTTTCTGTGGATGTGTACATGCAAACTCCTCTCAAGTAGCCTTAGCATATTCCTACACTGAAGGTCAGGTGCAAACCCATGCATGTGATATCTCTGTCATATTTGTTAACTTCTGCCATTTAGCTGCAACCAAATCAGTTCAATTTGTTCCATACAACACTGAATTAAGACAACTATGAACAGGATTATAAGCACCAGAATGAGACCACCCGGTAGCACTGAACTCAAGTGTGCACCCCAAGTTTCTGGTCCCATCTACCTGAACAAATCCCATGGACCATTAAGGGTTTACCTTAAGAGGCCAGCTGTCCTCCTTAAGTTTCTGCATTGACCTTCCCACTTGGCCATTAACATTAATCCAGGCGTCACAGGATGTATGAGCAATTACATTGACTCCGCCTTGGCCTACAAGGACACCACCTAGGACAATGTGTCCTCCACAACCCCATGGCCATGATTTGAGTTGGTACTGAATGTTTCCAGGAAAAGGAGGAATATCATTGATCATTTTAGCTAAAGACAGGCAAAAAATTTTACCAGCTTTTCTAATTGGATGATTCCCATTGTACAGATGATAGCCCTTAGGCTATACATAAATAACAATCAATTATCCTCTGTAGAAAGCTTTCCCCACCCCACCCCCCCACCCGGAACAAGAATAGCTTGGGGCATGTGGGTGGCTCAGTCAGTTAAGCTTCCGACTTTGGCTCAGGTCATGATCTCTGGTCCATTGGGCTCTGTGCTGACAGCTCAGAGCCTGGAGCCTGCTTTGGATTTTTTGTCTCCCTCTCTCTGCTCCCCCCACTCTCAGAAATAAATAAACATTAAAAAAAATTTTTTTTTAAAGAATAGTTTAATTTTGGAGAGATCTCTATAGTCATGTGAAATCTATGTGAGCCATTTGTGGTATTTCCTAAAACACTTGAAAATCTTACAAAAGTTTAAGAGTCACCATTTCTTCCAGAGAGACAAGTTAACACCTACTTTATAATCATCCGGCCTCCTAAAATGGGACCAATGTTAGTCAAGGGCACAGATGACACGGTCTCCAGCGGAACTCCTTGCTCAGCTGGTAAGCCTTACAGTTTCAAGTGCAGTTCAGCAATTGAGTCTAGTCCTTGCTTTTGCAGAGAAGCCCAGAGGCGGTCACCCTGTGCTATTTGTGCACATCGCCAGCTGGGTGGCATTTGCCCATACCATAGAATGACTAAGTGATGGCTATGGGAATGTGTGTGGGGAATATAACTGAAAAGTGTGTTGATAAGTGGTTTTTGTTTTGTTAAGGGAAGGGTTTGGAACTGGGGCCATCCTCTACTGTTTGCTTAGACTTCTTAGTAATGTTAACAAGAATGGCAACCAAATTTAGTCTTCTGTTGAGAGATGGCTGACCCAGCAGTCAATTAAATTTAAGGTGCTTATAACACTTTGGGAAAACGACACCAGGGTATTTTCCATCTTGAGGAAAGCTCCACAGGTGGTTCTGAAAGACAGTGATCATTTCTGTCCTTTTTTCCCCCAGAAGTTTCTGGGGTCTGAGGAATTCTCAATTTCCAGAATTGCTGCTTTCCCTTCTCTTAACATGTAACTATGTCCTAACCCAGTAACTGTCACTCTACCATTTGCCAGCTGTTGCCTCCTCCTACCCATATCTTTTGTCCCAGAAGAATTGGGTACAGGAGGGACAAGGGTATTTTATAAAACTTACAGAGACCCATTGTGCCCCACAACTTGGGCCCACATAGCCCACAGTAAGGAGACTTGGCAAGCACTTGTACTCAAAGAGTTAGTGATTATCTTTTTGATCTAAGACCATATCAACACAGCAAATAAATCCATATCTGTGAACCAAAAATAAGTTTGAATCCCCTGCCTCCTTTTGGCTGAGCGGTCTCCTAGAATGTGTACCAACAAAGCCCACCTGGGGTTGTCATTAGGAAAAAGAAAAAGAATCATACTCAAGAATGATCGGGGCGCCTGGGTGGCTTGGTTGGTTAAGCGTCCGACTTCAGCTCAGGTCATGATCTCACGGTCCGTGAGTTCGAGCCCCGCGTCGGGCTCTGTCCTGACAGCTCAGAGCCTGGAGCCTGTTTCAGATTCTGTGTCTCCCTCTCTCTCTGCCCCTCCCCCATTCATGCTCTGTCTCTCTCTGTCTCAAAAATAAATAAACGTTAAAAAAAAATATTAAAAAAAAAAAGAATGATCAGGAAGAATCCTTGAATATTCAAAAGAGCTCTATATAATCACCCAACCCTTTCTTTCTGACTCTAATCGAGAAAACCTCTGAGAAGAGATGATCCCTTTCTGCGGACAGTTGCATTCATTAACCAAACTGCCTTACTAAGGTGTGTGGATCAGAATAGAGTGAAAGAAGTAGAGCCAGACATTTCTGAGTCCGTTTTTGAGGAGAATCCCTCAATGCTCAAGAGCACCAGATCCCAGCGAATTGCAGGGAATGTGAAAAGCCCGTTGAATACCTATCAGCCCATTGTTGAGTTGTTTTGTGATAAAAGGCACACCATTGTCAGACTGGATGTGGTCCAGAAATATAAGCCAAAAGTGTAACACAGATTAGTTTCACAAGTCACAATAGTGTGGCCAGTATAAACTTATCTGACTGGAACAGCAACACATAACCTGAAAAAGTGTTAATAGCAATGAGCCACCACTTATAAACCCCAAGAAGAGGTCAATTTGATCAGGTGTAATTAATGTGTTAGAAACAAGTATGGGCAATGCTCCATACTTTGTGGTTACCTTCACTGAGAGACAACCGGGTCACATTTTGTTGGGACTCAAAATTTGGCAATGGCCGCCTATGCTTCTCAAACAGGATCTTTTACTGTGTACCCAATATAATGGTTGATGTGTTACCATGTCTGGTATGATGATGGTTCCACTAAGCAACAGTTGCAGTCTGGGTAGTGCAGACTCGATCAGCAGCTTAATTCCAGTTAGTTTCAACAGAAAATGGGTCCATCTACATGAGTGACCCAGAGGATTCAATTAGCAGTCACTATTTGTTTCCTTAATTAGCAGTGCCAAAGAGGGTATCTTTAATCTTCCAATCTCTAGTTGTTTTTTTGTTTTGTTTTGTTTTTTTTTTCAAATTTTTTCTTAACGTTTATTTTTGAGAGACAGAGAGAGACAGAGCATGAGTGGGAAAGGGGCAGAGAAAGAGGGAGACACAGAATCCAAAGTAGGCTCCAGGCTTTGAGCAGTCAGAACAGAGCCCAACACGGGGCTCAAACCCACGAACTGTGAGATCACGACCTGAGCCAAAGTCGGATACTTACCGACTGAGCCATCCAGGCACCCCAGTCTGTAGTTTTCTAAGTAACAATCCAATAATCAGGCCATGGCAATGACCCAAGAATCAGTAAAAATATAGTGAGTTTTACCAAGGGTAGTATTTGTCAGAGCTATAAGAACAGCCTTGAGTTCTGCCTACTGAATGAAATGACCATGTCCATTTTCAGTTCTGAACAGTTGGCCCTGAGGCTGAACAGTTGCAACTTCCCAGTGGACACCATTGGATTTCAGCTTAGCCAAACCATCAGTGAAACAACCCCAAGCATTATAGACAAACTCTGTGAACCAAGGGCCCCACTGAGCCAGCGACTTTGCTGCAGGTGGTGGAATGGAATAGCCGCCATTTTTTTTTTTTTTTTTTTTTTTTAATGTAGAGCCAAGATGCCTCTGAGGCCAGACCAGCTGCATTCTTGAATGTACCATTCCCATTACTGGATGCTTTTCACTTTGTTAGTCATTGAGTCTGAGTCGACCCACCCCAAAATAGAAATATCAAGTTATGGTCACAGTTCCCCCAGAGGTCAAGCATTCAGTTTCAACAAGAGCCCCAGTAAACTAATAGCTGCTTTTCAAAAGAGGTAAAACTAGTAGCTATGATGAAGAGGCAATGAGTCCAAACCCCAAGGGGCATCTCCAAGTGGAGGCTACCTCCCTTTGCCAGAGGCTCCAACTGGCAACAAAGTCAATCATGGAAACGTGTAGCTCAAAGGGACTGTTGACGATGGAGGGCCCCAGAAGTATTAGCACTTGTCTACATCCAGATCTTCCCAATCAGGCGAAGCCCTTTTTGTTCTTACGAGTATTTGCATACAAGCATGTAAAACACTAACACCAATTCTATATTCAGCAGTGGAACCCAGAACAGCAATACATTAAATAACACAAAGGGTTCCACCCCAGGGTTCGTGTTAACTTCCCTTTCCCACTGTGAACTCTGCCCCAACCCCATTAGTTGAATGTGGGCATACCCTCATCACATGTGCCTGTGTCCACAAGAACCACAAAAATTTGAATCCCTTACTTTCCCCGTTTTCCCCAACACACTGGATAGATTGTGGCCTTTTATCCTCTTTCAGAACAGGGAGATATCACCCTTGCTCTAATCTCCTTTCTCCTTAAACCAGCTGAGGTCAGTGAAAGAAGGGATGGGTCACAGGGGAGCAAAGAGGGCGAGGGCTGCACGTGGTAAGCAAATCACGTCCCAGTTTGGAGAGGGATGGCAGCTGCTTGCAAAAATTTATTTCGATTTTAGTTTCTCACTCTTCATGGAATCAGTCTGCTCGGCATTGTAAACCAAATCAAGGATGATAAGAGCTTTAATACCAGTCAGTCAATGCCCTCTCTGTGGTTTTCCATGGGAAATTGTTTCAGGAAAATTTTCTGAGGGGCCCAAAGCTTCCATAAAGCAAGTAGATCACTGCCCACTGCAAAACAAAACAAACAAACAAAAAGCTCTGAGGCCTTTTACCACCATCTTCAAACGGATCTAGGTTGACATGACGGACCACAGGACAGGCTGAGTCATAAGGTGGCCCCAAGATTCTACTTCTCTTTAACAAGCGTCCTGCACAACTCCCCCCAGTCTTCCAGGCAAATGAGCAAAGGTTCTAATGATTTGCCTAGGTTCTGCTTGTAGGGAGTGCGATTTTCCCTGCCTTCACACTCAGTGTAGGTATGTGCCTCTGTAACTGTGGTCAGAAAGAGGGCAGAACCTTCTGCCTGTTCAGACCGAATGTTAGCGCTAGTTCTTCTGAAGGGGTGGGCCTGAGGCTGTCCTCCCACTTGGAGAATTAGCAACAACCAGGGCACCATTTGGCTAGTGGTTTGGACCCCTTTCCTCAGCCTATAATTGCTTCTCTAAATTCCCATTAAGAAGAAATAAGATAGCAGGCCATTTATTGCCCAGTTGACCATACAATTTGATCAACATGTTTGCAATCATTTCCCATGAGCTTCCTGAAAATTCTGTTAACCACCCTGCAAAGCCTTCCTTCCTTTCTAGTACTCCAGTATTCCAGAAAGTGAGTAAAATTTCATTTGAAATATTGAGTGCCCTTTTACAAAAGTGTAAAACATTATTTTAAAGTACATTTCCTTTACACTGCCCTCACATTACTATGTGCATTACCTTTCTTATTTTATTTAGGCCTTTGTTTTTTGGATTGGTTGTGAAGGCCATATATGATTTTTATACTGAGAATAGAATTAATAATTAATTCTGTAATGAATAGTGCACATCCTGTTTTGAAGAAATAATATTTTGGGCAAAATTTCCATAAGAGATTTTTGTTTTTGCCCATAAGTTAGTTCAGAGCATCTGAGATCTTCCTTCCTTCCTTCCTTCCTTCCTTCCTTCCTTCCTTCCATTCTTCCTTCCTTTCTTGTGAAGTGACAGGCAAATTTGATGCCTCAGCATTTTATTTTAAATTCATTTTAGGGGTGACTTCAACATAGCTTGTTACTTCATTTTTTGTTACTGTACCTAATTAATGGGGATTTTTGTTTGTTTGTTTGTTTGTTTTTTGTTTTTGTTTGGTGTTTCACTACCTAATCTTATAGGCACAGTCTTACTTTACTCAAAAATCACTCTTCATTTTCTATTTCCCTCTTTCTTCCCATCCCAATTTTTTCTAGTCAGTTGTTGGCTTGTCCGATTGTAACTAGAGATACACTTGACATATTAGTTACTTGACATATTAATTTTGGCCACTTCTGGTATGCTTTCTTTTGCCAATGAAATTATTGAAATTGAAAAATTGGGTGGGGGTGTCTATGAGAGACGGAAGTCTTTCCCCTGGGCATTAAGTATTAAGCCAGTTTCTCTATCACATAACAAGAGGGAAGTGTTAAAACCAAAGTTCACGGCATGCAACTGGCAGAAGCAAATAAATGGCTCTCTTTAAAAATTTCACTTCAACAGCAATAAATCTCTAGTTAAATCTAAAAACAGGATTTTAAAATGGCAAATGAAAAATGTATCGATTTCAAATAGTAGCTCAAATGCATTTTTTTTTTTTTTTTTTTTTTTTGGTTTCTTAATTATCCTGTGAAATGTCAAGTGTGTTTCAGGGAAGCTGGTTAACATTGTCTGAGTTCAGCCATGGAATCAAAGAGTTTTTATTGCTGGAGGGGAATTCAGAGATTATCATTTTACACATATGGAAACCGAGATCCAGAGAAATGATGTATGTATAGTCCTGAATAAGCAGAGCTAAAACATAATTCCTCTTTCTTATACTCTTTCCACAATGATGCAATGCTACTGTGGTGACGTTCAGAAAGTAGAGCTGCAAATTCACATAAATTTCAAATATTTTAATTTTTTTGATATTTATTTTTGAGACAGAGAGGGAGAGAGAGACAGAGCATGGGGGAGAGGGGCAGAGAGAGAGGGAGACACAGAATCCGAAGCAGGCTCTGAGCTGTCAGCACAGAGCCCCATGCAGGGCTCAAACTCACGAACCATGAGATCATGACCTGAGCCGAAGTCAGATGCTCAACCAACTGAGCCACCCAGGTGCCCCTTCATCCCTTTGCAGAGTGCACGTGGGGGAGGGGCAGAGAGAGAGGGAGACAGAGGATCCAAACCAAGCTCTGTGCTAACAGCAGAGAGCCTGATGTGGGCCTCGAACTCACCAACCTGTGAGATCATGACCTGAGCTGAAGTTGGCTGTTTAACCGACTGAGACACCCAGGAGTGCCTCTCTGTCTCTTTCAGTGGCTCCTTTACTGTTAGTCCCTCAATGTGGAGGCTTCCTGTGGTTCTGTTTTTCTTTTTTTCTCTGAGTAAACTTGATCTTGCATAGCCTCAGACTGCTAGCTTTATCCCTAGCCCTCGATATACTTAGCTCTCATGCTAGCTCCACACCAATGTTCTGGACATCCTGCTGGAGCCCTCCAGCTCCTCCTTGGTTGTCTGGCGGCCGCTATATCTTTAACATATTCAAAACAACGCAAAATGTTCACATTTACCAAATGCGTGATTTGTGTTAAAAAAGAAAACTAAACTCTCCAAGTTTCTGTTCTCTCTCACCTGCAAAATGGGTTTCTTATGAAATTAAATGTGGAGAACCCAGCAGCTGAGAAGTATTGCTTTGTTGTCCGTTCTCAAACTGCTTCTCCTGTTGTGATCGGTTTTAAAGGTTTTTCCTCTACATAATGCTATCTTTGGGTTATAGTCGGCTCTTCCCCACTCTCATCTTTGCACCATGTCAATTAACAAATCCTATGATGTTCTATCAAAGAAGCTTCTTTCCATTTTGGCCTTTAAACCATCCTCAAGGTCTCTGTCTTAGTTCTGGTCTCATCATGCCTTTGGGTGGGTCTCCTTGGCTCTGTTTTCTTCTGTCTCTTCATTCCCCAGCATGGTATCAGAGTTATTGGCCTGCTCCACTACCTAAAAACACCATGCTGGCTTCCCAGTGTCCTCAGAATAAAATTATAATGTTTAGAATTCTCTAGCTAAGCAGTAAATTCCTTCACAATCTGGGCCTTACCTACTACTTCAGCATTATTGTTTGTCCCTCTTTGCTCTCTTGTCACAGTGCACCGGAATGGACGCACACACACACACATACACACATGCACACACAAACTCCCAATGTTTCTACCACACCCAAATCCCCTTGACATACCAAACGTTGTCAAGACTTTGTCTTGGGGCGCCTGGGTGGCGCAGTCGGTTGGCGTCCGACTTCAGCCAGGTCACGATCTCACGGTCCGTGAGTTCGAGCCCCGCGTCGGGCTCTGGGCTGATGGCTCAGAGCCTGGAGCCTGTTTCCGATTCTGTGTCTCCCTCTCTCTCTGCCCCTCCCCCGTTCATGCTCTGTCTCTCTCTGTCCCAAAAATAAATAAAAATAAAAACGTTGAAAAAAGACTTTGTCTTTAGTATACTATTCCCTCCATCTGGAATGCTCTCTCTTTCTCTCTCAACTGACAAACTCCTAACATTTAAGACACCAGTTTTAAGCAACCCAGTGCCTGCCTCAATTATCTGGGCAGAAGTTGCTCTGTTTACATGTTTCTGTATTGATCCTTTACATGACGGTCTTCTACCCACTCCAAATTTTGAACGCAAAGGCAAGGGCTATACATTTGTTTTCCCCTTTAGTACCTAGTACTGTGATTGTCACACAATAGACATGTAATAAACAGGTCACATAACTGTCATGTCCTGCTGGCATCTCAACTAAGATTTCTTTGGATGTTCTTTTGAATTTATTTTATAACAATCTAAGGATTTGGTCCTGTCCTCCATGATAGCTTCCCCTGAGGTTAGATTTAATTTTTAGGGAAATAATGTTTTACAGTCAAAATGTGGGGACAAAAATAAAAAAACAACAAAACCCACTCGTATGCATTCTGCCTCCCATCCGACCCATAGAAGCCAGGTAGATCCTTCCTTCTCAACACAGTGCTCCAAGAGCCACTATCAATGTAGGAAGTTGGCAGCTGATGTTTGGGATAACAAGTCATTAGAAAACTCAGGGTGGATATCACATGACCTGAAATTCTGGTCCCACTGTGTGGCTGACAACTCTGAGATGCAGGTGGTGGCACTTTATGTGGTGTCTTGCATGACATAAATATTTAGCAATTAATTGTCTATTAGTGAATGATGATTACTGAACTATTTTTGCCTCATTTTCTCTGCCCAAACAATAGGGCAGGTAATTTCCAAGCTACTTTTGATGGTTGGTGTAAGAATAAATATAACGAGCAATGTGAATTACCTGGGAAAAAGTTTAAAATCATTATAAAAAATAGTTTCATTACATAAAATATTATGTACAATGAAGTATTCAACTTGTAAAACTAATTTAGTGTCCTACAGTTGAGTTATAACAACTGGAAACATAGGAGATACTAGCATATTTTTTTAAACTTCGAATGTATATAATAAACAGCTGTAAGTAGAGTACAAAGAACTTTTTTTTCTGAACTGTTTGCAAAGAAATTTGCCAATAGAATGCCTCATCATGCCAGAATACTTTGGTGTATATTTCGTACAAACAGGAACATTCTACAGTTCCATGGCACAACCATAACAATCAAGAAATTCAAAATAATGCATTACTGCTATCTATTCCTCATGACATTAGATCCCCATTGACACTTGAAGCTTTTAGGCCAGTTATTTTGGTAAATTGGATTTTTCTGATGTTTCATTATGATTATATCTGACTTAATTACTCTCATGCAGAAATATAGAAGTGACAGAATATACTTTCCATCGTATCCTATCAAGCAATTCATGGTTTCAATTTATCTCATTACTAAGAATATTCACTTTGATAATTTTATCAATATGGTGACTTCAGGATTGTTCACTATAAAGTTATCCTTTTCCTTTTTGCAATTAATTCATAAGTATTTTGTGATGAAGTACTTTGAGACTATTGCAGTATGTATTTCTTCATGAAAGTTTTAATTTGTTTATTTACTTATGTCGGAATCAACTCCTGGATTCCTATGTGTTCAATCGGTTGTAGTATGCTGCTGTAATATGTTTTATTTTGTTTTTTTGACACTGGCATTGTCCCAGAATTGGCCATTTGGAGCCTCTCTGAGTTGGCTTTGGTGTCATTTTTACATTTCATTCTTTGAAAACTGTATTATTTTACAGCTAAAATAAATGTATCAGGCTTATCTTGTACTTCTGTTGCTCAACCCCTGAATCAATAATTTCTCCAAGGAATCATTTCTGGTTCTAATTAATGAAGCACTAAGTAGATTTCTTCTATTGGGGAATTGCCATTCCCAGGCCCTCAGTGGAAAAAACTGGGGATGAATGTATGAATACTCATGTACACGTATTTACAAATCTTATATATTATGTACATATTTATATATATTCTATATTATGTAAATATATTTATATTGTGTGAAACCATATGTACCATATGTGGAACCATAAAATGTGGAATATATATAGGTTATATATACATAGAGAGAGAATATACACATACACGTATATATGTAATGAGTTTGTATATGTACCTCCAATTGTAATAATAGTGATTATTCTATTCCTGAGTTGTTTTGGAAACAGCTTTTACAGACCCCCAATTGTAACATTTTCAGAATTTCTGCAAATTGGTTGTTAAACCACTTGTAGCTTGAAAATGGCCATGATGGGAATCTTTACACCATGGAAATTGTCAAACACTCCTGTCTATGTGTTTGATTTGCATATTTACAACTGATATATCCAATCTTATTTTTGAAGAGGAGACCAAATTTTCCAGTGACTTGCTATATATCTTCTCTTTGATATCACTGATATCATCCCATGAGCACCAACACCAGAATAGATAACCTGATCATCATCTCCCCTAATTCTGCTTCTATCCCTAATGTTCATCTTCTTATCATAGCTAAGAAGGCAGCTTTCCTCTCAGTTCCACAGACAAGGAATAATGGAATCATTTTTGATTTCCCCTTCATCTTAATCTTCCTAAATCTAGCCCCCAGGTTGTGTTGAGTCCATCTCTAACCTGTTTCTTATGACTCTTTTCTTTTATAATCCCAGTTATTCATTGGCTTATTTTAGGCTTTTGCTTTTTTCTTGCCCAGTCAATTGAATGTTTCTCTTTCATAAATTTCTTACCTTGAATGAGAGATAGGTACAATAATCAAATACCTTCTCACTTGTCTGAAATATATTCCAAATGAAAGTTATCAGTACAGAACAATATGGCTACACAAAACCTGATCAAGTATGACTTAAACAGTAAAAACAGTTGCTAACCTCACATAGGAAAGTTGGAGAAGTGTTCTCAACTTGGTATAGCTGTCCAATGCTATCATTAAAAACCCAGACTTTTTTTTTATCTGTTCCCTCTGCTATTCCCAACTATTGACCTTTTCCCTGACACTTGGCATTCTGTGGTCACAAAATGGCTGCCAGAGCATCAAACAATCCATCCTCACACCACAGAAAAGTCATGGCATAGAAAGTAGCCTCACTTGTCTGTCTGTCTTTCTTCAGGCAACATAGTCTGTCTCAGAAACTTCCCAGCTATCTTTTCCCTACCTCCTACTTTTCATAACTATGTTACATGGCCCCAGATCCCTTAAAAAGAAGTCATAGTCAGCCAAAGTTCTTTGGCTTTCCTAACACTTTTTTTTTTTTTTTCAAGTTTGAAGCTTATACCAACTCTACTGTGTTTCTACTGGGTAATGATACGTGGAGAAAAACCACATCTATTCTTTCTAAACTTGTTCATACCTCTTCACAAGGACCCAATTCCACCAAGATTACAAAATACGTGTTTATTAATTCAATGAGCATTCAATGAGTATTATTTTAAATACTAGGGTAGGGTAGTTAACAAAACCGGCAGAAATTCCTGCCCTAAAAGAGCTTACATTCTAGTGACATATCTGTTCTCCATTAGAGGAAATCTAAATCTAAATCAGCAGTTCAGAAGACTTTCCAGAATTACCTTAACTTACTTCCTGCCACTATGCTTTACTCTTTCAAAAACAGGAGCTGGGTGTTGATTCTGGTGTGTTTTGATTCCGACCTAAATTCTATTTTTCCTGGCTAATATTTCTTAGTTTGTGAAATGAACTTGGGCTTTTTCCTATTTTTAAGTACTAACATTCGCAATGCTATTTTTGCATTTTTGGGTTCATTTTGGTCAAGTATAGTGTTGAGACTTTTGTAGTCTTGCACTTTGAACAGCCACTCTTCCTTAAATTTAGTGTGTCCCACTTGAGAAGAAACTTATACTTTAAATGGAAACTTTTGCCGCACAACATGGATTTGGAAAAGTGCCACAGGAATGTTTTTAGATTGTATAGGACTTGGCAATGAAAATAACTGGTTGAAGAATGACATTAAAAAATAATCTTTGGATTTTGACACCTTATGGAAGAAAAGAGAAAATGTTATTCTATCGCTCTTTCTCCATGATATGGTTTTCTTAAAAAGGAGAACTGTATATGTTTAACTAAACAATAACTTACCCCTTAATGTCTACTTTAAAAGGACATTTTATCAGCTTGGATGCTTTGGAACAGCATGTAATAGAAAACACAGACTCTGTCTTAGTCCACTAGGACTGTAATAACAAAATACCACAGACTGGGTGGCTAATAAACAACAGAAATTTAGTTCTCACAGTTCTGGAGACGGGAAGTCCAAGATCAATGTGCCAGCATGGTCAGGTTCTGGTGAAGAGTCCCTTCTGGGTTGCGGACCGATGACTTCTCTCTGTGTCCTCACATGGTGAGAAGGATGAAGGAATCTCTGTACAGCTTCTTTTAGAAGAGCACTAATCCCATTCATGAAGGCTCCTCCCTCATGGTTTAATCACCTCCCATGGGGCCCATCTCCTAATATTACCACATGGGGTCTTAGGTTTTCCATGTATGCATTTGATGGGGGGCTAGGGAGATACAAACACTTAGCCTATAGCAGACTCAAACTGAGTTAAGAAATAAACATGTTACTTCACATAACAAGAAGTCCACAGGTTGGGCAGGCTGTATGCAAAGTGTCGTCCACCATGCAGCCAGGCCGTTGGGGACCCAGGGGTAGGACCACCTTCCTGTGACGCAGGTGGCTTTGTGGCGAGCCGATACCTCAATAAAACTGTATTCTTCCAGGAAGGAAGAAGTTGGAAAGAAAGAAAATGGTTGCCTATAAGTCAACAAAAAGTCCCAGCACACCTGCAACAGTAGAAAACGTTCTTCTCAATAAGGACCGCTACACTTTATCAACTAAGATACATATGATTGCTTTCCCCACATGATGTAATTCAATTTATTATTTCATTTTCTACAGTTACATGAATGTTCCCCAAGCTTCAAGAATAGGACTCATGCCTCATTGGATCTCTGTGATAAGTAGTTATCTGGCAGTATTTTTTTCTTTCTTTTTTTTTTTTTTTTTTTTTTGGTATTTTTTTTTTCAAGTGCATTTCTAAGCACTTTTTAACTCTTAATCTTGGCAACAACTCTTTGAGATAAGTAGTATTATTATCCCCAGTTTATGTGTACGTAAACTGAATGAATAAAATGAATGAGTAACTTGTCCAAGGTCACCCAACTAGAAAATGTATCTTTAACTGTTTGGAATAAAGGAAAACCAGAGGTATCTAAATATTAGTCAGATCATTTGCCCTGAAACAAGTATTGTCAACACACAGCAAGATTTTTGGAGAGCGTAAAATTTCCCTTCGAAAATTGGAAGAATCTTTTTGAAAAGTGAAATTTAAATTTATCTTTAGGACAAACTGATGCTATTAAGACTGCAATCCCAAAGGCTTTTTAGCTATGTAAATAAAAGATGGAAGATCTTTCTCTGAAACAGAGGCTGTTAAGGTAATTTAGCTCTGAGGAGTGGCAGTATTATGCAGGCATTACATTCCATACCATAAATATTGACTGAGTGAGTCCTCTGGGCCAGAGGCCACACCAGGCACTGGGCTTACAGAGCTGAACAACCAAGATGTGGTTCTTGTCCTCATGGAGCTTACAACCTAGTGGGAGACACAAAAAATACACTCGTCAATAAATGTTAATATGTTAGACGAGATGTTCCTACTATCTAGATATTTTGCCAGAAGTTCCAAGCCTGAGATATTACACACTCTAAAGGTGCTACTTTCTTGTTCAGAGAAGAAAGACAGGGTTTGAATTAGTGGTGAGTACATATAATACAAAACAAACAAATAAGGTAATTGTTAATTCCAAGGATACAAGTTATGTAAGGAAAGAAATGTAGTCGTGGAATATTACATATCTTGGCTCTAAACAGAGTTTACATAATTAAAATATTATAAGCAGCAATCACTGAGAATATACAAATGTTACTCAAAAGTACATAAATACAGTAAGAAAGAGAGACAAAGACAGAGAGGAGAGACATAGAAAGACAAAGAGAACAAAACAGATGAAGGGAAGATGGGAAGGAAATAAATAGACAAGACGGATGATAGGCAGGCAGACAGACAGATGGAAACTAGGGGGTGGAAAGAGGAGAAGTATACGTGTGGTGGGGACAGATAATAAAAAAAGCTCAGGTAAAAGAAAAGGATAAATCCACTCTTGCCTCCTGAGAAGATGATAAAATCTAAAATTTAAAAAAATAGTTAAAAATATACTATCTAGAGATGTGTAGATAAAAATCAAAAGAATCAAAAGAACTAAGCAGGGACTAATATTTGTGTAATGAGCTTTATAAACTAAATTTGAAATGTTAATAAAAATAAAATGAACTATGGGGCACCTGGGTGGCTCAGTTAGTTAAGCGTACAACTTTGACTCAGGTCATGATCTCATGGTTTATGGGTTTGAGCCCCGCGTTGGGCTTGTGCTGACAGCTCAGACCCTGGAGGCTGCTTCAGATTCTGTGTCTCCCTCTCCCTCTGCTGCTCCCCCACTCGCGCTCTCTCTTTCTCAAAGATAAATAAACAGTAAAAAAAATTTTAAAAAGTAGCAGGTGCTTTCTTAGCACAGTGGGCAGTGCATCAGTCCCATAAAAAATTAAAATAAATAAAATAAAAATGAACTAAAGGCAAATAATATATGAAAGTATTTTATAGCTGCTAAGACATTGAATCACATCAGTATTTTAAGTCATTAGAATTTTATGGAGAAGTCATGTTTCATTGTCCAAGAGAATCTTTGTTGTTTTTCCTTTTGGCTAATATCTGAATCTGTGTAACACCTACTAATTTTCCAAGTTTGCTCTTATGAATTGTCATGAACCATCACTTACTAACTGCCAAGTAGGTTCCTTTGGCCATGTGATTGGTTTAGCAATGTCAATCCATGATCAAAGGAAAACTAGGTTAGCTAGAATTGTATTGTCTTAACCATAAATTTTCAATAGTGTCCAAAAACAAAGGGAGTGCTGGGTGTATGGGTGGCTCAGTCAGTTGGGCATCTGACTCTTGATTTTGGCTCAGGTCATGATCCCAGGGTTGTGGGATTGAGCCCTGCGTTGGGCTCCGCACTGAGCGTGGAGCCTGCTTGGGATTCACTCTCTCCCCCTCTGGCCCTCTCCCCAGCTCATGCTCTCTCTTTCTCTCAAAATAAATAAATAAACTTTAAAAAATAAATAAAAATAAAAGCAAAACTTAAGTAAACTATGTATTAATTTCATATAATTAAAAATCTTGTGTAATTGTAATTAAAGTTTAGTAGGTGGCCTCCAATCCTCAAATGCAATATCTCTCTGTCTCCTTTAACTTCATTCAGTTACCTCAATTGCCTTTTGATGCCTGAAGTATTATCTAAGTGCTCAGCAGGGATCCACACTTGTTCAGTTTAAATTCCTGTGAATTGGTGCAAAGAAACTTTTTAGGGTGCTAGTGGGAAGTTGCTCTCACTAAGGGCAGTTCTAGGTGGAGAGATGAATTCTGCAGGAGAACGATGCCCAGGCATATTTCAACCCAACATTTATGCCATACTCACAGAATCCCACTTGGCCACCCACCCAGGTGGACAGTATTTTGAGTCAGAAGTCATTTTAGAGGTCCTTTTAAGAAATAACTTGTCAAAGTTTAGTTATATAAATCCTTGAAAATAACTAATAAAACTACTAACAATGACAGCTAACTTGTATAGGACATTTCTAAATAAATATAATTCTGTTTTTAAATTAGTCCCTCTTGCCAGTATATTGAAATGCTTGGAATTTTAAGTAAATCATCCTTAGGATCCCTTAACAATTTTGTACAGATGGAGGGCCACGTGGGTGAATATCTTGCATGCATGGGGATAAGATCCAGATGGCGAGAACGTAGAAAGGGTTGTTAGAAACATGTTGGAGGAGAGCATTGAAAACATCAAACACCGTGATTGTAAGCTATGGAAATAACTGTCCTAAACTCTAAAACAATGCAAAAATATGAAGATGTCAAAAACTCATGGCATTTTCATTTAGGCTCTCTGGACTGAAAATATTTGTATTTTCTGTCAAGAAAAGACTTGCTTGAATATATAAATATATTCATACAAACATGCATATTAGTAAACATACATATGTATGTAATCTATATTACATGTACAGTATATATTACATATATTACATACATTGTGTATACATATGCATACATATGTTTGTGTGTGTATTTGGAGATATATAGGCTTTTTAGAGGAAAATGTCATTAGTAAATGATAGAAAATATTCATTATTAAAATTTTATTTACTAATTTTCTTAATACCATCACCAAAGCTAGAAAATATAAAAATAAAAAAGATCATCATTTTTTAAACAGATGGGAAAACACTCTCTGGGGACATCCAACCAGACTGATGTTTTGTCTGCACCAATTTTTTTGCAAACTATTTGGCATTCCTTGACAAGCTTGGCTTGCTTCCCTTACATGTTCAACATCAATATCTATGGGCAACTACATATATGTTCACACAGGGGTAAAGGCTATGTCAAACATCTACCAATATATATCTGTAATTATTTCTATGTGGCATATGCTAGCTGCCTTATTTTCACTAAATACTAAGTTCTGTCAGAAATAGATATTTTTCTTATGTTCCCCATGATACACACATAGAAAATAGCACAGAATTTTTGTGACACTGTAGAATCAAATATGTATATATTTGAAATTATTTGTGTTTCCAACCACAGTTATTTCCATAAAACTGGCCATTAGGTTTCAGGAGATAAGTTTTCTCTTGAAATTTTAATTTCTTAGCTGTCATAATGTATTTATTTCAGAAACATCTTTCCTTTTAAATAAACAAGTATTAGGATATCATCTAAAGTCTGTGAGGTTTCAGCAGGATATTTATTACACAGATTTGGAATAAGGTGGTATTCTTTACATCAGATGACTTCACTCTTCGGTAACCCAACAGTAATGTCCAAGGTCAAATAGCCTCACTGTAGTTCATTTAAATACACACTTTTTCAAAAATAGTATGACATGAGGTTGGATCCTGATATTACATCATATAGAAAATTAACTCAAAATGGGTCAAAGACCTAAACATAAAAGCTAAGCTATAAAATTCTAGAAGAAAACATAGGGGAAAGCTTCATGACATTTCATTTGTCAATGAATTCTTGCAAATAACACCAACAAAGCCAAATATAGATAAATTCGACTATATCAAAATTTAAAAAAAACTTCTGTACATTAAAGAACACAATCAACAGAGTGATTTCCAAAGGCAACCTATGGAATAGAGAAAATATTTGCAGAGTTATTATCTCATAAGCAGTTAATATCCAGAATATGTAAAGAGCTACAACTCAACAACAACAAAGAATTAAAAAAATGGACAAAGGATTTAAAGTAGACATTTCCCCAAGAAGATTCACAAATGATCAACAAACATATGAAAAGATACATAACATCACTAGTCATTCAGGAAATGCAAGTCAAAACAGTGAGTAATCACCTTACACCCATTAGAACGGCTACTATCAAAAAAGAAAGCGAGTGTTGGCAAGGATGTGAAGAAATTGGACCCTTGCTGCATTGTTGGTTTAAATGTAAAATGGTGCAGCTGCTGTGGAAAACAGCATAACGGGTCCGCAGAAAATTAAAAATAGAATTACTTTATGATCCAGCAATTCTCCTTCTGAGCATATATCCAGAAGAATTGAAAGCAGAGTCTCAGATATTTTTGTACATCCATGTTCATAGTAACGTTATTCACAGTAGCCAAAAGGTGAAGCAACTCAAATATCTGCTGGTGGATGAATAGGTAAATACGATATGGGATATATTTACAATGGAATTTTAAAAGGAAGAAAATTCTAGCATATGCTACAACATGGATGAACTTTGAGGACATTATACTAAGTAAAATAAGTCAGTCTTAGGGGCACCTGGGTGGCTCAGTGGGTTAAGTATCCAACCTCAGCTCAGGTCATGATCTCATGGCTCATGGGTTCAAGCCGACAGCTCAGAGCTTGGAGCCTGCTTCGGATTCTGTGTCTCCCTCTCTCTCTGTTCCTCCCCTGCTCTCACCCTCTCTCTCTCTCTTTCTCTCAAAAATGAATATTTAAAAAAAATTTTAAGTAAAATAAGTCAGTCATAAAACAATAAATACTGTAAGATTCCTCTTAAGTGAGGGATCTAGGATAACTAAATTCACAGAAACAGAAAATCGAGTGGAAGAGAAGGTATTGGAGAGTTGTCTAATGGATATATAATTTCATTTTGCAAGGTGAAAAAGTTCTGGAGATGGGTCGCACAACAATATACTTAACACTACTGAACACTACAAATGGTAAATGTTATTTGACTACATTTTTTAAAAAACAAAGATACAATGAACAAGTGCTTTCCAAGGGAGTGATAATCCTTGCCTGTACTGTACTCCCATATACAGGGGGACAGAGGCTGTGATAGGCATTCTGAAGAAGAGACCTGACATGGTTTGGGGGAAAGCAAAAAGGAATACAGCGGAAAAACTGTCACCTCTGGGATCAGTTAAACTAGGGTTTAACCATATTAAGCATTGTTATGTGGAGCCAAGGTCGCTGAATAGAACATTCTGGTTCCTGGCTCTTCTGTGTTAAAGAGAGGCAAAAAGGTAAACCTTATAAGACTGTTTTGAAGATGAATTGATATGAGTTTGCTAATACAGAGCCTAGAATACAGTTCCCAATACAGAGCCTAGAACAAAGAAAGTACTAATATATCGTTGCTGCTATTGCTATAATTACTACTGTTCTTCAAAATGATCTGCTTCAAATCAAAATTGTTTTGAACTTTGGAAAATAAAGTAATAATATACCAGAGTTTATATTTAATAGATGGAAAAGTATGTAAGTTATTGAATCAATAAATTAGTGGTGAGTCTAAAAAAGTATAAATCCATCTCTGTTAGATAACTTTCTTAAATTAACAGTTTCTTTCCCTAATCAAATAAACAGTACTCATCGAAGACTAAGTCCCACATTTACTTATGCACAAAGGATAAACTGAAGATAGTCAGAAATGTTATAAATTTTGCGGCGCCTGGGTGGCTCAGCTGGTTAAGTGTCTGACTTCGGCTCAGGTCATGATGTCACGGTGTGTGAATTCAAGCCCCGCGTCAGGCTCTGTGCTAACAGCTCAGAGCCTGGAGCCTGCTTTGGATTCTGTATCTCCCTCTCTCTCTGCCCTGGCCCCCCTCGTGTTCTGTTTCTCTCTCCCTTTAAAAAATAAAATAAAATAAAATAAAAAAATAAAATAAAATAAAATAAAATAAAATAAAATAAAATAAAATAAAATAAAATAAAATAAAATATAAAATAAATAAAATAAAATAAAATAAAAATTTCAAAAAAAGAAATGTTACAAATTTTAAGTTAGTGAACATTGAAAGTTATTTAAAAAAATGATCATGAAAACCTGCACATTAAACTAGAAAAAAATGATTTCTCCTCTGTTAGTAACCGTTAATAGCTCAGCTCTGTGGTCTTTCCTACCTGCTGCCATGGAACAACTGGAGACCTCAGTCATCCTCTTCCCGTAGAATTCTTACTAATTATTGAAATACCTTTTATTAGGTTCCTTTGTAAAACATAACACTTGATTACTGAGCTTGTATTTATGTCACTCAGGGACCTGGGTTGGGTGTATATTTGGAGTCTCTAAGAGAAGTTATATTTGCAAGCAGATAATGGATGATGTCATATCCAGCCTCTAGTTGGGAGGTAAAATGACAGTTACATCTTTTCTGTATGGGTTTAAGATTACTCATTTCTTCATCCTTGCACTTGATAAAAATAAGATTGTGATAAAGATCAAAGTCACTCAAAAGGATTTTTTTTTAAGTATTAAGTTTTCACACTAGCTTTCTATAAAGTTCTTATATAATGTAATACAAGATCTCTCATTTGTATACATCACAATTCACTTTTATTAAGATGTCCTGAGGAAAAGATTAATTTAATTAAAATATTACTGGGGCATGACTGCTAAACATATGGTTTTAGATGGCTGACAAGATACTTTGCAGAAATTGAAACAACTACACCATTAAATCATACATTAACTGATGTATTTGCTCATGGCTACCTCTGTAAGCAAAAATGTAAACATCTGAAAACATAAAGGTGACATTCTTGAAGCACAAAACTTCTTTCACTGAGAATGTACACTTTCTAAAGTTAATACTGAGGCATCTTTGATTACTACCAGACCACACCGAATGAGAAAGTCAAGTTGTCAAGCCAAGCCTTTGTTTACAGAGCATAATCTAATTACCCAAGGATCAGTGTGGGAAAATAGGCCAGGATCTGACTTGACATCAGGGCACTTTTAATATTTCAGACAATCTATTTTACGTTCAGCCTCAGAGTGTGTGACTCGACCAAAAATGTTTTTGCAGAGTAACACAGAAATCAAGTTTGCCATCACTCCTGTGTATGTGTACCCACAGGGCCTTCACAAATAAAATTACTTACTTCCTACATGGTTTTCTAAGACATATTCATTATGCGTGTGAGCCTCTGAATTCAAGTAGAGTCTTGGCATCAGGAAGACTTCTCAAAGCCAATATGGAGATTAAGTACACCATGCTTGTTTTATATATGAATTGCCAGCATTTAATAAAGTTCCTGCCTACCTTCTGGACATTTATGTAGGGAGCCAAGAGAATAGGTTGACACTGCGAAGTCCCATCATCAGGGAAAGGACTGAAGGCATGGCTCTAGGGTTCAACATTCGTTTGGAGTTCCACCAATACTGTTTTCATTATAGTGAGCTTAAATAAGCATTAGCGGCCTTTCTATCAAAGAAATTAGTTCTTATGTGAATGGCCTATAAATAAGATTGTTATACAGTGGAATAATAGGAGCATATAATGAAACTTGATTTCCAGCCAAACAAACATATGGACATTAAAAATTAAACAAAGGAAAACGTGCATTATATGGGTCCCATGTGGGATGATTGAAGTCATCCACTAACATGTGTGTCTGGATTCTATCCATTTAGGAGCACAAGATTCTTTCAGGCAGGGGACTGCTCTTACTGTCTAGCGGTGTTGGATGTGAGAAGATGTGGTTTCCTGTGGGGAGAAAGAAGGGTGAGGCAAAGTTTTCAACAGTTACCACGGTTTTGTTCAACACATTTTTTTGGATAATGGGATACTAAGAATCAAGGCAGTATTAACAATTACAGCATTCAATGCTGTGTCCAAGCAAGTAATGATGCCTCTATCTTGTATGAAGGGTTATCTAACAAATACCTCCATAGTTTTAGTTATCTACATCAGGCCTCCTATTAATTTCATATATTCGCTTATAGACATTTATTCATTCAGTCAAAACCTGTATTGAGTATCTACCAATAAGACAATTTCTTAATAAATAAAAAGGATCACTTTATGTATCTCTACCAAAATAGTCCATTCATTCATATAATCCTACTAACAATACCTAGAAACACATACCTAATCTTCTGTGATAGCATAAAGGACCAAAATAACGAACTGAATTATAGTTGAATAATCCACTTGAACTTTTTATGAACTTTAAAATCCATGAAATGCCAGTTGAATATAAGAGAAAACACTTTATAGGTTGTTTATTTTTTTTCATTTAACACCTAAAACTATATGGGTTCAGAGAAAACGCTATATAGAAAGTGATGCTGCTAATTGAGTATTTTGAGAACAGAGGAAATTAGTGGCTAAAACAAAATAAAGTCAGGTCAGCACAAATGAATATGCACACCCGCTGGAAATTTTCTACTACAATTGAGGTTGAGAAAATTTTGAGTGAGCTATTATGCTAAATAAATCATCAGTGGAATAAAACACAGATTTTATAAGCCTCCAATTTCACTATTTTATATTTTCTTTCCAGTACAATGGAAAATTCTTTTTATTTTTTTCAGGTAATGTTATTTTGGGGATTATATTGACCAAGCCGTAGCTCTTAACAAAGACTCAGACCTTTGTGTGGGAGAAAAAAGTGGTAGCGAGAAACTGACTACACTTACCAAAGATTTTGTCAACACATTTTATTGGATAATGGAATGCCATACATCATGACATTGGCTGTATTAGTAATTACAACCAATGGCCTTATCTCAGAGCTGTAATGATGGCTCCATTTTATACACAGTCATATTAGTTGTCTTACTGATGGGTCCAGTTTGACCATAAACTTTCTACTACTCTTTTCTCCATCTCCCCTCTTCCCTTTGGTCTTTTTATTCTCTAGATTTTTCTCAGCTTAGACTTTCCTTCCTCCAGGAATTTTGGGAGCACCAAGACTGAGTTGGGCTTCCCTGGATTTTCTCAGAGTACCTTGTACTTCCTCCTTCATTTCACCTGTGTTCTAATTTCTTGTTTAATATTTGCTCACCTGTCTAGCCACACACTCCCCGCTGTATGCTGTATGAGGGCAGAACTATCTCATTTACCACTCTCTCCTCAGCATCTATCACAATTCCTGGCACATAAACAGTGCTCAGCATATGTTTGCTGAATGGATGAAATAATGAGTGAATGAAAAATGAATGAATTGATGTATGAATGAGAATCTGTAGACCTGGCTTCTAGATGCTGCTATTAACCATTTGTCTGGCTTTTGGCAGATCACTCACATCTCTCTGCCTTTGTTTCCTCAAGTTCAAAATGAGACCAGTAGGCAAAATGACTTCTAAAAACTTTACAGACCTCAGTGTATTTGGTCCTGTGATGAACACTCCCTTCAGAATACCACTTCGCTTGCCTGATGAATGTTGTTCTGGACTTCATATGCCACATCGAGGGAGAATTGCTTCCATAAGCGAATGTGTAGTTAATAGCCCAAGTGCACCCCATTTGCTTAGCTTTTGAAGCAAAGTCTTGAACTACCACAGACTCTGTACATAGCATCTGCTGTGCAATGTTGAGACTACCACAGAAAATCAAATCGTAGTTAATAAAATACAGTGGGGTCCTATTTTACCTATCCCAGAACAGATAAATTACAATGTAAACTTCATCTCATGTATATTTTTCATTAGCCATTAAAAAAATAAGTCTACTATAAACAAGACAATTGGAGTACGAAGATGAACATATAATCTCATTGTCATCATCAGATAAATATGTTTTGGCCACTGTCTATATGAATTCAAACAGAAAAAAAATAGAAAGAAAAGAATAATATGGTGGATATTGAGTATAGAGAGAATGACCTTGAGAGGGTGTTCAAATATGCATGGATTATGTACTGGTGAGGGTCTGTCCCAGGAAATTAGTACATCAGGAGAATTATTTTATCTTTTGATTTGTGTCTTAACTGGTCTGTTCCTGACCCAGCCAGGAAGACTGTCAGATAATAATAGCTAATCATTCATTCAGAGTTTACTATGTGTCAGGCACCATGACAAGAAATGTATTATTATTTCCAGTTTGCACATTAAGAAATTATAAAATATATGGGAGTACAGTACAGAGAATTGAGAAGAAGTTATCTGAATAAAGCCCAAGCATGTAGTTACCATGTGTAGTGCCTCTGCTAACTGCTTGCTATGGTTATATTTCCAGCATTCAACATAGTTCCACTAATCATATATATGATTAGTGTTAGTAAATGGATGAATATATGGGATTCCAGAAGTAGACAGAGGCCAGAGAAGGCCTTTATCAGAGAAATCAGAGAAGCACTCTTTTACAGCATAGAGAAAGGATTTTGTGACAGATGTACATTTGTGACTTGCAATGTAGGGTGTGTGTGCATGTGTGTGTGTGTGTGTGTGTGTGTTCTCTTGTGCTAGCACATGTAATAATCTTAAAATGATAAAGTCTAAACTTAAAAGTGAGATTTCGGTATTATATTCCAATTTATAGCCAAACCAAATGTGACAGGATATAAACTCCTGACAAGTTAGGATTGTAATGGAAATCTTGGCAGTTCTTCAAGTATGTTTCTAGAGTATATTGTAATATTTTAACTCTTCGTATTTATGCCTGGAATACAGTTAAATTACAGCATTTGCTCCACAGGCATTTAATCCAATAATTATAATTGAATCTATTCAGTTGCTCATTTTGATGTGATCCCTGGGCTTTTCTCTACTCACCAGACAGTATTCAATAGATTTGCAAAAGATTCATTAATATAAAATATTTTTAACCAGGGCAAGAAAAGGGTCACAGTTTTTCCAGTATCATTAAGCACTTGTCAAACAATGACTCCGAATGGGAAAAGATAATTCGATGTACTATGAAATCTAGAGGTCCTAGTTTTAAAACATATGAACAAATATAAACTGGATTCTGTGGCATACCACACTATAGTATAGTTCGTATGGCTTCATAATGCAGTTGTGAAAGAATCACTGATGGTAAACTCTGATATTACTAGTTCCTTTGTATATCTTTCTGGGACTAAGAATTGGCAATGTTAGTAAATTAGTGAAATGTACCATGAAAATAGCCTAGAGGTGGGGCGCCTGGGTGGCGCAGTCGGTTAAGCGTCCGACTTCAGCCAGGTCACGATCTTGCGGTCCGTGAGTTCGAGCCCCGCGTCGGGCTCTGGGCTGATGGCTCAGAGCCTGGAGCCTGTTTCCGATTCTGTGTCTCCCTCTCTCTCTGCCCCTCCCCCATTCATGCTCTGTCTCTCTCTGTCCCAAAAATAAATAAACGTTGAAAAAAAAATAAAAAAAAAAAAAAAGAAAATAGCCTAGAGGAAGTACAATTTATAAATGTGTGCATACTGAAATTACATGTTTTTAAAGAAGCATAGAAAAACCCTTAGAATTATCAAGGCATTACTTTAAAATGAAACTACCCATGACACAATGATAGACCTAGGGGTTTACACTATTTTAAAAGATCTTCTATGAAATGTATCAGAGTAAAAATTCCTTGTAAAGTGGCACAACTATGGCCCAAATGCTTAAGCTGGGACATATTCAGATTCTTAAGTGTATTTGCATATAAATAAATTCTCATTTTTATTTAGGGTTTTTGAAAATATTGTTAAAATATAAACAGAACTATATTATCAAGATGGAAATCAAGTGGAAATAACTTTTCCTCTCTATGATTTTTTTATGTTTTTTTAATTGTTTTTTAATGATTTTTTAATGTTTATTTATTTATTTTGACAGAAAGAGAGAGAGTGCATGAGCAGGGAAGGGGCAGAGAGAGAAGGAGAGAGAGAATCCCAAGCAGGTTCCATGCCCATCACGGAAACTGACATGGGGTTTGATCGCACAAACGTGAGACTGTGACCTGAGCCCAAATCAAGGGTTGATGCTTAACTGACTGAGCCACCCAGGTGCCCCTACTCTATGTTTTTAAATTACAAATCCCAAGTTCCCCAAAATGAATATTTCAGAGGTAAGTTCTTATATTGAATTGTATTCAATAGTTCAAATAATATTTATTAGAGAGAGAGAAATGAGTTGACCTCTGAGAACAAAAAAAATGGGTAGTGTTTTGTGGTAAGACTGCCCAGATGTTTCAAATTCTGTTCTCTCTTCCTGTTCATTAAAGAAGATCACATAACCCTCCCCCAATGGCATGTGGGCACTAAAGATGTTTCATCGCTTCTAGACCTGACCTTAGAATGTTCCTTAAGATCTTTCATGACGTTTCCCCTGTTGACATGACATGGAGTGCAGACATCCATGATGGTAAAGCCTCAAATATAGGAGAATCCTGGATTTCTGAGTGTCCACTTGGAGGGAAATCACCATGGAGAACTTATCCCACCTACATAAGACTATGACACAAGTGATAAGTACGATATTATTGTATCGTCTATTGATATTTGGAACTGACTTACTATAATAGCTAGTTTTAATTATCCTAACATACACAGAAAGGCTTCTATCCAGTGGGGTGGATAGTGAGACAAAGACCTAAATTACAGGGCATTGGTTTAGCACTTGGGCATGAGCTCTGCAGAAACAAAGCAGACTGGATGGCTAGAAATTTTTAGCCTCCTTGAGCTGTAAAATCCAGTTACATTTAGAAGCTAAAGAATAAGAGATGGGACCTCTGAGCCACACTGGCTCAGTAAAACTTTCAATTTCATAAGGTGACGAATAGCTGTCAGTGGAAGAGACCACCAGTCACTACCTGAAACAAACAAACAAACAAACAAAGCTCTGAATTTATTGCTTACTAAGAAGAGGAGAGCGGTATATAATCCATGAGCAGAGACTTGCCTCATGTACACAGAGTTTAGGGCAGCACTGAGTTCAGGAACTGGCAGGCCTTCAGAAACAGAAGTTGGAGATTGATCCCTAGTGGCAAAATGAGTAATACTGTTGTTGACTGGCTATCTTTTAGAAGGGTGTGCATTGGAGTGAGGGTGTTGTAGATTGGCTTTCCAAGTGCGATTACAGAGGCAAAGTTGTCATTTCACTGATTTAAAACCAGTACAAGTTGTTACTCCTTGCTATGGCCATAAAACAATTAATCTTTTCCTAGGGGATTAGGAACTTTTTATTTTCAGTCTAAGATGAAATTTTTAAAATATGTTTTTCTCACTCATGGATTTCCATAGTCCTAAAATAATCACTATTCAGTTGAGAGACAAGGGCATCAGATAGAGGAAGCAAAATAAAGCAATCTAAGGACTATATCTGGAAAAGAACATTAGGTATGCTTATTGACAAGTTTCACTGAAACAGGACCAACTGGATGTAAGTCAAATAGGTTAAAAGCCTACTAAGTTTTTGAAGGAATTGTATTGTGAGAGAAACCATGAACATGGCCTTTCATCAACCCTAGTCCTCCAACTTTCCACGACCACAAGGTTGGCATATACCTCAATGTCCACCTCCAATAAGTCCAAGGAGAGATACAGACCACAAAGAACATACAGGAGAGCAGAACCAGGGTCCACGGAGAATAATAGACAAAGCACCCCCTTCCAGAGAACAGAAGCAGGGCCTATTTAGACAATTTCGACAGCAGGGACTTTCACAATGTTTGCCTTGCTGAATTTTATCACGGCTATGGAATAGCAATTGTCATGTGCCTTCCACTCTTTCTTTTTCTGAATGGGAGATTTTAATTATCGTTTACCAGTCCCTGCTCCATCACTATATATTGGTTGAGGGCATGGGGTCCCCACAAAATTGATCCCAAGTGAGTCTCTTCATAAAAACTATTAGAGAATAATACTGTAGAAAAAAATATGTATATATCCATGAGGAAGAAGAGGGATAAAAAAATATGTTAAGGAAGTAAATCAGTAAGAACTTATTGTTACAACTAAGTATTGCTTGGGCATCCTTGGGTGGCTCAGTCAGTTAAGCATCCAACTCTTGATTTCCGCTCAGGTCATGATCTCACAGTAAATGAAATTGAACCCACTTCCAGCTCTGCACTGATAGCCTGAGCCTGGCCGGGATTCTCTCTCTCCCCTCCCCTGCTCACACTTATGCACACACTCTCTAATTCTCAAAAAATAAATAAATACACATAAAAAAAACCCTAAGCATTGTTTTAAAAAAAGTTCTAAAACTAAAATCTCATGATATTCACAAGTTATTTAGAGATGGACAAGTAGCAGTGGAAGTTAAAAGGAAGTTTGTGGAACAATTTGTTGTTGCATTTACAGTTTTTCTCCATCAGGCATGCAATTTGGGGCTTTGTACTGCAAAGGCACCCTAGTCCCATGTGAAGTAAGGAGCACCAATGTGTGTCAGACCAGGCATCTGCAGGTTGTGTAGACCAGCTGTCCCATATTGTAGACCTCTTTACAAAAGCAACGAGGGACAGAGAAGAGAATTGGTGGGAGGGAATGCTAACCTCTTGGATCCACATGGTTTGACTATCGGTTTTGTGCTCCCTAAACATGTGGTCCTGAGATGGTTTTACATTTATTAATTACATGTGTTCTGATCACGGCTTTAAATTTTCGAGAGGTAAAGATTGGCTTCATCCACTGCTATGAACTGAATGTTTATAATCCACTCCTCAAATTCATATATTGGGGTCCTAGTCCCCACTGTGATGGTATTTGGAAGTGAGGCCTTTGGGAGGTAATTAGGTTTAGATGAGGTTATGAGCATGGAGCCCCATGATGGGATTAGTGTCTTCATAAGAAGAGAAAGAGACCAGACCTCTCTCCCTTTCTCTGTCTGTCTCTTTGTTTCTCTGTTCCTCTGTCTGTTTCTGTTTGCTTCTCTCTCTGTTTCCTCCATGTGAGGATAAAGCAAGAAGACAGCCAGCCATCTATAAGTCAGGAGGAGGGTTCTTACCAGAACCTAATGATGCTGGCATCCTGATCTTGAACTTCTAGAAATGTGAGAAATCCACTTTTGTTGTTTAAGCCACCTATGGCTTAAACTATGGAATTTGTTACAACAGATCAAGCTAACTGAACACTCACAAAAGGATAATGAACTTTATTTACAAACAAATTAAAATTAATGGAAATGTCTGTTTTTTATGATTGAAGCAAAGAAACAACACAGTAAAATTTTTGCAAACCCAAAAGCAACGGAGAAAACTGAAAAGCCTGATGTCTGGAACACCTGTCTCTAGGAATCAATCTTGATCACAAAACTAAATGAAGCCTAGAGTGTTTTAAGACTTATATTTCCATCTTACTATCAGAAAGGAGCAATGGAGCAGTGGAATGAAAGCATAATAAAGGAAGACCAGCTTCATTAAGCTAGAAGAAGAAAGGGATTTCCTTAGGAAGAATGTTGAGATTTTAGGCAGATGAGGCAAATGCAACAAAGAAAATGAGATCTGATAGCATGGGCTAGAATTATGGAAAGGGAAAACATATCCAGGTGTAGCTACTTAAAATAATAAAAAAATGTGGGGAGGGAGAAGAAGGATTTTAGTTACTTATATATCAGAAAGAGTGATTAAGGCTCAAAGAAATCTACCAGAGAAAGGCAGGCAAGATCTCATAGATCAGACTAAAAAGAATTCCCTGGAGGAACCATAATCAGGAAACTATTGGTATGGATCCTCTTAAAGTTATTGATAGAGCCAATAAGTCCAATTGGAAGACGAGCCCTTGAAAATTAAGCATTATTAAGGGACATTTGGATGACATGGTTATAGTAAGGGGGAAGCAATTATTGCCTATGCCTCCAAGAACCATGCCCAATAAGAAGGACAAAGGAAGGCACAGGGAAGTTAAAACACTCAAAGGAAAGCCAGGCAGTGTAATGACTAACAGAGTGGGCCTGTGTTAGAAGTGGGTTTGAGGGAGGGTACCTCCTGAGTAGAATTACTCAACTTCTGCCATTAATGTAGCATAAATTATTTAAGCCCTGGAACATTCCAAAATGGAGGGGGGTTTCTGCCTTGTGGAGGACATGGTGGAGGGATAGGTCCTGATAGGCAAAACCTCAGAAGCATCAAGAGCCCTTTTGGTGAGGAATGTGCAGAAGGGGATTCTCCTGCTGATACACATGGAGAAAATGTCCCTGAGAGTCATGTTTTCCTGTTCCTACAATTTCATACAGAGGCCACTGAAACATCCATGATTCAGGCCTTAAAATGTTTATTTGCCATAAATTTATTATTCATTCATTCATTTAGGTATAGACCTTGAGAGAGCTCTTCAGTATTGCATTACAATTTCAGAATTACAGGGCAAAAAGGGGAAATCAAGTTACAACTTAGAAGCATTTGAATCCACTGGGCAGAGAGGATTTAGCATTCCAGGATGGCTCAGACAACTCAACTTCTGGAGTCCTAAAGGCACTTCATCAATGCTCTGCTGTAGTTGCAGATGGAATCCCAGTTCCACTCAGGTGCTGGAGTGAGAGGAGTAAACTGGGGCGAGTGGTTTTCAGATTTAATGATTGTGAACTTAACCTTTTCCTGCATTTTCACTTAGAGCAAGGAAATTTTTACTTTATCAATTTTATCAAACCCGCAGATTTGATAACAAAAGAAATTTCATCATCAAATTTGAAGCATCTCTACATTGACTTACTATGGACGACCAGAGAATCCATTATTGTATCATTTTGTTTTATGCATTTGCTCTGGTAAGCTATATGGACCTACGTGTCTCCACATAATTTGGAATAGGGAATAGAGTAATGGTAGAGTGATCAGATCACTATCTTCAGATAGAACCGGGCTTGCCGTTAGTTTGATTAGTACAAACTCCGACCCATGTCAGCAACAAAATCTAAACTGCACACTGTAGAATGAGGTAGATACACAAGAGAGGTTAGGGGTCCATGAGGACAGGAGCTGGACTATCATGAGGGAGTGTGTGTGTGTGTGTGTGTGTGTGTGTGTGTGTGCGCGCGCACGTGTGTGGCGAGGTGGTGGCTAGTCATACCTCTGGTTTATTTTAAGCTTAATGGTTAAGAAATGAAAGTACCAGAGAACGTTCGAAAGGAACTGCTTTTCCCTTTGCCTTCTGGTTCTCTAAACCCTTTGGCTAGCACACAGTTCTGGCAGCTTGCCCATCTCTTTCTTACCTGCTCCTGAAGGAAGACTGAGTTATCTGATTGATGGATGGCATCCATGGTCCGGGTTTGTCAACTGAAGGGAACTGATCCACCGGCGGGGAGCCCCAGATCAATTTGAGACAGGAATTCTGCTCTAATTCTGGATGTTTCCGCAGGCAGGCTAGCCCAAGTTCTCAACTTGAAATGGAGGAGCGAGTTCTTTTCATCAAGAGATGTGAAGTCGTGTTACCCAACTGATCTTATTGGGAATAAAGCTGATATTTTCATCTCCATCTGGGTCTGATTTCTCAAATGCATCTGAACGTGAGAGGGGAAGAAAACAATATTAACTGCTTCCCTAAACATCAACCCCCCTCCCTATGTATCCTACGTTATTGCCTCAGCTTGGGGTGACTGACACCAAAACTTTCCCCCTTTAGGACAAACAAATGCCTAACTGACAAGTAGACTTAACCCTAATTTACATTTTCCATAAAAAAGGAAGAACATGCAGTGGAAAGGCAGAAACGTACGGTGAGTCACAACTACTTCGGAACGCTGGGTCCATCGCTATGTGAGCATGCGCACAGCAAACCATCTCTGAGCTTTTCTCTAAAAAGCAGCTAGTATTGGGCACAGTTCAACAATTGATTATTCTTTTTAGTATTAGTAATAACTTCTTAAGCAAAAGCAAATTTTTGAGATAACGTTCCATAGTTTCTAGGTCATCATATTAATTCCTTTTAGTCCAGCCTTTGCCCCTGAAGAACGAGTAATCGAATCCGAACTAAAGAAGTTTTGCTTTATTTGCTAAAAAAAAAAGTGCAATGTAAAAAATCGTATAAAGGAACATCTGTCAAGGGAAAGTCATACGTTCTTTACTTGGTAAAGTTCTAGTTTGTGCTCCGTTATTTATGGGACAGGTTTAAGATCATGTTGGGTGGCCCAGCTGTTCCTCCTGTGCATTAGGAATGTTGGGCCCTGCATACTTCTTAAATCCAAAAGCAATAGCTCTTTCCCTTATGATCCAGCTCAAGATGGAGTTAGAGTTGGTTGGACCAAAAGTTGAGCAGGGCCATAAACCAAAGCTGGGCTTTGCTTCTTCTGGTTTGCATGCTTTCTGTGGTTTATAGCGTGATCGGTAACCAGGAGAGCTCCATACAAGCAGCTCATTGCATCTGGGTAAAAATGTATGCAAAATTATAAACACTGGCAACAGCCTCAGCTGAGAGGAGGCACCATGTTTATTCAAGGATATGGCATGATAGTAATCCAACTTCTGGCATATGATTTATTTTTTAAGGCCAAAAGTCAAATGACCCACGTTAGAAGGCTTTTATTGAAGCCTCAGGCATGTAGTGCTCATTTGATTTTTAGAAGAAATCAACAAGACGCGTAGGTGAGTAAAGGGGGAAAGGGTAGAGAGGGTTAAAAAAAAAAACCTCTTGCTAACATGAAATCCATTTTAGAGATTTTTTTTTAATCTTTGAAAAAGTGATATTACTGGACCAAAGGATAGCCTCTCCATAAAGAAAACACTATACCACTTCTCAAAGTCATTCTTAATATGCATCTAAAGTTTCATTGTTAAAGAGTCAAATTTTCCAAATCAGAGAAAAGTATTACTTCATGGTTCCCAAGTTTCCAATCACTTAACGTATGAAACATTGAAGTTTAAGAGTCAAACGCTCCAAGTGAAAAGCATCTGTTTGATGTCGGCAAGGTCTCTGACAAATTCAGTGTTAAAAGACTCTTTGTGCTGTTCTTTGAAAATATATCACTTTGTAATAAATCTCTGGGCTCTGACACACTCAGTGATGAGGTTTGCTTTATAGACTTATGCAAGAGGATCTGTTCACCGCACCTGGCTCTCTATGAGATGAGAGTGGCAGATTTTAAAATCTAAATTAACATACAGCTTCACATTTAGGTGCTGACCTAAGGATCTGTATTTTCTTTTCATTCAGAACATACATTCCCACAAGAGTCAAAGCTCCTGGCCTTTCCAACTTTATATTTCTTTTCCATTTATGGAAAAGAAGATACCAAATTGTAAAAGAGGCAAGAGATTAAAGCTGCTGAAATATTACCTATGGAAGGGGCTGACTCCATGTCATTATGGTGCATGGATTGCGAGATTGTTTGTACAATTATTTCAGCCACTGCGGGGGCTGGTTGATTTGCACAGAGAACGAATTCAATGTGAGATATTCTATTTTGTGGTTGTTTCAAGGCATGGAGGCCATGGTAAAAATGGGTATCTTACTCAACATTGAGGAGTATTGTGATGGTCAATTAGTAACACATTTCATTAGGAAACTTGTATTCTATGTTCACTATAGAATCTTCAGATAACACAGATAAGCACAAAGGAAATGAATCCCTCTGCTAGAAATAGTCACTTTGGCATACACTGATTTCTCTTACACACACACACACACACACACACACACACACACACACACACGCTCATGAGCTGGCTCAACATGTGCCTTATTTTTTCCAGTATCTGGCCTTTATAAAAATGGGATCATCTTATTTGTAGTCTTTCTTTTATCACCTAACATCACTAATGTTTTTCAGATTCATCCATATTATTGAGTGTAATTCATTCCTGTGTAATATATTTCATAGTGTTAAAATACTACTATTTATATGCATTCTGCTGATAGCTATACATTTGAGTTGTTAAGAGGTGTGTGTGTGTGTGTGTGTGTGTGTGTGTGTGTTGTTTTTATGAACACTACTGACATGAACATTCTTGTGCATGTCTCCTGATAAGTGTACAAGAGTCCCTATTGTGATCCAGAAAATACTGGATCATAAATTACGCCAACGTTTGGCTATGCAATAAAATATCAATTTATTTCTCGAAGTGGATTATACCCAAGACTCCCACCCAAAGTATATAAAAGAGCATTAAAGTTGTGATTGTTTCATATGATTACTGGATTTTTTCTTTTTTCTTTTTGTTTTAGCTATTCTTACTTGCGGGGGTGTCATGGTATGGCATTGGGCTTCAATTAGCATTTCTCTCATGACCAGTGAAGCTAAGCACCTATTCATGTGTTTAGTAGACATTTGGATTTTTTTTTTTTTTTTTGCAAAATGTCTGCACATATCTTTTACCCACTTTCTACTGGCTTTGTATTTTACTTAATGAACTGTGGGAATTTGATAACACATTTTGAGCTTGTTGTTGAATAAATTGGTGGCAAACATTTTCTCCCGTCCTCTGATTTTACCATCCCACTCTTTTTAGGGTATCTTTCGATGAACAGAAACTCTTACTTTTAATTTAACCAGTTTATTGAATGTTCCTGTTTTAGCTGGCACATTTTGTGTCTCACCAATTGTGTTCAAAAATATATTTGCCTTCTCCAAAGTCACAAAGATATTTTCCTATGTTCAATTCTGAAAGTTTAGCTGTATTACCCTTTATAGTTAGATCTACATTTTCTCTGAAGTTGATTTTTGTGTGTGGTGCAGTAGGATTCAAGATTCGCTTTTTTCCATATAAATATTCAATTTACATAGCATCATCTACTGAAATGACTATGCTTTCCTACCACTCCCCTGTTACTTTTGTCAGAATCTGGTGCCCATACATATGTGAGTCTGTTTCCCTCGGTTCCGTTGGCCTATTACATCAGTGGCTCAAAATATTCATATTATTTTATAATAGGTCTCATGCTGGTAGCATAAATCTTCCAACCTTTTAATTATTCTTGTAGTTAGACTTGACTGTTGCAAGCCCTTTGAATTTCCTTTTAAATTTTAGAACCAGCACGTCACTATCCACAAAAAAGTTGACATTTCGGCTGGAATGTATTGAAGTTATAGTTCAATTTGGGGAAAATAAACATCATTACAATAATGACTTTTGCTTTTAATGAACATGGTATATATTCCAATTATTTAGGATTACTTTAGTTTCTCTTGATAATGTTTTGAATTTGTTTAATTATTTTTGGTATTTAATGTAGAGGTATTATATTTACTCACAGGTGTATGCTGATTTTTTATTTAAACATAGTTTTTAAATTTAATTTTGTCTTTGTTTGTTGCTAGTATACAGAAATACAATTTGTTTTATTGATCTGGTATAAGGCAAACTTGCAAATTTCACTCATTAATTGTAAGAGTTTGCTTGTACATCATTTGGGTTTTCTATGTTTAAAATCATTTTGTCTCCAAAATTGCAATTTTATTTCTTCTTCTCCAATTCTGAAGGTCTTTTATTTCTTTTCTTGCCTGTTGCACTAAGTAGGATCTCTAGTTCAATGTTTGAGCTAGAGTAGACAACAGTCCCATTGCCAATATCAAGGGAGGAATCTTCCAATAAATAACAAATAAAATGATGTAGGGATTTTATGGATACACTTCATCAGATTAAGGAAGTTTTCTTCTATTCCTAGATTCTAAGTGTTTTTAATCATGAATGGATGTTAAATTTTATTTTTCTATTAGAAAGATGATAAACATGAAAGAAAATCCACATGATCTTTCTCCCTTTTCTCTGAATGTGACACATAACATCGATTGAATTTTGAATTTTAAAACCCATTTGGTCATGATGTACTATTCCATTTATGTATTGATAGAATTGGTTTGCTAATATTTTATTTAGGATTTTTTCATCTGTTTTAATCAGATAAATTTGCCTGTAATTTTCCTTTTTATAATGTTCTTATCAGGGTTTCCTATCAAAGTTTAATTGCATCATAAAATGAGTTAGGAAGTGTTCTTTTTTTCCTATTCTCTAGAAAAGTTTTTATAATATTGGTTTTATTACTTCCTTAAATATTTGGGAGAATTCACAAGTGAAACCATCTGGGCTTAGAGTTTTCTTTGTGGGGAGGTTACTTAATAACGAATCCAATTCCTTAATAGGTAAAGAACTATTTTGATATTCTATTAATTTTTGTGTTAGTGTTGGTAGGTGTATTTTTCAGGAAATGTGTACTTTTATCTAAATTTTCAGATTTATTGGTATATAATTGTCTATAATTTTCTCTAATAATATTTTTAATATCTATACAAAGCCTAGTAATGGCCATTTTTATCAGAAGGCTAATTTGAAGTCTTTTTAGTCTTGCTAATTTTCCTTTTGAAAGAACCATCTTTGGCTTTGTTGATCCTTCTGATTGGATGTTTGTTTTCATATTTCACTAATTGTTGCTGTGACCTTTATATTTTTTTTCATCTTCTTCTTTATTTGATTTATTTGCTGTGATTTGTCTATTTGTTTTAGATATTCAACTGTTCCTTTAAGCTTTTTTTCCCTACATATATATATATATATATATATATATATATATATATATATTTAAGATTACATGCTTCCTTCTCTGTATGGCTTTAACCACATCTACAAGTTGTCATATTTTAACTACCATTTAATTTAAATTGTCTTTCAACTTCCGCTGTGGTTGTTCTTTTTAAACCCCATTTGATCATGTTGTACTATTCCTTTTTATGTATTGCTAGATTTGGTTTGCTAATATTTTATGTAGAATGTTTTCATCTATTCCATAAGATAAATTTGCCTGTAATTTTCCCTTTTGTCATGTTCTTGTTGGGTTTTTCTATCAAATTTTAATTGCATCATAAAATGAGTTAGGAAGTGTTTGAGTTAGTCAATGGGTGACAGTTTCTTAACATTTATTAAATTCTTAAATTTGGTTCTTGAATTTTTACTTTTGGGTTTAAATTTGTTTCTTTTATGTATAGATTCCAATTTTATGCTGATATCCTTGACTTTGTAATTACAACTGTTTTGATATCCACATTTGAAAAATCTCATTTTCCAATCTCTTGTGCATCTGTCCCTATTGTCTATTTGTTTTTCTCTTGATTTTCATTTGATCTTGTCCCCTGGAATGGCTGACATTTCATAGGAAATCATGAGAAATCATCTGATGCTTTGGATGCTGTTATCTTTCTCCAGAGGATTAACTCTATTTTATTAGGCAGTTGGCCTAGGGAAAGATTATCATAATCCAATCATATATTAAGCAGACTTCATTAGTTTTCAGTCTTTGCGAGATTTGGTTTCTATACATTTGATTGCTAACACTGGCGTGAATCCCTTCAAGGATCTGAGTGAACATTTTATATGTGTGACAAAGCCTGCCCCCTTGGTAGTTTCTGAAGATCTTTATTCCCCAACCTAGTAAGATTGAAAGAAACTTTGCTCACCTTAGTGGCTTCTTCATTTCTGACTTGCAGGTTACCAAACATCGTAGGAAGAAAACTGGAGATGGGTGTTTCACTCACCTTTCTGTTCTTCCCTTCATCATTGTAGCTTGTTCCCACCTGTTCATGCTGCCTTGCCAGTTCTCTAGTATTTTAGATCTGCTTTTCAAAGGTGTCCAGGGTTTCAGTCATTCTCACTTGGATGGTTGTGCTAGTCTGAAGCTATTGCTAAATTTTTAAATATGAAGGAATGAATAAATACTTCAAAGCAAAGAGCAAAAATATAAAAAGAATGATACTATCAGATAAAATGTGCAAGATCTGGAGAGTAGATCAAGGAAACTAGCATGAGAATACATTCCAGCATAAGAAATAAAACCCATGAAAGAGGGAAAATAATTTAACATGGGAAATTTATCAAGGATAAAAATGAGTTTCTTCCATATTGAAGAAAGACCTGAACCTAAAGCTTAGACAGGCTCAATGTGTTCCAATGTAGCACAAGGCACATCTTGTCATTTTCTGAACAAACTTGCTGAACTCATAGGCTAATAAAGAAAAATCTTCCAGGCTTCCAAGCAACTTGCCAGGCATGCAAATTAAAACCACAAAGATCTATCACTCGCTAGGATGGTTATCATAAAAAACACATAACAGCAAGTGTTGCAGGAGATGTAGAAAAATTAGAAACCTTCAAAGACCGTTGGTGGGAATGTAAAATAGTGCAGCTACTTTGGAGAAGTTTGGCAGATCCTCAAGAATGAAACATAGAGTTAACTGCTAGCCCAGCATCCACTCCTAGGTGTATCCTAAAGAGAAGGAAAAGTTTTGTCCACATAACAACTTACATATGAAAGTTCACATATTTCAATTTGTAAGTGAAAATGATCATTTATGCATATCAGCTACCCATGTTTTTTTTTTTTCTTTTGAATACTGCTATCCATATCCTCAGGACCAGCGTCTTTCAAGAGCCAGCCCATATCCAAGCCTGCAATCACACATTATTGGTAAACGGGTCAATAACAGCTGAATATTAATTACTAGTGAAGGTGTCAGAGAAAGAAAGAGAAATCGGTTTTTCACACTGATGGCTGTACATCTATCACTCCCGCTGATCCCTTTATCTCTGAGTCTGTCTCCATGTGACACGTAGACATGAACGTTTGGGCTGGGTGGTGGGCAGTCTGGAGTAGTGTGGGTGGGATTCTGGACTAACTTGGCCTTTTAGATATTCATTTCTCCTATTTGGTGTTTAAAAGGTCAGTGTGTGAACCACTTCAATGTCTCCCACTGTTTTCCTTTGCATTTTACAATGCCTGTGTGAGCTCCAGGAGGGAGCACATTTATTGTGCATGCCGTTCAGTTTAGATTCCACCAGAGCAAATGATTATAACAACTCAGAGGAAAAAACTGGAAAATAAGTCCCTGATGTAAAACTGGTCACAGGGCCAAAACAGTAGTGCCAATTATGAGTTCAGTGCCTTATGCACACTGCAATGCCAACAACCTTTTAAAATATATGTAATTTATTGTTGGTTTGGGCAGGCATATTAATATTTGTTCTCAAGCAGCCAATTGTCCTTGTATTAAAAGTTAATATTGAAAATTTCAATTCACTTTTGCTAATTTTACTTTCTTTTGTTCTTAAATAAAGGGTGTTAACGGCAATAAATTGGCCAAAAGAAAAGGTATGCCCAGAGGGCTGACTCAGCATGCGTGTGAACCTGGGGCACACATAGCACTTTCTATAATTTTCTAGCTGGTGTTCGTTTCCTTGATTACATGTATTAAAAACCGGTAAGCCAATCACTCAAACAATAAAAGCTTATTACATTCTTCTTTTGTTGAAGTCAGGGATCCAGGTCTCATGAAAGTCTTAAAAGAAAGAATATGATACCTGCTTCTACATCAAAGAGTTTCCAAAGACATGGGTATAAGCAAGGGAACGTTAAGCCATGATACAATACATATTCAACAGTCCACTATATAATGACCAAAACAATTGCAAAGAAGTACCTCATTGTAAAGCAGATTGCGTGTGCCAGTGTGCAAATAAAACTGAAAGGATGTGAAAGATAAATAATTCTCTAAAAATGGTCCCTGTTATTGGCTATGTCCGAGAAAGATCAAAGGGAACTTAGGGATAAATTAGTTAAGCTGGAAAAGACTACTACAATTATTCTTTGAAAACAAACTTCAAAGTTGCAGGAAAACTAGTTTTTGTGTAAGCATTCATAAACCCTGGCATTTCTTCTTAAGCAGGGCATGAATTCTCTTTTTGTGTTTCCCAAACCCAAAGAGGAATCCTCGGGAGTGACACAATCAGAGTCAAGAGAACACAGGATCATTTCAAACACAACCATTCGTTAATACCCCTGGCAATATACCACTTACTTATTTGTATCAAAATGTACCCATCACATAAACTTAGGACATTTTCCAAAGAGGTAATGACATGGAAGTACTGGCCAAAGTCAATAACAACAACAAAATAACCTGCCAGCTTTAGCCAACCCTTATCTACTTCAAGTACAGAGATTAAATAGTTCGAGTCTGGATGAAGCCCCAGTAAGCTCAGCTTTTGCCAAACCAAGAAAACTGAAATGTGGAAAGAATATGCCTCTGCTTATCTGTGAGATGCAGCTATGCCTAGGGGCGACTCGGACATTAATATCCCTTCAGTGCCTCTTATGGTTCAGCCTTTTGCTACTTCCTTTGCTGATGATATGTCCTCTGAGGACCTCTGATTATTTCATTTGTTTGGTCACTGAATCACTAAATATTTGTTCCTATTTTGCAGATGAAGAAAGCCTTCTAGAGAATAAGTGTCAACAGGTAATTTACTCAAGATCACCCAGTCAGCTAGTAAACTGCAGAGAAGAGATTGAAGCCAGATAGATATGACTCCAAAGTCATGTTCTTTCCTTCTCCATTCAGGGGCTCTCAAACAGGGGCTCCATCAGAATCATCTGGGGCTCTCAAATGTATTTGTGAACGTGATTCAAAGTTATTTAAATTAAGTTTTCTGTGGTGGGGCCCAGGGAATCTATTTCATCAAGGGTTTCATGTGATTTTGATATGTAGCCAGGTTTAGGAACAACTAAAACACAGCATTCTAGTTTTCGAACTCCTAATATAGTTACTGATCCAATAACCAACAATTTATTTGACAACTATTTATTAAGCACCCACTGTGTCCCTGGCATTGTTACAGGCATAGCTTGAGCAAAAATTCCTGCCCTCCGTCTAGCTTGGGGGTACAGGTGGGGCACAGGAGACAGACAAAAACGCGATAAACAAGAAAGTTATATATTGTATTAGGAGATGGTTTAAATGCTAAGGAAATTAAGAAACAGAGAAGTGTAACAGGATCCATGAGGGTAGGTATTAGCCAGGTGGTCAGTGTTGTCTTGACTGTAAAGGTGACATTTAAAGGAGGTAAGGAATGAGCCATGTGCGTATCTGGGAAGAATCACCAAGCAGATGGGACAGTAGGCATAGAGGCCCAAAGACAAGTATGTGCCTGATGAATCCAAGAAATATTGAGAGGGCCAACGTGGGTGGAGGAAGGGAGCAAGAGAGAGCAGTGAAAGTTGACACTGGAAAGGCAAGGAAGGGAAGAACCAGGTGGGTCCATGTTGGGTCTTACAGGCTATTGTTAAGTACTTTGACTTTTGCTCCAAATGAAAGGAGAAACAACTGTCAGGCTTTGGTTTAAAAACTTATGATGAACTAATACATGAAAAACAAAAATTCCATTTACAAAGTCCAGAAGAAGATTTTGAAAGAGGTCTGGTCCAGACTCCTAAGAAAAGGCAGGTGTTTTACTATATTATTCCAGGGAAATAGTTACAATTTCACATGAAAGGAGGCTTCATTATTCTTTAGTCACCCATCTACTTTATTCAACTATTCATTAACCAAATATTTATTAAATCCACAACCTACCCTGTGTTAGGTGCTATACTAAGTGCAGAAGGCTTTATAGGATTTATGACTTGGCCCCCAATGTGCTCCTGGGCCTCAGCAGCAGTGTATGTGGTCCAGGTTGCCTGTGAAGTAATTGTTTATTCCCAGCCTAATTACTTCCATTGTAATTAAGCCCCCTTTCCTTTGGCTGATTGCCGATAGGTGATGTGGTCAGTCAACACGGTCACCAGGTTTATGTCTGTGACAAGATATGGCTGGAAGTATCTTCTAAGGGCTTATTGGGAAGGAAAGGTGGCGTATGCACAGGTTTACCTGCATGGGAATACTGGAGATTATTGGCAGAGAAGAAGGAATATCAGAACGGAGGGCATGAGCAGGAGAAAGGGAAAAATGTCTCGTTTCCTGGGGTTGAGGGCAGGGAAGAGGGGGAGAGTGTTGCTTGCCACTTTTGGGGAGTGGAAGAGAAGCATGAATCAAACTAGCTGCTTTTACTTATACAGCATATATTTTGAATTTATTTTATTAGCATCGAATAAGGAAATGCTTTAGAGCAGTAGCAAAACATGGCATGGAGACGGGCCAAAGAAAAAAATCTCAACATAGTGACTAATTCTTTTAAGGTGATTCAGTTTGCAGACTTCACAGGTAGTGGAAACAGTGTAGTAATGCACAACCTGAGAGAATAATAGTCACCTCAGTTTTCTTACTCAGAGGGATAAACAACCAGGGACCAAAACTGTGATTAATATCTTAATTATGCTTTAATACAAGGATATTTTAGTGGCCACTTTTAAAAGATTTGTCTTTGTGTTTTACCTTTAGGCCAATAAATCTATGCTGACTTTATGACCTAATGATTTTGTTTTATAAACATGTCAGCTTAAGGAATGATTCGAGCACATCCTACCTTCCCCATCCAATTTTTTATTCCTAGCGATTTAAACTGATAATCTGAGTTTTTTACTTTGTGTGGGGCATCTTGATTATAAATATATCCTAAATCATAATTATAAACACATCATCCCATGAAGAAACAGAAAATCTCTCTGATATAGAGACATCATTTTCTAAATATGTTCTTGCCATTTTATCATTTCAAGAATAAAGGGAAATAGAAACACAATGAAAAAATCATAAAGGCACCTAACCATCCTTGATTTTTAAAAAATCACTTATATGAGATAGAATGCTTGGCTGATGGTTCAGGTCTGATAGAGTATAAGTCTCCAGCTTAGATATGGCTGATAGAAAACGGAACATAAAGTCTAAATTCAGACCTCCCCACATCACTAGCAGAGTCCAGATTAAAGAGCAGCGGAGTAAAACCAAAGCCCATACTTCACTCTGCTGGAGAAGTTGAGTGGGACCATGCTAAGGGAAAACAAAAAAAGAAAAGAAAGTCTTACCCTGTCTTGTATGTACTTGCAACTGCTCTTTATTCCCTTATTCAGTACTATTACAAAGATTCTGGTTCCCTTTCAAAAACTAGTGGGATGGGAGTAGCTTTGTCTTGGGGCCTAGCCTGTGCTAATCTCCACAGCATGAATGGGGCTGAATGCATGTCCACTCGTTCATGTTTGCTAAAGTGTTTCTCTTCTGAAGACATTTTTCTTCAGGCATTTTCCATCTTCCTGACCAGGAGGCCAGCTCCACGAGGTTAAAAGCATATCATTCTTTGTTTTGTTTTGTTTGGACTTTTCTGGTTGTGCCCTGAAAAGAATTAGAAAACTGTGGTCAGTTAAAAGACCATACAGGTAATTCAGGCATATGGTGAGCTAATGTTTGTGTTTACTATTTTATGAAACTGACTTGCTAGTCCCTTTCTTTCCTTACTAGACTCTTGTTAGGATCTTACCGCCTTGATATCTGACGACTTTTTCCAGTGCAGTATAAGCGACCTCCCACCAAGGAATGACACCCAGTACCACAGGTAAACCTTTAACATCTCTTGCAAAGAATAAGATTCTAGTATCAGGAATGATGTAGCAGTTCAGGTATAGAGGAATGAAGAGATCAACAAATCCTGATTCTCTAAAACAACTTTAGTGCTGGACAAATTTGACAAAAATAATCAATCCAGTGAACTGGAAATATATAGCAAAGCAGTCTGTGAAAACCAGCAGGTTTGCTGTTGAAGGAAGCTACCTTTATTTGGAGTGGAAGGGGGGAAAACCCAGGCCCAGAAGCAACTGAGAAAAGACAAGACTGTAGCTCTACTAGCCTGAGGTTTTGGTTTCTGTTGGGATGTAGTGGAATACCGGAGGGCTAGACAGGAAGATTCTGGAAATAAGATAGCCATTGAGGGCCTTGATAAGCATTCCATGCATCCTTGGCTGTCTGGAAGCCTGTACTCATGAGGTGGAGACCTCAGAGGGCCCAGCAAAAAGCAAGAATGGAGGCAGATATGAAAAGGGCCCAGACTTGGAATGGATTCCCCAAACCAAACACAGATCCACTAACAGAGAGTGGGAGCAGTGTAGACATGAGGTGTTTGAGCACGATGTGTGCCAATCTCATTGACTGACCACTAAACTGTACAGACACAGGGGTTACTTTAGGAAGGCAGACTCAAAAAGGACAATAATATATATATTTATTAAACTCTGAGAAGAGACATCAGTAGCCATACACTGCAGGGATGATAGTTTCTACAGATTAAGCCTAGATTAGTTCATTTTTTAAAATAAAATAAAAGGGAAAGTAAGCAAAAAACCCCAGCAACAACAGAAAAACCCAGGATAAAAATAAAATTAGAACAAGAGTTGTTATATTATCTAAACTGTCCAAGGGACACGTGGGTGGCTCAGTCATTTGAGTGCCGACTTCAGCTCAGGTCATGATCTCACAGTTCGTGAGCTTGAGTCCCACGTCAGGCTCTGTGCTGACAGCTCAGAGCCTGGAGCCTCCTTCATATCCTGTGTCTCCCTCTCTCTCTGTCTCTCCTTCGCTCATGCTCTGTCTCTCTGTCTCTCTCAAAAATAAAATAAACATAAAAAAATTAAAATGTCCAATTTTCAATAAAAAAATAATAAACATGCAAAAAGCAGAAAAATAAGACTAATACTCAGGGAGAAAAAGAAGCAGTCAATGAAAACGGACTCTGTGAAGCCCTATAAGTTGGATTTAGTAGATAAAGACTTCAAAGCATCTATCATATAATGTTCAAAAAATTTTTAAAGAACAGAAAATATGCTAATAATGATTCAGTATAGAGGGAACACTGATAAGGAAGTCAAATCTATTAAAAAGTACCAGACGAAACTTCTAGAGTTGAAAAATACAACCACCAAAACAAAATATTCACGAGATCAATTCCACAGCAGATTTGCCATGAATGAAGAAAGAGTTAGTGAACTTGAAAATGGATCAAAAAAATTTATCCAATCTGGAAAACAGAAAGAAAAACAATTGAAGACACGTTAAACAAATCCTGAGACCCATGTGTCACTACCAATCATAATAATCCTGTGTGTAATGGGGAATCCCAGTGGGAAAGAGAAAGAAAAGGACATAACAAATATTTGAAGAAACAACTGGCTGAAAACACCCCAAACTTGATGAAAAACATTTATCAATGGACCTGAGAAACTAAACAAATCCCAAAGAGATTTTTACCTAGACACACCATAGCTGAACTATTGAAAGTCAAAGAAAAAGAGATTATCTTGAAAGATTCCAGAGAAAACTCTAGTATCAGGAACCTAAATGCCTAGTAGGTGCATCAGTGATCCAGGAGGCTGGAATAGATCTCAATCCATGAACCCAGATTCCTAGATCTTACAGTAAATACAAATGAAATCGTGGGGCCCTCTTTCATCCTGATGTTCTGATGCATATCTTTGAATAAGGGGTTCTATATGTTTTTGGAAAAGACATTAGTAAAAAAGATCCATAAATGACTCTATATCCAACTTGACCTTGATCAAGTAATATGGGCAACAAGACAGTACAGATTATGTTCACAATGTTCTAAAGAATGAAAATTCTGGGGCGCCTGGATGGCGCAGTCGGTTGAGCGTCCGACTTCAGCCAGGTCACGATCTCGCGGTCCGTGGGTTCGAGCCCCGCGTCGGGCTCTGGGCTGATGGCTCAGAGCCTGGAGCCTGTTTCCAATTCTGTGTCTCCCTCTCTCTCTGCCCCTCCCCCGTTCATGCTCTGTCTCTCTCTGTCCCAAAAATAAATAAACGTTGAAAAAAAAAAAAATTTAAAAAAAAAAAAAAAAAAAAGAATGAAAATTCTACCAAGAGCAATGATGGAATCCTAGGGAGAATGCCTTGGTGACCACAGGCAACCCATTCTCCCAGGAATGAAAACAAACAGACAAAAATCAATTCTGGATAGTTTAAGCATGTGAAAATAGTATAGCTATGTCCTTTCCCAGGTTGCTAGAGTTTAATGACTGTGGCAGTTGAAAACCTGCTTTTAAATGGGTGGATGGATTATGAGAGCAGAGTGTACAGCTCGTTTCAAATAAAAGAAGAAGCTTTGTAATTAAAAAAATGCTTAAGGTCAAGTCTGTACCTCCTTATTCAATATTAACAAGCAAACAAACAAAGAACAAAAGTTCTCTGAGTTTTAATACCATGTGTTCAGATCATTTAGTGTGTTTTGCTGTCCACATGAGCTCACTTTCTGGATAATTGGAAAGTTAAGTAATTGCCTAGAAAAGGTAAACATTTGTTAAAGTCCTTAAGAGGAGACTTAACTTATTTGCTACAACTGCAATAAAATAGTAGTTTGTGTCAACATAAAATCCTTCTTGTATCTATCATATGATGTCATGTGGAACTGCCAACACACAGTTTTTGATGTAAGACTTTTTCAATATACTTCATTCATAATCAGGACTTACATTGTGATATCATTTTCCCCCTAAACTCTGAATAAATAAATAAAAGTGTGTTGACTTTGATTTATTTGTGTTTTCCTTAGGCACCTGATGATGATGACAGCTAAGGAAGATTCAATTGACTGGTGTGATTGATAGATTCAAATGGCTAATGACCAAGGAGGTGGGACATTTTCAGTTCCAAATGAATAAGCTAATTCCTTCAGTATTTATGCTCTTCCTTGGGGCTCATGTTGTGCTGCTGGACATGTGTTCCAAAGTAGTCTTCCCTTTATAAGTTTTTTCACTTCGAACAGAATTGTTTCTCTGTAAGCGAGAGCTATATATTCCCCTCCTCCCTTTCTGTACTTCTCACAGGGCTTTTTGGATGTGTTTTAGAAGTGTTGCTGACTAGCTGGCTGAAAAGGGACGGGGAAGAACTTGGATATCGAATTTGAACCAGATCTCAAAGGATTCTGAATGAAAATGCAATACAATGCGACAGCAGAGTCAATAACTCCAGGCACTGAAACCAGCAATGCCGTATACATACAGAAGGGAATGGTCACTGCTTATGTAGAGGAACAACAGCCTGACTAATTCATGCAGGAGGTGAAACTGGGGCCCAGGAGGAGACCCCGAGATTACCAATAGAAAATGTGGCCATTTACCTCACTGTTTACCTGAAGAAAACTTGAAGTGTGAAAGACCTACTTTTGCATCTTTTAGGATCTAAGTGGAATTGGCATGTTTTAGGAAGTGAGTTCTATTTCCTATATTTCATTTCAAGGATTCATCGTCTTCAAGAGCCAACAAAGGGATGTATTTTCCTTAACATTTTCATGTAAGATGATCCATAAAGACTCTTTAAAAGTTCATATGCTCACCTCGTATTTCGGGCTTTGACAAATGATTTTATTATTATGAGTTTTATATACTATTCTTCAAAGAGTAACTCTCTTTTCTTCAATGTTGTTTCATCAATAAAAGCTACTTCTTCTAAATAATTCTCATTGCCCCTTCAGTCTCATGAGAACCTGTGCATAAATCTAAAGGAAGATATTGGGATTTTCAGAGATGGTGTTCAGCGTATATTCTCAATTTTCCTCTCCTTTCCTACCTCCACCCACTTTTCTCTTCCTTACTATGGGAAATTTCTTAGGGAAAGAAATCAAGACTTTCCTGACTGTTCTTAGGCCACAGCAAGTTTTCCTCATTTCACATGTCCTTGACTTCAATGTCTGTAGCTACTACACTGGCCCTGCTCTTCTGTGTGCTGCCTGATAATTATTTTCCACATGCTTCGGGGACACCCCTCTAGTCTCTCCACCAGGTCCCAAGTTCCTCAAGGACAAGGGCTGTCCTTCACCCCTTAAACATCTCCAGTGTAATCTCATATAATTTAGAAATGATTATCAACTAAATGCACAAACAAGGGAAATATATCCATAATTTTCTATGTATTTGGAAACATGGACTACATTGTGCTCACTCTAATCTACATTATTCTCATCAAATTTTAAGTACATTTTCCATTATCCATTTTCCATTATTCCGCTAAGTGAAAATAGCAAAGTCAATTTCAGAGGACATTTTCTTCTAACAGCAAATTATAAATCTACATAAATCTTAAGGGTATTTCTATAGAGTAGGTCAAGAATGTACTATCTGTTAAGGGAAGCTACAGGTAAACAAAATGTATGTTCCATCTCAAGTTATTAACCATCATAAACATTAAGTTATTCACAGAAAATTGGATATAATATGAAATATAAAATAAAACAAATTAAAAGTATTAAGCTCATCTTATAGTTCAAGTTTCCAGACTCTAGCTTTACTCTTTGTCCCCCAAACACCACTCCAACTAAAACAGTCTTGAACCCTTGAACTTCACCTTTCTGCTGTTGTTTTTTCAAAAGAGACATAGAAGTTTTTTCTTCCAGAAAATTGGAGCAAGCAAAATCAAAGATATCATCTGTGATTTTTCATCTTGACTAGTAGAAAAGGGTAATCCTTCTGTAATTTTTTGAAACATTTGTGATGTGGTATATGTAACATTAAATTATTAATGCAGCCCCCCTTCCCCCCTCCCCTTTGGAACTGAGAGTAATTTCCTCTCCAATTTTCCTCTCACTCAGTCAATTCATTTTTAGGCTGGGTCCTCTTGAAGGAACAAAACATTAATTGGATTTGCCATTGTGTCTTGGACTGTTTTGGTGACAATTTTCCGTGACAGGGAAAAAGAGTTGCTAATTCATTGCTTCAGGAAATGAAGGGCTAATAGCCTCACATCTGGTAAATTATGGTCTTCCTGTTCATTGAGGTGGCAACAGTACACACAGCATTATTTGGAATTAAGAAAAAGCAGCGAAGGAAATCAATTTTTACCTTTGCAGTGGATTCAAAAAACGAAAAATCCAGTAACATGTCCTTTATAAAAGCATCCATTGTTGAAGACACAGAATTGAGTCAGCCACAGGGCAATTTGAGCAAAAACCCTTCCAGCATCCTAATGGGAACTTTGACTGGTTGGTGGACTTAGATCACGTGGCTTAGCTTCTTTCTTGCCCCTGAGGGCGGAGCCCTGTCTTGCCACTGGGGGTGGGGCCATGCGCAAATTACCATATTTGCACACACATAATAATACAGTCTTAAAGGCCTCTGGGGAGAATGACAAATAAAGATTGATTTTGCTTTGAGTGGGGATCATGCTGTACATTGGCTGGGAAAGTCAGTCAGTCTCACTTCTGCATGACACCCAGACTTTGATTTGCAAAAAGGAAGTAAAGAAAGGGTGGGTGAAAGTGGAAATTCCCCAAAGGACGTATACAGGATGTGGCAGCCTTCATTATGAATTACAAGAGTTCAGGAACAGAATTTGAAGTGTCTCACCCTTGTCATTGTCCCAATGGTGGTGTTGGGGGTGAATGGCTTTTATCACATCAATACCACATTGCACCACCAACTTGTGAAGTCACCCCGATGACTCTCATATTCGTTCCTGTCCAGGTCCAAGAGAAAATGAACTACGATGACCAAAAAAGTAAACTGGAGGGTTTCAACTGTAGGTATAAGGCGTTGGTGAAAACAAACCTAACATCTGAGAAGGGCACCGGTGCTTGAAAACAGGGCTCTTTCTGTCCTGACAGAGCAGTGACAGCACAGCACAGCATAGATTTACTCCCTCCTAATCCTCTGTAATCCCCAGCTTGGACAATTGATTTCACAAGGGGTCACGCACTCTTCCTATGTATTTCTACTGAGAGCTTTACAAGGTGGACATGTGTCCATCGTGATGCATTTTGACGGCTCCTTTCCCCTAGAGCTGAGACTATTCCTTGACTATGGTAGGTAAGTTTTTGTGTTGTAAATGGAGTGTAGCTAAAGTGTTCCCTTGGTCACAGATCACAGAAAACAGCATGTGCTTAGGAGGGAGAGAGAGAGGGAGAACAAGGCTGTGGATTTAGAAATCATTTTGTTTGTCTAAACCTGGGCCTGGTTCCACACAGAGGACACAAACAGGAAGTGAGAGGAGAAGCAGAGTGGGTTCAAGTCAGGATGTTACACTAAGATCTGCCAGCTGCAGTCAGAACTAAGAGATGTAGGGGGAGCACCATATTTTAGGCTCAGAAACTGGAAAACAAAACAACAGAGTCTGCCTAAGGCTTCAAACACCTGCTGTGTCTGATGCTGTTTACTTGGTTTGACTGTCACTCACGAAATGCCTCATGTTCAGATGATTGTTCACCTGAAGGTATTTAACTAATTGGCTTAAATAAATGATATGTTATATCTAACCTCATCTCTTAAAATCAGAGAATCATCACTGCGATTTTTGAAAATATCCTAGCAAAGCTTAGAAAATTATTTCAGTTGATTGGCTTCTGTCCAGAAACAAATTTGGGGCCCTCGAATAAGTTAAACTTTTCCAGTTTGATTGTTTTCAAGGAAAGGGATAATTCTTTTTGTTTTTAAGTTTTAGAAGAGATGTGGGAATGCAAGAAGATGTAAAATATATAACAATAAACATTATTCTCAAAGTTCAAATCTGGGATAATACATTTTTAAATAGTTTTCACATTTATTATCTCATTTTATCCTTCTGGCAAGCTTGTGATTTTGCAGGTGCTGACATCCCCATTCTGCCATAAGGAAATAGAGGCCAGGACTATGTAAGTCATTTTGCCAAGGCTCTCGACAAGGTCAGAACTAGAACATAACATAACCCTATGATCTTCTCCATTAACCCCATTGCTGCTGAGTTTCATCCCTTTGTAGGGGAACCGGGACTCTTTGTATTTCAGAGACTCCTAATGTGTTCCAGGCACCTTAAGTGGTCGGAAGGCTATGTGTGGGGTGGGGGAGCTTACTAGATGGCAGGCCTTTTCAAAGCACTTCTATATATATTATAATTCATTTAAACATTACCACAAGCTTGTAATATCCAAAACACTGTTTGGAGGTATTTTACAGATAAGAAAAATGATGCTCAAAGAGAAATTTGCCAAATTCCACACAATTCATAAGTGATAGAGTCGGAGTTTGAACCCAGGGAGTCTGGTGCCTAAGTCAGGGCTCTTGCCCCACCATTCTTTATTTCTTCTCTAACTTGTGAACTTCCTTTTTGTCTCCTTTGATATTGAGCACAATCTTTGCCACATAAAAAGCACTTAATAAACCATTTGTGGATTGGGACAGAAGATATGACACCTGACATTTTGTCTACTTGCCTCTGAGCCTTAGGATTGGGTTTTTAACCTCTGCACTATTGATGTTTGGGGCAAAACAATTCTTTGTTTTTTTTTTTTAATATTTTTAATCTTTATTTATTTTTGAGAGAGAGAGACAGAGTGTGAGCAGGGGAGAAGAGAGGGAGACACAGAATCCAAAGCAGGCTCCAGGCCCTGAGCTGTCGGCACAGAGCCCGACGCGGGGCTCGAACTCACGAACCGGGAGATCATGACCTGAGTCAAAGTCAGACACTCAACCAACTGAGCCACCCAGGCGCCCCCAAAACAATTATTTGTTATGGAAACTGTTCTGAGTGTCATAGGGTGTTGAACAACATCCCTAGCCTCTACCCACTAGACACCAGTAGTGCCTCTCCTCACGCCTATCCCAGTTATGATTATCGAATGTGTCTCCAGACATTGCCAAATATCTGTGGAAGTGGTGGGGATTGGAAGTCTTCAGGTTAAGTCGAGAGCACGAGAAGGAGGTACAGTCCTGAAAGGGGGTATGGCTGGTAGGGCCTTTCCAGGAATCCCATGTCAAGAGTATTCTCACTTGACTGCCTTTTCTCAATACAGCCTTGGGAAGGCAATGAAGAGCTCGTGTGTCTTTACCTCCCCTCATGGCAGCTGGGAGATACTGCTTGTTGAGATGACATCCTTGAATCTGGGCAATATTCCAACTGTAGTCAGGAGAGGATGGTGAAGGGGGGCGATGGGGGGTGGATCCCTGAAAGGGACAGGATTGCATAGTGTTACTGATGCTCCTATATGACTACATGCCGGTACATATAGCATATTTCTGAAAAGAAAAGAAAGGAAGGAGGCTTTCTGTGAAGTTAGGGGTCTGATGCCCAGATGAACTGAGAAGTACACACTGGGGAGTCAGGACCTGACTTGGAGATGATGTTGCTTTGATGTATAGCTGTAAGGGACGCTAGATGGAGAAAATCCAGAACTTGCTTATCTTTCAGCATGGGAGACATTTGTGTGTTTTCTGAGTCATCTGACACACAGAGTGTAGGACTTTCCTGATGGATAAGGAAACCTGATGTACTCATTTGTTATAACAATGAGGTCATTGGAAGACCCATAAAACTGAAGTTTGCTATCCAAGTTCGGATCTAGTTTGTTATTCAGATAGCAGTTCCAAGGTTATTTAACAAGTCAGTTTTGACAAGTTGAATTTCTTTATAGGATGTTGGTTGAATTGCAGCATAGCCATCCTGTCATGAATGGTATTTTCAAATGTGTGGAGAAAACCAAAGTTGAGAGGATTTTTCGCAGTGAGATTTATACTTTCTTCAAATGGAAACTTTTCAAATCAGATTTTCATCAGAGATGTAGGAAATAACTCCAAAATCTCCCTAGCCATGTCTAAAAATCACACCAGACCCCCCCCCCAAAAAATGAGAAAGAAGAAATTGCAGATAAGCTTGCACCTTAAAGAGAGCTCAAGATATTTGAAAATCTGGTTACAAATACACCAAATATCTTAACTTCGTTCCCTGAGGTTAAGTGGCAGAAGAGAATGAATGCTATGGAGACAGATGATTCCTAAGGGAAATCACCAACAATTTTTCAAAAGTTGATGAATGAATGTCCTTTTCATCACTCCCTACTGCAACATGGAATACGTAGGATTTAGGGAAGTTCAGGCTGTCGTCCAAATCCCTTCTGGACCTTCACTGAGCCTCATAACTTTTCTGAGCCTCATTTCCACATGTAAACATGTAGATAATACCTATTACATAAGGCTTTTTGATGCCTAAAAAAGATATTTTTGAAATTTAGCAAAATACTTGAACTGGCCACTCCATAAATAAAAGCTATTATCATAATATTATTACCCCTAATATCTTTATGACAGCATGTTTAGACAAGTGGACATCTTCTTTTCCAAGATTTGAAGTTGCATTTTATTCTTCCTGTGAAACTACGATTTTTTCCTATTTTCCTGAGATGTATACAGAAAGAAGATGAAGGGAAAATGACTAATTTTTTACAGTTATTGGAATCATGTTAAGAAGTTGCTAATTACTACATTATACATTCTGAACAATGGATATGTTTCATCACAGAAGAGCACACAAGTTGGTTTCCATAGCATCAAATCACAAATAGTGACTGAACACAATCTACTCTCATATCCATCAATTTCTTGCCAACTTAACAAAATCTCAATTCACCATTTGAGGACCCTCTGCAAAGGGATTCCAACATTTTGAAAATTCAAATACTTACAAGGTAAATGAGATTTTATTACTTAATTTTATAGGAACTACCTAGGGTGGTTGAAGTGATATTCCACTAAGATCCCCTGATCAAGATGGACCTGACCGTTTGACTCATAGGACAAAAAACATACCTAGCATCTTTTCTTTTTGTCAGGCAGCCAGATAACTAGTGGATAGACACATGCATTTAACACCATCCTTCTTTCCCCCACCTTGGTCCCCAATGTCAGTACAAGAAGAAGAAGAAGAAGAAGAAGAAGAAGAAGGATGAGGAGAAATGGAAGAAGAAGAAGAGGAGGAGGATAAGGAGCAGAGGAAATTATTAGTTCATAAACATAAGGAGAACCAGTGGAAAAAGACAGTAATGGATAAAAGATTTTGATACATTTTTGAAAACTGGAAAAGGGTAGATGTAAACGGAAAAACAGAATGGAAAATCTAAGCACCTGTCAACCAGAGAAATAAGAAGTGAGCTAATTCACTCTGCAAAACCCCAGAAAGGCTCAGAATTTGAATGATTTAGGTTCAGCAGAGGATGGAATTTAGGGGAAGATATGGATCCTGGTCTCTGCCTGCACCCCATACAAACACGTAGCTATATTAAACCACTCTCCCAACAACAACAACAACAACAACAACCACACACACACACACACACACACACACACACACACACCAGATGGATGAAAGGATGGATGGATGGATGGATGGATGGATGGAACCAGAGGATTATACTCTGGAGAAACCAAACAAGGGAGGTTCTTAATGGGGGGAATCAAGAAAAACAATGCTGGGAATGGCCTTCCCTCAGCTACTCTTTCTCTATCCGCTTCTAGGGTTTATAGTTTTCTCAGTTGTCAAACCCATGCTGCTCCCTCTACACCTACCCTCTTGCTCCATTTCTGGCAGAAGTTGATTTTTTTCCTGGATAACCACAGAAAAAAAGTTTCTAGGTAAGCATTCTGTGCTCCTCAATGGAAAGGGTAGGTCATCCACCCACCAAGGACCTACAGTGGTCCCTGTCAATTACCACCCCCCTTATGCATTTAGTACCAGCATTGTTTGAGCAGCTCATTCTTACATATAAATGAACAGACAAGAACCAGAGACATAAAGACCAAAACAAACAAAATAAGCAAATAAAACTCAGATAGACAAAGAGGACCTAGATGGATCAGAGTCAATACAGAAATCAAAAGTAAACTTAAAAAAAATTATAATATATTAAAGATGTGAAAATAAAATTCAATCCATAATATAGATACAGGTCACTTTTCAAAAAGGATCAGAGAACAAGAAATAATTCTTATTTATTAAATACAAAAACTGAAACTAAAAATTAAATAGAAGTTTGTAAGGGTTAAGGAACTCTCAAAAGTAGAACAAAATGAAAAGAAAAAAAGGAAAAGGGAGGGAAAAGATAAGAAAAAATAAGGAATCTGTCTCCAGAGTTTAACAGCTAATAATTAAGAGCTCTATAAAGAGAAGGGGAAAAAATGAAGGGAAGATATTATCAAAGAAGCAATTTTTTAAATTTCCAGAACTGAAACTTGTGTGTCTCCCTATTGAAAAGGCACAGGGATGTAGTTAGTGCAATGAGTGAAAAAAGACAAAACCTCAGGTAGGTCATGAAAAAATTGAGGACACTTGAAATTGGAAAGAGATTCTAGAAGCTTCCAAAAGAGAGGAGGGAAACAGTCAAATATGCAAGAATGGTCTTTGGTTTCTTAATAGCAACTGAATCTTAGAAGACTGGAACAAAGCCTGAAAACTTCTGAGTGATAATGTGTTTCAACCTAGAATTCTATTTCCTTCCAAACTATCAATTATAAGGACAAAACATTTGCTTTTTAAAATAATTTTGTCATGCAGGAAATGGTAAAAACACAAAACAAACACCCCACCTTCCTTTTTATTCTTTCTCAGGAAGCTATCGGTGAAAAGGTTTCAGCAAAACCACAGGGTAAACCAAGAAAGAAGATGCCACAATTACTCCTTAGCAGAGAGAGCTGGAGAGGAGCAGCAGGGTGACTGCGGACAGGTCTGGCAAATGACCCACCTGCAAGGGAAGGAAGGAAGTGGGGCTCCAAGAAAGAGGGGAGCAGCGGGGAGATGGGACTAATCTGTTTCAGCGAATGGATTATCAACAGCCTTGTGGCGGAGATATTGGGATGACTGGAAAATAATTAATATGAGGGGTACCTGGGTGGCTCAGTCTGTTGGGCGGCTGACTTCAGCTCAAGTCATGATCTCACAGCTTGTGAGTTCGAGCCCCACGTCCGGCTCTGTGCTGACAGCTTGGAGCCTGGAGCCTGCTTTGGATTCTGTCTCCCTCTCTCTCTGCCCCTCCCCCACTCACACTCTGTCTCTCTCTGAAAAATAAACATTAAAAAAATTAATATGTGGTAGCACAAGGTGAGTAATTTGCCCAATGTTACCGGTCTGGCAAATGACAGAGCTGGGATTATAACTGAGCAGTCTAGTTCCAGAGCCTGGTTCCAGGACCTGGTACAACACCACAAGGAAATGACCATAGTACGTGCTCGTTTGCATGTCATTTGTGAGGGTAACTCTACTGTTGATACGATCATAAATTCTGGCCTAACTTGGTTGGGAGATAGTGTTAAGGAAAGCTAAGAGAGAGAGATCTAAATCCTTGTAGTCCATACCTAAAATTATCAATGGAAAAACAGCAGGGCATGCATTATTTTAGAACATGGTATTAAAGGCAAAGAAGAAACAGAGAAATTGAAGATTTGCCTCTAGGAGTAGGACTCAGGTGTAGAAAAGGATGGAAAGTGAAAACATCCATTTTTCGTTGTTAGCTGTTTTATGCTATTTGAATTTTAAATTCTACACTGATTACTCCGGTTAAAATAAGATTAATGATACAACAGTTCAAAATCAAAACAAAACTTTTTAAGAAGAGGTTTTGTAGTGATTGACAATTGCCTTTTATAAGCCTTTGGGCAGAAAAGAGGCAAAACTATTTGTTGGGAATGGTAGTGTAGTTCAATCTTCAAATTACCTTGTACATCCCAGTATATATTTTTTAAAGAGTTTTTTTAACATTTATTTATTATTGAGAGATAGAGTGTGAGCAGGGGAGGGGCAGAGAGAGAGGGAGACACAGAATCCGAAGCAGGCTCTAGGCTCCCGCTGTCAGCACAGAGCCCGACATGGGGCTGGAACTCACAAACTGCGAGATCATGACCTGATAGGACGCTCAACCGACTGAGCCACCCAGGCACCCCCATCCCAGTATATTTTTAAGTAAAAGTTTATATTGCTTCATCTGTGATCTGTGGGTAATGATTTACTCATTGAGTACCAGGAGTCAAGATCAAGATCAATTTTATCTCATTATCTCAATCATATCAGAAAACATCTTGTCAGAAGGTAATATCTCATTCATAATATCAGAAGAGTGACAATACAGTGGGGAACATACGTGCTCTGTGTCTGGGCACTAGTCAGATAATGGAGACTCAGAATAAAATTGCTCTCATGGCAGGGGCGCCTGGGTGGCGCAGTCGGTTAAGCGTCCGACTTCAGCCAGGTCACGATCTCGCGGTCCGTGAGTTCGAGCCCCGCGTCAGGCTCTGGGCTGATGGCTCAGAGCCTGGAGCCTGTTTCCGATTCTGTGTCTCCCTCTCTCTGTGCCCCTCCCCCGTTCATGCTCTGTCTCTCTCTGTCCCAAAAATAAATAAACGTTGAAAAAAAAAAATTAAAAAAAAAAATTGCTCTCATGGCTGAATGAGCAGGAGGCCTAGTTATCAGAACCACTAGAGAGCAGATAACCCCAACGAACATGCTGCCATTTTCATCGGGTTCACAAAAATGAATAAGAACAATTATACATGTCCTGAATACCTATTCAGCACTGTTCTTAATGTTTTTTTATATTTTAACTGATTTAATACCACCACATCCCCGTACGTCAGGGGCTACTCTTATCTCCATTTTACAGATGGGGAAAATTGTTATCAAGGAGACATCAAAGACCTTGCGTTGGCCCACAGTTAGTACATAAGTGAGTAGATGTTGGAACCCAGGCAGCTTGGTCTGGATTGGAAACCAGACAGCTTGGTTGCTCAATTTATTCAGCAACAAAAAGGAATGGGGTACTAATACCAGTTGTAAAATGGATGAGCCTTGAATACATGCTAAGCAAAAGAAATCAGACAAAAAAAAAAAAAAGGGCTGTACATTGTATAATTCCATTTATATGAAATGTCTAGAATACACAAGTCCATATGGACAGAAAGTAGTTTGGTAGTTCCTAGGCCATGGGGAGAGAGTAAAATGGGCAGTGACTACCTATTGGGTTGAGGTTTTCTTTGGGGTGAAAAATTGTTTTGGAGCTAGATAGATCTAGTACTTACACAACACTGTGAGTGCGTGTACTAAATATCACTGAATGATAAACTTTAAAATGATCCAAAAAATAAAAAAGTAAAAAGTAAAAAATAAAATGGTCAATTTCATGGTATGTGAATATCATCTCTTTAGATAGATAGATAGATAGATAGATTGATAGATGATAGAGGATAGAAAGATAGATAGATAGATAGATAGATAGATAGATAGAGAAGAGAGATAGACAGATAGGCAGATACAGATATACACACACACATACAAACCAACCAGCAGAATGCATTTGGAAGATTACGGTTCCCACAAATAGCCAGATAGCTGAAGCTCAGGGGCCACATGTCCACCGGGGGTTTGCCCACTGGGGTGTCTGTACAACTCCCAGAGGTGCTGTCTCCTGCCTCAGGGAGCAGGGAAGGGGGCCTGGTGTATGAGACCTGTAGCTAGTGGCCTCACCTGAAGTGACAAACTGGGGAATCCTAAGCCCTGGAAATCATTTGAGGAGCTAGAAGCAGGAGCTATATACCAACAGGCAGGGACATATTCTAATATCTTCACAAGCTAATGCCAGCTGAATCTCAACTCTGATCAGAGCCAAACTCTGGGTAAACTTTCAAAACAAGCGACATACTCTCTTTGTTCATATGACACGTAAACAATCAGTTCCATATCCGTGGCTTATGCTAGGGTCCCTCATGGTGACTAAGAGAAAACATCAAAGGTGTTTTTGCTTAAAACGCCTTCTCTCTGGACTTTGCAGCGTCCTTCTGCACAATGCTCTGAACCTGAAGATTTTCTCTCTTCCCCGAGTGAAAACAAAGCCCCCAGATGTCATACTACACAGGCCTGGGACACTGGCACCTCAGCTCATTGGTCAGAATCCACCAAGAAGTGAAGCTCCATCATGAATGCAGAAAAGCATCCACTCCTTTGCCTGCTCAGGCGACACGCAGCTCCAGGAAAACACCTCTTGTCTTTTGCTCCATAAAGCCTTGCCTGTCCTACGTGTGGTAGTTCTGGCTCTCCACCCACTTTTCCACAGCCCTCCTCCCCCTGCTTTGGGATACTTCTCTGTAGTGGGTTCCTTCTGCCTTTCCCACATTCACCTGCTTTGCTGAATGAACCTGCAAAAGAATGGAAGTTAGGAGTTGGTAAGGAGGGACACAAAATGAGAGAAAAACACACTGTATCCACTTGTTCATTTTGCTCTGTGATGTATAAGGCTCAGATGTCTGACTTCATAACTTCTGGAGACGGGCTATTGGCCTCAGTTTTGCACCCGAGAACACCAGTAATCCTCTCTTCTCCTGGACGCAGGGATAAAGATGAGGAGGAATAATAAGCACCCGCTTCTCACCCCTTCCAGTCTCCCCTGTCTGTAAATAATGTAACTGGTTGAGCAGAGAGCTAACTGGTCTACAGAATCGTTTTTCAGAATTATTTACGTTGCTACCCCATGCTAAGCAGATGCCAGTGCAGATGGCTGCCAGATAAAAATTTAAGATCACATTCACTTTGATTTGTGAGAATTTTAGTAAAATTAAGCTTTGAAATCAACGTATGCTTTTAAAATACTGCATTCGTTATAAAATGCCATTACGCACACCCTCATTTAAATCATTTTGCTTGCGTTGGTGAGAAAATGTTAATGCCTTAAAGAGTCTGGCTGATAAACGTAGGCCGTTTTCCTTGGAGGGAGAGAGGGCGCGAGACCATTGGCACACGCTACTCTTTGTTTTCTTTGGCTGTTTGAACCCTCTTAGGGAGGTACAGGGCCTGGGGGTGTGAAAGTGAGATCCATTTCAGAGGGCACAAAGCTAGAGACAAGAAGGCGGTGACCAAGAAAAATCGATAAGTATCAGAGTCCATGCTTAATGCTGAAACCCGATCATAACTGAATCTGTGCACCGCCCAGTCACCGTGATTTGAGAAGCAAGAAAGGCCACGAGAGGTGTGGCGAGATTAAATAAAGCGATACGCGTGAAATTAATCTGTAAATTGTAAAGCGCAGGGTGTAGTGCTGAGAATTGCCAAGTGCCATGTATTTGTATTCTTATCACAGAAGGCGGGCTCTGTGGGGAGAGTTTTTATTAGGTACGTTGGGAAGAGAAAATAAAAGAAATAGAATGCACAGTCCTTGTGCTTAAGGATTTTGCAGATTAATGGAGAAAATGGGGCAAAGAAGCTAGCTCCAGAAAATAATGCATCAGGTGCAGAAAAAAAAGTCCATACCTATAAGCCAATAGGCCGCAGAATGTAGGAGTGGTCAGAGAGAAGGCTTGTGTTGAGTGAAGAGTCTTTAGTTCGAGAGGGAAGCACTCAGTCCTCATTCACATTCTGTTTTAGCTGTTTTTCTTTCTCTCAAGTTCTTGGTGTTGTCAAGAGCTTTCAAGGGCATTGTTTTCCTTAATTCCCACAATAACTCATGTCCCATTCATTTTACAAATGAAGAAGCTGTGGTTCAGAAGAGTTAAATAAACTTTCCCAAGATGACACGATTAAGTGACCAAACTTGGGTTTAAAGCCAAGTGAATCTCTCTGATACTGAAATCACTTGGCCACCTGGCTTCACTTTGGAGGAATATGTGTATTCATCAACTCTTCTTTAATGGAATGAGAAATAGCATCTTGGGGCCAATGCTGCTGATCCCAAATCCTCCATGCCCACGGACTCTGAGGTGCAGGGGGAGCTGCTGGTGAGCTTGGCTCTGCTCGCTAATGCCAGATGCTTGAGAGACATCTACCAAGGAGAAGTCACAGGTCACTTTGTTTTCTTGATAGAACTTGTAAAAATACTCAGGTGTGGTGCCTTGGTTCTCATGCCTGAAGAAGAAGAAGAAGAAGAAGAAGAAGAAGAAGAAGAAGAAGAAGAAAGAGGAGAGGAGGAGGAGGAGGAAGAGAAGAAGGGGAAGAAGAAGGAGGAGGAAGAGGAAGAGGAGAGGAGGAGAAGGAGGAGGAGGAGGAGGAGGAGAAGAAGAAGAGGAAGAAGGAGAAGAAGGAGAAGAAGGGGAAGAAGAAGGAGGAGGGGGAGGAGGAAGAGGAGAGGAGGAGGAGGAGGAGGAGAAGGAGGAGGAGAAGAAGAAGAAGAAGAAGAAGAAGAAGAAGAAGAAGAAGAAGAAGAAGAAGAAGGGGGAGGAGGAGGAGGGGAGGAGAAGAAGGAGAAGAAGAAGAGGAAGAAGGAGAAGAAGGAGAAGAAGGGGAAGAAGAAGGAGGAGGGGGAGGAGGAAGAGGAGAGGAGGAGGAGGAGGAGGAGGAGGAGGAGGAGAAGAAGAAGAAGAAGAAGAAGAAGAAGAAGAAGAAGAAGAAAAAGAAGAAGAAGAAGAAGGGGGAGGAGGGGAGGAGAAGAAGGAGAAGAAGAAGAGGAAGAAGGAGAAGAAGGAGAAGAAGAAGGAGGAGGAGGAGGAGGAGGGGGAGGAGGAGAAGGAGGAGGGGAAGGAGGGGAAGGGGGGAAGAAGGGGAAGGAGGGGAAGAAGGAGAAGAAGAAGAGGAAGAAGAGGAAGAAGGGGAAGAAGGAGAAGGAGAAGAAAGAGGAGGAGGAAAAGGAGGAGGAGACCAAGTGGGGAGAGGGAGAGGAGGAGGAGGAGGAAGAAGGGGGAGGAGAAGAATTGAACATTCTGTGGCTCTCTTGTACCATGTGATTTGTATATACATTTTGTTTCTCCTTCTAGAGTGTTTGCTTCTAGAGTTTGCATCTTACCTCTAACCATAGCTGGGTGAGTTGTTTTTGTATTCTTCAAGGCACCTTGCACGTGGTAGGTACTGACAAAGGTTTGTTGGATTGCTCTAGCCATGGGGCAATATGGTACAGGAGTTAAGCACACAGTCTATAGTAGAAAACATGACATCAAATTCCACATCCATTACTTACTGGCTATAAAGTCAAGCTGCTTGATATCCTTTTTTTTGTTGTTGTTATCTTATCTACAATCTGGGGAATTAATAGCACCTACTTCATGCAGCTGTTGACCAACTAAGTAAACTTGTATAAAATGCCCAAAACAGTACTGGCATATAGTAAGTGTCAGATAATTGTATTTAATATATTATTTAATACAATTATATATAGTATCAAAAAAAGAGAAAGGAAAATACTTAAATAATCTTTACATATTGGATAAATTCTTATATAATTTATGTAATACAAGACCAAATGATCTCTAATCCAGATATTGCCATTTAGGATTTGAGTCTTCTGGGTACTGATTTTGGTTTATTTGTTTGTATTATCTGGAGATGAAAGAAGCAAAAAAGCATACAAATATGTGGAGGTAAGTGCCAACTCTCAATATTCTCCACATTGTACTGTGGGGAACATTTAACATCTGACTTCCCTAATGATTCTTCTATCAGAATAGTAAGAATGTTTATTATGTTTTATGGGTTACGCATTAACCCACTCCTTCCCTAATATTCAGGCTTCACCAGGTCTCCTGATCCTTGGTGAGACTGGAGGTAAAGATGATGACGCTATCACTGTACCCCCACTCAAAGATAAGAGTTCTCCCTTAGCCTCTTAGCGCTCCAATTAGGTTCCAACTGAAGCCAAGTCTTTTTCTTTTATATACTTAGATTATAAATTAAACATATCTGTTGCAGGGTTACAAATCTCCTCCCATTCCATTTATATGTGCCGGGGAAATGCAGCTTCCTGATTTTGTGACAAAATGCTCTCATTGTCATTAAAAATCTCCACCCACTGGTAGCGGCGTTGGAGAATAAAGCTTTCCCCCAAAACAAGTTTGCTTGATTTTGTTTTCTCAAGACTGGTTGTAGTTAATACGATCACTGAAATAGTTTACACATCCCAGATTCTTATGAACACCTTTCTTGCCACTGTCCTTGCTCCATGTAAGAAGGTGCCTGGGTGTGTGCTGAAGGCCTGCGTGAGCTCCGGAACTGGCCTCTTGCTCCTGTGGTACCATAGCAATGCCCTTGTCTCTCCTGACACCACCTTCTGCTGCTGGTTCCTGATCCCCACATTTAAGCTAATTAGGGTCCAGTTTCCTCCTTGCTGACTTCTTCACCTCTCCTGACAGTGTTGGCCTCCTGAGGTCTTGGTGTGACTTTATTTTGGTTCCCTCATCCAGGTAGTCTGTCCTAGCCTTCCACCATGGAAGACTTTTCCACTAACCATGGTTTTCCCTTATGGTAGTCCCAGATTCTCAACAGTGACACATGCCCCATTGGGAGCAAGTAGGAATTGCTGAATCCTCCCCCACACTACTTGAAAACCAGTAAAATGGTTTAAGAAGAGCTGAACTTGAGCATTCTGTCTGTCTGTCTGTCTGTCTGAGCAACGGGCACTTTAGGCCCTGTCTCTACCCTCCCCTGCTGGTGCCCCGGGAGCCTGTAGGGCACTGTTTTCTCATAGTCTCAAGACAGAAATTCAAACCAGGCCCCTCTACACTCTTCAATTCCCCAGCATGCCATTTCTTTTGCACTTTCTAACTCTCTTCTAGCTGTATCCAGATCAATTAAAAACTACATCTTTAGGAAATTCAGTGAGCCCTTGAAGTGTGCTATACACGGCCAGACACGGTGACTACAATGCTGAATGAGGCACATCCTCTCTCTTCATCTACTGGGGGGTTGGGATTACATAAGGAAGGTATTATAAAAATACTTATTTTATAGTTGCATGCTGACAGAAAGGCTTCCTGGGCACCCAACATTTGACCTAGACTGGCAGATGGGGTTTCAGAGGAGGCTTCTTGGGGTAAGAGTCATCTGGTTTTCTCTGACTCCACCCAAAAGGCCTGAATTGTGAATGTCTTGTTAATATCCCAGAGGCCCCGGGCATGGGGACTTCTTGAGAGTTCTGCCACTTTGGAGCTCTGGGCCCAAATAATTTTTATCTTATAAATTCACTGATGAGGGTATGTAGGCCCATTGCCTCTGACCATCACTTTGTCAGACTAAAAAAAATATCAGTCATCTAGTTTACATCTAGGGCGGAACAGCCCATAGGAGATGAGCTCTTTTAGGAGATTCTGAGCATTCCCTCAGCAGAAGAGCCAGAAATGAGAACAGCTGTTCTCCACAGAGTTTTGACATTTCTGGTCTTAGTAAACTATACAAAAGTTGAAAAGGAAAAAAAAAAAAAAAAAAAACAGAGGAGGCGGAGGAGAACAAAAATAGGAAGGTATAGGGTCCACCAACAATGGCTTGATTCTGATATTACATAAAAGAGGTTGGAATAAAACAATTCTGTTATCCAAACTTAACAATTTTAATTATTACACTCTGGTTCACAGTTGAAAATATAGTCTCTCCCCCCACCCCCATCCTTCTCCTTTCCCCAAGTTCTGCAATTTAGTGCGATCATATCATTGGAGTCATTGTTTTCCCCATCAGTCACATGTTTTGTTATTTTATTTAAATATGGAATCAGGAATTCACATTGAAGCGAAACATCTTGTTTCCTATGGCTGAAAGCCAGAAAGAGCCTGTCTTTGGAAGGCTGATCACAAAACACAAAACAGCGTTTTTGTATAAAGTCTGTCCTTCTTGATTTCACCACGTGATTAGTAACCGATCATGACTGAGCCACTAGACTCGTGCATACAGAGAAACTAACAGCTTAGGCACCTTAATACTCTGTATATCAGAATTAGTACCTATTGAAGAAGATTGGATTGCAAATATGGCATCTGCATTTAAGAAAAACCTAAGGTTAAAGCAGAGATTTCGCCCTCGGACAAAAGGATAAAAACTTGTCTTGCACTATGGAGGTCCGACTTTTCTGTCATGTCTTCAGAGCTCGTTCAGTCTTCATATATCCCTTGCCCATCACAGAGCAGCGTGCTCTGTGGCACTGATTCTTGGGAAAATACCCAAGCTGCAGATTAACCCCTAAGCAGCTCAACTATTTTCTCAATGTCTTCTTTTTTTCAACCACCATTAAAATGGAGAGTTTGCTGGAGAAGGTTAATGAAGTAACATTTCATGAAACAGACGAATTTTGATGAACAGTTTGATAAGAGGAAGACGTCCTCAAACTCAGCCAGTCACATCCGTATTAACTCCACCGTGAAGATGTCCTAAAGAGGGCAAACATGCAACATTTCTCTAGAAGGAAACCTGCTTTTCTCCCTTTCACCCAGACTCCAAATCTCCATGACTTCTACTCTTTCCTGACTCCCCGTATCCAGTTAGCCAAGAGCCCTTATGGATTTTTAACATTAAATGTCACTCGTGTCTGGTTCTCATTCTGTTGCATCTGTCCACAGATGCCTGGTTCATTCTCTTAAAATAGCATTGACATCATATCAGTCCCCTCCTCTTCATCAAGAAGAGAACAAGAAAGAAGCTCCTGACTACAGTGTCCGAGAAGCAGCCTGAGCATAGCCCTCCATTACTTACCTCTAATAACAACAGGGACCCCTATTCTTGTCAGACTGATGTAGTCATTGTTTTTCAGGTATGCTTTCTTTTTTCCCATTATTCCTTGTGCCTGAAGCACCTAATTCTTGTCATTCAAAATCTACCCTTCCTTCACATCTGGTGGAGATTCTTTGTGATAACTCCTCTACTCCGTGGCTTGGTACTTAAGCACACAGGCATTGGAGTCAAGCTTTCTCGCAGTGCAGGTTCTCACAACACAAAGAGGTTTACTGAACTGTTCTTAGGATCAGTACCCTTGACGGAGGAGAGAAAGTAATACTGTACAGAGGGAGAAGTTGAACTGCAATGCAGTTGCTACAGAGGCTTCAGCCAATCCTTCTGGAAGCTCTGAGTCTGGGATGACTTTTTCAGAGTTTTCCAATTGAGGCAATCGTATACCCCACCCCCACCCCAGCCCAGCTACACCTTAGGTGAGGCAGCTCCTTTCAGGCAAGGACAAGGCCCGGAGATCCCTGCTTTAGGGGAAATGAGTGCCTTCTTTGGTCCTGAAAGAAACTCTGGCCAGCACACCACAGTGTCTGTCACAAAACTGTGTTCACACTGGCCCTTTCACTTACAGCTGTGTGGTTGCAGGTGAGTTGCTTTCTTTTCTTCTTCGTCTTCTTCTTCTTCTTCTTCTTTTCTTCCTCTTCTTCTTCTTCTTCTTCTTCTTCTTCTTCTTCTTCTTCTTTTTAATTTTAGAGAGAGAGAGAGAGAGAGGGCAGGGGAGACAGGCAGAGGGTGAGGGAGAGAGAGAATCCTAAGCAGGCTCCGTGCACAGCACGGGCTCGATCCCACAACCCTGGGATCCTGACCTGAGCTGTAATCACGATTCCAATACTCAGCTGATTGAGCCACCCAGGTGCCCCTGCAAGTAAGTTTCTTAACTTACCCATGCCCTTAGCTTATTTCACAAGAGTGAAGAAAATAGTACATTTTCTTTTTTCCTAAAGATTATATGAGATAATCCATGAAATGAGTGAATCAAAGAAAGAGCTCAAAAAATGTTAATTATCATTATAACATTTATCACCATGATTACTAGACATTTACATATGCTGCCTTACATTGCCCTTTAAAAGTTTTTAATTATGGCTCACTTCACAATTATTCACAGCACATAACCACTCAGAATCATTGAACTAGTTTATGAAATCTCTGAGGGCAGAGATGGTGTCTTTCTATTTTTACACTGCCTCCTACATCTCCCACACAAGAACATCTTTGTGAATTTGTTTGATTTGATATGATCTGGATTTATCTTTGAGGTCATGCATTAGCAAAGAGAGATACAGTTATAAATTCAGTACTTAAAGGAGAGTTACAACCTCCCAGCTCTGAGATCCGCTGTTTGAATCAACATTCATTATCAGAAAATATGTCTGTCCCCAAAGAGATGTGTCATGTGGTCATTTTAAGTTCCATTCTCTTCACCTTGTCTTCAGTGCCTTAACTCAGGGCCTCCCCACTGCCTGCTTCTTTGTCCTCGGTCTATCCCTCATCTCTAGTTATTTCCCAAACTGCACTATCATTTCACGTTACAAATCTCATCAGGTGATTCTTTTAGTTCTCTTCTGGCTTTCAGAATCAAGTCCAAAACCCATGGTATTTGGAAGATCATTGCAATGGGTCTTCTGAGGACTGCCCCCCCAATTCCCCAGCTTTCTAGTCCCCAGTGATACCCTTTTTCTCCAGTGAATGGATGCTGAGCTCCAGCCTCACTGACCTACTCATTTTCTGCACCATATCGGGTAGCCTTTCTTGCCTTTAAAATTGCTTTTGCCTCTTTTTTAGTGTGCCCTTGCCCTCATTTCTCCAACTGGCATATAGTTGGTGAAATCAATATATGATAAATAATGCATACATGCATTTAGAATTTGCCAAATTCTAAAGTAGTTCTGTGTCTTTGAGATACAAGGAGAGTGGCATCTGGCATTCTGAAAATACATGAATAAGTAATCATAAAGAAATAATAATTTTTAAGAACTCAGTCTACTGAGTCTACTGAGCTGTTTGCAGATCAGCTGAGCTTCAGTAGCTTGGGCCAGGAAGATGCCTTTTGTGGCCAGGGAACATGTAGGTTTCTGGTTCACATCCCAGTCATGATCCTGTGAAGAGCTCCTGGGAGACTACACATGGGTAAAGTCTTCAGTCTTAGCATGACTGGGCACCCAGTTGGCAGTCATAACCCAAGTAAAGGGTAATGCAAGTGACTGCCTTGGTGCACGGTTAGTTACTTAACCAAAGGGTTAAGCACTCAGGATTCTAGAGGCACCTGCAGAGGGAATTATCCATCAACCAGGCACATAAGCGAAAGGGACAAGCTCATGAAAAAAAAAAAAAAACATCACTCTGAAGATGGGTAGCTTGGAGGAGGTGAGGGACACAAACCAAACACCCTTCCTTTATGAGTCACTTTCGAAGGTTATTTAATTTTTTTTTTTGCTTTGTTTTAAAAAATTATGAGTTAAAAGGCTCAAACAGCCTAGGGAAGTAAATCCATGCATACTTCTAACATTAGTTAATATTTACTAAGAAATCATAGGTTACAACAAATTAAACTTTTTGGCATTCTTACTGAGCTTTTCTGGCCAACCATGTTAGTGACTGTTCCTACAGATAGTTTATAACCTTATTTTTTACCCTTCTAGAGCAACCAAAGTGCACAGAGTTAGAAGAACTCTGGGTTCACGTGGTTCTTAAGCCAGGGTCTTAAGAAAATGGATTGGAGGTTGGAGAATGGGTCAGGGTGAACAGGCAGACACTAGACATGCCCACTAATAACTGGGAAAAGTGAGTTAAATTTCTCCTTGTTTGAGGTGGAATTCCTTCATATAAACCTGGGCACCCTCAGAGAGAAATGCTTTATAGTCCAAACTGATGTTTATTTTGGACTCCGTTTCTCTTTCAGCTTTCAGTTGTGACCTTAGGAATGAGCTCACAATTGGAAGCAAATCTGTCTTCTGTTTCTACTGTTAAAGAATTACCTACCCACTGAAAAACCACATAGGATTAACAATGGCCTTGTCCCAAATATATGCTTTTTGGAATTGTACAAGCTGTATTTATGATGCTAGCAAGTTTCAGTTCAACTGCTGAAATATTTCAATAAGAGTGATTGAATTCTTAGTAAATGGAATGCTTCCTCTGTTCAATTTTGGCCTGTTGAATGCTGGAAGGTGGGTAGGTCTGACCCATTCATTACACATATCTGGGTGATAGGAAAGGCAGGCCTTTGGATTTTGATGCCATGTATGTTTTTGGCAGTATCTCAGACTGAAATACTATGAATCAAAAAATGGCCTTTAAAAGTTCTTTTTAGCCTCCTAGTCTTGAGACATGGTTAGGGCTTCTGAATGCTTACTCTAGTCATATAATTCATGATTTGGTAGGGGCGCCTGGGTAGCTCAGTCGGTGAATTCATGATTTGGCATATCTCTTTTGTGGATTTTAGTTGGTATTGATTCAAAAATATCTGATGACTTCAATTTCCAGAATCACCAAAGCGAGTGGCAGTGTTTTTGTACTTCATTGATCAGATTGTTGAATAGACTCCAGGTTATCCACATTGGATTAACATCCCAAACTCTGTGGATGGGGTGGAGAAGGTAGAAGGAACTAATATTCATTTGCTCATTTGTTCTTCCAACAAATTTTCCTTTGGTACTGACCAAATGCCAAGCTGAGCGATTTACATATAACATCTAGTCAATTCCTAAATATTCTATGAATTTTATAGGTATGGAGACTTAGGCTCAGAAAGTTTAAATAACTTGTAAGCGGAGGAGGTAGTAAGCGAAGGACCTGAGGTTTGGATTTAGGTCTGCCATTAAAAATAGCGAAGGCTTTTCCATTAAGCACGCTCCCTCATGAACGTGTCATATGTATGAAAACACCAACACAGCTAAAAGAAGGAAGAAGAGTCTGGTTGGGAAAAACCAATCCCTCTAGCTACTCAGGGAGTGAGAATATACCGCCATGTTAAAAGCACCTCCCTCCTCTTGGTCATGGTGCTGAACGTCTGTCTCCCCCATCTTCCTTCTGTCCTCCCTTTCCCCACCACCCAAGACGTGTCATGAACTCCCACAGCAGGCACATTAGGGAACATCATTTCGAGAGTGCTCCTCGAGCATACCTCTGACAGACTCTTGCTTTGAATCGCCTCAACACATTTCAGAGGAGAGGATTCAAAAGGGAGTTTTAAAAAGAAGCAGACCTAGAGTTGCACAGAGGCAGCAAAGACACCCTTGAGGTCATTCTTCTCTTTTTTCTACACTGATGTATTCTCTCCAGAGTGATAATAATCTTTTTTGAAATGCAGGTCTAAGACGGAAGGAATTTTTATCTGGAAGAGTAATATAAATTAGCTTTGACTGCCAGTTTCCACTGATTATTACTTTCCAGGCGGAATTCCTACAAATTCTTGAGGCATGACCTCCAATGAAAAAATAAAACCCCTTTAAAAACTTGTTGAGAAATTCCAGATAACTTTCACAAGAGATTTAATTTTAGAGCATTAACACAATCTTGGTTGGAAAGATAAAACTACAATGCAGTTATTTGGTAAAAGTCATTACTTCACAATGAAGTCATTGGAGATTATTTTACTGTGCTTATCTGTCCCCTCTCTCTTTTTTTTTTTTCTTTTAAACTTGGTTCCTTTCTCCCCAAACTAATTTTATTATGCATTACTCAGTGCACTCTGGATTCACCCTTATAAAAGCATAAAGTGTTTCAACAGATAGCCAGCTGGAGGCAGCCAACTTGAGATTCAACCTACCGGTATGAGCAAACGTTGTGATTGGTTCTTAACATCTTAGTAATATGTTCTAGGCATTATTGCCTACGTATGGTTTGGGGAACTATAAGGGAAGGTTCTGGGGTTTTGTTTTTTCAACATGTTATGAAGCAATGGATTCAAAGGGATTTCTGTATATCGTTGAAAGAGATTTAGGGGTGAGGAAGTGAGAGCCTGCATACTAGTATTTACTGCGGGCTTGATAGGCGACACGTGTGAAGATGTGGGCGGGGTCTCATCCACATTGGACACATGGCGAGAGCGAGAATCGGAAAGGTGAAGTGATTTGTCCAAGGACTCTCGCCCTCTCAGCGGTGGAGCCGGAGCAATTCAAGCCCAGGAACATCTGACTGCAAGGCTGGCCTCCTTCCCACGGCAGGGTGTTGCTCCTTCTCGAGCTGGACTAAATGCGGATGGGAAAACATGAAGACTGGGCTACATGTGCAAAACGTATCAGTGGTCCCAAGTGGCCAAACGGAAAAAGATGTCATTACTTACCATTTTCCCCAAATTTTTCATTTACTTCAATTCAAAGTGTCATTTAAAGTATATAATGTTATTGTATACATAATCAAGATAAATCAGTATCTGGTAAAAAAAAAATACATACATATGAAACTATATGTAGATATATGATACCAGATAGATAGATAGACGGATAGACGATATAGTTTTATATACATCTATGCCTTTATCCTCTAGTATATATATGAATATAATCACATGTGAATTATCCTTTATCTTTCAGTACCTAACATGAAGAAGTATGAATTCACAGTTATCCTGTGAATATAATGATTATTATTAACATAAAATTTCCCTTTCCTGTTTTAACATTTTAAAAACAAAACAGTCACCTGATGTCCATGAGTAGGTGGAAAAGAGATCTATAAAATAAGAAAGAAAAGGGATATTGTGAACCTTTGATACTCTTTATCCTAAAATGTTCTAATTTCCCTGAGAATAAGCCAGCGGTGGAAATTATCTTTTAGATATTTAAATGTTTTTTAATTCCTTTCAAGAACATTCACATTTTACCAGTTGTTATACAAGAAGTCAAAATGAGTGGCCTTTCCAAGAGTAATTCAACATTATTAATTCTCAAGTGATGAAATCTCTCAGCATAATTTATGTTACATAAATCTATTCGCTCATTAACCTCATTGATTGAGCATCTTATTTATTCAAGGCATTAGAGACACAAAAATAAACAAACACATTCTCTTCTCTAATCTTTGCAGTATTCTAGGGAAACAGTCATAAAAACATACACTTATGGTACAGAATGGTGAGGATTATGTCCGATGTATAAACAGACGAGTGTATAGCTGGCCTTTCTAACCTCCCAGATGTCCAGAAATCAGAACTATATGGAATGAAAATGATGCCAGAATATGTAGGAAAGTTGTGAGGAAAAAATGCAAGCTTGTTTTTATTCCATTTAGACCAGGTTCCTTTCTTTTAAAAGGCGCTTCAATAAATATTTCTCCAATAAGAATCTAAAGCAGTTTTACATGCATTATGTCTCTTAATCTTAAGAGTATTTCAGAGATGTGGGAGAAAGCAGGTGCTTGTATCAGTTCTAATTCCTACATGAATGTCTATCATATCTTCAGTTACTTCCTAGGCAAGATAACAGAACCCTGTTCAGTAGAATTCCTTAAAGTTTTATAACTCTCCAAAAATTTCTCTGAACCCTTCTTTTTTTATCTGATAGAACTCTCTCTCTCTCTTTCTCAGATATACAATTTAACTTTCTTTCATTTTCTATTCTTAATATCTTGTAAATGCCTCTTCACTTTTTATTACTTGCGAAAAGTGGCCAGTAACTAATTCTCCCTTTTAAATTTTCTTTTTTTGTTATTGAAAAAAATTTTAAGTTTGTTTATTTATTTGGAGAGAGAGAATGCATGAATTGGGGAGGGGCAGAAGAGGAAAGAGAGAGAATCTCGAGCAGGTTCTGTACTGCCGGAGCAGAGCCTGATGTGGGGCATGAACCGATGAAGCCGTGAGATCATGACCTGAGCCAAAACCAAGAGTCAGACACTTAACTGGTTGAGCCACCAGGCGCCCCTTAAATTTCCTTTTTTATTTCACAATAATTCATATTTGTCTTGGAGAAAAAAAACTACAAAATACAGATTATCAAAAGCAAAGAGAGGACCGTGTGTGTGTGTGTGTGTGTGTGTGTGTGTGTGTGTGTGTGTGATGTGAATGTGTGTGTTGAGAATAGGGACTCTAATCAGAAACAGGTACCACAGATACAACAAAAAAGGACATGGGCACACCAGGAGACAATGGACAATAGTATTAAGGCTGCATCTTTCTCCTGACTTTGCCCTACAATAATCCAATAATTCTCCCATTTTTAAACTACCATTATTCCTGTTCCTTCTTCGTTCATTTCCATTTATCTCAGCTCAGAAATGTTACGATAATTGTTACATGATCTCCTTCTTTCTCTTTTTTCAATCTATTCAGATTCAATTTCCTAAATGAATACTTTCAAAGAATCACTCCCGTGGGTAAGAATTTTTAATATCTTCACTTGTCTTATGGTATAGAGTACCATCCGAGGTCCTTAACATATTCTAACAACAGACTAACTTCATCTTCATTTTTTACCATTCTCCTACATATACCTCCCCTTTCCACAGATCAGAGACTTTTCCCCATCAGTGGAGAAGCAGGGTCCTGGAAATCAGACTGATCTGGGCACAAATCCTGGCTCCATCACCAAGGTTTGGGAATCCGGGCAAGCTGATTCATCCATAGAATAGAGATAATAGTCTCCTTTCAGGATTTTGCTGGAAGATAAATGAGAAAGATATCTGAACATATTATTTGATTCCCCTTCTATGCAATCAGATTGTCCCTTGCTCTTTCCCCTCAGGCATCTTTGCCTGGGATACCCCCTGATTCACATCCTTGTATTCTCACTTGTTGTTTTTCTCCTCTTTGAAGATCTTCTAGGTCATTTCAGCTCACAGGAATTTCTGCCCTTCCTCTGAATGCCTAACACATTATGTGGTTTCCTGCTTCACAATCCACCATTTGCTGGTGAGATCTCTGAGATCTTACTCGACATACTATCTTGTTTTATTATTTTTCTCCTATATGTAGTGTTCCATGCAGTCCTGCTTTGTTTCCCTAAATAGACTGTGAGCTCACCAAAGATAGGTCCTTCCACTCTGTATTCTCAGTGCCTCACAAATGCCAAAGCATAGATGGTACTCAGCTATACCTTTACTGAATTCACATTATGTTATCTTCCTGAGGCCTGCTCCCTAAATCCTTATCCACAAAAGAGAATTAATTGATCAATTGATTCATTCACTCATTCACTCATTGGTTTTCCAAGAAGATGTATCAAATGTTTGCTATGTACCTGACAATGATTTAGTCACCCCAGATAGGGCCATAAACAAGAGAGTCAAGTTCTTTGTTTTCATGGATCATCTTTCATTCTAGTGGGAAAAGCACACAACTCAAAGGTAAGCAAATAAATAATTTAAGAGTCATAAATACTCTGAGGGAAATAAAATAGGGTGACAGGAGAGATGGTGACAGAGAAGCAGGGCTCTGCCAGGGGTTATGCAGGTTAGCCAGGACTCTTTGGACATGGGACAGATGATTCGCATCTGGCAACTGACTGTCTTCTGTCACCCAATGGCATTGATGGCTTCTCCTCATCTATGTGCAGAGCACAGAATGTGTGAGCTCGAAGGGTACTCAGCAGTTATAAAGTCCAGGAATTCTCAACTATTATTCCATTGCCATGTGTTCATTCAAAGTGAAATCTCACAGGAAGGTCCATAACCTCTGTGTATTTTCATAGTTGCATTGGAAACCTTGGATCTGGTCTATGCTATTTATGGGAATGGAGGTACAGTTGGGGCCTAGAGCTGAATGGTCAAGAGTTAGATGCCAGGCAAATATACATCTTTTGATAATTGTTTGGCTCATTTGGCCATCATTTAAAACCATTTCTTATGGGTATGATTTATTGCTCTACTTCCATTTTAGAAGATGTTATTATCCCATGTATTCACTTAGTTTATTCCTCACACTTAATTCCAAGTAGCTTTTGTTTGTTTCCTAAGGCCAAACCAGTGATAGAATAAGGGTCTACAGCTTTTGAGGAGCCTCAGCTCTAAATTACCTGGTCTTGTCTTTTTGGTCCTCAGTGATCCTTTGTGCCTCAATTATAGGACTTGACCCATTTTGCCTTGTATCATCACCATCTACAGCCTTCTACAGAAGACTTCGTATCTTCTACAGAAAACTGCAAACTGTGAGCAGAAACTGTGTTTTAATCTTTGCGGTGCCCACCGAAAACAGTATCTTGCATTAGAGTAGGTGCTAAATGTCTGACATTAAATGTCACATTCTGACACACATTCAAACAGAGAGAGGTATTGAAATATTATTTTGAGAATTGATAACATCATCGGCATATGTGGGTAGCCTCCCCAGGTGGCCGACTTGCCAAGGAAAGCACTCATTTGAATGTGTAAGATCTTGTATGTCATCAGAAGCAATTAGTATGACTTCATCATCATGGCACCTATTTAGTGAGTGACTGTTAAGTTATTCAGACAGGATAGTAGGTGCTTTGAGTGAGACTCAAAAGAAGCACAAAACAGAGCCCACATCTTTAGCAAATTAGCAGTTTAGATTGGGAAGCAAGAGTCCAAAAATGTAAAGTCTATGTAATTAAATTCTAAATTATGTAGTGAAAGTAAGTGAGGCAGAAATCCAAGAAGCCATCACTAAGTGACAGCTGCGGAGCGTAGGGAAGGGACCAGACCGTGGATTGCCATGAAGGCACCAGGCACTGCTCTGAGGTGCCAGACCATCTACACAGACCTCTAGGGGAAGTAAAGGCTAGTCCATAAGAGCTCACGACACAATGAACCAGTTAGAAGAAGGAGGAGCCAAACTGACTTTCACTTTTCCCTATCCGGTGCCTGGGTGGCTCAGTCGGTTAAGCATTTTTCCTATCGGGAAGAGCCTTGGCTTGCCACAGTACCTCAGGTTTCAGAAATCCTAGTGTCAGATGTTGTTCCTAAAGGAGAAACATTCTGAGCACTTGGGAGAATGCGAAATTGTCCTTGAACAGGAGGAAGTCAGCCAAAGAGTTCCCAGACATTACTCACTGGTTCGGCATATCCCACAACCTACAAGGCTGTCTTGTGCCGTGTCACCGAGGGGACCGCAGTTTGTTCTTACATGGACTCTGGCTCAGTAAATTCAGAACGGAGAAGGAGCGGGATTTCTGATATGAAGATGTGAGACACATGCCTTGTAGGGAGAGATTACAAAAGAAAAAATGTTAGAGGACAGGCAATGCCAGGTGATAGATAGACTTTGCCATGTATCACAGGTAAGGAGACAAACCATCCAGAGCTCTAGATACAAATATCTCTCTCCTGAGGTATACAATTCCTTAAAATTTTTTTTTAACATTTATGTATTTTTGAGGGAGAGAGACAGCGTGAGTGGGGGAAGGGCAAAGGGGGAGGGAGACACATAATCTGAAGCAGGCTCCAGGCTCTGAGCTGTCAGCACAGAGCCCGACGTGGGGCTGGAACCCATGAGCAGTGAGATCATGACCTGAGCCAATGTCGGACACCCAACCAACTGAGCCACCCAGGAGCCCCGAAGAACAGGCCTCTATACGGTGATTCTTAATTGGGATCAAAAAATATATAGAGTGCTGTTCTCATAGGCCATTAGCCTGAGGCAAGAAGTTATGAAGAGGTTAGAAAAGGGGCACCTGGGTGGCTCAGTCAGTTAAACGTCTGACTTCAGCTCAGGTCATGATCTCGTGGTTCATGAGTTCAAGCCCCGCATCGGGGTCTGTGCTAACAGCTCAAAGCCTGGAGCCTGCTTCGGATTCTGTATGTCCCTCTCTTTCTCTGCCCCTCCCCTGCTCACTCGCTGTCTCTCACAAAAATAAATAAACGTTAAAAAAAAAAAGAGAAAGAAAGAAAGAAAGAAAGAAAGAAAGAAAGAAAGAAAGAAAGAAAGAAAAGAGATACCCTGATGAAATAGGATAGTTAAAGATGCCTCTTTCCCAAGCCTCTCCATTTATCTCAAAAAGATGTTTGGCTATGAAAGTGGGTGGTACCTGCAGAGACTTCCCAAAATTATTGTCGAGGCCACAATTGCTGATGCGAAACACTAGAGTAACTGTGCTTGTCTTAACCAGCGCACACGGCTCGGTTATGCAGAATAACGGCACAGTGAAGAGTGCGCTGTTCAGTGCATTAGAGATTTGTTGGAAAACCCGAAGTTTAGACATAGAAGTTTATTGACTGTATGTTGGGCTTTGCAACAGATGCCGTCAGGATAGAAAAGAAATACAGGGCTGATTCCTCCGTTGAGAAGAACCCATAGTTGCGGTGACCATATGTTCTTGGTAATAATAAGCTCTTACCTTCAACATCACCACCACCACGGCACTACCCTGATTCCACTTTGTTTATACAGTGTTTTTTTTACTTAACCCAAGGCTGTTGGTGGTATCTTCCTCTCATTTCCAGATTAGGTCCGATGATCTTCATACATGAAGAGTAACTTAATCTTTGGACACTCTGAGAGTCCCCACTATTACTGGTACTTTCTAGAAGACAATGAGCTCTACACATGGAACTGAATTCACAGCAGTCATACACACATATAGATGCATACACATGAACATTACCATCTTCAGCATAGACCTTGAGAGTACAGGGTTGGAAAACTTGGAAAATCTCTTTGCAAATTGATTTCAGCAAGTGCATTGCATTCTTTGGATTCTTTAGCTCTGGCAAATATTTATCTTGTAAAAAAATAAACTTTGTAAGTAGATAAAAGTTTTGGGACGCTGTAATAGGTAATTCTATGTGTCAACTTGAATAGGCCCCAAGGGTACCTGATGGTCAAATATTATTTTGGGTGTGTTTGCCAGGGTGTATCCAGATGAGATTAACATTTGAGTATGTAGACTGAGTAAACCAGATCGAGCAGATTGACTTCTCTAATGTGAATGGGCCTCATCCAATCAGTTGGAAGCCTGCACAGAATAAAGAGTCTGAGTAAAAGCGAATTCCTTTTGCCTGACTGCCTTCAGGCTGGGGCTTGTTTTTGTTTTTTGATTGTTTGTTTGCTTGTTTGTTTTTCTTTCTTTGGACTTGAATAGAAACGTCAGTTCTTCCTGGGTCTTGACTCTGTTGCACTTGGACTAGAACAACACTGACTTTCTTAGTTATTAAGCCTCTGGACTGGGGCTGAGACCATAGCATCAATGCCGCTAGGCCTTCAGCTGCCAGCTGTAGATCTTAGGACTGTCAGCTTCTTAATGACATCAGCCAATTCCTTGTAATATATCCCTCTCTCTCTGTCTCTATCTCTCTCTCTCTCTCATTTTCTTTGTCCCTACATGTATATACACACACACACATATATACACATATACACATTCAAAATCACATAGATATATGATATATATATATATTATAAATATCTCTCCATATATATGGAATATAGGAGACAGATCCTATTGGTTCTGTTTGTCTAGAGAACCCGATGAATATAGAGCCAGAGGAACACATTAGCTGACAAGCTGGAAATGAAATTTTGTTCACCTACAGCCCAAAAGATGTATATATAATAAAGACCCCTTATTTTTCTCATAGGCTCAATAACTGGTTTTGAAAATAATTTTAAAGTAGGAATTCCAAATAGGTCTTGAACAATGGGAGTATTTAGCAGACTCCACTGCCTGACCACCAAATCTGTTTCTTCCTCTTTCTGAGAATATAGCTTGACTGCTTTTTCTGTGTGACTGAGTTCTGATGTATACTACTTTTAGTTATGGCCCATAAACACCCCCCGCTCCCGCCAAAGCACACACAAGATTCCTCATGCTCTTTTCTTCCTTCCTTCCTTCCTTCCTTTCCTTTTCTTTTTTTTTTTTAATGGTTATGTATTTACTTTTGAGAGAGAGAGAGCACAAGCAGGGGAGGGGCAGAGACAGAGAGAGAGACAGAGAGAGAGAGAGGCAGAATCTAAAGTAGGCTCCAGGCTCCAAGCTGTCAGCACAGAGCCCAGCGCAGCGCTTGAACTCACAAACTGTGGGATCATGACCTGAGCGGAAGTCAGGCACCTAACCAACTGAGCCACCAACGCACCCCCCTCATGCTCTTTTCTGTTCAGTGGTGACTTTAGTCATGTATTGAAGGTGGTGGAACATGAGATGGAAGGAGCCTGAGTCCCTCCTTCCAACTGGAGGACACTTGATCGGGAATATCCATTTGTGATTTTATATGAATGAAAAGTAAATTTCTATTTAGCCACTGAGATTTCTGGAGTGTGTTTGTTCTTTCTCTTTTTCCAGTTTTTCATTTTAATTCCAGTACAATTAACATACAGTGTTATATTAGTTTCAGGTTTACCATCTATTGATTCAACTGGCATTTGGCGGTTCTATAACGGTGGCTGGTAGCTGGTATAACCTAAGCAATACACAGAACCACTAGGATAAGAGTAGAGGTGATAATGTTGACAGACAAGATCCTGTGAACTTACAACTTCTGGTATGTCTGTTTAAAATACTCATCTCAGGGGCGCCTGGGTGGTTGAGTCAGTTAAGCGTCCAACTTCAGCTCAGGTCGAGATCTTGCAGTTTGTGGGTTCAAGCCCCATGTCGGGCTCTCTGCTCTCAGTGTGGAGCTCGCTTCTGATCCTCTCTCCCCCACTCTCTCTGCCCCTACTCGGCTCATGTTGTCTCTCCCTCAAAAATACATAAACTTTAAAAAAATAAATAAATAAAATAAATTATCCATCTCAAAATACAGGAATTCTACCTTAGCTTGTTAGAATCCAGTTAGTCCCATTTGTTGTGTGCCATGTAGACAAGTAATCAGAAGCCAAACAACAATAACAGCAACAACAACAAATCATCATCATCATAAATGATTTGGTTTGGAAACCTAACCTTAGATTTGATCTGCTTGAGTTGCTCTGCTAACACTAAGCCAATTACATTGCCAGTTTGACTCAAACAAAATTGATTTTTTAAACAGTAGTTATAGTGGGCTCAATGGGGAAAAAATACTATTTGGGGTTAGAACACCAGAATTTGAGCCCCAGCTTTACCGTTTGCTGGTGGTGTAAACTCTGCAAGTCTCTTACCTCATCTCAGAATGGGATAATAATTGTCCCCCAGTGCACTGTTGAGAAGATCAAAGTGCTACACTTTGGAGGAGTAATTATTTTTGCCTGTTTTCAAGGCAACTCCTTTGGGGGGGGGGGGTGCGTGCTGAACAGTAAGCCCAGCAGTTTTCATTCACTCATTTCCTGCTTGCTACCTGGGGTCTTGACGTGTCCAGGAGGTTGTGAATCTTAACTTATAAGGGCCCCAATCCATGCTTGAGGGTCTGATAGCTGATTTGAGTTGGAAGACGTGTCACAAGCAAGCACTCATGTGTTTTGGAAGCAGGAGCAAAGAGACCAAAAGACCAAGCCCTCTGAAGAAAGTAAACACAACAGGAATGCTTTGAGGGTGACGGAGCCTGCTCTTATCTCACTTCATACAAGCTTAGACTTCAAAGCACATTTTGTGACTCACATCCACTAATGACTAAAAGCAAAGGCCAAGTTATGAATTATGGAGTGGAGAGGGGTGGGGGAAGGAAATGATGGCAAAATCTTGAGAAAAAAGTGAAGTTAAATGAAACTCATCTTCATGATTTTCGTATTTCCGTGAGTGGGCATTCCTTGACCCCGCCGGGGAACATAACGACAACATAGGAAAGTTGGTTAAGAGAATGGATTTTGGTGTCAGAAAATGCTGAGTCAGACTCTCAGTTCAGCCACCTGTTCTGTATGTTCCCTTGGGAAACTTACCTCTCAGTACTTCACCTCCTCCTTAATGGAAAAATAATCGTTCTTATGTCTAAAGATTGCTGAAAAATGAGAAATGCATCGATGCACGTAGAGAATTTAGCACAGTGAGATAGATTCAACATTAGCTCTAATTGTTTTTGGCTTATCCTTTAATATCACCGTGGCTTATACACTATATGTCATTCACACTGCAGGCTTACTCATCAGATCAAATTATTGCAAAGAATATGTCTTCTTAGTTTTCCGATCTAAGAGTTGTCTCTTCCACCCTGGTCCTGGACGTGGAGTTGCTGCTAAGGCTTTTGTGCTTAACCCCCATCTTTCTCTGTCAGTCAGAGAATGGAAGAGAAGGAGTGGAAACAGTGATATATATTTTTTTTAATTTCAAAAATTATGAGAGGCAGCATTGCCTTCATGTGAACACACATGAGCTGTGTTTGGTGCTATAACCTGCAGATCCCCGATGGACCATCAATCTACTCTTCTGGAATCACATGTGTCAGTAACTCCAAAGTTCTGGTTTGAAACCAGGAGTCTGGCATATCCCAAATTCAGCTCAGTGTCAGCATTCCTGCTCTCCTAGCACACCAGTCTTGATCTTTGGTTCTGTTGACCTATTTGACTTCCCTGCTCTGTCGGAAGGCCCTTTGACTGTGGGCACCATGCTTCTTTCATCTTTCCATCCGTTTCCTTCACTCAGAATCTAGCACAGTTTTTTGGACATGGGAGACACTTAATACAAATTTTAAATAGGATAAAAGGCTTAAATAAATTTGATCTGACTCCCAGTTAAGGAGCTGCATCACTATTATACCACCAGATGATTAGATATTAAAGGTGAGAGTCTAAATAAACACATGACCCAGTAAATGTTTCTTGAATGTCTATTTTGCGCCTGGTATTATGCATTTTTCCTTTCTGATATTTTGTCTAACCTTCAACTAAAAATAGAATTGGTGAGGGGTGCCTGGGTGGCTCCGTTGGTTAAGCATCCAACTCTAGATTTTGGCTCAGGTCATGATTTCACACTTTATGAGATCAAGCCCTGTACTGGGCTCTGTGCTAATAGCTCAGAGCCTGCTTGGGACTCTCTCTCCCTGTCTCTCTGCACCTCCCCTGCTCTTGTGTGTGTGTGCTGTCTTTCTCTCTAAATAAATAAATAAATAAACAAACTGAAAAAAATAGAATTGGCTAAATAAATATTTAATACTAGGCAATTTTGCCATTCAAAAAAATATGCACACAAAGTCCTCCAACAATCTTTTAAACCCCATACAATAAAAATATGTATTTTGTGAACCAGGAAAACTTGGAAGGTTATCATGGACTCATCAGTTGTTCTTACGTTAGTGCAAATTAGTCTTATCATCTTGTTTTCTGAACACTTGTCGAGGTGCTGTAAATAAAGATGGAGGCTTGTGAGGAGAGAGGGGAGGGGAAGAATTGATATTGGTGCTTTGGAAAGTTTGGGACCACACCTGCCCATGTTTGGTGACTTGGGTAGATGAGGAAAAAGACAGTGAAAGAGCCTAGGCTTTGGATCCATGAAAAGGAATTCCTTTTTTACCTCCTAACTAAGTTGCAAGTCTCCAAGGACAAACTACTAACATCAGTGTGTTAGTTCGGATTGTGTTGGACTTTGTCTTAAACAAAGAAGGGGGTTGATTCTTCTCCCCTGACAAAAGCCACCCTTAAAGTAGGCCTTCCATCCTCATGTTGGTTGCCATGTAATCCCGAGATGGCAGCTCCACTTCCAAACTCAATCAAGAAGAGGATCAGCTAAGTGAAAGAGGCTAAGACTAAAGAGAAATGATTCCTCTTAATCAGCTTTTCCAGAAGTCTCATCCAGGGTCACCTTGCAGCCACCATCAAGTTGGCAAGAACCCTGTAACAGAGCCATGCTGACCAATGAGGAAGGCTAAGAAATGTCACCATTGTAGAGGGGGTACATTACCACTGCAGAGAAAACTCACGTTCTGTTCATTAAGAAAAGAGAATGGATACCAAGTAGGCCACTGATTCTCTTTGCCACGCTTTCCCCATTTGCATAATTGAAAAAATAATACCTACCCTATAATGATTTGGAAATTTAAGTGAGATAATGCATTTGTATAATCCCTGGCTTATAGCAAGCATTTAGTAATGTGCGTTTCCTCTACTTTCTCGTTCAAGTTTCCCCTGATATCCAAAAATATAGTGTTCCTGTGAAACCTTTCCTGCCAAACTGGCATAAAGCAAAAAAGCAATTACCATTTATTTATAAGGAAAAGTTTTTGAGTGTGCGCAGACCTAAAGAACAACCTCTCGTAGGCTGTTCTGATACCTTAGGACACGTCTTGCTGACAGATGCAAAAGTAACTACAGAAAAGACACAGATGCTCACAGACACAATAGAAGCTCTGGAGGCTTGATGCTGAGATGCTGCCTGTGGATCCAGGGAAAGAGCTGGGGAAGGAGCCAGGGAAGGAGCAGGGGAAGGAGCCAGGGAAGGAGCAGGGGAAGAGGTGGGTCGGCACCATTCCTGCTGCCCAGAACACGCTGCTTCTGTAATGCTCACTGCAAAACCCATGCTGATGGCTATTTTCTCATCTCTTACCTTTTCTTCAGATATCTTTTGGTTAGCAAAAACAGGTACTAATGTAGGTCTTTTGTAATAGCAAAGTGGTATAATGCAAACTTTTGAAGAGTGGGAGATAACCTGTATGTAGCAGACAATAAATGTTAGGTAACAGGATGAACTTTGTTTTAAGTTTATTTATTTATTTTGAGAGAGACAGAGGCAGCACGAGTGGGGGAGGGACAGAGAGAGAAGGAGAGAGAGAGAGAATCCCAAGCAGGCTCTGTGCTGTCAGTGCAGAGCCCTCCACGGGGCTCAAACTCTCGAAACCATAAGGTCATGACCTGAGCTGAAGCCAAGAGTCAGTCGCTTAACTGACTGAGCTACCCAGGTGCCCCAGGATGAACTTTTAGAGCATCTTATGGTTTTCATATGCCGTATTGTAAACCTTGGCCTAGTATATCTTTATTCATTCATTAAAGCAGAGATCTGAACTCAGTAGACTATGAAAGAAGTCTTGGACTCTTCGTTTGCAATAAATACTGTGGGTCATTCTGATGCAGGTGACTCCCTGAAAATTGTTTAAAGCTCAGTGCTTTAAGAGAAGTATCTAAATAGTAGAAAGAATAGTTACTACATTTTTGATCACGTGTGTGTGTGTGTGTGTGTGTGTGTGTGTGTGTGTGTGTGTGTTTTGAGGATGATGGATCCTTTGGGCTATATTGGTGGTAACACAAGCAAACCTTAGCATAATGAGAAACATAGAAATGTCGAATATTATTGGGAATCTAAACTCAAGAATGATTTTTCTCTGTTTAAAGAGTGTGGCAATATTATTATAGAAATTAGTACCTTGCGAGTAGTTAAGATGATGCACAAAAACAAACAAAAAAATATTAATGTACCATCACCAGGATTCACAGAAATTTTGACAAGTCAAAATTTTGTATAAAAGTCAGGTCTTTTAGCTGATTAGGCAATCTACAGTTTGCAAAAGGTGCACTGGAGTCAATCTTCACCTGGCAAATTTGACTTCCTGTTTCTAAGAAAAAAAAATTTCTCCCTAAAAAAAAAAAAAAAAAAACTCATAAAATAACTCCCAAGGCTTTTTGCACATCAAATAGCTCTTACAGAATCAAATTTTGATGAGGTAAGTGTAAGGAATTTAGTAACATATGGATTAAATTTCCCTTAAAATAGACATCATTTTAAAATGAGGAGGAAACAAAGTTCTTGGTAAAATATGAAAATATATTTTGGTTTGCCTTGAACCCCAAACACAATTTGAAAAATAGTTCAAGATGTTCACCAAGCCCCCAATACAGCTGGTTTCACCCATCTCTAGTTCCAAGATATAAACTGTTGGGAGTTCTGGTAATTACAAATATTACAAAAGCATTAGAAAATATTGGAAAATAGTCAGAAATGAAGAAAGAACAAAAATTTAGAAATAAACAAATCCAAACTCAGGGATTCTGTCTCCAAAAACTTAAGGGTGGGCAATCCTGATCCCAGATAGCTGATGAAATTAATTTCAATTTCTTCTTATGTTTCAGAAGAAAATAATTAATGACAAATATGGATGCATAAATATTTCAAGAACACTTCTGATAATAATAAAATGACAAAGAAAAAGTGTTCCATTACAGAAGACAATTTGTTAACAGGCTACATCCAAAGTACCTATGAGAACAAGACTATCTCAAAGAGCTAATGAGATCGTTCTTTAGGGGCAGAGGCTCTTACAAATTTTGATCAAAACCAGTTAGCTCCATTGATGAAGCCTTGTACGAACAAAATTAAGGTCATGATTTAATTGATTCTTAAATTTTTACAAGCTTGCCCTCTAAAATCAGTCTCACTATAGTAGGGCAACCTTTCTCGAATTCAAATACATCATGTCACCTTTTAAAATTCTTCCTGGGTTCTCCACTGCCCTCAGAAGTAAGTCCAAACTCATGACATCAAGGACCTTCCTGTGTACCTATTATGACTCATTTTTCACTAGCTCGTGTTTTACTATTATCTCCTAGATAACTCTATATTCTCATACGAACTATTTACAGCCCTTACAATGTTTCTGTAGAGAAACATCCTGCTGATGATGTAACTTGGATTTTTTTTTCCTTTTTTCTTGCTGAAAGAGGTACTGTTACATCACTTTTATCATCTTTAGAAGAATAAAGGATCTTGAGGAACTGAATGCAGTGTTCCCAATCCAAAGAGGATTGCTCTGTGGAAGATAGGGTGGCCGTGAGCAAGCATGCACCTGTCCTGATTATTCAGGAAAGGACAGATAAAAAGAATCTAGTTCCAGGACTGAAAAAGAAAAGCTGCCTGACCCCTGGTGGTACAAGTCCTTGGGAAGGAAAAGACATCAGAAATTCTAGGTCTGCAGGACATGAATGTTTAGTCCAGTCCTGCCATCTTTCTCCTGCAGTAGCTATCATCTCTGAGAATGACACTGTATGGGACCCGGAGACCCAAGGATTAAGGACTTGGGGACTGGGCACTCTCATTCCACTGAGCCTGGTTCTGAGGGTGGATCTTCCAGCCTCTAAGATCCAGTCTCTGGTCCATCGCCATCTTTTGTGGACTGTGTAGGTCCAGTTGTGAACAGTGTCACCAAGTGGCAGCAAGAGGCACAAACAACAATGAACTGAGTAAAGCCCAGGCTCTTTACTCTTGGGTGTTAAAAGCAGAGTGATGACCTTCTCTTGGGCTATATAAACCTTTGGAGTTTTAGCAGACTCAGAAAACTGAGGAACTGAGAGGTGGAGAGCTGAATGTTTGACTGATCCTATGTGTATGGACTGAGCTAGTTTCCTTTCAAGTGTAAAAGAAAAAGTAAATCCCCCCTGCCTTTGCCTAGTTCTGTGGACTAATCACTCTCTGATGCACTTCTCTGACTCCCCATCACCTGGAGGGCTCCTCAAACCCCTTGTCTTTCTGTCATCTCAAGTGCCCCTTCATTCAAAAGTCCTGCTTGCCTCACTAAGCCTGAAGTGTCCCCCTTAGCACCCCATACAGACATTCATGCTACCTTTCCCCTCCCCCAAACTGTGATATTTCCTTCACGTTGCAACCAGAACTCCCTAAGTCAAAATGCCCAATTTTCTCATTTTTCTTCCATCCTACCCCTCTCCATTCAGCTGTGAGATTTAATGCAAGAACTGCATGTTATTCACTGATTCATTTTCACTACCCAGCATATCCTAACTGGTAATAAGACATCCAAGTCTTCAGTTAGGAAAGAGGAATGCCCATGCCAAATACAAGGCTCAAAAGCCATGACCAACAATAGCTCTAGTTTTGTTTACGAGCCCTTGAATTGACTGAATAAAATAGATCGAAACTGGACCAAGGTCATCAGGGAATTGTGTGTTTAGAGAAACACAAAGCTAATGAAGAAAGTCCTGGGATTGTTCATTCCCTAATGAAATCATCATGTCCTCAAACACTCACCAAGAGGAAGTGGAGAACTCCCAAAGTATCCCTGGGACACTGGGCAGGGAAATATTCTCGGAGGGCAGATTTGAAGGCTGACAGGTGGACTGGCCAAGGAACTCACTCCACTGCCAGTGTAGGAAGGAAGCCCTGTTTTCCTACAAGGGAAATGACATGTATTTTGGACCAGTGACCCCTCAAGATTGCTTCCCATAGTGTCCTTTCACAAACGGAACACTTTAAAATAGATCATTTTTTTCAGGCAAGTTCCAATCAGAAAACAGAATCAGCAGAGATAATATAACACAGGGAACTGGTGAAACTGATGTTGGAGAATAAGGGAAAACTGAGGTAACACAGACAGTAACAGGAAAGTAGGGCCTGTGGAAATGAAGGACACAGTTAGTAGTTAACCTCTAGCAGTGCAGAGGAGTTCCCTGTGGGGCTGGGCTCAGACCTCTGAGGAGGGTCTAGACTCTTCAGGAAGCAGACTTTCTTCTACTTTCTTTCTACCTCTGGAAGCTGAGATATAGACCTCTGAAAAGGGAGCGCTATGCATCTGCCCTGGGGAGAACCTCCATGGAACTGGAATCCAGAACTGTGAGATGGAGGGGAGGGGTCTCTTCTCCCTGGTCCTGTCTTCCTGTCTCCTTCTGACATCCCCTACTCGCAGAAGCCAGAGGACAAAAGAGAAATGTGTTTTGCAGAGTCTTAGCCCCAGTATCACAGAATGAGCACAGAAGAGCACAGAAGAGCACAGAATGGTGGACCGGAGGGAGAGGCAGGAGCTTAGTAAGCATCATGTTCCAAGCTTTTGTTCACTCACCTTAACAGATGCCCTTCTGAATAGGCCTGAACTTTCAGAAAGGAAGAACATCTTTATACCTTTCTCAGTAAGATTCAACTATCTGTTATACAAGTGAAAACTCTGTGGCCATCTCCCCAGAAAGAAGAGACACAAAGTCCCAACAGTCAATGGTTTCCATCCCTGGGCAACGAACATGGTACCCATCTCTGAGCAATGTTAACTATTCTTATAATCCAGTCACTGTCCCACCAGAATATCTTGCAACACAAACACTAAACTTGAAAATGATCCGACAATATAACAATCCTTGCATGAAATAACAGGAAGGGAAAATAACACATAAGCCATATAACACAGTGAGGAAGACAGAAAAATAGGCATGGCGGCTACAGTCTTGGTTTCTGCAAGTGTCATGAAGCCATTTATTTTTTTAAATTGTTTTTTCAACGTTTATTTATTTTGGGGACAGAGAGAGACAGAGCATGAACGGGGGAGGGGCAGAGAGAGAGGGAGACACAGAATCGGAAACAGGCTCCAGGCTCCGAGCCGTCAGCCCAGAGCCCAACGCGGGGCTCGAACTCCCGGACCGCGAGATCGCGAGATCCCACGAGATCGTGACGTGGCTGAAGTCGGACGCTCAACCCACTGCGCCAGCCAGGCGCCCCATCATGAAGCCATTTATAATTTATTCCCTCCACCCCCCTAGTCTGGGTTTTCTTTTTCCTTAGTTCCTCAGCTAATTTAGTTCTTTACCCGCTATGGTGACACAAACCTTTCACCCTCACGGGCTCTGCCTCCTTTTGGTTGTTGCCATTTTCCATTAACGTTTGTTATTGGGTGTGAAAACATGAGAAGGTGCCCAGAGAATCTCCTAAAATCTAGACAGAATCCTTCCTGTCCCCTCGGCACAGAAGTACTCCAATTTCCCCCTGGGTCATCAGAATCAGTCACCCAAGCAAATAGCAAGCTCGTTTTCTGCAGGTGGTTCAGTAGAAGCACGAGGACCCCGGCATGACCGGTGGGTACTTTCAAAATGTTGGGGTAATGACAGCAAAAACCAGACTCATTCAGGAAATTTTGGAGATTGGTAATTGGGCTACTCCTTGGAGTAGTAGTTTGCCAGGGTGAAAGTTAGGATCCGTGTAAAGAGGTGTGGAAGAGTGAAAGAGAAATGCATAATGTGAAGTGAGGACGAGAGAATAGCATCACTGGCACCGTTCGTGTACCCCAGACCAAAGCAATGGTTCTCAAAATATTTGAAATGTTGAAAGCGAGAAGCGCCATTTCTTGCCAAGTAGAGTCCCAATGCCTTGGATAAAATTGGACAGATGATATGGCCCCAAGATTGCAGAATCTGCCTATAATATATTCATCATTGAAGCACACCTTGCCTGAAACTCAACCTCTTAGCTCCCTCATTAGCTCAGTTGATAAATTTAGCCAGGCTGATTTTAAAAGGGCAAGGGGCTGTGGCTGTGTGAGGAATATACTGGGCAGGATAGATACACAGGTGTTTTTAGCAGTAGAAAGCACCTTCATTCTTGAAGACAGTGAGAAAACAATGAAGTGAATCTTAGGTGTAAAAAATCTCAGGCTGTGATTTAAGAATCAGATAACATTAGAATATCAATAATGGGATGTATTTTTCCTTTCTTGGGAATTATTTTTGTCTTTCACACTTTCAAGCATGCTTCCAAAAGTCAAGCAAAACAAGGAAACTGTTGACTTGAATCTTCCAAGAAGTAAAGAAGGTGAGAGCTTACAGAGGACTTCTCCAGGCTTAGATTTTGTTCTGAGAGAAAACAAATCAGAAGCCTTTAGGGATCCTATTTGTGAATATCCTCTTCCTCACTTAGCCTGTTTTCTGTCCCAATTATTCAGAGCTCTGTTGTTTCTGATCTTTTTATGAGCACGGATGTGTGCTGAAATTAAAAATCAAATGCATAAATATTGCAGTAAAGGAAAAATAGAAAATCTGAAGTTAGTCTCGGTTTTAGATTTAAGGCTGTCTTCTAAATGCTACTTGTCTAAGTAATCCTTTTCCTTTTGATCCTAGGTGTTAAAACAGGAAAGTTCTGCATGAAATTGGCTTCCTGGTGTGAATAGCAAGACTTGAAGTTCAAAGATACTTGTGAAATCCAGACCTCGTTTTATTCATTAATTCCTATAAGCAAGTGCAGCTATTTAGCTAGACAATCAGAGACCTAGCCTGACTGTTCAATGTATAAGCAGAAGCCTGATTGTCCTATCCTGCAGCAAGATTCAGGGAGAAAGTCACAAACTGTAGGGTCAAAAGTTGCAGGTGAGGGGGTGCCTGGGTGGCTCAGTCACTTAAGCCTCCACTTTGGCTCAGGTCATGACCTCACCGTTTGTGAGTTCGGGCCCCAGGTCGGGCTCTGTGCTGACAGCTCAGAGCCTGGAGCCCGCTTCGGATTCTGTGTCTCCCTCTCTCTCTGCCCCTCCCCCACTTGCACACTCTCTCTCAAGAATAAATAAGTACTAAAAAAAAAAAAGTGCATGTGAAAACACAGGGATTAATGGTAGGTCAGTCATGGAATTGGAGGGACACTGAAAAAAAAACCTAGGGTAGGAGACCTTGTGGAAAGGCAAAAAAAAAAAAAAAAGGAGAGGGATGATTGAGATTCAGATCCTTGCACTGATTGCCTGACAATCAATAGTCCTGCTCTGGAGACGCCCTATTCACCTCTACCAATTAGGTGGTTTGGGAGAAGCGGGGAAGGAAAAGACTGAGCCAAACAGGCAAGCAGTGAAGTATCCTCTTGGCATCTGTCCGTGTGCCACGAGGCCGGTGATAGTCAAAATGGGCAGAGCCCCACCGTTGACAGGTGCTGTGAAGTCCCTGCCACCTCTCTCGGTAGTGCCCCACCCTTACTCTGGACTTGGTTCTACTGCTCCAGACAAAACAGGTACCAGAGCGACCTGCGGACAGGACTGTGGTTGCCACAGGGCTGGCATTCATTCAACAACGTTTAACGTAAGCCTCAATAAGCACGGAGGCATTGTAGAAAAATTGAGAGCAAAGACAAAAACTCTAATAAGAGCCCCAGAGAAAAGTACTGTAGATTCATTCCTGCAGTTGCACTTGCCTCTCCTGTGTAATAATATTTATGGAAATACGTTTCCCCTTGTGGGAAGAAATATACACACGCATGTGCACACACAAACACACATCCACATACATTCACACAATCACTTTTCAAAGGCTGTGACTTACGCCTCGTCAGCTTTCTGAACATCAGTCGTGTTTTGACAAATCAGCAGAATTCCCAAGAACGCAGTAACTGGCCAGGGAGACCGTGATCTCTTTACCACCAAGTCTAAGTGCATGTTTCTCCGGGAAAACGTGTTCATGCCTTACCCTGCAAGAGAACAGAATATGGCCATATGGTTGCTACTAGGAAATAATTATCCTGTAAGGGAAATGGGTCCCAGTGTCTGATACTTAATCCTCTCTCTGTAACGTGGGTCAAGGGCCCTGTATTCTAAACTTCTTTCTCTGGGGGGGGAGGGGGGGAGAGGGATGAGGTGACACCGCGGTTTCTTCTTCTTCCCTAAGACAAACGTACAATTCTTTGCTGGAATGTTTCGAGATGCCTGTTGAACTGGGTCAGCGCACCAAACAAAATCTTCTATTGTTTTATTCCACAGAAAACTTGCCTTACCTAACGATTCCACATCTACTCAAATAAAAAGAACAAAAGGGTAAACTCAGAGCCCTGTCATCCCCCCACACACCCCTGTTTTCTGCATTTAATAAAGGCAGCAGCTAAAATTTAATAGCATTTGGAAAGCCATGAAGCCATGTCCTGGAGTTACATGGCATATTTTATATTATAGTGGTAGAGTTAGGAAAGCAGTGAGGCTCCAATGGGTCTCTTGCTGCAAAACTTGGTGTCTCCACATCAGACTGATATAGATGGTGACTGATATACAGGATGAAGCCAAAAAGAAGTGTGTGTGTGTGTGTGTGTGTGTGTGTGTGTGTGTGTGTGTAGGGACAGGTTGGGGAGTTGCAAAGCAAAGTGTCAGTAAATATAATTTTTTATCATGGCAAAATTATTGGTTTAACTGATATTTCACTGAGTTATCTAAAGGCACATATGGTAACCTTCCTAAACATAAGAGGGTTCATTCCTGCAAAAGTGCTTATAGCCAAGCTCTTTCTTGCGTTTCTCAAATGAAGTATTTTTCGAGCTAAGTTGCTTCGTGTACACAGCAGATCTGTTCCCAAATACACCAACCTTATTAACCAACGCCGGACTCAGGCTATTTCCTATGGGAAACACAATTTTTTTTTTTTTTTTTTGGTGTTCAATAAAAATTTGGGCCAAATTAGAAAGTAACTAAATGAATACTTCTCAAGAATCCATGATAACACTTGCTGAGCAGTGGGTCAGGCCAGATTTAATCTAAAATCGTTCTGCTGCGTGTAAAATGATTATGTCATAGCATTTGTCTTTAATTACTCACCTCTTTCCAAAGGCTTGACTCATAATGTGTTTCTCGGTTAACCACAAACACTCGCACTACAAGACTTGTCATATAGATTCACTCACCCCCCTTCCCCACCCCCTCTGTTTTTGCACTTTGCAACATTGTTAAGTCACAGCTCCTGAAAAAGAAATTTTGAGACATTGTCTAAACCATCTCCCCCTTGATACTTTGAAGACTCCCATGCTAAGAAAAATAACCCTGGCTTCTCTTGACTCATGAAGACCAGTAGAGCGGGCTTAATAGTAATGGAAAGAGCAATACCGTATCATCACGATTTTGTACTATACGGTGCCGTTCCCGTGAGAATGTCTATGAGTTCAAGAACATATGAAAAGAATTAAAACAAAGGATTGTAGCTCGTAATTGAGTACAAGTCAATTAAGCAACCACATACATATTTTTCCCTCATCGCTTCACTTCTCACCTCACCTTCCCCTATGAGAAACAGAGTGAATTATAATTTAATTCAGAATAAATTAAATCAGCCCACTTAGCACATATTGTTAATCCTCGAAGTTTTAGCAGAGGTGTTGGATCCCAGTAGTGCTTTTTGCCATCTCTCCAGACTAATCCCGTGTGAAGTTTGGGATTATAGAATTTGGGGGAAATGTGGGAAGTGATGCAATCCTAAAGATATGTTCATCCAGGCCTGGGTTGTGTGTGTGTGTGTGTGTGTGTGTGTGTGTGTGTGTGTGTGTGTGTTTTCCCCTTGGGTAAAGTAGGAAGCACCTGAATGATGTAATTTGGGCGCTTCAGGCGTTCTGACTCCCAAATCTCCACCCCACTGACCTGAAATCCCTCCTATGCTAGTTGAGTTTGTTTTGTTTTGTTTTGTTTTGTGTTGGGGAGGAGGGTGGCGTGGAAGTTAGTTAAAATGAAAAGGACTTTGTTAACAACAGAAATAGGCACATGAATTTTTCTTTAGGTAGTGAAAATTCCCCAGTTAAAATGCCAATACTGGCAGGGATTGGCAACACATTAATCTATGCTCCAGGAAGAAGCTAGAGAGATGGCTGGGACCATTTTGGGGGCTGCCTGTTGTCATCCCAGTAGTGGTTACTACTGTAGGGTGTGGTCCCCAACTCCCTTCTGTGATTCTTTTTTTCTTTATCCGTAGACATAGATATAAGTATAGGTATACAGGTATATATATAGAGAGAGAGACACAGAGACAGAGACAGAGAGAGAGAGAGATGTGTATAGATATTGTCAAGACTTTGTAGCTAATCTACCTCTGGTGAAAGATTTTCTATCTAGCTGATGGGCCATCCTTCCACCTGGACCCAGGCCTCCTACATTCTGATTCCAAACTTCACTAGCCTTCTTTTCTCTTATGCCTGCCATTGTCCTTACCCCCTTTGACTCCATGCTACAAGAATGATTATTTTCTCCTCATCAACACTTTGGTTTCCTTTCTCTCTTGCTTGGTAGTCACCATTTAGAACCTAACTGACATCTCAAAATATCCTCTTTTATAGTTGATAAGGAAATAAATGGTGATATAACAAACACATCCTCATAAAATAGAACGAGCTTTAACTTGGGGGTACGATTCCTACACAAACAAGCACATTAAGAAACCTCATTCAGGGGTACCTGGGTAGCTGAGTCAGGTTGAGTGTCGAACTCTTGATTTCGGCTCAGGTCATGATCCCAGAGTACAGGGATCAAGGCCTACGTCAGGTTCCATACTGAGTATGGAGCCTGCTTAAGATTCTCTCTCTCCCTCTGCCCCTCTCCCCTGCTGGAGCAGTCTATAAACAAATAAATAAATAAATAAATAAATAAATAAATAAATAAATAAATAAATAAATAAATAAAAGAGACCACAATCAAAATTGTACCTGACATGGGCCCCAGTCGTTGACATCATCATTTACCAACCCCGGACGTGTTCTGTTGCTTGTAATTGCTTTCTTCCCACCATCCCACGTTTGAGCACCTGTGACTGGCTGGAATTGCGAAAACATTTCTGTGTCCTATGTTTTTATTCAGCAATAAGCATCTACTCTTCTATCCTTATTTGTAATTGATTTTTTTTTCTTTTTTCTAATACGTTTATACTATATGCATTTTCCAGTTACCTTAGGTCCTTTTTGGAACAAGGCAGAAGTTATTTGGTAAACTTACTAATGTAATTTTTTTAATCTTCCTGGTTTTGCTCCTTATCTCTTTCTATGGCTCAACATTTCCTTAGCCTTGATTTCTTGATCTGACCATCACGATAACCTATAATTGAAGTAAAAAAAAAAAACAATCTAGGTACTGGTTCTAATTATACACTTAGCAGCTATAGCACCAGAAAGTTCCTTAACTGAGCTTGCTTTAAAGGAAGACTACCCTTACAACAGGGACAATGTGACAGATAGATAAGAGCAAATACGAAAGATCCCCAACATAATACCTGATATATACAATATGCTCCATAAATGCTCCTTGATTTATAAATTATAAAATACAATTGTCACCATCGTGACTTGATTTTGTCAAGCATATAGCAATGACAATGGGTGTCTTACATAGTAGGGTTTCTGAGAAACCTCTTCTCTCTGGTTTAAACATTTTCCCTTAGTCCCACATGTGATGTCACTAATCAAATAGGTACATAACAAATTTTAGTTATTTATTTTTTTAAAGAACTTCTTTTTTTTTTTTTTTAATGTTTATTTTTGAGACAGAGAGAGACAGAGCATGAACAGGGGAGGGTCAGAGAGAGAGGGAGACAGGATCTGAAACAGGCTCCAGGCTCCGAGCTGTCAGCACAGAGCCCGACGGAGGGCTTGAACTCACAGACCGTGAGATCATGACCTGGGCTGAAGTTGGACACTCAACTGACTGAGCCACCCAGGCGCCCCAATATATAACAAATTTTAGATGAGGACAAATGGTGACTTACTTGAAATCCCTTTCTTCTTGACTTAATGAAGCATTCAAAGCAGCCACCTCTACTTTGGCTTTTTGTTACATATTTTCCCAAGGGCATGACTTGGTTTTCTCGGGAATGTTCAGTCAGCTTTCATTGGTGAAGGCAGCATGCCATCCATTTCCCCCCAGCCAACTCTGATACCGCTTAATGGGGGTGGGAGGAAGACATTGGTGTCCCAGGGAAATTCAATGTCCAGTTTTCTCCCTCTCAGTCAGCTACGATAGCATAAAACAAGCACTTGAGCTTCAACGGTTTTGACTGCCTCAGAAAATCATAGATCCTGTGGCATTCAAGCGGGTTAACTGCCTCCCCCAAAGCATTCCAGTAATCTCCTCTTCACCTCCTCTAATTTATTACCATATCTTTTGACCTTCTTTCTTTCTTTATAAAATTCATTAAGTTGCCTATTTGTAGAGCAGAGGCTAGTAGATAACTGTTAAAACTTACTGGAGGCCTTTACAGATCTCTCGGGCACAAAATGCCATGAAAGCATGTGGGTTTTGATAACTTTTGGTTGTGTGAGGAGGAATAATAAAAGGACAAAGTCCTAAGAGAAAAACTAAAGTTTCCAAAGACAGAACATAGCTGCATTTTAAGTAACCACTTTAAAGACAGGACTGCTGTTTTGGCAAAAGCCAGTAAGCCACACAAAATTAATTTCATGTTTCATTGACATTACTTTCAGGAATTTCATGTTGACATAACCTATAGAGTAAGGGTGAGATAGTGCAGACAATATATCTAATGCTGCTACACCAACACAAAATATTTTAAATCTGAACAGAGACCCAAGGTTGTACAATAATCATGTTCTGTGTAAAAAAAAAGAACAAAACTGTGATTTTCACATCAGCTGTCCAAATGCTAATTGCTTCTAGTGCAAAAGTTTAAATCAAACTGTGAACTCTCTGTGGCTCCTGTGTGGAATCTGAGAGACATTTCAACCTATTTATGATTTTGCCTTTTGTGTAGATAGTGACCCTTTTGTATGAGTGCCATGTTAAAAAATGTCAATGAATGTGTGACTCCAGGTTGTATGTCAAGTTAATGATAAGGTACCTATGAACACTTACTTCTGAATACATTAAATATAAGAGTTGCCTTTCTACAAAACATTTGGTAGGTTGTTGATTTGGCCGCTGAGATGTTTGTATGTCCCGTGACAGCTGCCTGACCCGTTCTTTACATTAGTAAATGTCACCACGAATCCCTGATCCAAGTGCTGAGAAAACCATTGAATGACCAAGGCTCTTTCTGGCTCTGAGGCAATAGGCATTGTTTTCATAATGCAGAGTTTCTAATTCTACCTCTTGACTTCCAAAGTCACATATTAATAATTGGCAGCAGTCAGGCTAGAATTGGGGCTATTGTAAAGGCTTCTCAGCTAGTTTCTATCTTCTAAAGGCATGTATTAGCACATTCATTAAAAGAGTTATTTTCATCTGGTTGGCCTGTAATTTGTACCCTTTCAAGTACACCATAAAGGTGGGATTTCATTTAGTCTGGTGGAATCTGGAGACCACTTGGTAGTACCAGAATCTCAGTGTTGGCTAGGTGTTTAGATTTCTTGAACTTTATGATTTCCAAATTTCAGAATGACAACCATTGCTTGAAGTCATGGGAAATCTTTTCTCTTGTGATTTAATCTTACCATGTGTAATAGCTAGTTGTTGCCAAAATAATGCTGCATAATATCCCACCCCAAACAGCATGATTACTCTCACACATCTGTTGATCAGCTGGGGATCAGCTGATCTAAGTAGGCCTCCACTAAGCACTATGCAAATTTCCAGGTTGGATATGGGTCTGCTCCACATGTTTCTCTTCATCTTTCGACTGTGGACTAGCTGGGGCATGTTTATCTCATGGGAATGGCAGAGGCATAAAGAGGGATAAGTGGAGACATACAACGTCTCTAAAGACCGGTTCCCAGAACTGGCAACTCTCACTTCTGCCCATATTCCAGTGGTTAAATCAAGGCAATTGGCTAAAGCCAAAGTCAAAGACTGGGAAAGTACATACTACCTCCAGTGAGAAGAACTACAAAGTCATATGCCAAAAGGGCAGGACACAGCGAGAGGTTATGCACTGGGGACAACCATTCCTTCTTCCACATTGTCAAATGTCGAGGAAGGCATACAAGTCAGTTGTAGCCATAATTCAAGGAATTGATGATGGAACAGTTGAGAGGTAGAAATCACTCAGCAAGGAAGAAGGTCATGCAACATCTTTCACTTGAATTATACCGTTAGCTTGTTGTCATGCTAAAGTCTCATAGCCTCTAAGGGTATTTCACAGTTGAATTCTAATTATGCAAGTTACATAGAATGTTGATGGTTACAGTCAATACTATCTCTAGCCCAAGGTTGACTAATACAAAAAGGAAAGAGTTTTATAGAGATTTGTAAATATAGAGATTTGTAGATTTTTAGGGGTAAGATTTTAAGGCAGAAGTGATGTGCCAGTAAGAAAACTGGCAGCTTCTGCTTTCTCTTTCTCAGAGCCCAGCTGCTCATTAAATAGGATACTTTCTGCTGCTCTAGACACCACCTGGAAAGACCATATTGGCCAGGGTGTGGGGTGGAGGTGGGAGATGGGATGAGGGAGAAGCTATATGGAGGATAGTGGAGGAACCTAGCCAACAGCAAGAGCTTAGATCCTAGACCTGTGAACCCAGCTGAGTTGTCTCAGCCAGGTCCCAGGAGTTCAAACTACCCTAGCTAGGTATGAGTATGTACATACTCATATATATGAGTATGTACATACTCATATATATGAGTATATACATATATATATATATATATGAGTGTGTGTGTGTGTGTGTGTATATATATATATATATATATATATATATATATATATATGAGTAAAGAGGCCATCTTGGATAGTACAGCCCCCACAGACATCACATGAAACAGAGAAGAGCCATTCTCGCTGTGCCTCATCTGAATTCCTGATCCATAGAGTTGCGATAAACAATAAACTTGTTACTGTTTTAATCCACTATGGGGGCAGTTTTTAGCCCGGATAAGATCATTGTAACAGTGACTTTTGTGAGAATTTCTTCAAAAGGTGGAATTCTTGTGATCTGTATCATTTTGCCATTTTTGACATTTTTTCCAGAGGACATGACATTTTTATCATGGGGAATGTCAGTGATGATATACGATATTCTTGCTATTTGATGAGTTTGGAGAGAGAAGAAGTAGTTTATTCTTTACAACTAAGTATTATTTAATTTTGAGTTCTACAATTTACAACCGGATTATCTAAAGGAGAGGGTCAATAAATTAATATATTAGCTGGTTTTCTGTCAGAAGATTAAGCCAGGTCAAAGGATCACTATCTATTGGAAGCTCTAGGGGAGAATCCATTTGGACTGTTGGGCAGAATTCCATGTTTTGTTGTTGTAAAGTCAAGATCCAGATTTTCATGTTGGCTGTAAGCTAAAGGCTATTCTTAGCTTCTAGAGGCCATTTAAATTCCTGGTTCCTCTCCTCTCTCTTGCAGCAATGGCAGGTCATGTCCTTCTTGTACTTCCTGTCTCCCCTTCCACTTCCTGTCTCCCTCTGCTTTTAAGACCTCATATGATTAGATTGCACCCAACTGGATAATCCAGAGAATTATCCTTTCCTCAACTGCAAAAAGCTCCTTTTACATCATGGTATATACTAATACCACACTCAGGAGTTATGCAAGATGCGTCCTATGCAGCTATATGTGACAGCTCTTCGAAGCATTTTAGAGCAGAGGGGAGGCAGGTTACATGTCCAAGGCTCCATTTCCATGTCACCAACCCTCCCAACCAAACTGGCAAGTTACCACTTCACTCACGTTTCAGCGCAGGACTTCTCTTTCCATCCTCTCTCTCTATTAACCCAAGAGAAAGATTTTTCCCTCAGACACAAACAAACAAAAGAAATTTTTAAAGGAAATATTTATAATGGTAATATTATTTTTAATTACAGAAAGAAAAATTTTAGGATAGATTATTTTTTTAAGAAAAGGACCTCCGGACATCTGCACAGATCCTTTAGCTCATTCTCAAGCCTAGCTATTCCCCTCTCAGTATCCTAAATGCTTTCTAGTTCCGCTCACTAAATTATCCCTCAGTGTCCAGCTGAGTCAGCCTTTCTCATGTGTCACCAGCCATTACCCAGCCAGGAGACAGCTACCATCTTGTCCTCCTTCAGTTTATGTTAACATTACTCATGACTAGTAATTACCTCACAATCTAATTACGAAGCAATGAGTTTGACCATGGGATGATTGATAGGGTGCCATGCTTCTCAACTTTATCGATGTAGTGGGGGAACAGTGTTCAAAGATATCTAATGTAAAAGGCCCATTGTTTTAAAAGCTCAAATGAAGGCTTCCTGTTTGTTAAGTGAGATTCCCCTTCCCCTGTCTTTGTAATTTCTGAATCTCTGTGATGTCCTGAGGCTTCTTTGGGCACAGCTTTGAAAACATTAGTATGGTGGAAAGAACTGTAGAGCGGGAGGGAGAATATGCTTCCCAATTTTTTCTGTCTGTGACTTTGGACAACCCTCTGAGATTCTCTTCTCATCTAAGTGAGAATAATACCTTCTCCTACCAACCCACAGGACTGTGTGGGCACCAGTCTCATATCCCATGATAATTCTCCCCTTTTCCACCCCAATTTTCTAATGACTCGGGATTGTTTGTGTCTTCCTAAAACCCCACCCACGTTTATGATCTTGAGCCATTGACCGACTTTTCTTCCATATCTAGAATAAATTGTCCTTTCTTCTTTTAGCGAACTTTCGACTCTTCCGGCATAAATGACAGCTCCTCTCTGAAGTATTCAAGCCCAGTCATAATGAAGGGATTGTATGTGTGTGTGTTCTTTCTGATCCGTGTTTGCATAGTAATTTGTAGAAAAACCTATTATACCATGTCTGAATTTCTATTAAGCTCAAAGGAATATGCAATTTTATTTTTTATGTCTGATATCTAATATAGTCCTTAGCACAAAATAGGTTCCCAGTAACTGTTTTCTGAGTGAATGAATAAAAAACTAAACATACGGAGTATTTATTATTATTATGCTAGCTGTCTCTATATGAAAACTGTATTTTCTCCCCCTAAATACCTTGCCTTCGGCTCCCAAACCTTTTGTCACGTTAACCTACCAATACTCCACTATACCAAAAGCATTGGTGGTAATGTAGAAGGCACAGAAAAGTTAATAAGAGAAAAGGAGAAATTGTACATTTCATGGTAAACTTTTTAGAATTTCCACTACACTTGTCTGTTCTTCCAAATCCCCTCTTTTTCCTACTCTTGTAAGTGGTTCTGCTCTTGTATCCAAGTCCACATATCACAATATTTCTTTTGTAAATAGAAAACTCTCTTAAGTCAAGTCCAATTTTCTCTGTCAAGTTACATTTTTACATTTATAAAACACTAATTCACAATAATATTTTTATTAGGTTAGTTCACGCATTTTGTTTCTTTTTCAACTCTGTTGTCAGTTACCACCTATGCCTCTATTTGTGAATCTATACCCTAGAATATTCTGAGTTAGTTCCATTGAAACCATTCCTTCCTGTTCACACTCTTTGGTTCAAGTTACCAGTCCTGTGCACTTGATAACTCCTCAGGGCTATAAGTACCGAATTACTTCTAAGGTAACTATAAAAGTGAAAGATCCAGGGGACATTTCACAAGGACAGCATATCCCATATCTTAGAACATGACTTTTCCCATTTACATATAAGTAACTTTTCTGGGGTATAGCTTTCCTTTTAAAAACCACCAGGATTTAGGGGTGCCTGAGTGGCTCAGTTGATTGAGCATCCGACTTCGGCTCAGGTCATGATCTTGAGGTTCCTGAGGTCGAGCCCAACGTAAGGCTCTGTGCTGACAACTCAGAGCCTGGAGCCTGCTTTGGATTCTGTATCTCTCTCTATCTCTGCCCCTCCCCCACTCATGCTCCCTCCCTCTCTCTCTCTCTCTCTCTCTCTCCTAAAAAAAAAAAAAAAAAAAAAAAATTTAAAAAAACTTTTAAAAACCCCACCAGGATTTATAAGAAATACAAAGTGTGATATTTAATTGGAAGCAGTAATTTGGGGAATAGAAGAAAAGTTATCTGTATAATAGTTCAGTTGAATTTTTTTTTGGTATCAAATTACAAATTGATTGTTTCCTTGTTATGCTTTGAAGTGAACTAAGGCATTTAGATATTTGTTCTACAGTGTAGAATTTTAGAATAAACTGCACTAAGAACTGAAAACTTCACTTTTCTCTGGACTGAGAACCCCCCCTCCACCATGCCAAAATCATTCATTCATTTGTCAGTTACATATTTACTCATCCACTTCTCCTTTTATCACTAAATATCCATTGAACATTTCAATGTGCCCAGAGATGTGCTACCACTGGGTATACAATTGCCAATGAACAGGTGTCTTTCTTTTTTTATTATTATTAATTTTACTTTTTTAATTTACATCCAAATGAGTTAGCATATAGTACAACAATGATTTCAGGCATAGATTCCTTAATGCCCGTTACCCATTTAGCCCATCGCCCCTCCCACAACCAACCCCTCCAGTAAGCCTCAGTTTGTTCTCCATATTTATGAGTCTCTTATGTTTTGTCTCTCTCCCTGTTTTTATATGATTTTTGTTTCCCTTCCCTTATGTTCATCTGTTCTGTGTCTTAAAGTCCTCATATGAGTGAAGTCGTATGATATCTGTCTTTCTCTGACTGACTAATTTCGCTCAGCATAATACCCTCTAGTTCCATCCACATCCTTGACTTAACCACATCTGCAAAGCTCCCTTTATCATATACGGTAACATAGTCAGAGGTTCTGGGGATTAGGACATGAACCTCTTTGGGAGTCCGTTACTCTGTCTACCACAAAGATGGCCAGAAATGATGTTACATTATTCAGGGAGTAAAAATACCTGAAGAAAGCTTGTGGTAAGATGGTGATATAGAAACTATCAACATGATGTAGAATATTCTCTGACTCATAAAATATTCCTCCTGAATGCTTTTGTTTCTTGTATTTATTTGATTAGTGTAGGGACATATGAGGGATTTTCCATGGAGTGGGTCATAAGCACTTGTGGCTCTCACACTGACTAGCTGTGTGACTGGTGCACCTTCATCTAGGCAATATTTTCACCTATGCACACTGCAAAGGCTGTTCCAGTTCTGTTCTATATGTGTGGACTGCAGCCAATCAAAATCATGAAAAGTGACAGGGCACCTGGGTGACTCAGTTGATTAAGCATTTGACTTCAGCTCAGGTTATGATCTCATGGTTTATGGGTTCAAGCCCTGCACTGGGCTCTGCACTGACAGTGTGGAGCCTGCTTGGGATTCTCTCTCTGCCTCTCCTCAACTCGCACATTCTCTCTCTCTCAAAAATAAATAAACTTAAAAAAAAAAAAAAGATCATGAAAAGTGAGGTGCGGAGATCAGCAAACTATAACGTACAGACAAAATCTTTCCCTTCATCTTTTTTTAGAGTATTATGAACATAGCTGTGCCCATTTGTGTCTGTGCTGTTTCTGATTGCATTTGCACAACAATGGCCAAGTTCAGTAGTCACAGCCAACACCGTCCAGCCTGCAAGACCTAAAATATTTATTAGCTCACTGTTTGCAGAATATCACTAAGAGAATGGACTTTGAAATGAAGGAGACACGCATGTGAGTTCAGCTCAGCCACACTCTAGCTCTTTGACCTTAGGAGGCCACTAGCAGTGACATTCATAGGTATCTAGCCTCCTAGTGTCTTTTTGCCCTTTCTGATATTTTGGTTCGTAGCCCATCCACATTTTCCTGAGAAACCCCTCATTCCTCACACTCATTTTATGTGGTTTGTTTAGAACTTGCACTATCCCCAGTCAAGGATAAGCATGAAACTCAGGCCTAATCCAGAGGGATCTTTTAGGAATTTGTTCAAGCACAAACACATGATTTGACATGGACCAATATCAGCCAGGGACAAGTGTATACTATGGAGGCAAGAAAGGATCTCTCGCTGTTGGTTACCATCTTACCCCCACGTGGGTCTTGGGAATAAGACCAACAACAGAGAAAAAAAGAAATAAGAAATAGAGAAAATTACAAGGTTATATGATATTATTTGCAACCCAGAATGAAGCCACACATGAAGCCCACGGAGTTTTCAGTGATAGGAATCAAAACATTCTGTCTCTCCTAAGGTCAGTTTAGGTTTGGTTATCTGTTGCTGGTTGCAAATGGACCCCTAACTAATGCAATCCCTAACTTTGTCAAGACCATTTCTTCATCTTTAAACACTAAAAATGTCTACCTCAATATTTTCTGTGACAAATAATTGAGATTGTGTAGCTGGCACATGGCAAAAACCTAGTCAGTGGTAATTACCACCATCATTATTTTTGTCAACATCATCATTAATATTGAAAATTGACCTAAAGTTGCTTCACTCAGTAAATTATGGAAAATGCTACACATGCTGTACTCATCTCTTAATATGGAAACTTTAGTAACTCTGTATCTTAGATTTTTTACTTGTAAGGTAAGGACAAATAACTTTTGGTCTTTCTTTTAGACAGTGTTTTGAGAACCAAATGATATGTTGGATGCCATCATTTTTAATAGTATGACATGTCATATTTATCTTTGTAATAAATCTTTACAATAATCTTCAGGAATATGTAAATAAATCAATGAGAGCAAATTAGATCCAAATAAGATCAGATCAAATTTCCAGGTGTGTGTAAATGCCTATATATTAAATTCACCCAGCTGTCAGTAAGGTTGACTGACCCCACATGAAGGCTGGAGATATCCCGGAAAAAGAGACAGGGACACTGTCTGGTCCTGTCACTGGCAGGTCCCTTAGTCAGGCTCATATTGAGTTCTATACACTGGGTTACCCACGCTGCCTTGAATCAAGATATTGTCTGTGTGAACTACGGAGAGATGTAGACACCACTATTTGTCCAAAGAGACTCAGGAGTTTAGAACCAGGAGGACTGGGTTCCAGATTCTCTTGTGCCATAACATCCCTATGTGCTATAGGGAAGGTTACTTGATTTCTCTGGGCCTCAGTTCCCTCAAGTGTAAAATGAGGATGGAAACAACTACCTTGTTCATCTCATATGATTTTGCTGAGAAGCAAAGTTGATGATAACTATGACCAAGTTTTAGGAAAAAGCAAAGCACAATGCTGTTCTATTTGCTATCAATAAGAATTTACTCCTTTTCCACACATTTTTAGAAAACAATGTTTTTGCATCTAAAATTTGCACAAATAACAGCTAATTGTTGTTTCACTCTGAGTCAGCAGCTGAATGGTGTCTCTGGTTTGCCAGGTTTAAAAATAGATGCTAGTCTTCTACTTAACACTGGGTTCAAGAGAATTTAGGTTTGGCAATGGGTACCCTTTGCATCTAATCCCATTTCTGTTTAGGGGCCTTCTTAAGACTGTTTAGAAAAACTTTGGGCAGAGAACACTCTTACAAAACAACATTTGATGAGTTGGAGTAAATGAATTAGAAACATATGGATCAAATTTTCCTGAAAATACATCAGAGCTGAAAAATTAAGGAGAAAAAAAGCACTTAGCTTTATCCAAATATGTAAAGGCTAGCTTGGGAAACTTGACCAACCCAAAACCCCACTGCATTTTTTGCACTGTGTATTGGCAGAGTCTTGGGGTTCCTTTCCTTTGACTTTCTGTTTTACTAACCAGTTTCTCCCTTTCCAGTGCAGGAATTTACAATTATAACATCTCTTTCTCCAGGATTCTCAAAAGCGTACACATGAGAAACCTAACCCACTGATCATGAATACTACGTGTGTTGATGAAAAATATGTAGTGTGTAACTATCATGCAATTAAATTAATATAATTCAGTGAACAAAATGCACAGTTTACAATAATTTATACAGAATATTCTGTAACTAATATCTATAGTTTTGGGTATTAACAAAGTGATGGAAATTGTTACATGTATAGTGTTCAGGTCTGCTAATATTTCTGTTGCAGCTTGAGTAGGCTTTATTATTTGTTTGAAAGACCCAGAAGTGGATCAATTCAATATTCTAATGCCAGAATCTCTTCTGGATTTAACCTGAGCCTCAGACCACATAAGCTGCCTAAATCTTTCCTCTGTCTTTATTCAGGAATCAATACGAATTTCCACCCATTGTTTATACCCAATAAGAGTAGTGAACACAAGCTGCCAATTAAGAGGGTGGGAGATGAGGGGCGTCTGAGTGACTCAGTCGGTTGAGCATCTGACTCTATATTTTGACTCAGGTCATGATCTCATGGTTGTAGGATCAAGCCCTGCATCAGGTTCCACACTTGGCAGGGAGCCTGCTTAAGATTCTCTTTCTCTCTCTCTCTCTCTCTCTCTCCCTCTGCCTCTTCCCCCACCCCCACTCTTTTTCTAAAAAATAAAAAAATAAAATTGTAAGTTCCATTGGGGTGGCTAAGCTGAGATAAGGGAAAAAGGATCGCCATTGATCACTGGTCTGAAAATCATCACTGAAACTGCAACTAAAACTTAGATCTTTCTACTTGCACCTTTATTTATATAAATGGGAAACTATTGTGTAACAGGATGAGGTAATGAATTCATCTAACATAATACCTGGTGAAGCATTCTCTATCCCCTCCAGCTCCCAGGGCTTCCTCTGAACTGCAGTAGCTCTTGGGTGAACTCATTTAGCATTTATCTTAATCTGCAGGGCGCTACTCACTAATGTTCCATATGTAAGTATCTGCCCAATCTGGCCATCCAGTTGGATGTTCCAAGGACAGAAACTGTATATGAATCACAAAACCCACAAACAATGCACATGGAGTGCATTTGGGATACAGCTTTTTAAATTATCATTATTCCATTGGTTTTTGGATAGCCAGCTTGTCTGATATATTTTCCACCAAATAGATTCGATACTGCATACAGAGTTTAAAGTTAATAATTTGAATATGTATTCCTAGATTCCACAACTTTTTAAATAATATATGATTGCTTTATACAATTTGTTAATTTGATTACATTATGTTATGTTATATTTTCATCTTTGGATGTTTGAAGAACCTAAGAAGTGCAATTTCCCTCGAGTCACTTTGCTATAATTTTTATTCATCTATATAGTCCTTTGTGTTTTTTCTTTTTTATATTTTCTCTTCCTTGTGATTTTTTAAAATTTATTTTTAATTGAAGTATAGTTGACATATAGTATTATATTAGCTTCAGGTATACAGCATAGTGATTTGATAATTATATTCTTGTTAAAATGCTCACTACAATAAGTGTGGTGGACATCTGCCTCCATCTGTCGCCATACAAATTTATTACAATATTATTGACTCTAGTCCCTATGTGATCCAGATTCTACTTCTTTTAGCAACATATTATATATGCTAATTCTATAGTGCACATGCCTGAGGTTTGTCCTCAATCAGAAATTCCTTCAACTATGAATTTTTACAAATTTTCTTCTTCCTTAGATTATATTGATGTGGCATGCCCCACAAGTGACATGGCTTTCTTTTCAGAAAGGGTCCAATTTTATTTCATTTTTTTTCTGAAAGTAAGGTTTATTATTTTGGGCCAACTTGATAAATTGTCAGATTCAGTATTAGACAGTTGGGTAATGTATGTTTTATTTTGTTTTAATGTGCTGCATTTATTATACCCTTCTCTCCTGAACCAAGTGGCCTTTATATTATTAAAAATCTAATGAAAACAAAGTTCACAAAGAGCCATTGTTAGAGAATACACTTATCATTTCATTTTTTTTCTATTAGATGGACTTCCAAGAGCCTGTTTTTATAGGTCTGAGCATGAATGACAAGCTGTTGCTTTAGATTTATGCAGAATTTATAATAAAAATGAATAAAATTTATTTTAAAGCAAAATCTAAATTAAGTGGATTCATAAACCATTGCAATAAAAAGTTGATTGAATCTGAACCTTGACAATTTCTCTATGAGGTACATTTGACATCTTTCTAGTAGATTTGATTTACTGAAACAAAGTTTTAAATTAAGGTCAGGCAGGGGAAAAATAACAGTGCCATTTTTGATACTTTTTGTTAAAAAATTCTTTATGTCTACATTGTATTTGTTCCCACTTATTCAATGCATTTCTTTCTTTTTTTTTTTTTTTTTTTTTTTATCAGCACAGGCAACAGTCACAAGCCATCCATACTCTCTTCTAGTTCAACAAATTTGGCGATATTTATTAGCTCCCACTCTTCCCTTTGAGCCTGGAAATCAGTAACGAATCATCTTAAACATCACCTCACTCCTGTTAGAGAGCTTGCTCATTTTCTTTCTGGCTGGCCTTTGCCTCAATATACCTACCCGTTTAGCCATTCTCTCTTCCATCTGGAACAGGAAAAGAACCAATCTCTCTTCTTTTCTAACACTGATAACTCTGCAGGTAATTTTGTTTACAGTCACGTTTGCCTTTCTATGCTTTTTCATTACCAGTGACTGCCTCTCCAAATTCTGCAGTATCTTACATTCTCTCTTTCTGCAGAAAGCTGACCCTCTACTCAAGATTTGTTCCGGTCAGTCTGGAACAAAAGCAGTTTTTTGAGATCTGCTACCCCCTCAAAAATCACACCCATCCATTCCCTTCTCCTAATCACGTTTCTAACAGGATGGACTCTCTCTGGCCACTGCACTTCCTTACTTGTGAGTGAAGCCGCTAGTGAGTCTTCTGTTATACTTGCCTGAATCTATTCACTCAAAGGGAACCAGTGGACCCCTATTTTTTTCTCAACCCACATCCAGTTTTACTTTTTTAATAGTACTTGGAACTGTAAGCGGATCTCCCTTTCTAGAAATGTCTCCTCTTTGCCCTCTGTGTAAGAATACTGTTCTGGTCCCTCATGGGTTCTACCCATTCAGCCTCTCCTTCCCTGGCTGTGTGTCCTCTTCCATTCACTAACTGGGAGTCTAACCCTAGGTTTCGTCTTTTTGTACGTTACGTCTCTTTTAAATTTTTTTTAATTTTTATTTATTTATTTATTTATTTATTTATTTATTCATTTATTATTTTTGAGACAGAGAGAGACAGAACGTGAGCAGGGGAGAGGCAGAGAGAGAGGGAGACACAGAATCTGAAGCAGACCCCAGGCTCTGAGCTGTCACCACAGAGCCCAATGCAGGGCTCGAACTCGTCAGCTGCGAGATCATGACCTAAGCCGAAGTCGGATCAACTGACTGAGCCACCCAGGTGCCCCACGTTACATCTCTTTTAAATGCACTTTATTGGAATTCTTACTCTTAGGGGCTTTAAATAGGCCCATTGCACAGGTGGCTGTCTGCTGAATATGGGCAGCATTAACAGCTTGGTATTAGTCCCAAATTCCATTGTCTTCTGAATATTACTGCCTCAATTCCCCATCCTAATCTTCACCTCTCTGTGAGTAGGACCAAATTTATCATGTTAATCCCCTACACCAGCCAGACTTCCCAATGGTAACATAGCTTCCAGAATAAAATCCTTGGGGTCCTCCTTGACTTCTATTTCACCTCTTCTGATGAATCGATTAATGAACCCAATCAGTCCTTCCTTTGACATGTTTCTGTCTTTTCTTTCCAGACCCCCTGTATCCTTTACAGTGAAATCATTCCCCCTCAGTGTCTTTTATTGCTGGACTTTTTCCTGAGACACCGTCTTCATAACATCCCTTCACATGGTGCTCCAATCCATGTTCATTCATCTTGTCCTTGCTTCAAAGCTCTACTCACAGACTACTTTTTCCACAGTATTTTTCTTTTTATCTTTTTAAAACAAGTTTTTAATGTTTATTTATTTTTGAGAGAGAAAGAGAGAGAGCAGCGGGGGAGGGGCAGAGAGAGAGGGAGACAGAGGATCCAAAGATGGCTCCATGCTGACCCAGCTGCCCCTCCACAGTATTTTCCTTAATCACAATAGTCAGAAGCGACCACCTTCTTTACAACACTTAATCGTAAAATACAACTTCAATTACTGAATAGGAATACAGTAAAACCGTGGTTTGCCAGCGTAATTTATTCCGGAAACAGGTTTGCAATCCAAAGCACTTGTATATCAAAGTGAATTTCAAGAACCGTTGGCTCGGTTGTGACCATGTGACATTCGCTGTCAGGTACTGCTTGTATTACAAGACATTGCTCGTTTATCAAGTTAGAATTTATTAAAACTGTGTGCTCATCTTGTGGAACACTCACAGAACAAGTTACTCACAATCCAAGGCTTTAGTGTATTTCCTTTTATATTTATAGCAGCCTAGATTACCAAGTGTGCTCACATACAATGCATCAGGTACCCCTTCCTCGATGCATGTTTAGTCGCCTCTAGCGTAAACTCTCACGAGGACTGGTTCCTTCTAATTCTCCCCACAGTACCACACGGTGTCTTCCACCAGGTAGGTGTCCTAAAGATTAATCTAATGTGTGAATGCATGAAGAAAATGGCAGTGAGCCATGCACTGAAAAACTGGCAGCCTGAGGCTGGCTCTCTTTTTCCCTCCCCTGTACCCAGTTTCTGCCACTTATGACCAGTTGGGTTTTGTTTGTTTGGTTTTGGTTTTAACTCACAAATCGACTTGCACTCTAAAATACAATTGAAGACGGAGCGCCTGCATGGCTCAGTTAAGCATCTGACTTCGGCTCGGGTGATGATCTCACGGTCCGGTCCGTGAGTTCGAGCCCCGCGTCAGGCTCTGTGCTGACAGCTCAGAGCTTGGAGCCTGCTTCGGATTCTGTGTCTCCCTCTCTCTCTCTGCTCCTCCCCTCCCCTGCTCATGCTCTGTCTCTCTCTGTCTCTCTCTCAAAAATAAGCATTAAAGAAATTAAAAGTAAAATAAAATGCAATTGAAGAATTCTAAATTATAATTAAATATCAAGAGAAATTAGGTACATATGTGCTGCTGAAAACGCATTTCTTATTTTTTAAGGAAAGAAAAACTTATTTTTAATTATTTTACGATTGTATTAATTTTTGATTGAAGTGCAGTTGACCCACAATGCTACATTAGTGTCAGATGTACAACACAATGATTCGACAAGTTTAGAGGTTATGTTATGCTTGGCATAAGGGTAACTACCATCTGTTACCACACAACACTATTACAACACCATGGACCATACTCTCTATGCTGTACCTTTCATCTTGCGGTTTCTTCATCCCATAACTGGAAGACTGTATCTCCCACTCCCCACCCCTCACCGACTCCACCCCCCTCTGGAGGCCATCAGTTTATTCTCCGAATTTATGGGTCTGTTTCCGCTAGAAAACACATTCCGAAGGTGAGTTGAGATGAGAACACCAACAGAGATTTCTGCTTGACGTCCTGCACTAGGCGAGCTGGCTTTAGGTTGGGACACGCACGGGATGGAAAGGAAAAGAGAGAGATCCCATCCATTTCCCTTCACCTGCCTTCTTCTCTTCCTCCAAACACACTGCTGTTGAGAGGAAGAAAAAAAGGGAAAGTAAAAGAAACACAACATTCAGAGGGCATGGCTCCAGCAGGCCTCGAAGACAAATTTGGACTACTTCACCACCACACTCTTCTTGGGTCCCCAACCCCTCAAGTGTGTTCTCACACACATGCTATTTGTTCCGCTTCAGCACTGGGAAGGTTCGTGCATCTTGGTCTATCCGTGTCAGTTCCTCCGGCCCACCGGAAGAACCCAGTAGGGGTAGGAAGAAAAGTCTGGAACGCAGGGTTGTGCAAGGCAAGGCTGCCCCCCAGGGAAATCACAGAGGCGGGTCCAGGAAGGGTGTGGCTCTGAGCAGCCACCGAGTACGCAAACTGGTACATATGAAATGAGTGAGAACGGACAGAACTGGGATCAGGAAGACCTCGTGTTGGACCCCACCCCCCGGGACACCCCCCCCCCCCCCCCCAGAAATCCCTGTGACTTGGGGGAGGACCTGTAAAAGCAGGCAAGCAGACAGGGAGAGGATCCCTGAGATTAATGCATGTGACCCTATTGGTATCCCTGGGCCCGTGGTTGGGTAGAGGAAGGCCAGGGAAGAGAAGTTGCAAACTAGACAATAAAGGTTGACTACCAGCAGCAGACTCCGGATAGCAATCCAGAAAAGCTTGATGAGCAGGGAAACTGAGAGCACACAGGGTGGAGGAAGCAGAGGGCTGGGCCTGGGGAAGGCAACTTATTTTAACAAATAAACACCAGGGCTCCTACTTCCTTTCTCTTACTTAGGGTTCAACGAGCTATGTTTCTTTCAGCTAAGACGTGTTGGTAAACCACAGAACACCTCAGATAATCCCTTAACTTTGCTTCTTGTTAACCACTCTCCCTTTTTTGTCCTCCTTTATGTCATTCATTAACATTTCTCTTAAATTGACATCATTGTTTTCATTTTTATGACTTAAGCTTTTTCAAAAATCTTTCCTGGTGTTTGAACTTGTTGCCACTGTTTCTCTCATCCTTATTTCTGGACACACTCGTATGCCTGGATTTTTGTTTAATCCACTTTTTGGCCATTCTTAAAGCAAAATAAAATCTAATACAGATAGTCTTCAAGTCAGCATCCCTGATACGCACTCTTGGTCACTGACATCTGCAGAGAAATGAGCAAGGGTCCTGATGCCTCCACAGTCACCAGGGCCTCCCTGAAACACTGACAGAGGTTCAACCCCTGCTTTTCATTGGAGCTGACATAAATACCCACCCCTGGGATTCTGCCAGGGTTTCCCCCCTCTTTTACTCACAGTAAAAAAGAGAGTCTAGATGCCAATAGATGTGATCCACAAAATATTTGCAGAACCTAATTTATTTTTTTCTAAGCAAGAGGTGTGGCGAGAATGATCCAAAAACCCCCTTACCTTCTCTCAGATGTCCTGCCACCCCAACCAAGACATTAATGGATTCAATTTTCCCCTGAGGTCTAGTTCACTGGAGGAGACAGGTCAGTAAGGTGCATGAGGCATATTTTCCCTTGCTTCTCTTTCTTTTTTCACAACAGGGTCCAGCTTTCTCTTGATGCATAGTTTTAAAAAAAATCATCAAGCCCTTGAACTTTCCCCCTCCTGGGAGCAGCCAAAAGAAAATCCTGAAATATGTTCCTTGGCAGAGAAGTGCTCTTATTCCCATGGAAAAGAAAAAAATAAAATAAGAAATCTGGATTATTGTACATCTGAGGGCTATATGGGTCTCCCCAAAGACTTTGAGGCAAATATGTGCTTCCTGTGATCCAGGGGTGACTACTGTTAAACTGGCCAAGTCAGCAAAGAGGGGAAAGTCAAATTTCAGACAGGAGGCCTGTCCGTAAAATAAACTTGGCTTTGCTCATATTGGGTGTGCTGTCCAGCTGTTGCCTTTATGTACAAGTTGGGCACATCCCACCTCCATGGCCAGCCACTGCCTCTAGGCCATGGGCCAGGGGTAATTTCCAGCAGCAAAGGAATGGGGGAAGGATGGGTTTGGAAGGAGCTGCCATAGTGAATGGAGTGAGAAGATTGGCCAAAATGGGGAAAAAGCAGTGAGCCAAGGCTAGGTTGGGGTCAATTCTTGTGGATCTGTAAATCTCCTTCATGGATCGTTAGTGCTGAAAGGAGCCTCTGGAGGTCACTCAATATATCCCTCTTCTTCCCCTGGGTCACTTCAACACATGGTTTTCCTTCTGGATATGATAGATTTTCAAGAAGGAACATGATTTTTGCCTTCTTTTTTTTTTTTTAATCTCTGAAATTCTCCATTTAATTCTTATTTTGAGTACTGATATACTCTACTAATCAGGTCAATAAGCCAAAACTTTCAGGGAATGAAGTAATCAGCTTTGGCTACCGTACAGACCATGGTTTAGTGTTAAACATCCATCCAACTGTCTTAGAGATATTCAGAAGAGTGGAAGGGTATGCACAAAGCATTGATATCCATTGACCCGTCCTGGGAAAGCAACCTGTATCCACAAATTTATTCGGCAAATATTGATTGAGGTCCTGTGATATGCCACGCCCTTTCTAGGCACTGCCTCTAATGGCTGAGAATGAAAAACAGATAAAAACCTTCACTCTGCCAAATTTACATATCCTGGTGGATGGAGAGAAAACACCATCTCTAAGAATATAATGGTCTTTACTATCAGCATGTCAGCTAATGTTGAATGCTACTATATCAGAATCATTTCATTTTAGCCTCACAACAACTTATTTAGGAGGTAACATTTTCTAAATGAAAAAAAAAACCTGAAAGTTTAAAGACTTTAAATAACTTGTCCAAGGTTGTACAAAGGTGAAAGAGGTCTATGTAGCTCATTACCACTAGACTGAATATACAAACATCATTGATCTAGAGAGTCCCCCGGTTTTGACCCTTAGTTCTCTTGAAAGTAATCCCAAAGAAATCCTTCTTAGAATTATCATAATTTTATAGTTTGTTTAGTGCAGCTTTGACTGAAAACCTACTGTATGTTAGGAGCTAAGCTAGGGGTTGAAAAGGCAGTAAGGTGTGGCCCCTGGCTTCATGAAACTTTTATTACAAGAAGAGATATGGGCAGTATGATGGTATAAATGCTATGAGAGAGGTGTGAACAAAATGCTAACAGAGCATAAAATAGCGAAAACTGAACCCATCTTGTAACATTCAAGGAGAGTTCCTCAAACATGACACTACCAGTGAAGTAGTGTGTGTGTGTGTGTGTGTGTGTGTGTGTGTGTGTGTGTGTGTGATGAGGGAGAGAGTAACGTGACAGTCAAGTCGACAGAATGGGAAACACCAGGAATAACCCAGAGATCTGGGACAATATGACATGTCTGAAAAACTTTGAGTAGCATCTTTTTTTTTCAAGTTTATTTATTTATTTGGAGAAAGAGAGAGAGAGCATGGGAGGGGCAGAGAGAGAGGGAGAGAGAATCCCTAGCAGGCTCCACACTGTCAGTACAGAACTCAATGTGGGGCTCAAACTCATGAACTGTGAGATCATGACCTGAGTCGAAATCAAGAGTCAGACACTTAGCCAACTGAGCCACCCAGGTGCCCCGTGAGTGGCATATTTTAAACCTAGACTAGGAAAAGGCCTCTATATGTGTTTTTACTCTTACTGTTTTTATTCAAACCTATCACTGTGTAGGTTTGTTCTGTTTTAATCTCTAAAATAAGATGGAAAAAATTGTAACATGATTCTAGAATACCTCCATTCTTTCCAGGCAAAAATTGGAGTTTCACTGGAGAAGACTAAAATTGATTATTTCATTATCCATTGATGCCTTCAATGTCACTGAATGACTCCCAAGGCCAGAGTTAGAGTCAGATTCCATTGTATATCAAAAATGAATAACTTTCCATAGCAGAATTTTTACATGCAGAATGACATTCCTTCAAGCTAATTTGTGCAGAGACACCTTCGTGCTGCTGTAGAAGAAATAAAGAGATGTCTATTTTTTAAGTAATTATTTTGTAGCACCAGATGCCGATGTTTTCTGTTCAAATTCGTGAAGCCACAGGCTGAGCTCCACAGGCATGCTCTGCCACACTGTATATGTTTTCAATCAGTTCTACAAGGTTGTTATTTTTTTTTCAATGTCAAAACTTAACCCACACACGGTCTCATGAGGCATGGAGATGCCTAAGCCACAATGCTGGGTTGTAGGACCTAATATCCGTGTAATGATGGGATTGGCTGCAGGGCACATTTGGAAATAATCTTCAGCCTTTGGGATTGAGACTGAGGGCAGGAAATAATAAAACTGTGTGAAGCTACACTGCCTCCTCCTTCTGCTCCCAGCATTCTGCATTTTGAGTAGAGAATATCAACATTCCACCAGACTCAAGAAAACGTTAAGACTTGCCGAAAGATAGCAAAGTACAGAGCTGAGCAGAGAGAGTGAGCACCTTGAAGAATGGAGTAGAGCCAAGAGAAGGGCATTTGGCAGCAGTGGAACAGGGAAAGACAGGCTGCAACTGAAATGCAGATGTTGGAGGTCTCCAAACATCTCATGAAACAAACAGACGAAGGGAAATGCTTTTCTAAGTAGCATGCACTTAACCCTAGGCCACTCGATGACACATGATTTTTATTGAGCCAAGGAACTCTGTAACGTTTGTCAAAGGGCTGGACATTGTGATGAATATGAATAACATCTGTAGTTCTGCTAAGTGGGGTGAAAAGGATGAGCCTGACCCATCTTCTGGCATTGGCTTTGGAAACTGACTCCTGGTAGGGCGTTTTCAAGAGCGTGAAGAGCCCAGTGGGTCAAGAGCCATTTTCTGAAGTAATTGGCCACCTTGTTCTGAACTATCACAACAAACCATAGGTAGAAAAGAAAGAGATCAGGAGCCTTGTTCAGATTTTACCATGTCTACCTAAGGCCTTCAAGATCTCCCTTGTATATGTGTTAGTACAGATTCTGAGATATCATAGCCACTGATTTGTACTGTTATCTAGTACTTACTAAATTCTTCTGGTTAGTGCTTTCAGACAGAATATGTTTGATAGCTATTGGTTTAGAGGAGACATATGTAGTAGACAGACTTACACATAGATATTTTCCCTCAAGACCTTTTTATTTGTGGGTCTCCAGATATTGAAAATACTTACCAGTAGCAAACTGTTGGGATGAGAAGGTCCATTCTTATCCAGCAGTACAAGTGGAATGGAAGAAAGGAAAGGGAATAATGGAGAAGAGAGAGAGCTAAGGAGCAACTGAAGGTATAAAGCCAGAGGGAAGTCCCTCTTTACAAAGTATCACTTAGGCACCCAAGTGAGGATCAGTCTAATTACTGGTCCTGTGTTAAAATAGCAGAGTCTATGCCATAAAAGCCCCTGGTTTATGTCTGATAATAACCAATTGCTTTGCAGAGAATGCCCACATTGGTCCCTTTATCCCCAGCCTATCCACATCACTGATGGTTAATGTTCTTGCAAAGAAGTACAAACATATCAAAAAGTTGTTGCTGAGTCTAGCAAATTAGCAATCATGCCTCTGTTTTCTCTTTTACTCCCAAAGTCATTCTGAGGCATTTAAAACAAATCAGAGGATGGTTTTGATGTACTATAGTGAAGGAGTCTCTCACACAGTTGGCAAAGAGTCACCTCCAAATTCCACCTGGGTGGAGCTTTATAGGAGTTTTTAATTTTTTTTGAAACTCAAAAGAGAATTTATAATTTGAATGTTACAAACACCTAAGAAACCACTTTCTTTACAGTTATTGCCATCACGTTTTTAGCTAGTGTGCAATTTCACACAACTGAAAAGTCTGTGTTTCTCAGAGATTTGTAATTTTTACTTTTAATTTTACTTGGGTAGAAAACTTTAGGTATTAGTAAATTATAATCCCAATGTTACTAGTATCTCTCTATTAATATAAATATAGCTTCTAAAAGCTACCTCTCTTTCACTTTATAGAGGAAGTATGACTGAGGAAAGAGCTTGAGTTCTGCAGCCAAATCTGAGGCTGAAGACGGGTGCTATCATTTCCAGCTTATTTAACTGACTGCAGTTTCTTAATCTCTTTGATCCCCAGTCTTTTCACCTTTAAATTGGGATATATAACACCCACAGGGTTGTTGTGAGGAATAAATAAGATAAAATATGTAAAGCATCTAGAAAAAAGTAGATACTCCTATTTTTTTTTCTTTACTGCTTATTAATAACTCCCTTCCTTCAGATGTCCTCCCAGGAACATAACAGGTGTACATCCCCAGTCCAACCCCTGTTGAACAACAACCCTAGAGACAAGTTTTCTTATCTATACCCTACAGGTGCACTGCCATCACAATTATCTCAGTTAAAGCTGTATTCATCTTATGTTTGACTTACCACTCTCTAAATGGTTTTCCTTGTCTTAGTTTGTCCACCATATAATTCATCTCTTTATCAATATTGAGCTTTCTAAAACACAATATTTATCATGTCACTCTCTTTCTCAAAGACATTCAATTATTCCTCATTTCATACAGTATCAAAATTAAATGTTGATTTCTTTTTTTTAAGTTTTATTTATTTATTTTTGAGAGAAGGAGAGGGAGAGAGCACACAAGCAGGGAGGGGCAGAGAGAGAGACAGAGACAGAAAGACAGAGAGACAGAATTCAAAGCAGACTCCAGGCTCTGAGGTATCAGCACAGAACCCAACACAGGACTTGAACGCACGCATTGTGAGATCATGACCTGAGCCAAGGTCAGACCCTCAACCAACTGAACCACTCAGGCATCCCAGTGTTGATTTCTGATTCCAACACTGATGGAGTTGGAGTAACTGGTGCCAACTAACCCTCCTGCTTTCCATAGCTAGAAAACTGGACCAAATATGTGAAACAACAGTTTTAAGAGATAGAGAAGTCATCAGCATAAGCATGTATTGTCTAAGAGAAGTGAACAAAGAATATGCGCCTTTCTGTTATCCCAGAGTTTCTTTCCTGGAGACATTTACTAGGTCCTGGCATAAAAGGGGGAACCCAAATAGATCACTGTGAGCCTCCTGAGTTGAGAGGACAAAGATTAGTTCAGAGAAGCTGAAGCCACTGGAGTTTGTGGAGCAGAGTATCAGGAGTTAGCCAAGCAGAGATAGAACCCTTGAAATCCACAGAGGGGCCTTTCAATATTTGAATACCAAGCTAGAATGTCATGCACAGAATGAGACTCCATGAGTCCTGGCAAACATCAACTACTAAAGAAAGAGAAGCTGTTGGGAAGATGGGCAACATCTAAAAGGGGCATGGTGTTGGGAAATGATTATGTTCTAACAAACCACAGGAGAGGTATTTTGTTGGACACTGACAGCATTTGGTAGGAACTCCAGAAAGATCATGCCTCAGTGTAAGCCAAATTAGCTCTAGAGTAAATGCTCTACTGGACATACCCAAACAAAGCTTGAAAATATCCATTGAAAGCATAAATTGGCCTCCCCCAAGTGACTTAACTGCCTGTCAAAATAAAATTCAATACTCTTTAGAGGAAGAAAATGAAATCCAAACTCTCAACCACACAAAAAATCAGTATATCTAGCACCTAATCAAAGATTACTAGACATTAGAAGAAACAAGAAAATATGACCCATAAACGGGAGAAACATCACCCAATAGAAACAGAACAAGATAAGAGGGAGAAAATAAAAATAGCAAATAAAAGCTTTAAAGCCAGTATTATAAATATGTTCAAGGGTTAAAAGGAAAGCACAAATAAAGAGAAAATAGGAATAAAAAAAGAATCTCTAGCATCAAAATAAACACCATTTGAAATTAAAAAATTCATTGTGTAGGCCTAAGAATAGATTAGATGCTGAAGAAGAATGACCAGTGAATTTGTAGATATGGCAGAAGAAACCAACTGAACTGAAAAAAGAGAGAAAGAAGACTTAAAAGAAATGAATGGGGCATCACTGACCCATGGAACAATGTCAAGCAGTCTATCATACAGTTTCAGAAACAGAGGACTGAAGGGAAAGATCTTTGAAAAAAAGAATGGCAAGAAATTTCCAAATTTGATGAAAGCAAGAAACCAGAGATGCAAGAATATCAATGTACTCAAAGCAGGATAAAAACCAGAGCAAACTATACCAAGGCATATCATAATCAAGTGACAAAAAACAAATATCAAGGAACAATTTATAAGATAGCTAGAGGAAAACGACATGTTACATTCTGGGTAACAAGGAGAAGAATAAACACATATTATTTGGACTAACTGAATCTGAGATCATTTGAGGTCAGTAGACACAGACTACAAGAAATGTTAAAGGATGGTTGCAGGCTGAAGGAAACAATTACAGATAGAACTCAGATTTCCACAAAGAAATGAAGAATGCTAGATAAGGCAAATGTAGATGAAATAGAATATTTCTTTTCTCATTTATTAGTTGCTAAAGAAGAGATTTGACCATTATCATTGACCACAATGATAATGTGTTGTTGAGGATTGAGATGTAGGCAGAAGTAGAAGCTATAATAAAAACACAAAAGGTGTGGCTCATGGCTACTGCACTGGACAGCACAGTTTACGAAAATCACGAAAACCAAACAAAGACAAACATACAAAAATCTATTAGGTAATAAGCCAAAAGGAGATAAAAGGGAATACCAAAAGTAATTCAAGTAGTCCCACAGGAGAGCAAATACGGAATGGAAAAAGAACAACAGACAGGGCAACAGAAAACACATAAAGCCATCATGCTGACAATTATTTAAATATAAATGGATTAAACACTCCATTAAAAGGCAGAGATTGTTGGACTCTTTAAAAAGTGAAAAATCAAGACCTGACTGAATTGGCTATATTCTTTTGGAAAAAACTAGACATCAGAGAATGGAATATTGCCAGAGATAAGGAAGAACATTAAATAATAATAAAAGGGTCAATACGGAGGATGTGTAGAACACTGCACGCAAAACAGCAGAACATAACTTCTTATAGAAGCACATGGAACATTCACCAAAATAGACCATATGGTGTGCCATAAAATATGTCTCAATAAATTTAAAAGGATTGAAACCAGAGTATGTTTTTTGACCACAGTGGTATTAAATTAGAAATCAAAACCAGAAAGATATCTGGAAAATCCCTAGATATTTGGACGTTAAACTGCATACTTCTAAATCAATGTAGGACAAAGAAGAAATCAGAAAACAAACTGAAAAATACGTTAAACTGAATGAAAATGAGAATTCAAATATATTAAAATATATGGGATGATATTAAAGTAGTGTTTAGAACAATGATTCTCAGACTTCTTCTCAAGATTCCTTTGCACTCTTAAAAAAGTACTGACAGTTATAGCAAGTTTTGTTTGTGTGCATTATATCTATCAATGCTTGCCTCATAAGAAATTAAAACTGAGAATTTTTTAAAGATATTTATTACTTGTAAAATAAAATAATAAATCTGTTGCCTACTAACATAACTGAAATGCTTTTATAAAAATAACCATATCTTCCAAAAATTAATGAGAATGGCATTATTTTCCTTCTTAGAAATTTCTTTAATGTCTTGTTTATTCAAAGACATCGGTTCCCACATCTGCTTCTGCATTCAATCTGTTGCCGTAGGCCACTTTAATTGAAGTATATAAAGAAAATCCAGCCTCACGAAGACTTGCAGTTAGGAAAGGAAGGGCTATTTTAATAGCTTTTACAGATAATTGTGGATATTTTTCTTTGACAGTATGCCAGAACTTGAAAAGTGACAGCTTGAACTTTTCTTACACTAACTGCATTAAAAGCCATTATGTGGATTTTAATCAAAGTGCCGCTTTGCACTTTGAATGGATATTTTACCCCTACATAATTTTCTTAAATTATACATTGGTCAGTTGGAAATTGTTGCTACACTGAATTAAGCAGCTATTCTGAATGTTGATGCGTCATATTATATGCTATCAAAGATTCCGTTTGTCAATATCACTACCAATGTCATCACAAGAGAGAAGTTTGAAGCCCTGCATGACAGATAAAAGTGTCCAAAATTCTAAGTTTCAGTTGCAAATTCAAATGTTTTCACTGGCAACAACAACAACAAAAATAGCAGTTGATTTTTTTTTAATTTAAATTCAAATTAGTTAACATACAGTGTGGTCTTGACTTCAGGAGTAGAACCCAGTGATTCATCTCTTACATATAACACCCAGTGCTCCTCCCAAAAAGTGCCCTCCTTAATGCTCATCACCCGTCCAGCCCACCCCCCATCACCTCCCTCCATCAAAACTCAGTTTGTTCTCTGTATTGCAGAGTCTCTTATGGTTTGCCTCCCTCTCTGTTTTTATTTTATTTTTCCTTCCCTTCCCCTATGTTCATCTATTGTGTTTCTCAAATTCCACATTTGAGTGAAATCATATGATAAATCTGTCTTTCTCTGACTGACTTATTTCATTTAGCATAATACCCTCTAGATCCATCCATATTGTTGCAAATGGCAAGATTTCATTCTGTATCATCCCTGAGTGGTATTCCATTGTAAATATACGCCACATCTTCTTTATCCATTGATCAGTCGGTGGATGTTTGGACTCTTTCCATAATTTAGCTATTGTTCATAGCAGTTCTATGAACATTGGGGTACATGTGCTCCTTCAAATCAGCATCTTTGTATCCTTTGGATACATACGTACTAGGGCAATTGTTGAATAGCAGTTGATTTCTTGAAGTTACAGGTCCTCTCCATTAATTTTGAGATAATGACTGCCAATTATGCACATTTTTTCTCAGTCATTTTTCCCCAAGTGAAACTGGTGTTCTCTGAAAAAAAGCAGCTAGTTCAGCTCGCAACTAAAACCATTGCCCAAGTGCTTTGCCTTGAGATGGCCATCCTACTTCAATATGCAGCAACAGTGTTTTTATGCATGCGTTCTGTTGCACCTCAAAGAATATTAAAAAGATTTGAACCACACACTAAGAGAACAAGCAACCCAGTTTCGAAAGGACAAAAAAATTGAACTGACATCTCACTTAAGAAGATATACAGATGGCCAATAGAGCCTATTAAACATGTTCAGCATTGTATGTCATCAGAGAAATGCAAACCAAAACAACGTGAGATACCATTGCCCACTACTGGAATGGCTAATTGTCCAAAGTTGGCAAAAATATGGAGCAACAGAAACTGATGTGTGGTTTATTGTTGATGGGGATGAAATTGTTACAGCCACTTCACAGACAGTTTGACAAGTGTCTTACAAAGCTGAACAATTTTATCATATGATCCAGCAATCACATTTCTAGCTATTTACCCAACTGATTTAAAAACTTATGTCTAACATCCCCAAAGGCAAGAGAATTAAAAGCAAAAGTGAATTACTGGGACCTTATGAAGATAAAAAGCTTCTGCACAGCAAAGGAAACAACCAACAAAACTAAAAGGCAACCAACGGAATGGGAAAAGATATTTGCAAATGACATATCAGACAAAGGGCTAGTATCCAAAATCTATAAAGAGCTCACCAAACTCCACACCCGAAAAACAAATAACCCAGTGAAGAAATGGGCAGAAAACATGAATAGACACTTCTCTAAAGAAGACATCCGGATGGCCAACAGGCACATGAAAAGATGTTCAGCGTCGCTCCTTATCAGGGAAATACAAATCAAAACCACACTCTGATATCACCTCACGCCAGTCAGAGTGGCCAAAATGAACAAATCAGGAGACTATAGATGCTGGAGAGGATGTGGAGAAACGGGAACCCTCTTGCACCGTTGGTGGGAATGCAAATTGGTGCAGCCGCTCTGGAAAGCAGTGTGGAGGTTCCTCAGAAAATTAAATATAGACCTACCCTATGACCCAGCAATAGCACTGCTAGGAATTTATCCAAGGGACACAGGAGTACTGATGCATAGGGGCACTTGTACCCCAATGTTCATAGCAGCACTCTCAACAATAGCCAAATTATGGAAAGAGCCTAAATGTCCATCAACTGATGAATGGATAAAGAAATTGTGGTTTATATACACAATGGAGTACTACGTGGCAATGAGAAAAAATGAAATATGGCCTTTTGTAGCAACGTGGATGGAACTGGAGAGTGTGATGCTAAGTGAAATAAGCCATACAGAGAAAGACAGACACCATATGGTTTCACTCTTATGTGGATCCTGAGAAACTCAACAGAAACCCATGGGGGAGGGGAAGGAAAAAAAAAAAAGAGGTTAGAGTGGGAGAGAGCCAAAGCATAAGAGACTGTTAAAAACTGAGAACAAACTGAGGGTTGATGGGGGGTGGGAGGGAGGAGAGGGTGGGTGATGGGTATTGAGGAGGGCACCTTTTGGGATGAGCACTGGGTGCTGTATGGAAACCAATTTGACAATAAATTTCATATATTAAAAAAATAAAAAAATTTAAAAAAAACATATCTACACAAAAACCTGACTGTCAGTGTTTATTATAGCCTTATTCGTAATCACCCAAACCTGGAAGGAACCAAAATATCCTTCGATGGGTGAATGAATAAACAAACCTTGGGACATTATATGATCATCTCAGTAGATACAGAAAAAGATGTATGACAAAATACAAAACAAATTCATGTTAAAAATCCCTTGCAGCAAATTAGAATAGAGGTAAAACCCACATCTAACATTTACTAGTGAATGATTGAATGTTTCAATCTAAGATCAAGAGCAAGTCAAGGATGTCTGCCGTCACTGACTTCACCTCAACATTGTCCTTGACAATGTAATGGTGCAAGTAAAAAGGAGTAACAAGTATCCATATTGAAAAAGAATAAGTAAAACTGTCTTCATTTTAAGAAGGCATGGATGTACACATAGAAAATCTGCAGGTATTCACAAAAAAACTACTGAAATGTATACTGTCAGAGAATACAAGGTGCACATGCAAAAATCCCGAGTATTCCTGTTTTCATTCTTTTCCTCAGTAACTGAATTTCTACAAAACTTCGAGTACACATGAGCCACAGCCAAAACCACTTCAGTGTACCATGCTGGTTGCCATTATTCTCTGCGTGTGATTTGTACTCATGCATGTGCCGCCTCCCTCCTCCAGGACCTGAGCCCTCATTCGCCCAGCCGGTGGGTCTCTCTCTCTCTCTCTCTCTCTCTCTCTCTCTTATTTATTTATTCATTTATTTACTTTTCTGGTGGGTCTCTTAACTCTCAGCCAGTTTCCATCTGGGACTTCTTTTGGCTGAAGAAGCTTGCCTTGCCCAAGGTCAGGCCCCTTTCTGGAGACAACCTGGCCCAGAGAGTGGGTTGATTTGCAAGCATAACGCTCTGGTACTGTCTCTCATCCCCAGTATGAGACAACCTTGCATGGCCATCCCAGCTCCAGAGCTCCACACGCTACTACTAATTGGCTGAAACCTGTATTGCAACTCATGTCAATTCATCCTCTCCCTCTGTCCCGTTCAGATCCTGCTTTCTACTCTTCTACAAAGGTGGTGTTCTCCAGGGCTCTCTCTGGTAAACTTCCTGCCCACATCTCAGATTCTGTCTTCCAGGTAATCCAATCTAGACTGCAAGCCAGTTGAAGGCAAAGAATACCAATTATTTCGCTTCCAGACCCCTTAAAATTCACAATAAGCCCCCCAACGGACACTTAGTATCGCTGAGAGTCCTGAGCAGAGTGTGTGTCCACTGGGTGTGCCCTGGGCCAGGAGTTACGCCAAAGGCAGTGCTTGAGGAGATACCATAAAGCTGGTTCCCCCTGATCCCTGCCCCCGCCCACAGGATGTAATGCCCTAGACAAACGCATGTGCTGCACTTTTGGCGAAGTTGTTTGTGACCTGAGTTTATTTTTATGGGTCTTCCCATACCTTTACAGCCAGTGCAAACCAAGGGAGAGTGGAGAGGATGGGAATTTTCAGCAGAATTTTAAGACAGTTCACTCTTGCCAGTTCATTTTTTCCTCTCCCACTACACTATTAAACTAGTTTGCTTTCTTCATGTTTTCGTTGTACTGACACTTATATGTCTTTCACTTTTATGGAGACTTTGTGGCATCAAATAGACTGTAAGAGTTTTGTGGGATTTTTAGAATTCTTTCATACACACGCGTGCTCATGTTTGGTTTCACACACAGGGGGCACTTCCCGAGTGCTGTATTTCAATATGTATTTTCCAAGTTGGCGCGTGAATCATGAATGTCACGGGAGTTTGGGGATTCCACAGGGCCTCTTTAGGAGTGAACCTCACTCTGTCCAACCAGAAAGATGTGCTTGTTTCTTCACTGGGTATAGCATGCTCTTTCTCTCCTACTGAAAATTGGGACTATGGCCTCCCAAAGCAAACAGTAGCAACCTGCTTAATGTCCCAAAGAAAAGCATATTCCTACAGATGAGAAAGGCTTGCCCTGGATGTGAAGAGACCAGAAAGTGCAACTTTAATCCATAGATTTGATCAGTTATGATAGTTTTTGATTTTTAAAATGGTCTCCTACTAATTCCACCTGTATATGTGGACAGAGAGAATGAAATAATCCACTAGAAGGGGTAAAATGCATACCATTAAAGCCTGACGGTGAAATAACAGCTATTGTATTAACATCCTCGGTTGCTCAAGAGAACAGCAGAGAACACAATCATCAGCAACCAGATCCTTCACGTCCTGTGAGATGTTGACAGTCATCCGGTTGACCTTACTTCAGCTGTACCGAAAGGGACCACGAGTGACCTTACTTCAGCTATACCAAGAAGGACCACACTGGATCTTCTCAGTAGGTCAAAATGAGGACTTTATTGATCAAGGCCATTTATTGGTGGCACTAAACTAAACTAGGAAACAAGGCTAAAGTTCAGGCAACATTAATTCCATATAAATCAGCAAATAAGGGATTTTCTAACTAGAGAAATCTTACATCACACTTAAGAAAGGAAAAAAAAAAAAAAAAAAGCAAACTCCTGGCAAGTAAACTCACTTTTAATGTAATAAAGAGATTTGCTGGCTACCATTTACATTTGTGACTAATTAGTAATCACGCCATGGTGTCACAAGATCATCGTGCTTACCTCAGCAGTGTGGCAATACCTCTGAGCATCACCATGGTCTTAACCTCTTAAAGGATATACAAAGTAAACTGTGTTTTCTTACATTGGGATTTATCCCCTTTTAACTATCCCCAGAGTTACATCAGCCTCATTATTTGGAGGATTGGGCTCTTGCAGAGCATAAAACAACCATTGCTTTGGAGATTCGACAAGCAGTATTATTCTTGTGAACAATGGAAAGAGCAGCAGCAGATACCCAGTGTGAGCCTTCACAAAGCTTTCCTTTCTTCTTGTAAATAACACCCCTCACCTCATTTTATGCTTGAAGGTCATTTGCTAAATCATGGGATGTGGATTTAATGATCCGGTTTCTTAAAATAAACATGGAGTGCATAACAAATAACATCCCGTGTACTTATGGAGAGGGGGGAAAAAAAACCGACAAACAGACACACAAAAGTAATGAAAATGTCACCGTAGGGATATAAACTGATTGTAAAGAAAAAATGCGAGTCCAAATGTTCTATTACCTGACTCACCTGGAATCAAAACCATCGTTTCTGTAGCGTGGTGGTCAAAGACGGCTTTATTTCAAACTTCACACATAACACATGAAAGGGCTGGTTATGAAACGGCCACAAGCCTGGAGCTGGCATGCTATCCGGTTGTGTAATGCAAGGAAAGGTAAGTGTGTGGGCACCTCCCCAGAGCGACTGCATAAAGAGTTCCTCCCCTGAGACTAGACATCCCCATTGGCCCAGGGCCTTGCAAGACTCAATCAGAACTTTCGTGGCATCCCGAACAACGCAAGACAATCTCTTTGGAAAAGCCAGTCGGGGTTGTCAACCTGTCTCTCCACACATAAGAAATTCCAAGAGGGCATTGTTGATAATGGGCTGTTGCCAGCAAGAGCTTTGCATAGCGACAGGGAAACCGCAAACCATACCAGCTTCAAGTTCAGAATCTAGAAAGCTTATCTAAAGCCCTTCCCCACTTAGTGAACTTTCAGAATCGAGCTGGAAAACCTGCATGACGAGACTTTCTTGGTGATAAATTTTAGTTCTCCCTGCTTCTTCTTCGTGCTAAATGTCTTCATTAGACCATCTCTCCTTAGAGCTTCTCATTTTTCTCTTTAGATTCATGACACCGTGAGGCTTGCCTTCAAAACAGTTATTGCATTTTGTATGGATAGACAGTGGTGTAGTCCTCCGACAAACCCTGCCTGCATGTAAAAACATAAGCTCCACGAGAGACAAGATCATAATTATTCTCATTCTTCCCCGTAGTCCAGCTCCCAGAAAAGTCCCAGGCAGAGAATGAACTCTCTAGTATGTTTGTGAAATAAATGGAAGTGATAAGAAAAGGATCTGCGTATGCACATTCATACATGCGTATATGCTCACGCAACATATATTTCAGAATCGGAAAGGGAAACCCAAGAAGACATTTTCCTCACAGATTCATATCACATCTAATAGAACAAGATCCACAGACTCCTTATTTCCACATAAGGGCACAATAAGCCTGTTTTCAAGAGCAGGCTCCATGGGAGCCAGAGGAGAGGTCTTTCGTAGAAAAAGAACTCACCATTGCCGTGTCTGGGCAGACCTCTCCACTGGGGATCAGCCACTGTTACCTTGTTCTTTCTGCCCTGTGAGTGGAAAAGAAGCAAAAGGTGATGAAATTAGAAAATGCGAAGTTTTGATAAAAGAAAATGTTCTAATAACTCCTGAAGACTCCTGAAAAACTAAAATCCCAATTTCTTCCCTTTCTGCCTAGTCAGCAGAGTCCTCAAACAAGAACATGTCTCTCATAACAGCTGAACTTGGGCAAGTTCAAAGTGTGCAAAGTGTGTGTGCCTGTGTGCATGTGCTCAGGGGTCATAGCAATCCTCATTCCCTGATACGGACGTCAGCCAGCAGAAGGTCCACTTTGCACTGGTTTACAGCCATCAGCCCTCCAGTCTCTAAGTTGGAGAACCAGCTGTTAGGCTGCCGATGCCCTCTCCTTTCACACGAGGACTGAGGAGGCTTGAGCCACGTGGGGAGAATGGACTGCCTGAACTTCACCTCATCCAGGTCTCTAGGAGTATGACTTATTTCTTCTTTCACTGCAAGAGCCTAACTGGGAAGAAATGTTAAAACTGACTTTTTTTTTTTTTTCAAACCACCTCACCAAATGGCTTTATTTGTTAGGGAGTATGTGCATCTTCGTGTTTCCAGTTGCTATACATCTCAAGCCCTTTCTCGGTGTTGAGAGCTCAGAGAAGGCAGGAATGTGCTTTACCACGCACTTCTCTTCAACTCTTAAATCCAGGCGTGGGTGTCCTTCACACTCAACTTAGCAGCAAACTTGTAAAATACACGCGCAAAAAGGGTTGGTTTGACATCTCAGAAGTCCAAGGAGCTTTCTCAGTAAAGCCTCATTTCTTAGAAATAGGAAAAGTTGCTCTTCCAATAGTAACATGCAATGGCTCCAGAAAGAAAAAGGTGTTATTACAAGAAAATTGTTATTCACATTATTTACGACAACGGTGAGGGGAAACAAGAAACTCGAATCTTAGAGGGATTGAGCTTGGCGAGAATCTTCGATTTTAAAAACATTCTGTTTTGGCAAATGTGATCTTTCCGTGTCCATTTTTATATTTCTGAGAAGTAAATCATATCTTCCTAAAACAGTTAATCTCTCCTTCATTTAGAGAGATGAGCATTCAGGCTTTGTCCCCCCATTTTGGCCAGTTTTCTCAAACCAGTAACATACTGAAGGATACGAAAATGGAATGTTAATCCCTTTGAAATCTCTCCACTTCTCAGTTTTGATAGACGAATAGAATTGTATGGTGAGAGGAGGACTTTGATCTGTTACTTCAGTCTCCTCATTCTGATACCCAGAGATGTGAAGTGATTTGTCCAAGATCACACAGCAAGGAAATAGTGTGTATATTTCTAATCCAAGTCCCTTGCTCCTTCTATTAAGTCACTCTCACCACCCCACGTGCACTTAATAGCCAATTGTTACATGATAAATCAAACTAGACACGCAGACAACCAAAAATAGGTACAACTGTTAAAGTATTTGGTGATCCAAAGGGAAAGTTCCAGTGGCTGAAAGATGAACATGTATAGAGAATTGATTTCCCAACAGCGCAGAATACATCTTATTTAAATGTTTTTAATGCTTATGCATTTAATACTTATGCATTTTAATACTTATGCATTTAATACTTATTCATTTAATACTTGTGTTAGATATGTGTATTTTGTTAGCCTGTGTAGCCTTTAACTTCTGAGAACAGTGAAGAACTTGGTGTTATATAAACAGGTTGGAATTCTACAAAGAATTTTGGACAAAGGAATGAAACACAACATAGCAATAAAATGTTTATCTGCCATACTTTTTGCATTCAGCTCTCCACCCCATTCTGGTAGTGGCTCAGGCCTGGACAATCACAGCAGCATCTTGGTTAGTTCTTCCGTGTCTGCTGTTTCCTTTCTGGAACATCTCCTGGCCACAACTGAACTTGATGATGTTATTAAAAGCCATTCTGATGTCACTCCTCTGATTGAATCAGAACAAAGCTCACTACTGGTAAACTAAAATTTAACTTCTTGCCTGAGATTCCAAATATTCTATACCATATCACACTCCAACCATATCTTCCACTGTTCCCTTTGTACCCAACCTTCATTCGGTCCAAATCTTACTACCTGCCATTTCCTACGTGTACCTTGAGATTTGCTACTTCCGTACCTCCTTCTAGGGCACCTACTTCTATGACGTCTGCCTGGCTCAAGTCTACTTATTCCTCATGGATCTGTTTAAAAGTGACTTTCTTTGTTCTGGATTCATAAATACATGCTGGTGGTTGCCAAGATGCCGGGAAGTGGGGGGGGGGGGGGGCGTGGGCAAAATAGGCGAAGTGGCTCAAAAGGTATAAACTAAATTTTAAAAAAGTGAATGTTGAGAAGGAAAATGGAGAAAAAAGATGACTTGCATATACTAAAAGAAAAGTGACTTTCACTGGTTACTACCTTCAGAAATACTCTCTGCCTCCTCTGAGGTCTTACAGTTCTTCATTTACACCACTTGTGTGTCTTAAGGAGCTGACTCTGTTCCAGGAACTGTGATAAGAGCTTTCCATGGATTATGTCATCCCATTCCCTCAACTGAAGGGGAAGGGTACTATATTATTCTTACTTGACAAAAGAGCAAACTGGTGTTCGAGGGGTTATTTGTCTAAGATTGCACAGCTAGGAAATGGCAGAAATCAGAGCAAGCCTAATTGCCTTTGTATCCAAATGTATATACATCAAAGTCATAGACTCCGTATTCATCGGTGCTGTCATAGTCCAAGACTCCACTGTCTCTGCCTGGGAATATTGCCAGGATTATCTCCTCCCTGCTTCCTCTCTTGCCTCTTCATATTTCATTGTCTACACCTGTGCCTTCCAATACAGTAGCCACTAGTCACATGTAGCTATTAAGCATTTGAAATGTAGCCAGTGCGCACTGCATTTTGAAGACTTAACACCAAAAAAAGTCTGTGAAATATTTAATTGATAATTTTTTTCTGCGTCTTTTAGTCTTTTAGTTTTATTGAATTCTAATTAACACATATAATTATAAGATATTTAAAGGGTACCTTGTGGTGATTTGATACGTGAATAACATATCTATCACCTCACAGATTTGTTTGTTTATTATTATTTCTTGGTGATAACATTTAAGCTCTGCTCTCTTAGCAAGTTGCAATGATAAAATACAGTGTACCAGCCATGGTCACCATTACATCCTGGGACCTTACTCATCTTATAACTGAAGTTTATACTCTTTTTTTTTTTTTTTTTTTTTTTTTTTTGAGAGAGAGAGAGAGAAAGCACGAGCAGGGGAGGGACAAAGGGAGAGGGAGAGACAAAATCTTAAGCAAGCTCCACACCCAATGCAGAGCCCAACTTGGGACTCAATCTTACGACTAGGAGATCATGACTTGAGCTGAAATCAAGAAAGAGTTGGGCGCTCAACTGACTGAGCCATCCAGCAGCCCCAGAATGGTCATACTCTTTCCCAGTCTCATCTAATTTCCTTCATCCCCAAGTCCCTGGGAACCACCTTTCTACTCTTTGTTTCTAAGAGTTTGACTTTTTATATTTTATTTTTTAGATTCCACATTTAAGTGATAGCTATGAATTATTTGTCTTTATCCTGCAAGCTTATTTCACTTAGCCCACAAAGGGGCCTTGCTGAAGAACACAGATGGCAGACTGACCGAGGTTCTTGATCGTGTCATTGAACAACTGAATAACTCAGCTCTAATTCTATCTTCTCCAGGGTGATAATAAATACTCCTTAGGGTTTGAATTGAGTGTTATTACTTGCAGCCAAAACACCTCAGCTCCCATAATAACGCCTACTCTCTATTCCATAATACATTCTCATTCCCACTTTTTGATCTTTGCACCCTAGCTTCTGGTCTTGGCTTTCTGTAGCTAATTCCTTTGTATCATTCTAGGATCAACTATGCCTTCCCTGATCAGTCTCTCTAAAGTAGCCACAGTTTCCCAGGCTGTCTTTACCTCCTCTTCCTCTTTGCATTGTTTTCAGAGATATTAGTAGCATCTGATCTTGATTTTGTGATTGCTTTTTAGTTTGTTTTCCCTCAATAAAATGTAAGCCCAATAAGTTGCCAGGCACAGAGAAGAGATTCATTAATATTTGCTTAACAAACAAACAAACTGAAATTTAAACATAAGAAAGCACTTTTGCAGAAGAATCATTCTTACCTTTCATGAGCGAACATAATCAAATAGTCTCTATTTGGATTTATTCATATACAAATTTGTACTGGAACCACATAGAATATGTTGAGTTTTAAAATTTAGGTTTCTGGGCTAATTGGGATATCATTTTTGCAAATTCCACCAAGAGTCAAGTTGCCTATTTAAGCTACATCTATACGAAACCAGCACAATCAATTGACAAGAAGTTGGAAAATTCAGTTAAACTGTGTGCTTCTGTACTCAAAGTGTGTTTAAAACAAATTTAGGGGAGAGTGCACCTGGGTGGCTCAGTCAGTTAAGCGGCCAACTTCCGCTCAGGTCATGAACTCATGGTTTGTGGGTTCGAGCCCTGCGTTGGGCTCTGTGCTGACAGCTCAAAGCCTAGAGCCTGTTTCGGATTCTGTGTGTGTGTCTCTCTCTCTGCCCCTCCCATGCTCGTGCTCTGTCTCTTTCTGTCTTCCCAAAATAAATAAATGTTTAAAAATTTTTTTTAAAAATTGAGTTCTTGGGGCGCGTGGGTGGCGCAGTCGGTTAAGCGTCCGACTTCAGCCAGGTCACGATCTCGCGGTCCGTGAGTTCGAGCCCCGCATCGGGCTCTGGGCTGATGGTTCAGAGCCTGGAGCCTGTTTCCGATTCTGTGTCTCCCTCTCTCTCTGCCCCTCCCCCATTCATGCTCTGTCTCTCTCTGTCCCAAAAATAAATAAACGTTGAAAAAAAAATTAAAAAATAAATAAATAAAAAATTGAGTTCTTTACCATGTGAAAAATCTAATAGTTTGGTGAAAAATCGAATAGTTGCATCAGATATCAGATTTATTTTTACCATTTTGCCACAGTACTGTTATAGCCTATATTTGAACACAAACAGCACAATACAACAGTGCTGTAGTAAGAGTATGATGAAGGTATGTACAAGGCTCCAAAACAACCCAAAAGAAAGATCCATCAATTCACTAAGAATTTGGAAAGAATTCACAGAAAGGTGATCTTGAAATCTTGTCTTGAAGGATGAGTAAGGAGGCCAGTTGGGTCTCTATATAAGTGATTGCCAGTCAGTTCTTAACGATCAGCACACTTTCATGCATGAAATTATGTGATTAATTTATACCTTTCAGATCTCAGTGATTGATGCTCCATTATGCTAATTTGTTGCCTGAGTTATTTGGCAACTGGTCATACACTTTCTGCTTTTCTAGTAGAAGTGCTAATAAAGAGCAAATGACGCAAGGGAGCATTGAACAAGAGGAGGAAAAGAACCTGAGTTGCCTGGGACTTGAAGAAACCACCTTGGATCACCAGGAGCTGACCTGTTTCATTTGACTGTCAATGTCAATTAATAACAACTCTTCCCTGGATGCCTCCACAAAGTTTAGACCTGGGAACGGTGCCCAAACAGGCCCTCTCTTCTCTTTTCTTGACGGCACTCCACAAAACCAAAATTCTTTCCATGTTTAGTCATAAAAGAAGGGTTATCACATAAGTGAGAAGCACAAATGTGGCCATGGTAAATGGGAAACACAGCCAGCACCCTCCAGGACAGCAGTGAAATCTTGACTTAAATTTTTCTCCCTATTCTTAAAAAATTGTTATCTTTGTTTTGATAGCATCTCTGGAAGCCTCAGCTTTGATCTAGTGAAACTGCAAGCTTTCAACCAATGTGGCTGAGACCATCCATGATGATAACTTTAGACTTCAATACCTGGAGGTTGGGTGGGTTGACAATAATAAAAAAGAAAATTGGGATGATTGACTACATTTTAAATTTTAATCCAGATTTTTAAGTCTATGCATATGGCTTTCTCTCAATTCTGTTAGTCTTTCCTCCAACTGAAAAGGCCTCATCTAGACATTTTTGCCTCAGGCTGAGTCCATATTAGGTTGCTGTAGTGGGAGTGATCTATCTAACAGTATAACTTACTCACTCATATCCTATCTAATAAAGGCAATACCTGCACAACTCGCTAACCTGCCAGCAAGAAGAAATCTTACCCAAAAAATTTGCAAATGATAATGAATGTATAAATGTTTGCCTTGTGTTGTAGTTTGATAAACAATAAATCTGATATTAAAAAGGAGTTATAAATATGACAAAGTTCCAAATATAATAAAAAAGAGGACCACTGTAAAGAAATCAGAAAGACTCCCCGTAAACATCAACTTGTATTAATTACTTTTCATGAAGTTTTGTTTTGGCAATAACTCTGAAATCTAAGTGACTTACAATCACAAAAGTGTATTTCTTGCTCATGTGACCTTTCATCCTTGGACCGGTTTCTGTTTTATGTGTTTTCATCATTCTAGGACCCAGGCTAAAGGAGTGATGCCATCTGGTATACCACATTCTCACAACAGAGGAAAAAAATAATGGTGTAACCATGGTACTCTAAAGCATCAGCTGGGAGATGGTAGGCATCAGTCTTGCTCATGTTCTGTTGGCCAAATCAAGTCATATGACCAAGCTTGATATCACCGGGCAGGAAGTACAACCTCACCACAGAAAGGGGACCAGGGAAGGAACCTGCATGGATGGGTCTCATGAATAGAGGAGGACAGATAGCATATACTTGGAACCAATAATACACACTATACCCAGCTCTTCAAGTTAAAGTGGAGGATAGGACCCTTCCTTTGTGAATGTTATATCTACAAAAATTGGAAAATAAAATGACTTTGTGTCACTTAGTGATGACTTTGGTAATGTGTGTATAGGAAAACAACTTCTTAAAATTCAGTTTGTTTTTTTTAAGTTTATTTTTTTTTATTTTGAGAGAGAGAGAAAGTATGAGTAGGGGAGGGGCAGAGAGAGAGGGAGAAAGAGAGTCTCAAGCAGGCTCTGTGCTGTCAGAGTGGAGCCTGTCACGGGACTCAAACCCACGAACCATGAGATCATGACCTGAGCCAAAGTCGGACACTTAACCAACTGAGCCACCCAGGAGCCCCACAGTTCATTTTTTTTAAGTTAAATTTATTATAAGGTTGAAATACAAGATCATTGGTTTGACTGAACTTTTCATTTGTATCCGTTGAACTAGTTGGCGCTGGGGCTGAGTACATAAGACACGCTGATTCTGAGAGCCTAATTCCACGGAAAAGAATGCTAAGTGTCATATCCTTCTAGGGTTCTGAATCTGAAGAACTTTTAAGATATAATATTTTGGGGGGCCTATTATTTTATTTAAAAGTATTTGTCTGAAAAGGACATAAACTTCACCAGACAGACAAAGATGGACGAAAATAGCTAAGATCCTCTACTTGATCTATGACTTCATGTTTTTTCTTCTTTCATTTCCTTTTTGGATTTACTCTCTCTTATTAAATTACAAGCTGAAATATGAACTATATCTTTCTTCTTCTTCTATATCCTTCTTTTTCTAGGTCAGTTAATGTACCTTGGGCAGTAAATAATAGAAACATAAGAAGTCTATCTGCCTTAGATAATAAAGTACGTTCTTCATTCCACCTAGTAGTAAGTGCTAAGGTGGGACGACCCTAGGACTGCATAATTTGGTGATCAAAGACAATACTAAGGATGCAAGTTCTTTCCTTATTTTTGTTCTGAAATCCTCAGCATATCAGCTTTATTCTTTGGCTATTCCCAGTGTCAAAAACAGGCACTATAATGTGTAGAGATAGATTCTTCCCTTTCTTCCCTTTACTTGGAGGTAAGGGAAACCCTTCCCAAATGCCCTCCAGAACACTCTCCCCGTGTCCCCTTGACCAGAGCTTTATCTCTGACCCATACTCATATCGAGGTCAATTATTATCGGCATATCCAATTTAGCTTCACCCCTTAATTTGGAGAGAGCTGCTCATTATAAGTCTAGTGGGAAAGGGGTAGATTGCCAAGTAAAAACATGGGGTGGGGATGGGGAGTTGGAGGGCTTTGTCAGCAAGAAAAAGTGGGATTAAGGTTGTTGGCTAAACCACCATGTTTGCTGTCATCCCAAAGACAAGATTTTCAATCATTCCAAATAAAGAGTAGAATGGAAGCAATCATGTGTATAATTCAAACTGTAACAATCCTGAAGTATTTGCATCATTAAAGGAAAAGCAGAGTTTGGATAGCAGTAACTATAATGATCTGGTGAATCACTTCAGTTTACTATCACAAACCTGGTACCACACAAATATTTTTCCAAGCAAGAACAGAGAGTGTGCTCTTTCTTTCTTTATTTATATTCCACTTAAGCCCCAAAAGAATTTGAGCAGGCTCATTTAACTTTGAACAAGAGTGGGCAGACAAATCTCCTTAATAATGAAACCAAATAAAATGGGACAATATTGACAATATTTTTTAAACATTCTTTTTTGTTTCTTTTACATAACCTTCCCAAATGACAGACTCAGACACGTATGAAACAGAGAAAATAAAAAGACTGCTTCGGACTTATAAATTGTCACATCAGCATTTTATCTGCTTGTGTATAGAATGAAAAAATCAATAAAAGTAGAATTCTACTAACGCTTTTTATTCTAGTTGTGTAAAATGTCTTAAACCTTGTATATGAATGTTAGCACATCAAAACCAGTGTACAGGACAAACTTGAATATCTGCATTGATTGGGACCAGACTGAATGCAGATTTATTTAATTTGGTGAAGTATATCCCAGTCACATGCAAAATTAACAGCCCCTTGCAAAGTATTAGGGACATAAACCTGATCAAACCAAGGCATAAGAAGAAGACAAATATATCCCCCACATATAACCAAACTGCAGTAAGTACTTTAGAAAGTACTTTTTGGTGCACCTCGGTGGCCCAGTTGGTTAAGCATCCAACTTCGGCTCAGGTCATGATCTTGGGGGTTTGGAAGTTCAGCACCCCCATCCGGCTCTCCGCTCTCAACACAAAGCCATTGGGATCCTGTCTCCCTCTCTTTCTGCCCCTCCCCCACTTGTGCATGTGCCGAAGTGCACACACGATCTCTCTGTCAAAAAAAAAAACATTTAAAAAAGTGCTTCTAGAGTGCTCAGGAAAGAGGGATCGCTTGGACTGAGGAAGAACAATGCATAATGTGAACTATGCCATGAAGATAATGAACATTTGAAGATTTTTTTTTTAATTTTTTTTTTCCAACGTTTATTTATTTTCGGGACAGAGAGAGACAGAGCATGAATGGGGGAGGGGCAGAGAGAGAGGGAGACACAGAATCGGAAACAGGCTCCAGGCTCTGAGCCATCAGCCCAGAGCCCGATGCAGGGCTCGAACTCACAGACTGCGAGATCGTGACCTGGCTGAAGTCGGACGCTTAACCGACTGCGCCACCCAGGCGCCCCATCATTTGAAGATTTTCATGAAGGGAAAGCAAACTATTGTGTGGGGAAAAAAAGGTATTTCATACCAAGCAAAGGCATAAGCAATGGCAAGTGTGGTTCTGTTGCAGCTATGACTCAGTGGCCCGGTCCCGGGAGGAGTCACATTCAGAAGGGCATGCTAGGAGTAGCAATTTTCATCTCGGCTTGCAGTTCTAAATGAACCTTAAAGGAGATCGAAGTGCTTGGCCACAGCAGCCATCGCTGGGTTGCCCCGTTGTCCAGCTCCTTACGCTTGAAGAAGCTCCCATTCTTCTCCTGAGAAGCATTCTGTCTCTCTCATCCATCCCACCCCACCCTCACTATTTCATTTTCTTCTATCCACCTCACTCGAAGACCTGTGAATGTTGACTCTCTTTAGCTCTGGTTCCTTTTCTCCTCAGACCTGACTCGGGGGACTTGGACCTTCCTCTCCACCCTCCTTTCTTCCAACCACTTTGATGCAATGGTTTATTGCCCTATATCCCCATTCTGCATTCCACAAATTCAGAAACAGAATGATCCTCCAAAATCGGGGGAAAGAAGTGGTATTAAGTCTGCTCTCTGCAGGAAGGCTGTGGACTCCCACAAATTAAACCTTTTTGTCCCATCACATAAGGGAGCTTGAAAATACCAAGCACCATCAAGAAGTACCGTCAGAGGGAAACCTGGAAATGAGATTTGGAAATTGCTTTGGGGTCAAATTGTGAAGAGTCTTGAGTCTAAAGTCAGTAACACACTTCTGTGAAAGTGACCAGCCTCTTAGATCTGTGCTTTAAAGAAATAATGCCATGGCTATTTGGAGTTCAGGGAAGCAATAATTTCCAACACCCATCCTTCTGAGCTTCTCCGTAAGGATTAACTCCCAGCAGACGGACTTCTTCACTAATGAAGGATGTCCTTGCTAACTTTTCCAAGCACTTAAAATAAAGGGCCAATAAATTAGGTTTCAACTAAGACAGGTGTCCACTCTAACGTCCTGGCCTCTCTCTCTCTCAGGCTTCTAGTAATGAGAAGTATAGAATACAATTCCTTCCCATACAATCTAACTTTCATATGCGTAAGTAATAACATGGTCAATTAATGATTCTATCAGCTCCTGGCTCTATCATCCTAGACAGATTACTTAATTTTTCTGGACCTTAAAAACATACTGCAAAACACCTAGAACAGTTCTGGGCAGAAAAGCGTTGGTCAACTAAAAGGTGTAACATGTGTTCCCTTACCTCTGTCTTTTTTTGCAGGACTGAACTGCGGATATGCATTACCTGGAGCCACAACTCAAGGGCACCAAAAAGAGGCATGATTCATGGACCCTCACTGTTTGTCTCCCTACCAGTTTTTGGTCTCCACCAAGCACTTGCCCTTGGCATCCCTTAGGAAAGAATAGCCTTCCTCAGATAGTACAGAAATCATCATATAGAAGGAAGGACTGCCGTCTTCAAGGTCTGAGGGATGTAAATTTCTACTGCTATTCCTGAGAACAAAACAAAGTCACTGACTAGTGAAAAACATTCTATCAGTAACTTTTTGTGTGTCTTTGGATGGGTACTATTTTATTCACAACAAATTTCTCAACAACAGTAATAATAATAAATAATTTTAATGTACTCCCACTTTCCCAGGCTCCTCCCACCCCTCTCTCTGAAGCTAACTATCTGGTCTTCCCATCAATATCCCTGTTCTTTGAATACCCCTACACATGGTTCCTAAGTTCCAGTCTCTGAAAATCCAGTTCCATATTAACATTTTAGTAGGAGATAATGATTCTGCTACCCTACCTGCATAGCACAATTGCATTTTCAATCAAAACTTCTGAAGACACAATACCTATTTTATTCCAAAGAACTACTCTCCTGACCAAATTTCAAGCAGCACAACAGGTCAAATGGTAAGAGCGTAAAAGTTCTGGGACAGGGAAACTTTGTAATCATATTTATAAAAGAAACACTTCTTATACAGAAAGTCTGTCCTGATTTGAGGATTTCAGAAACATAAAATATTAGAGGAGAACCTAGAAATCTTGTCCAACTTCTTCACTTTCCAAATAAGGAAACCGAGATCCCCAGGTGAAGTCACTAGGATCTCAACAGAAATCTCTCAGCTCAGAAGGCCACCTTCTTTGGCCATTAGTAGAATTTGTCTTCTTTAGTTTCCAGTATGAGCTCTCGATTCTGAGATATCCAAAGGAATTTCACATGCAGTGGTTGCATAGTAAATGTCCTTTGATGATGCCTGAAAATATAAAATAACCAAAATGATTCCTATCCATATTTGTTCAGAAAAGTAATCAGCTCTACCCTTCATGGACTGATCACCAAGAATTGGCAAGCTGTGCCCCCAACACTGTCCTAAATGCAAAAATAATTAGGCAATTTGTGCCATGCAAACATTTACATTGGCTATACTTCGGGTTCACCTATTGTTTAACCATCAGTCATTCTGATGGCTGAAAAGTGAGTCACTCATTCTGACATGACAGTTGGGTGCTGTTGAACATTGGCGTGTGTGCAGACATCACCGAACATGGGTATGAAGCCAGGGCATGCACAAGCGTATCAAGGATAAATTAAATGGTAGGGTGCAAGACTTTGAGAGCTCCTCTGCACACCATATAGGACATGTGAGAAAAAATAGGACACCTCCCTCATCACTCCACTGGGAAGTAAAAATAAGTTACAGTAGCTGACAGCGTCTTGAGTTGTGGGGACTCAGTTTCACCTCATAATGGGAATTAGTTGAATTCCATGAGAGAAGAAATCTGGCTCCCGCTTGCTCAGTTATTCTAGCTCTCTCAGAAGGAGTCTCCTGGTCTCTCTTGCTGTTAATTATATACATTGTGCAGCCTTTAATCTAATTATGACTCTCCAGTGATTGCATGATAAGACATCCCTGAACCCACTTTTTAGTACCCTTTTTCCTAGGCTTCTCTGCCTCAACTCTCCTTCAGAGGTTGCACTCAAAAAGCTTAGTAACAATTGGAATCTAACTACATTCTAACATAACACTTACATTCATGCTTCTGTTCACACTGTAAAAGGTAATCTTTGAATGGTTTAAGCATCTGGATTCTATTACGCCAAAGTATAGCACTTAAAATGGAAGAGACTTTTTACATTTGCGTGGAATTCAGGCAGCTGCCTCAGCCACCCTTGGGCCTAGTTGTTTCAAAGAGATTTGCAACAGGCTTAAGTCAGAAATGATAAAATTGTCAAAAAAAAAAAAAAAAAAAAAAAAACCTCTGGAATTCCTTTTGGAAGGCAGCTAAAAAAATAAAACCAAACCAAACCTCCAAAAGGAAAAAGGAAGAGATTTCTGCCTGCAAATTTTTAATAATGCAGTTTATTGGGTCAAACGCTGAAACTCCAAATAGTGGCTGCTGTGCATATCCAAGAAAAGTTTCCACTTTTTTCCTCTCAAGTATAACACTGGTTTTACAGTCCTGCAGATTACAAATCACGTGGGGTTTTTTTTTGTTGTTGTTTGGTGGTTTTTTTTGTAGGGATATTAGATTTTTCTTCCATTTGTCCTATTTTATTTAAATGGTCCAAACCTCTGTGGTTTGGTCATTAAAATCCAGTTGGCAGAGAAAGGCTGAATCTTTATGTTTTCCAGCTGTGTTCCTACCAGCCACACATAAGCATTATTAGCCATATGACCATGTTTATATGAGCCATGAGTGAGAATTTCTCATGACCCATCCAGCAGCACACAGAAATGTGGGGTGCTCAGGCTTATGGTCTCTCTGCACAGAAAGAAGGCAAAAGCTTCCAAAGAGTAATACTGACCCCACTAAGTAGCTGCCCAAGGTAAGTGATGCCAACCTTATTTCTTGTGTTCACCCCTCTAATTTAGACAAGGTAAGGCACAGGGAATATACTGTATGCAAATAAAAAGATCTTTACTCTGATAGGGCAAGAAAGAAGCAGAGCAAAAGAAAACATTCAAGTTACAACAGCAGGCAAGAAAAGAGGAAAGATTTTGGTTTATGTAGTAGATGATCTCTCAGAAAAGTACATTGCATCCAAAGCCATTTTTTTTTTTTTTACAGAAATACAAAAATCCATCCTAAAATTCATAGGGAATCTCAAGAGACCCCAAACACCCCAAACCATCTTTAAGAAGAAGACCCAAATTGGAGGTCTCACAACTTCCTGATTTCAAAACTTACTATAAACTAAAGAAAAAACAGTGTCATACTGGTGTAAATACAGCCATAAGGACCAATGGAATTGAACACAGGACCCAGAAATAAACTCTCACATATATGGTCAAATGATTTTTGATAAGGGTGCCAAGAGAGTCTTGACATACAATGGGAAAGGATGGTCTTTTCAACAAATTGTGCTGGGAAAACTAGGTATCCATTTGGCAAAAGAATGAAGTTGGACCCTTACCTTGTATCATATACAAAAATTAACTCAAACTGGATCAAAGTCCTAAATGCAAGAGCAAAAACTATAAAACTATTACAAAGAAACAGAGAGAGAAAGCTTTATGATGTTGGATTTGGCGATTATTTCTTGGGAATGACACCAAAAAGATGAAAGAAAATTGATAAACTGAACTACATCAAAATTAAGAGATTTTGGAGACTATCAACAGAATGAAAAGGCAGCACTCAGCATAGGAGAGAAGATTTGCAAGTCATATATCTGATAAGGGGCTGTTATCCAAAATATATAAAGAACTTCACAACTCAACAACAATCCAGGTAAAAATTGGGCAAAGAGCGTGAATAAACATTTCCCCCAAAAAAGACAAACAAATGGCCAATGAGCATATGAAAAGATGTTCAACATTACTGATCTTTGGGAAAATGCATTTCAAAACCACAATAACATACCACTTCATACCCATTAGGATGACTATTATGAAAAAAAAAGAAAAAGAAAGAAAGAAAGAAAGAAAGAAAGAAAGAAAGAAAGCAAGCTAGTACTGGCAAGGATGTGGAGAAATTGGAAAACTTATGCACTGTTGGTGGGAATGTAAACTCATGTAGCCATTATGGAAAATCGTATGGAAATTCTTTAAAAAATTAATAATAGAATTACCATATGTATCGGCAATTCTACTTCTAGGCAACTACTCAAAACAATCAGACAGACATAAACATTTGTACACCCATTTTCATAGCGGCATCATTCACAATTGCCTGAAGGTGTAAGCAACCAAAGTGTTAATTGGTGGATTAATGGATAAGAAAATGTGGTATTTACAGATGGTGGAATATTGGTCAGCCTAAAAAAAGGAAGGAATTCTGTCATATTCTATGACATGAGTGAACCCTGAGGGCACTATGCTAAATGAAAAGTTAGTCACAGAGGGAAAACTGTTATATGATTTTGCTTCTATGAAGTATATAAAATACTCAAACTCATAAGCCTAGTAGAACAATAATTGCCAGGGTTAATGAGTAAGGGGTTTCAATTTTAAGAAAGGAGAAAGTTCTGAATATTGATGGTAGTGATAGCTGCACAAATATGTGAAAATACTTAATGTCATGGAACTGTACATTGAAAAATACTTAAAATGCCAAATTTTATATTATGTTTTATAATTATTATCACAATAAGAATGTACAGGTTCATATTTTTGCATGTTTCCAACTCAAAGACACCTAGCTTCCAAAAGGTATGAACCACAGATTGGCAACCATTTTCTGTGAAGGGCCAGAGAATGAATATTTCAGCTTTGCTAACCATATGGTCTCTGTCTTAACTATTCAACTCTGTCACTGTAGCAAAAAAGCAGAAATAAACAATATATAAACTAATGGTGATAGTTGTGTTCGTATAAAACTCTCTTTACAAAAACAAGTGGCAAATGGGATTTAGCCAGAGTTTGCTGACCAAGTAAACTCTGATTCATTGTAGAGGGTTGGAAAAAGCTGTTCAAAGGAAGTGATAACTGAATGGAGTCAGGAAGGACAAGGAAATAAGGAAATGTTGTTCAGCCAGAGGTGGTGGGGGGTGTGGGGATAAGAGTGAAAAAGAATGGGAGAGACAAAGGGTTCTCCATCAGAGAAAGCTTCACATGTGAGCCCCAGAAGTAAATAGTTCCTGGCATGTTCGATGAAGCATACTGCTGCTCCTGGAACCCATGGAGGCCATGGTGAGAGATGAGATGATGGAGTTGGAACATTTAGGAGTATATGCAAGGAACTTTCAGCCAACTGAGATAGATCCAAAGGGTTATAAGGGCTAAGGGAGGCTGGGGGAGGTAAAGCTGGACAATCTGTTGTAAATCAGAACTTTAAAAGAGCTTTTGAATTTTAAACAAATGTAACAAGCAGTTCCGACAAACAAATGCCTGGTGAACCACCTTACCAAAAATAAGGTCTACCATGAGATACTGATCTGTTGAAGGGAAACAGACACAAATTCTTAATTATGACCATTTCTATTTTTGCTTAGAGGTCAGCTAGGAACATAGAATACATTTTAACATCTCAGTATATATACAATGTATTATACAGTTGGTATGTCTGTTCTATACTATCAGCCTGACTATAACGTTTACCAGTTAATGACATAAGTTCCTCTGTAAAAAAAAAAATGTCATGAGGCATATTTTGGTGACTTCCTTTAACCTCTAGGTCACATTATTCCAATTTTTTATTGGAATACTTGATTGCTGAGTTGCCTTTGGCAAAGGATAGGGTAGTAAGGCACAATCCTTGGGTTCTATTCCAACCTGAGTGTGAAGAAGGGAAAATAGGGGAGGACAGAGACTCCTGGAGCAGGCTACCTCTCCAGTACGCTGTCCTGGTGTGGAGAAAAGCAAATTTTCCCTTCATTTACCTGGGGTATTCAACCACCCTTTGTCAAGGCTTCAAACATTTTTTTTTTTTTTTTTTTTTTGCTACGATTAACTGTAAAGGGGGCATGGGATTTCACGGTTTAAAACTACAAGCTTAAGGATGTTCTTGGTAGGCCCAAGAGTGTCGCTGTTGGGTCTCAGGAAATGTGTCATCAAAGTTACTATCAGGAGTTAGTTCCAGGACAGGACTGCATTTTCAGTCCTAAATTACTCCACCCTCCATGTTGTTAGTTCTACTGCTTAAAAAAGAAAAAGTAATTAAACAACAACAACAAAATATATATATATATGTGTGTGTGTGTGTGTGTGTGTGTATATATGTATATGTATATGTATACACACACACACACACACATATATAGGGGGTGAGATGAGAAGTTTCCTTGAATTCCTATTTATTGTTTGTTTAGACACACAAGTATCTGTGACCAGATTAATGGAAGTGTGTGCCATGTAAGTCAGAAAACATTTCATGCATGTCAGTTGTGTCAGGGTGCTGTGCTCACTGAAAAGACTCATTGTTAATTTTGAAAGGACTTTGAGAGAGAGGAAAGAATGTCCATGCCCACAAGGTTCAGAGAGCAGTCACCACATGGTGGAAAAGAGGCAAGGAGGGGCCAAGCAGTCGGAACTGCCCAGTGGCCATCCCCAAGCCCAGGGTTGTAGAAGGTATACGTGCATGGGCGCCAAGAACTGCACCCAACCTGTGCCCAAAATGTTGCTTACATTATTTACTTAATCGTTATGAAAATTCTGTGATGTAGTTTTCATTTTTAGCCTTCATTAATAAATGAGGAAATTAAAGCCCCGGGTGGGGTGGGGGGGGGCGTCATGTTTCTGTTTGGGTTCTCCAAGAAGCAGAAGCTGAGACAGGCTTAGATGTGCAAATGATTTATTGAGGAAATGCCTGTGAAAAACAACAAGAAAAGAGCCAGAGCGGCCATGGAGAATCTTCAGTTCACAACGTGGGCTGGACAGTGAGAAAGAAGAGAAGAAGGGTGAGACTGAGTAGGAAGAACCCAAGCTACAGCAGAGTTTGGAAAGCTACCAGACCAGCGGGGTGCCCCCAAGTAAACATGTTCACTGGAAGATTCCTGGGTCAGGCACCGTTAACCCTGTCATGTACAGTTGTTGGCTGGGAGCCACCTGAGGGAAGTGCCCCCTCGGTACCAGTGTGGTGCTAGATCCAAAGGTACAGTATGTGGAGGCCACCAGCCAGCAATGCTGCCTGCAGCGGGTTCCCTCAGAAGAGGGCTGAGCAGACATTGCTGTCTGTGTGAGGTCATAAAGATTACAAGAAGTGGGATTAAGATTTGATCATGGGCTGGGGCGCCTGGGTGGCCCCGTCGGTCAAGCGTCCGACTTCCGGCCTAGGTCACAGTCTCGCGATTTGTGAGTTAGAGCCCCGCTTTGGGCTTGGTGCTGACAGCTCGGAGCCTGGGGTCTGCTTCCATATTCTAAGTGTCTCCCTCTCTCTCTGTCCCTCCCCTGCTCATGTTCTGTCTCTCTGTGTCTCTCAAAAATAAATGTTAAAAAAAAAAAAATTTTTTTTTTAAAGATTTGATCATGGGCTACCTGAGCCTTCACTCAATAAACATTTCACTTCGGTGTGAAACCTTCCTTGAAAAGATCAAAGACGATATCAACAATAGCCAAATTATGGAAAGAGCCCAAATGTCCATCAACTGATGAATGGATAAAGAATATGTGGTTTATATATACAAAGGAATACTACTTGGCAATGAGAAAGAATGCAATCCTGCCATTTGCAACAACGTGGATGGAACTGGAGGGTATTATGCTAAGTGAAATAAGCCAGTCAGAGAAAGACAGATATCATATGTTTTCACTCATATGTGGAACTTGAGAAACTTAACAGAAGACCATGGGGGAAGGGAAGGGGAAACAATAGTTTCAAACAGAGAGGGAGGCAAACCATAAGAGACTCTTTTTTTTTTTTTTTTTTAATTTTTTTTTTTTCAACGTTTATTTATTTTTGGGACAGAGAGAGACAGAGCATGAACGGGGGAGGGGCAGAGAGAGAGGAAGACACAGAATCGGAAACAGGCTCCAGGCTCTGAGCCATCAGCCCAGAGCCTGACGCGGGGCTCGAACTCCCGGACCGCGAGATCGTGACCTGGCTGAAGTCGGACGCTCAACCGACTGCGCCACCCAGGCGCCCCAAGAGACTCTTTTTAAAAAAATTTTTTTTTCGTGTTTATTTTTGAGAGAGAGAGAGAGAGAGAGACAGAGTGTGAGCAGGGGAAGGACAGAGAGAGACAGAGACACAGAATCCAAAGCAGGCCCCAGGCTCTGAGCTATCAGCACAGAACTGGACGAGGGGCTCAAACTCATGAACCACAAGAGCATGACTCCAGCCGAAGTCAGACGCTTAACCAACTGAACCACCCAGGTGCCCCAAACCTTAAGAGACTCTTAAATACAGAGAACAAACTGAGGGTTGATGGAAGGGGGAAGGAGGAAGGGGAAAATGGGTGCCGGGCATGGAGGAGGGCACTTGTTGGGACAAGCACTGGGTGTTGTATGTAAGCGTAGAATCACAGGATTTACTCTTGAAGCCAAGAGCACACTGTGTACACTCTATGTTAGCTAACTTGACAATAAATTATATTTTTAACAAATAATAAAAAAAAAATAAGAGGTGCTATATACACAGTATACTATGGAATATTACTCAGCTATAAAAAATGAAATCTTGTCATTTGCACTGACGTGGATAGAGCGAGAGGGTATTATGGTAAGTGAAGTAAGTCAGTCAGAGAAAGGGAAATACCATATGTTTTCACTCATTTGTTGAATTTAAGAAACAACACCAATGAAAATAGGGCAGAAAATGAGAGGCAGAGCAGGAAACAAACTTTTAACTATCAGAAAATAAACTGATGTTTATTAGAGGGGAAGTGGGTGGGAGTATGTGTTGGATAACTAATGGAGTTAAGGCAGGAACTTGTGATGAACACCAAGTACTGTACCTGAGTGTCGAATCACTAAATTGTACACCTGCAACTATTACACTGTATTTTAACCAACTGGAATTTAAACAAAAACTTGAGGAAAAATTTTTTTAAAAAGATCAAAGAAATTAAACAAAGCAATGCTTTTATATTTTAGATGACGTTTGACACTGTATTTACTGTATATCAGGGGTTGGCAAACATGTCTTTTAAAGGGCCAAATAGGAAATATTTTAGGCTCTGGAGGCATTTAGGGTCTCCATGGTAACTACCCAGATTTGCTATTGTAGGGAGAAAACAAATGGGAGTGGTTGTGTTCCAATAAAACTTTATTGACAAAACAGACACCAAGTTAGATTTGGCCCAAGAGCCATAATTTGCCAACTTCTACTTTATATGACCAAAAAAAAAAAAAAAAATTCGAATCAAAAAGAAAACAAAGGGTAGTAAGATGAAGAAGATTAAGTCAGAAACTCACAAATATAACAGCTCGTTTTCTTCACAACACTTTTTTGGCTGTTATGTAGATTCATGTAGAGTCTCTCTTTCCTCTTCAAAAGGAAACTAGCCTGTATACTCCTAATGACAATGAAATAGAAAACATCCTTTTCACATTCCTGACATATTCTTTCCCAGGCCAGGAAAATAGCCAAAGTGAGCCTTGGGTGACATAGCGATATGGATTCTGCCAAGCGCTCACACTGGGATGACAGTAAGGAGCAGATGCGAAACACGAAATAAGAGGGTGGTATTACTAAGAAGATCTCTATCTGAAACTGGTGAGAGATCATTCATTCATTCATGGAGTTAAATACCAGTGAAGCCCCACTTTAATCTTGACCCTGTGCTGATACTAGAAATGTCAAGAAGACTAAACATGGGCCCTGCCAGTGGTGAGGTCATAGCCCACTGGGGGACAAGATGATAGAGTACAACAGGAGCAGTGATATAAGAAGGCACATGACCTCCATGAATCCATGTCTTGGATAGCCCTCTCCCAGACAGCTCTTATTCCCTCTGGGAACAAAGGGATCTAACCTCCACCAGCCTGTCTAGGAATGGGTTCTTAGATCACCTTTCCTTTCTGACTATCCTATCGTGGCCCACGAGGAGCCTGTTGTTCAGCTGGTGTTGACGCACAGAAGACACACTGGAAAGAAGGTGGTGGGTGGTCTCAAGGCATGTGACCCGCTTGACAGTTTTGCAGAAGGTTGTCTTCGCTGGGTGGAGAATCTGCCTTTACATCACCTGTATGTGTTCCCTTTGAACAGAAGACAAAATTCAGGAGAACCATAACCTGTTGCAAGACCCCCCTGCGATGGATGGCCACGCCTCATGACAGGCTCAGGATTGTGCTGAAAGAAAGTTCTTCCTCATTTCAGACTGCATCAAGTTGCTTTCTGTAAAAACAAGAAAATGTGTACTTAAAGCTACTAACTTCCTCACTCCACATAATGCTTAAGTAACCAGTCAGACATACAACTGTATGTGCAATGAAATTTCATTTTTAAAACATGATTATGTGACTAGATGTTTACACCCCAGTTGCACATCAGAGAAATACAAGAAATTTACATGCAGGAAATAGATTTTTTTTTCATGTGGCCAACTCTAAACAAACATGGCACAAAAATGCCTTATTCAGTACAATATTTTTGCTGTCCAGATCACATGCTGCATCAAGATGATGGCATTGTGAAACACTGGTTTAAAAAAATAGCAAATCACATATGTTTCCTAAATTTTATATCTAGAAGGACCATCTGGACTACTGACTAAATTAAACAACAGTTCTTGGTCCCATATAAACTGAGTCTCAATCTCAACTGTCATACTATTGCTTTCTAGTCCAGGAAAATTTTGAATTATAAAGTATTCCCACTAAAGTGTATTCACTTGTCTTTAAAGAATATATACTTCCTCACTTTATACTCTACCCAAAACTTAAGTCATCCCTTTGAGTTCTGCAATATGAAGGAATCAAATCCATGGGTAGTTTGAGCTGGGATTTCCAAGTCCTGAAAGCGGCATGTGAGAAGTTGTATTTGAAATTATGACAAAGGAGAAATATAGCTGTATATTTCTGACACTTTAATTTGGAGGGCTGGTCGTTGTGTTCCCCAATTCAAATGCATTATTGTACATACAACTATAGGTCAGTATACTTTAGGTGGTGTTCTCACCTCAGAAAAATGCACAGGACACATCTCTGATGGAGTTCTTGGCAAATCACTTGATTATAATCCCTGATATTCAACAGATGGCTTTAACCCACATGGCAAACAGATCTACACAGTCAGTAGTTCACCATAACGTTGAATTGAAACTAACATAAGGACCCATGCATAATATTTAATAGAAACATAAAGAATTATAGATGGCATAATTCCAGAGTTTATTACCAACCAATTTGTCTCAATTTTTGTGGGAGCATATATTCCACTGACCAAATCAATGTGTACTTATTGTCAGATTCTCTCTTACTCTTTGGCACAGTAAGCCAGTGGAATATTCCACGTGAGCTTGATTTAGAATAGATACAGCAGCAGACAGACCCTGTGGCTTCGGATATTAGTAAGAAGAGACATGATTTATGATGTCATTCCTGTTTACATATGATTCATTTTCTGTTAGGACTACAGCATTTTCTTCAAGTAGAAAAGCTTCTTGGGTTGGTATCTTGCCACCCCCTCCTCTTTCCTGCCAACTTTCCTCTCTCCTTCCCCACTGTTTCCCTCTCCTTCACAGCCTACACATCTTACACGAACAAATTGCACTGGAAAACCAACAATAACTCTATGAAGAAGTGAGACCAGAGTTATAAACGAAAACATCGATTTTCATCTTTACCAGTGACTCTGGAACTTGTTTGTGATGAATTGATGGAAAAGATAGAAGAAAGTAAAACAGACGGGAGAGTGCAGAGAAATCTCCCTTAGAATGCCATTATTCCAACGGCAAAGTTCTTAATAGATAAAAAATATTTAAGACATGATGCTCTTGCCAGTTTTTAAAATTCTGTTTTTGTACTATAATTAGTAAAGGGATATCCACCTGCTGTTACAATTATACAAAATATTCTTCTCCTCGGTGTTCCTCCAACCGTCTGAACAATGCTCCTATTGGCAATCGAGAAGCACTTGAGAGGTATCCCAGTAGTGGCTTTTAGAAGATATTTGATTCCTCTGATTATATATTCTAGTTTATTTCAAAACTTCTCAGACCAAAGGTGGTGTCAAGTGATAAAGGCAAACTGTGGAGAGTTAGATCCACAAATCAGGTAAACTGCCCGATTAATCTTTGGCCAAAATATTATGTGAAATACATTTTATAAATTTTGTAAATGGCCTCAAATGTAGTGTAATACCATGTTTAGGGAGGAGCTTAATATAATGAATCAGTTCAAGCCCTATAATATATTCATTTGTATTTATGATTTATCTTTGTACCATAACATATGTACAAAAATGACATATATGGAAGTCCTACATAGTACTCCTAAGTGACCCGACGTTGATAAAATAAGGAGAAATCCATCAGATAGGAACACATATAGCTCATCCAGACACTAGATCATATTCTGATGTGACTGTTATGATTCCGTTTCATCACGAAAAGATGAAGGAAGAGACTACATAGTAACTCTCTACACCTACATACTGCTGGTGATACAAGTCCAAATGGGATTCAACTTATTTTGCATCGTCCAGGACATAAGACAAAGCTGTCGTCTTGAGTGGTGCCCTCTGCAATTCCCTGAAGGTAAAAGGGTCAGTGAAGCTGTGAGTTGATACTGAGTAAACCTTCTGGAGGTCTGCTGGGGATTTTAAACACTCTCGCTCCAAAGTAGAACCAACTCATTGTGAAAGAAAGCAGAAAACACTCATCTCACGCCACGCCTAGAGAACCCACCTTTCTGAGCGCAAAGAAGAATATGCAGCCAGAGTCAAACTTCTAAACCCAGGAATCCCATGGTGTCAGGCCAGTAGGTATAGCCAGAGATGGAGAGGACGGGGCTCTCTGTCACAATTCCTGAAGTCCCACTCCTGAGTTTGCCCCAAGGCCGTTCAAAAAATTATTCTAAAGCCTACAATAGATGAGTTCTGAATCTAGTGCATTCTGAAGTGGTTGCCCTATCCTTGAGGAATTTGGGGGCAATGTATGGTGACATACACCTCACTTTAATAAAAACTTGTGATCCATTATTAAAGCATGAGTCCTGATTCGGGGCTCCGAAAATAACTTGACGTTATGATTATATTTGTTAAGAAGCATTTGGGAAAGTGCTTGTGATAGACCAGTAGGACAGGGTCGGAAAAGTGCAGAATTTCCCATATTCTGCTTTAGCTTCATTTCTTTTTTTCTCTTTGCAAACTTCATGAAGAAGGAAAAATGAAATCGTTCACAAGAACAAGAGAATAAAGAAACAAAGACAAACAGAATTAAGAAGTAATTGTACACTGTAATTTGCTAACAAAGAATTTTGTAGGTTGCCAACCTATGTAAATTATGCGCAGTTGGGAAAAGACCTCCAAGCAGAGGGAAATATAATCACTTCATCTATTTTTTTTCCCTCAGTCAGTGTTTCTAACACTAACTCTATTGTATGACTGAAATGTACAAAAAGTGTATTAGTTTCACAGATAGCCTTTGAACACACTGTTGTAAGCCCTGGGAACTCTGCAACAATCACCTGTGTGGTTGGAGCCCTCTAGTGGCCAGGTGGACTCCAGGCACATGGTTTCCTAAACTTGGCTCCTGGAGTAATTGAATCTTCCACTGCCATTGGGCAACCATGGGAAGCTTGTAGAGCCTCCTGGACACCCCTCTACAGCTCAAACGTAAACTGGGAATTCTGAAGCCTACCTTCTCTGCCAGTTGGCATTTCGCATTTCCATTCTTCCAAAGTGTTACCCTCTTTCACTGACTCTGACAGAGTTTTGAGTAGAACCACTAAAGAGTGGCTCTCATCTTATTGTAAAGAAAGAGCTCCCCACTGAAAGAAAGCAGAGCTGAGTTCTAGCACAACTCTTCCACAAAGTTAGCTGTGTGGATGCTTGGCTGCTGATCTGTCGCAATCCATGTATTTCCCTGTAGTTGGAAGAGAAACTTGAGATTCCTCAGAAAGTCTCAGGGATTATTTGGAAATGTGTTTCACAAAATATTTTTGGACATAACAACCAGGGTTCTCCACTGGATTTTTGCCCATTCTTTGATTATTTCACTTTTGGGCTCCTTTATTAGCTTCCTTCTATCCTGGACCCTTGAAACTTGGAGCAACTTGGGACTCTATTTCAGGTTTCCTCTCTTCTGACTTTGTACAATCTTAAGAATCTCAAATATATCCATTATTTCAAGTATCACCTATGCACCAATAAGCATTAAATTTAAATGTTATGTTTTTTGAGTTCCTGACCTACCTACTTAGCCCCTCCTTTTGGATATCTCACAAGAACTTCAAGCTCAGTATGAACAAAAGTGAATTTGACCCAAACCTGCTCCCTCTCCAGTGTTTCCTATCAAAGCAAATGGTACCACCTACAATACGACCATCCTTTTTGAGTTTTCCTCTTTTCTTGGGGGCACATTAATCACCAAACCGACAAATTATACCTCTTAAATCTCTTTCAAATCCATTCCCCCTTTCTCTATTTTAGCCATCATGACTAGCTTAGTCCACACACACTAACACAGTCACTTTCTAACAAAAACTTTTATATCTGCTCCATCTAATTTGTTGACTTAAAATGAACATCTGATTGTATCATTTCCCCGCTTTAAGCCTTTGGACAGCTTTTATGATAAATTTCCAGAGTCTTATTATGGCCCTCAAACCCTGCATAATCTGGCCTCTGCATATCTCTCCAATTTCTCTTCCCTTCCTCCTCATGTTTTTCTGTCCAAATATAACAACCTTTGACATTCCTTCCTGTCTTGGCTCCTTCATTGTGCTATTCCTGCCTGACGTACTCTCTGCCTGCACTTACCTAGCTCATTATAATACTTACTTAGCATTTAAGTCTGTTTCATTAAAATATTATGTGCATAGATCCTTTAGCTGAACCATAATTAAAAGGAAAAAATTAAGCAAAGAGTCATGCACAGAGAGGAGGCTCTCTCCTCACCTGTAACTGCTGTGTTTACACAGATGATGTCCTCTGAAAGGTTTTCTTTGAGTTGATAAGGAAACTAAAATGAAACAAAGACATTTGATTAGCTGATTAATCAAGTTGAAGCCAAGTCCCTTAAACACAAAATCTATCTAATTCTTGCTCTACGTCCCATGTGGCAAGCTTCAGTTTTCTATGATTTCCTTTCATCCTACATAAAGAGATAATAACTCTGCTTAGGTCAAATTGTTTTTACTAAATAAGTTGTCTTAAACACCTTTCAGGTTACTTTAACCTCTGGGTTTGTAAGGAATTCTTGGGTGCTTGGAATCATGAATCACTGGGAGAGGAGGTGGGAAATAGGTCAAATGTTCGTTGCTTTCATTTTAAATGATCTTTCCACATTTAGTTTTATTTTTTGTTCTTCAAACTGTACAAATTACCTGTGAAAATATCTGAGGAAAAACAGTTTAATATGCTTCCTTACCAGCAGTATTTGCTATTTTTATTGGGAAGCAAGGTTGGCTGGGTTCTAATTCACACACAGGTGAAGCCTATTACTTCCATACTTTTCACCCAACAGCTTAAGCCGAAACATCACTTTCTCACGGAATGCTTCCTCCAATACCTTGAGACCAGGTCAGGTGTTTCATTATGCCCACAGCGAGGGTTGTATATCCTCTACTAACCACGATGATTAATTCCTGTCTTTCGGATGATGAGCTCCACATCATGTCTATTTTGTTCATTTGTTTATACCCTGCCCAAAACACAGTACTCTGGACATAGTAAGCATTCAGGAAATATTTGTTGAGTGAAACAAACGCAGTGTTTCCTCATGTGGACAGTGGTCTCCTGACAAGACCATGCAATAAGAGAAGAAAATCATTGTAAGAATGCAGTGTTTCTCACAGATTCCAAACACAAGGGGTGTTGTCGAGCCTGAGAAATGGCAAGAAAAGTAACAGAAATACCACCATGAATCATGACAAGCCCTGTCTTAGCCTCTCTTTCTCTCTCAGTCTCTGATTTTGCTTCTCTCCATACTTGTGCTTCACCCATATGTCTCTATAGACTTATTCTTCTGCCTCTCCTGGTGTGAGGAATAGGGTGTTATCTCATAGCTCTAGGATTTATGTGCTCTCAGTTCAAAAGACTGGTAGAGCCTAGTACTCTTTATCCCAGTTTCAAACTCAAAGGAGAGAGTGTATCTAGAATGGCTTAGAACCAGTGGAATTCCTCTTCCATCAGCTAGGGCTGGAAACATAGTCTCATGAAACAAACATGATTTCAGGGGTCCCTGTGTGTATGTGTGGGTTGTCGAAGAGGCACTGAAAATGATAAATACCTCCCAAGTTGTCTCTACCACACCATGTGTATGAATGCTTGAAGGCTTCTGGAACATCAAATCATAAATGACAATATTAATGAAATAAAAAGATGTGAAATTTCACTGGCTCCCTGCAGATGTTAATAAAACTTAGAGGAAAACATACACGTTACAGGGCTGTATTGACAAATGTCTCCTTTCTGTCGAATATGGAATATTTTCATTATTATTGCTATTACTCTTTTATTTAAAAAAATCTACTTTTTTATAGCTTTCTCTCAACTTGTTTTGTGGCTTGTAATGTTTTAATGATATTATGCACTATTATATCCAGCTACACAATACTTGCAAAATATTGTTAACCCTTTTAAGCCATGTAGAAATTAATTTTTATTTATCAGTCTAATTTCTCAACATGCCTTCCAGTGGACAGATTATAGGCAATTTATGGAGGGACACTTTCCAAGAGTTTATGCAACAGATGTTAAGATTTTGGTTCTAATTCTCTTCATCATAAAGTGGTAGAATTGATTTTCCTCGACCTTGTCCAACTCTAATTGACTGTAGGATTCATACATGTCCCCTACTCCTCACTACTTCTTTTGAAATTATCCAGGAGAAAGAATTTCTTTACCATTCTCAAATAATATAGTTGAAATTTATATCTTGCTTATTTTTTTCATTCCGCATGTATTTTCATTCATATATGTGAAAGATATATGAAGGTGATTTTTTCAATGTTTATACATTTATTTTGAGAGAGAGACAGAAGTGGGTGCGAGCAGGGGAGGGGCAGAGAATGAGGGAGAGAGAGAGAATCCCAAACAGGCTCCACGTTGTCAGCACAAAGCTCGATGCAAGGGCCCCATCTCAGGAACTATGAGATTTTGACCTGAGCCAAAATCAAGAGTTGGTCGTTGAACCAACTGAGCCACCCAGGTGCCCCCGTGAGGGTGGGTTTTTAGATCACTATTAACATGCACTTATTAAACTTTGCTTGAAAAATATATGAAGTCCCTCATTCGGTGCATTTCTCTCTAGCTTCAAAGACTCAATTATACTTGCTAAAGTCAGGTAAGATGAAATAATTTTAGCACAAATTTTCAAAAACGCTGTTTATTTTCAACCCAAAATAAACTTGAAAATAAACGACCTGAATAAATTTGGCACCACTATTGCTCAATGTCTTTGGAAAATGGCTAGGATGTAATTCTTATAATTCCATGTCAATACCTCAATAATTCATGCTAATAGAACTGACAAATAGAGTATATTTACTTATAAGAAAGCTTAAAATTTCAAAAAGGCCTTCAAAGCAAAATCTCGAAGAATTTTAAAATTTTGAAAACATAATTAAGTTTTTTGAAATTTTAATTTTTAAAATGATAATAATTTTTAAAAGAGAATTTATTCTAAATTCAATTTGGAAGAATTTATCCCAAACACTGAACATATTTTCAAATCTAAAGCTTAGCTTTCTGTCATAGGAAAAGACTATAGGAAAATATAATATAAACTTTATTATGATTATTTTTGAAATGAATTCTCCAAATTCTAGACTGACATATATTTTTAGGAGTTTCTGTCTTACAAATTACATGATGTGCCTTAATTATAAGGTCAACATATATATTTTTAATAATTGTTAACCCAAAAGCCACATTTAAAACTCTGAAGAGCCAGCCATAGTCAGAGAACATCAGTTTATTCATCACTGAATTGGAATATCTACAAAATCACTTTATAGCTTAATATTGTGAATCATGTTATAAAAAAACTGTCAAGTTCTGGGCCAAGATAGGGTCTCTAAGCAAAAGGGAACTGTGAAAACAATTTTTGAAATCCAATACAAAAATATGGAATGCCAAGCATTTTAGATAAAACTACCTTCCCTGGGGCACCTGGGTGGTTCAGCTGGTTAACCCTCTGACTCTTGATTTCAGCTTAGGTCATGATCTCGCGGTCAAGGGATCAAGTCCTGAATTGGGCTCTGTGCTGATGGCATGGAGCTTGCTTGAGATTTCTCTCTCTCTGTCTCTCTCTCCCCTTCCTCTGCTCCTGTGTGTAGGCGCGTGCTCTCTCTCTCTTTCAAATAAATAAACATTAAAAAAAAAAGCTTTATGTTCCTTATCCTTTTGGTAAATGAAGGAAAATAGGATAGGTCGAATATACTACCTACCACCACTAATTTCGAATATTTATATATCTATCAGGTATTATTTAATCCTTACAACAACCCTATAAAGTAGATACTATTATTATCATCTCTATTTACATATAAACTGCAAGGCAGGTAATAATTTGTAATTACATAATTTGTCAGGGTCACACAGCTCATATGAGGCAGAACCGGGATTTGAAACATTTACCTTCGCTCGAAAGAGCGTGTGCTCTTAGCCACTCTATACCCCTTTCCAAAAGTAATGTGCAGCATGTTTTACGTAGCAATTTCTAGCCTGAATTTTCAATCAAATTCTCTCATCTAAGTATTTCTAGCTACTTTATCATTTTCTTTAATCTTTGTGATTATGTCCAAGGACCTGAATAGCTAAGGACAAAATGAAATATTTTTTCAATGTCCTCAAATAAAAGTTTAGTGCCACAACTTTATTTGTCAAACATCATTTAACTCATTTTCAAAAATAACCAACAGGTTCATTTTTATTAAAACTTATTGCACGGAGGACTTTCATAATAACTATTCTCATGAACTTTATCCTTTTTTCTGAGGTTTATGTATAGTCACTAAGAGAACAAAAAAAATCTGTACTTGCTATTAGAGGTGATGCTGATCTACAAGAAAACCAACAGCAAACAGGTGAAATGTATCATCATAGTGACCCTAGAGGGAGGAAATCTTTGGTGACCATTCCTCTAGTAGCTAATTAGAATCCTCGTCATTTTTAGATCACTTTGCTGGCAAGCACAATAGCTTATTATGCAAATAAGAAACGAACACCACATCTTGCATCATTAACACACAACGTTAAAATTGAGAAAATGAAGATCACCATGCACCTTGGTTGGAATGACAGCCCTGAACTATTTCTGCACTTGCTGTACCGCCTGTTCCCAGAGTACAAGGCAGTGCACGCATATGATTAGAATCAGCCAAGTCTCCTTCACGTGGCACCTGCCGCCTTTACCCCATGCCTCTGCTCCCCGGTTGAAACACGAAGCTCCACGTTTGGACAACGTGTTCCCATCACCTGGACAAAATTGGCTGGTCCAAAGTGAGCTCCAGAGTAATTGCACGTCCTTGCCCAAGAATGTCGTCTTTGGAGCTAGCAGGTATGGAGACTGTGTCGTTTGCAGTGAGTCTCATTAAAGGCAATGCTTGTACCTGGAGTTCATTTAATATCCAGTTGACAAAGATCGAGTTTAAAACTTGCCTCTCGACAAGTGAGTTAGATGTGGAAGCAGCTGTTTAGATAGTGGAGTCAAAATTGAAAACTAGTGTTTTCTATTTTGCATCTTTCTGAGCTATTTGATACATGTATTTTTTCTGAGCACACTCTACTTTTATTATTTAACCATGAAAATAGAGAATAGATTCTCACTTCACCACTTACCAGCCCCAAAATGAGTTGCTTAACCTTTGTGAACTTTAATTTATTCTTCTATAAAAATAGTGATAGTCATAACACCTGGTCTTCTTCTTACAGTACAGTGCTGCTCTTCAGAAGTAGGAGACCAGAGGCCCATAATCCTTATTACCACTAAATTTGACCAATGCACCCCCTAGGGAAAATTCTATATACATGAATGTAAAAGGTTTTCATGGAACATCTGCGTCTCAAACAGACCCATAAACCAAAAGGTTCTAAACGTGTGCAATAGACTGTAAGCTCTCAGGCAACAGATTGTGTGATATTCACCTTTGTGTTCCTAGACCTAGGGCATGTTTGACTACCAAAGAATATTTTGAAAGCATGAATAAGGAAAAGAATGAAATGAGATCTTATTGTAAAAATACTTTATAAGCTATAGGTAGTGTGCATATATTATTATTACCATTTTTATTTCCTGGGCAACTCAGTATATAGAATTTCCCACAATTGTGAATTCAATTTGTTACATTAAAGTCACACTTGTGAAAGACGTGACTAAACCCTGACCTTGGGTTATGAAGGACTCCTCAAGCTACCTCAAGGAAACTGGTCTAACTATTAGGAAATACTCATCAACACCAAGTTAGTCTAAACTCTTAACCTAAACTCAAAGTCTAATATAGATGCTAGGCTATTATCAAATGGCAAAGAGTAATCTACCATATAAAACTGATGTTTGCTACACACAATCTCTCTGAATTGGTGTATCAAGAATGAGTGATAGGGAAGCAAAAACAATCTAAAAACAAGGAGGGGGACAAAACATAAGAGACGAGACTCTTAAATGGGGAGAACAAACAGAGGGTTACCAGAGGGGTTGGGGGAGGGGGGGAGGGTCTGAATGGGTAAGGGGCATTAAGGAATCTACTCCTGAAATCATTGTTGCACTATATGCTAACTAACTTGGATGCCAATTTTTAAAAATTAAATAAAAAAATAAAAAGAATGAGTGAAAGATGTAACATCTCTAATAAAATTAATAGCCACCTTCTCCACTATACAATGCCATATTTGCATAGACTGTAAAGGAGCACAGTAGACATTACAAGGACTAGGTAACCCTTAGGGTTTAATTTATTATTTTATTTAGTTAATTCACCGAATTCTCCATTTCCTTATCAGTAATCTCTTAAGTATTGGATTAGACAATGTCTAAGATTGTTTCTTGCTCTGTGTCATAAAACACTTTCTAGTCTCTAGCCTTTATTTTCTTTGCTCAATAAGACTAGAAGATAAACAGGAGATTGTCTACATTTTATAAATGATAAAAGTAGGCTACAGGAAGGTTAAAGGATTTTCAAAATTCATGCAGCTGGAGCTCATATCTCGACACTTACTGTACAATAGCTCTTTGTCCCAAGGTTAAGAGCAATCAATTCAGAGTCTCCAGAGGGCATAGGTGTTGGCTACCAGGACACAGCAGTGAAGTTATTTTCTCAAAATAGACCTGGACTTAAATCTCAAATCCTTCACCTACCAGTTGGGTCATCTTTGCCACAGGAGTTAGCAACCTAAGCTTCCATTTTTATTTCTGTAACATAAAACAGAAATATGTGTCTCCCAGGTTTATGGCAGGATTGAATGAGACATGTGTATATGTAAAGCACCTGCCCTGGCTTAACCAGACCCTCCCAGTCCCTCCTATCCTGGGTTGACTGATCACCTATTGTCTCATGGGTACAGAATCGGTCTCCTCAATTAAAGGGGAATTTTTGAGGATAGGGGGTGGATTTTTCTCTCTTTTGTATTCAAGCATAATGCTTAGCTTCTAAAATGTGTCAACTGGGTAGATTTCAGCAATCAACATTCTTCTTCTTCTTCTTCTTCTTCTTCTTCTTCTTCTTCTTCTTCTTCTTTTTCTTCTTCTTCTTCTTCTTCTTCTTCTTCTTCTTCTTCTTCTTCTTCCTCTTCTTCTTCTTTTTCTTCTTCTTCTTCTCATAAAAGTTTCCTGACCCCAAGAAATAGTGTCCAATAACAAAGACTCTTTGAGGAGCAGAGGATCAACTCCAAGGGTCTTATCACAGAGAGTAGAAACAGCAGTGGATTACACCTGGAGATTTTCAGCCACACTGTACCTTTGGATGACACCATAGCCAGCATCAAATATAAAAGACAATGAACTTTATAGCTACTTAAACACATTAAACTCACTTCTATCTACAAATAATAAGACATTCATAGGTACTTTATCTTTTCCAACAAGTTCCCTCTACTTACACTCAAATGGTCCATGTTTTGTGGGGGCTTTTTCGTCTTTCATTTTAATATGTATTTTGATGTGTTCTACCTAAGGTGACACTGCTGAAATCCCTTTGTGGTGACACCAGATGTGGGCCAGTGTATGAGTATCTCCAGGGATAGGTGGTCCTCTCAACCACCATTAGGAAAGGTGACTCCACACTGGTCAGGGAGAAGATCTACATGAGAGTTAATGGCTCCTTGGCCAAGGGTTTTGAAATTGGATCACAATTAATCATGATAGGAAAACTGTAAAAGTGAAAGTCTTAATATAACAAGATGATGCATTTTGAAAAGTAAGTTGTCTTTTTACCCTCTATATGACTTCCCTGAAGCCCTTTGTGAATAGAAGAGACTCTGTTCTCCTATGGAGTGATGGAAGACTGAAGGGGTTAGAACTACCCTCAAGGCAACCACCCTCCCAAATTGAGCCTTGTTTTCCCAGCTTAGGGGAGGAGTTGGGGCCTGACACTCTGATGGAAGGACCAGCCCTATCCTAAGGATGATTGCATCCCCAGAATAGAAGACAATTGGGGTTCCCAAGTTCTCCACTTGGTGGTTTCCCAAACCTAGCTGGCATTTACTCAAATCAGACCTGATTCCTGCTCTACCTACAAACTTTCTTGGCTCCATGGATCAATAAATTCTGTTTTTACCCTGAGGGGTCCAGAGAGACTTTCCAACAAGGTATATAATGATGGATGGTGTTCAGGGAAACAATTTCTAGATTCTGAAATTCCATATGTTTACTGTTCCTTAAAACTGATGCCTGAGAACTTGCCTGTGTTCATATCAGCCAGGTTCTCTTATTCCCAGGTCCCCTTACAGAATCGTTATTTTCCTTGTGTACCGAAGAAAAGTGTAATTCTCATCCATCATGAATCACATTGCGGTACATTATACTGGGTGTAAAACTCTTCAGAGCAGGAAACAGGAGCATTATGAAATATTTGTGTCTGACAAACTCTTTTAATGAGGCACTATAAACTCACATTAAAGGTTCATATCTTTCCTTGTCTAAAATTTATTTCTGCTAAGGACAAAGCCCGTGCTTAAGAATTGGGGTTATCGGAGCACTTGTTCAAATATTCTGAATTCAGAATATTTGCAGAATCCTATACTAGGGTCACAATGATGTTAATTCTTGTTTAAAGATTCCCTCCTCAGTTACACAAATATTGTCAAAAAGTGCATCACCCAGGATGGTCTTGTGGAACCAAAATAAATGTCATCAATAAGAATTGCTCAAGCTTGCAATGCCTCATTTCATCAGGCAGCAAACTCAGGGCAAGGTTCTATGCTCTCTCTCTCTCTCTCACATACACACACACACACACACACACACACACACACACTTCCTCTCTCTCTTTCTCTCTCTCTCTCTCTTTATTTTAAAATTCAAGTAGTTCAGGTTCATAAAAAGTATGCTGGGAAATTCCATTCAACTTGAAGACATACCCTCTCTTCATTTTCCCCATTCCTGATATGAAGAAACAACTTGGTGAATATTTTTATTTATCTCATGTCTCAGTTACATATTTTGCATGATTTTAAGGAGGAAATAAAAATTTCATAATCATTTCTTACATATCAACACTATATTTTGAAATAAAAGAAATTAATATTAGAGTTAGTTTACTTTTTATCTCTTAACCACTTATTCAGACTGAAAAACATTTTCATTGACTTTCCAAAAATCCCTCTCACTTATCAACTTTCATAACAAATATATATTTATTAGATTTGGCATAACTTACAGATTCTCCTATATAATACTCTTAACAAAAAACAATTAATTATCTTTTATGAAGCCCCACACATTTCAGTGGCCCAATGGCTTCTTTTTGTTATCGACTTCCACTTAACTCTACCTCCTTCTGACAATAATCATATCCACTCCTGCATCCATGAAACAGTTAAGGGAATGGAATCCCAATACATCTATCAGAAAATGCATTTCTGATAATTTCTTCTTTTTATATTTGATCATTACTAATAAAAATATTTTTTTAATTTTTGTGATCAATTGCATAGAATTATTTTATAATAGTGATATTTACAATAAGAATTATATCTTTGGTGGAGTGCCTGGGTGGTTTAGTTGGTTAAGCATCCAACTTCGGCTGAGATCATGATCTTGCTGTTCATGAGTTCAAGCCTGGTTTCTGGCTCTTGCTGACAGGTCAGAGCCTAGAGCCTGCTTTAGATTCTGTGTCTCCCTCTCTCTGCCCCTCCCCACTTATGCTCTGTCTCTCTCTCTCAAAATCATAAACATTTAAAAAAGAAAAGAATTATATCTTTGGCAATTATTTCAAATTACAATGAAATATTTTACAAGTCAAACAAAAATTACAAGAGGATCAATAGTTTTTCAAAATTCTTTTAGAAGATGTGCCAGCAAAATATTTTAAAGGCCATGGTTCTCGCCCATGTGCCTAATGATTCAGAGTCATTAAACAAATAAGTACTAAAATGTTTAATATGTAGTTCAATATACCAAGATAATATTGCTAGGACTATTACCAGTAGGGTATATGTTTTGAGTTGGGATTGTTTCTCTACAAATAGGGATGGATTTGAATAAAGTGATTTGTGTTTTCAGTCTTCTGGTGACCCGCGCCTCCATGTATTTACCTACTTGACAAATGTCCAGGGTGGTCAATTGTTCAGCAATAAGGAAAATCTTACATGATTATATAAGCATGCTGCCCTAGAACTTGGCCTCCTATTGCACAGTGAGGCTTATTTCTAAGAGAAATGTACCCACTGGGTCTTTCCTGGACAATTCATCATATATTATTATGCAAAGTAAAAGCTGGCAATAAAAAGCTCGGTTAGAAAAAGAAATGGAAAGAAAAATAGAGAATTGGATTAGTTTCAACTTTTTTATTTAACTTGTATTCTGTTATTTCCAAGTTTCTGTTTGGAAAATATGAAATGCCAACATTTTATATAATGATGTCATTGCTATAAAAAATCATCTTTAAAATTTTTCTTTTGAGTTTTAGTTAGTTCTGCAAGAAGCTGAATCGAGGCACTTGAATCAGATTCCAGACCAAAAAGAAAAAAAAAAAAAGTAAATTGCTCACCATCTCAAATAAAAACCGAATGCTTTGTTTTGATTTCTTTTTAGCACCATATTTGAAACTAGAACTACTTTGTCTAAACACGATCTGTTTTTTTGAAAAGTTCATTTTCTTCTGAGATGTGCCTTCACATCAAACATAACATTACCAAATTGTGTAAACATTAAAGAAAATAAGTCAATCAATCTTGGCTGAGTAGGTTGACTTCTAGTGAGTTTCTCCCAATATTGCTCTGAAAATAGCTGGCTTGCCTTAACTGCTACAGTGCCATCTAAAGGAAAACTCTATTCGGAGCAATAAAGTAGAAACATCTGCAAGTTTCTATCACATAGTGGGCATCATCTGGTAAGATTAAGAAGTGCCAGAAGAGAGGGGCACCTGGGTGGCTCAGTCGGTTAAGCATCCAACTTCGGCTCAGACTATGATCTCATGGTTTGTGGGTTCAAACCCCGTGTCAGGGTTTGTGCTGACAGCTCAGAGCCTGGAGCCTGCTTCAGATTCTGTGTCTCCCTCTCTCTGCTCCTTCCTTGTTCCCTCTCTCTCTCTCTCTCTCTCTCTCTCTCTCTCAAAGATAGATAAACATTAAAAAATATAGGGTGGGTGATGGGTATTGAAGAGGGCACCTTTGGGGATGAGCACTGGGTGTTGTATGGAAACCAATTTGACAACAAATTTCATATATTAAAAAAATAAAAATAAAAAAATAAAAAAGTAAAAAAAAACATTAAAAAAGAAAGTATGGAGGAGAAGGAGGAATAGAGAACTGGAATTACAAGAGGAATAAATAACCTATCTGATGGTCCAGAGGAAAAAAGGATTACTGTAGGCAATTGATTACAAGTGAAGGGTTTTAAGTAGAATATATATCATCTAAATTTACCATTCAGCACATGCCTCTGCATATAATGCACGGAGAATAGTTGAAAATAGCCAAGCTGGAGCACAGAGATGGTAGGAGGGTGTTGAATTAATTCCTTTATTTCTGGTGTCTGAAATTTAAGAACCTCAATATGGGGTTTCTCCCATGAAATGAGGTCTTTCGTTTGAAAATACAATCTCTCTGCCCACCAGGAAACACCTTTAAAGGAATCTGTTTAGCTCTAGGTCTCAGTCAGGGTGGGCTGCTATAACAAAATACCATAGACTGGGAGGTGTAATAGAAATGTATTTCCTTACAGTTCTACAGGCTAGAAGTCCAATATCAAGATACCAACATGATTGGTTTCTCACCTGTAGGTGGTTGCCTTCTCCCTCTGTCTTCACACAGCAGAGAAAGAGAGAGAGTTGTCCGGTATAGCATCATGAGAGCCCCATCCTATCACCTCATCTAAATCTAATGATCTACCAAAAGCCCCACCTCCAAATACCATTACACAGGGCCGGGGGCGGTGGGGGGGGGGGGGCGGTCTTCAACATATGAATGTCTGAAGGACCCAATTCAGTCCATAACACTTAGTTGAGATATTAATTATATAACTAATGTCCAAACAAGCAATCCCTTTTGGTGGTGGGGGTAGGGCTGGTTGGAGATAATATAGGCCTTTCAACTATATCATTCGTAAATAAAGGGAACGCTGTCTTATTCCTCATCACCTTTAAATGTTTTGGTGCTGGAAGATGGTCTCTTCAAACAGCCACTTATTTTTTATAGTAGAGAATAATAATGTGCATAATAATAATAATAATAATAGTCAACTTCCCTGGAGCCTTACAATGTTCTGATCCTGAGTAGAGATAAATATAGGGCACTACGGATAGACACCAAAAAAGAAAAAAAAAAAATGGACATCAAAGCCAAATCTGGGGGTTGGGATCTGAAGGATAATTGAGAATCTGGAATTAGGAAGGTAAAATGGGAAAAGAAGAAAGGAAGAGAAAGAGGAGGTAAATACGGCCACAACAGGTGCAGTCTGAGCCTGGGGGAGAGGGTGACAGGAGTGGGCAGGAGCAAGCGTGCAGTAGAAAGATGGAGCAGTTCTCGGCGGAGAGACAGATCAAGTGGGAAAGTCGAGGAGGGGCTACCACATCGGAAAAGGACTGGAATGGCATTCACTTCACTAGGTTGTTCGTTTTTCAGCCTAACTCCGTCAGGTCCTCCTTGACATCAGGGAATAAGTCCTTCGGTTCTTTTTCATCACTTCGTCCAGTATGGAGCTTTATAAATAGCTTATAGAAAACAGCTTCATGTCAGTTGGGAAAATCTTTGAACATCAAACAGGAAATACATAAATGAATAACACGTTTTACCTTTTATTCACCTGTTTTAATGATCTTCCATTCAATCAACAGACATTTCCTGAGCAGCACCCTGTATATAACGCATTGTCCAGATGTTGTGGGGAGGAAAAGAGGACTCACACAGCCACAGCTGGATGTCACAGTACACATTTCCATCGCCATGATTAAAGGTGCATACTCTTCCTCTCTTGCAGCACGAAAACCATCTGCATTGAGTTCCTATCCGACTATCTTCTTATGAACTAGAGAAGCTTGAGCTTGATTGAGTAGGTAGCAACACGGAATAAATCCTCTTGGGGATTAAACTGTGTGTCATGTTGTTGACCCTGTATAAATACAAGCAAAGAATATCTCCAGGCAAATGGTAAATCTGGTTATCTGCTCTCGGAGGCACGCGACTTAAAGAGTCCAGGAATGATCTATTTTAGGAGTAGATGTTTCTCTTGAAAGAAAAATGGTACATCTCCACCATGAAACCAGAGGGTGTGTGTGAGTGTGTGTGTGTGTGTGTGTGTGTGTGTGTGTGTGCAGGCGTGTGTATAGTCTCTACTACTTTTCATTTCTGAAACAGAAGAAATCTCAGAGGACCGTTTTCTGAAACACTAAAAATTCTCAGAAAGGTTCCCGGAACAGCACATTACTATAACTTGACACCATGTTGTAGATACTACCCAATAAATGTTTGCAAGGCAGCAATAAACCTTGTTTCTAATAGCAGGCTTCATGCTGTGCTACCAAAGTGCAGAGGAAATGACTGAGCCGAAAGCTCCTACACAGGATGCAAAGACAGCATCAAAGACCTTCTGAGGCCAGTTCATTACAGTACCTCTCCGAAGAGGTTCAGAGGCTGCCCTGATTCCTTCCCAGTTACAGGTCACTTGCTCAATCCTTTCTAATAACCCCTGAATATGGAAGCACTCAGCGAAGCCACATTTGAGGTAGTCAGAGGTGTTTGGTCCATTGGGTTGAGGAGCTGAAAATTGGAATGTCTTACAAGTCTACTTAAAATGAAACAGCGTCGCTTCAGCCTATTTTTCCTGACAATCTTATGGCTGCTGACATTAACAGCTCTGTGAGTGCCCCCAGCTTCAGATGCCAGCTGCAATGAGCTTGAGTTTTGAGAACTCCATTTTCTTAAAAGGTTATAAAAGCATTTAGATATCAGGCAGAAGTCCACCTTTTAAATGTTTTCTTAATGTTCATCTTTGACAGAGAGAGAGACAGAGCATGAGTGGGGAAGGCGCAGAGAGAGAGGGAGACACAGAATCCGAAGCAGGTTCTGAGCTGTCGGCAAAGAGCCCCACACGGGGCTTGAACTCACTGGACTGCGAGATCATGACCTGAGCCAAAGTCGGACGCTCAACCGACTGAGCCATCCAGGTGCCCCAGAAGTCCACCTTTTAAAGGGGGAAATAAGTTGTTATTATGGACACCATTTTCTCTGCGTTGGGACCAGACACTCTTACCTGATTTTACTTTACTAAAAAATAAAGCAACAGCTTGTCTCCTGTTCAAGAAAGGGAAGCTTTGAAACTCAGAAATATGAGCCATCATGCTTGGCACTTATGCCTAGAAAAACATATCACACAGGATTTGAAGCAAGTTTATCTGTGTGGCTTAAGTAGGTACCCAGCAAAGTCAAACATCTCCACTGCTTTCCTTAATTTGGAGTAGAGTGTGTCACTAATTAGGTTAACAAGCTTTACAACTAAACGCGCTTGTATGACCTCGCTTTCCAACCAGGCAGTCCTTACTTTTAGAAATACTCAATGTTTACTCTTAAAAACTGAGAACAAACTGAGGGTTGATGGGGGGTGGGAGGGAGGGGAGGGTGGGTGATGGGTATTGAGGAGGGCACCTGTTGGGATGAGCACTGGGTGTTGTATGGAAACCAATTTGACAATAAACTTCATATATTTAAAAAAAATTTTTAAAAAAAAGAAATATTCAATGTTTCGTTTTCCTCGGAACTTTTGCTCTTCTAAAGTCACACGAAATGACGATTCTGATATTTTTAGGTTGGCAAGATGTGAAAAAGAGGGAAAGTGAAATTTCAAATCTACATGCTTGTAGGGATTTGGCTTATTTTTCTGTTCCTAGCAACTGGTACAACGTCAAGAACACAGTAGACATATAAGTCTATATCTTAAATGAAAAAAACAAAACAAAATCTTACTGTCACAAAACGTTCACTGAACCACTGTTTCCTCATCAGTGAAAGGGGATAACGGCATCCACCTTACAAGGTGAATCAGTGGGGAATGCTTTCAGCAGCAAGTAACACAACCTGAGTGATCTTAGTTTAAAGAAGCATCCCAAATCTGGAGGTTGATGGCTATGGGCATGAATTCAAGGACACAATAGCTAACAATTCTGCACCTATTTTGATCTTTTCTTGATGAGGTTGCCTCACAGTTGGAAAATGGCCACTATATTTCCATTCAAGTCAACCAAAAGGGAAGAGGAAGGCAAAGAGGGTCTGTACCCTTTTATCAGTAAACCAAAACCTTTTCCAGAAATGCTCAGCAGACTTCTGTTGCTGTCTTCTCAGCCAGAACCGTGTTAGAAAGCCACCTCTGGAAAGAAGGGAGACTAGGAAAGAAAGAAACTGACTATATCCTTATGAGGGTTCAAAGAAATGGTGATTCACTGTCTGGACTTGGCCACAGTTTCTCTCCAAACAAATTTGGCGTCTTATCGTCAGGAAAAAGTGGGTTAGAAAATAGCTGTTGAGTAAGAACATAATGGTGTCTCCTATAGGGGTTTTAATAAAGATTAAAGACCATATATATAAAATATAACTAACTGGGGCACAGAACTCAATAAACAGGAGGAGGTATGATTTATGTGATAATAATAAATTTAAAGTAATAAGTAGATAGTAAGCATGAAATCTAAATGAGTTTGTGAGTATGTGGATTTATGTAGTGCAGATATGAAAGTTTTGTTTTATTTGTGAAAATGTTACTTAAAAAACATACTAGCATCCATCTCTTTGGAGACAACTTCATTAATTTTGGGAAAATATAAATGAATGAATACATACATGTTAAATTTTTACACCTATTATTATGGGGAAGCGAGACTCCCTAGGCAGATGGGGTCCTGTTGTCACTCCCACAGAGCTCTGAGTATAGTATCTTGGAGTTCGATGAAGAGGAATCAACAAATTGTCTTGGAAAACCAGAGGGATTTATACTCAGGCTTTCTCTTTGATGCTGAGAGTTAATGAAAATGTCACATTGACTACTACATCTTAGACAAGTAGGCTAGAGTCAACCCCAACATCTAGGTTATCTGAGAGAGAAGTAACTTTGGACTAATATTAGGATCCCTTTTAAAACAGCCATTTAGAAGCCGACTGTGAGGGCCTTGGAGAAAAATGACTATACTCATGAGCTTCAAGCACATTGAGAGTTTGTATTGAAGTATATAAGTTATACTGTTAAAAAAAAAAAAAAAACAGGGGCACCTGGGTGGCTCAGTCGGTTGAGCGGCCGACTTCGGCTCAGGTCATGATCCCGTGGTCCGTGAGTTTGAGCCCCGCGTCGGGCTCTGTGCTGACCTCAGAGCCTGGAGCCTGTTTCAGATTCTGTGTCTCCCTCTCCCTGACCCTCCCCTGTTCATGCTCTGTCTCTCTCTGTCTCAAAAATAAATAAACATTAAAAAAAAAAAAAAGAATTTAAAAAAAACAAAAGTCCAAGGGACTCCTGAGTGGTTCAGTCAAGCATTTGACTCTTGATCTTAGCTCAGGTTATGATCTCACAATGGTGAGATTGAGCCCCACCTGGGGCTCCTTGCTGGGCTTGGAGCCTGCTTAAGATTTTCTCTCTCTCTCTGACTCTCTCTCTCTCTCTCTCTCTCTGCCCCTCCCTCACTTATACTCTCTCTCAAAAAAAAAAAAAAAAAAAAAAAAGGTCCTACCTTGAAGACTGAATCCTATTTTCACAATAAAGGAAAGATAAATTAGCAAGCCAAGGGAGTGTTTTACAAATTCACTGTGGCTGTGTAAATAATCTGTCCCATGGGAGCTCAGTGGGCAAAAAATAATTTTCCAGAAGGGACAGCTTAAAGAGTCTATGGGAAAACACAGGTCTGGGATGAAATGTAAGTGATAGCTAAGATTCTCAGAAGTGAAAGAAGAAAATTAATTTTCAGTTAGAAGCAACAATGTATGAACAAACAGGTGGTTGCGGAGAAGTCTGTCACATGAGGAAAACGGTGTCTGCACCAGAAGGATTCTGTTAGAGATTGATGGGAACTGTTTGGAAAGGTGGGCTGGCCCTAGGAAATGAATTCTCTAACTGAAGAATTTGAATTTTTGTCCCTTCAACAAAAGGAAATCCTTGAAGTGGTGCCTGAGTGGCTCAGTCGGTTAAGTGTCCGACTTTGGCTCAGGTCATGATCTCGCTGTTTGTGGGTTTGAGCCCTGCATTAGGCTCTCTGCTGTCACCTCAGAGCCCCCTTAAGATCCTCTGTCTCTCTCTCTCTCTCTGCACCTCCCCTGCTCACTCACTGTCTCTTTCTCTTTCTCTAAAATAAATGGACATAAAAAAAAAAAAAAGGAAATCCTTGAAGATTCTGAACCTCAATAAGAAATGAGGAGGGGCGCCTGGGTGGCTCAGTCGGTTAAGCGTCCAACTTCGGCTCAGGTCATGATCTTGCGGTCCGTGAGTTTGAGCCCCGCATCGGGCTCTGTGCTGACTGCTCAGACCCTGGAGCCTGTTTCAGATTCTGTGTCTTCCTCTCTCTCTGACCCTCCCCCGTACATGCTCTGTCTCTCTCTGGCTCAAAAATAAATAAACGTTTAAAAAAAAATTAAAAAAAAAAAAAGAAATGAGGAAAGCAATGCTTCATGTGCCTGTAGGATGATGGATGAAGTAGATTAAAGAAACTTAAAGCACAGAAATGGCTTGGAAATACCCTTTAATACCTAAAGTATGGGAGTAAACATCTGAATTTGGGGGTGGCAATGGGAATATAAAGGAGGAAAGCATAATGAGCAATAGTACAAAGAAACAAACTTTTCAGAAAAAATAAAAGTAAAATAGGAGAGAAATAACGATACCGGGATTTTGAACCTGAGTGACTGGAAAGGGGATGAATTTACGCTTTACTGATTCAGGTAGACTAAGTGCTGTGCCAGTTGAGCCTACACACAGACTGAAGTTTGCTTCTTGTTCATTTGGTTCTGCTTAGTGAGTTGGTTCTCTTCTTTCCTGTTCTTTGAGGACTTAAGCTCCTCAGTAGTGTGGCTCTGCTGACATCAGGCTTCATCGTCATCTGCTTCCAGCCAGCAGAAGGGGAAAGAGCATGGACGCTGAGCATGGGAGGTCTCTAGAAGCCAGACCCCACAGTAGCACACACCCCTTCAGGTCTCAGTCCATTAACCGGAACTGTCCCAGTCCAGACCTACCTATAAGGGAGTCTGGGACGTGCAGCCCAACTGTTTTGATAGACATCCAGTAGCCTCTCACATTCACTTTGTGAGAGGAATCGTTTTTATTAACTAATTTATTTTCATATAAAATAATGCAATATTGTACCATTTTTCTGTGTAACTTTCTGTGATGTGGAAATCGCCCTCAGCAAAATTTTCAGTTGGCCATTGCTTCTTTTCCAAGAACACACCTATTCCATCAAATGAGACGAGCCTACCTATTTCCTCGGAAACTCTTTATAAAGTTGAGTAGTAAATACAAAAAAAATGATCATGTTGAAAAGAAATTTCAGATAAGAAAAATGTATCCTCTCTTCAACCAGGAACTGGATTAGGTCAGTTAATTCATATTTTCTGCTAGTGGTCTTGCTAGCCGGTGAATGTTAAGTCTAACCAGATAATCTGAATTCAAGGTTCTACACATTGTGATCCCAACCTGTCCCGCTGGACTTCTTCTCTCCACTCCTCGTTACACACATCTTCACTGAAAAATCAAGCAGCATTTCTATTGTGTCACTAGTAAACCCTAGGCAAGAACAAAATTAAATAAGAAATAGTTTAAATTTTTTCCCTGTATGCTAGTTATTCATGAAAACCTAGTTTAATGTTAGGAAATAGATGAGATTTTTTTGTTGTGATTTTGCATGTAACGCCTGTGCTTCTGGGCGGCTGGGGGTGGGGCTAATGGCACTTTCACAAAATGACATCTAATTTGTGGCTTCTGTTTGGTTTGATATTGAGAACTTTCTTGCTTCTTGCGATCAGGGTTTGTTCAGGGATAAGGACAGGTATGAATGGTGGAGGGTATGGATCAGAGAGAAAAATTAGAGGGAGTGAGAGCAGAGGTTTCCCCCCAAACGCTAGGGTGAATAAAAGCAGCATTACATGAAGAGCTGGGGCTTGAATTCTAGAGTCCAGCTCTGTTTTCTATGATAGTGTTTCATCTCAGTTTGCCACCTAACTCCTGACCCTAACCCTGACTCCATGACCTTGGGCAATAATCCCTCCATACACCACTTCTGTATTTGTAAAATAGTGGACACGAGAGTACTTACCTCACAGGATCATAGCCAAGACTAAATGATACACTACAAGTTAGATGCATAGCACAATACCTGTCACATAGTAAACACTCGACAAACAGGTAAATGTCTGCTATTATTACTGAGAGGGAGAAAGGAGGGTGCCCCCAAATGCTTTCAAGATGACCACAAAGCAGCCACATATTTTCTCACATTCATACAGAACCTTCTCTAATCAAAAGGCCCTATCTCAAAGAAGGCTGTTACTTATCACTCATATAGTGACGTGAAATGAGAAAACTGTCCTTTGGGAGACTGCATTTAAGTCCAACGTTACTAAGACAGGCAAGATGCACAACACAGGCAGACCCAAATGAAGCCTCCATGCTAAGAACTTCCATTAAATATACACCAAAAGAGATAAATGCATTTTTGTGGTTTACTTCTTGAGACCTCCAGTAGGATGAGTCGGCTCGTCACATTTGTTTTTTTAAAGGAACCGTATAAGACATTATCCAGGGAACTTTTCAATCCAATCTATTTGCGATTGCATCTTTGTTTTCAAAGAAACTATTTTTGGAATTGTTGGTTTAGAGTTCCAGCTCTTGGTGTTGTCAAAATTAAGTAGATAGAGATACTGGGCAGGATGTAACTGAATCAGCTAATGGAACTCATGTGTTGAAGAAAAGTTACTTGACAAAAAAAGAATTGAAGGTTGGGGAGGAAGAAAAAAAAAAAAAACTACCCTTGGGAATAATAATGTGATGTAGAATACGCCTTAATACATTGGAATCCGAAAAGATTTCACATCATCTTCTCTCTTGGAAGGAAATGAAATTATAGGAAGAGGCTCTGCTATCCTAAAATAGTAGCCATCTTCTTGTTTATTTTTAATTAAATTCCATCCAGATAAGGGATCTTCATCTTCTGCTATATGGGCTTGCTGACTGCCACTGCTCCGCGTGCCAGATAAACAAAACACCTTCCAAATTTGATCCATTTGGGATAGCTACTTTTAAAAGCAGTGTTGTAAGAATCAGATAACCCATAATATCTTTTGGTAAGGAAAGAGAAGTCCCTATTTATTTTGGTAACTGAAATCACCTCTGAGGTCTGAGAAAAAAAAGTTACTAAACAAAGGGGTATTTAATCTCATTCGCTAGGAGTCCTGGCGCTAGGAAAAGTAAGCATCCCGCGTAATTGTCATTTTAAGGGCTCTGTGAGAGCTCCGGACCCTTTCAAAATAAGCAAACAAAGCAACAAAAACAGAGCCACTTACATCCATTAGCTCTGCCAAGGCGTTCACAATTCTTACATTCATTCATTCATTTATTTATTCACTAGTGCCTGAGCTCTGTGCACAGACATCTGTTCCAGGCGCTGGAAACACTGTTCGCGCTCTCCATTCTAACTGCATTTGGCAACCCCTTGATCAAAGAATGCTTTCCAGAGTGTGCTCTACAAATCACTCTTGCTATGCAAGGTAAATTGGGATCTGTAAATAAGCTAAGGAATTCTGTGAGCAAATAAACCTGGAAAGTATGCAGTGAAACACCATTCAGACAGTTGTCATTTCTTAATACTTCTTAACGGCTTTTATGTGCCCCCAGACGCTGCTGAGCTCCCTACGGAAGAAAGGACTTCCACAACAGGGTGTGGGGAAGACCCTCCCTAGAATGGCAGGGCCCCCTTATCGGGCCTTCCCGTTTCTTCCACTATCACTGCATTTCAGGTCTATTGTTACTCCTCAGGTTTGCAATAAATGCCAATATTCGATTTTAGCTTTCCTCTTCTGAGGCACCCCATGCTACATGAGTTTAAGCGGTACAGTCCCCAAATGCTTGTGCTGTTTAGAGGGTCTAGCCCTGGAGAAAAAGGCATCAGTTGGGTACACGGCAGTGCCTTGGCACCCAACTGGCACAGAATGGAGCCTCGAAAATATTTGTTACAGATGAAAACATGGGGACTCACATTCCAGTGCTGCCATTTCCTAACTGTTGTCAAAACAGTTATCTGAGCCTTACTTTGTCCAGCCGTAATGTGGGCTAACACCCATTTTAGGAGACGGTGATCAGCTTTCTTCCCTGCCGGCAGAAGTAAATTTTTCTTTACCTTTGTGGAATAATTTCACCTGAGGCTTAGATAACTCTTCCTTCCATCTCTCCTACTGTTTTTGTTTTCAATGTTTATTTATTTTGTGAGAGAGAGTGGGGGAGGGGCAGAGAGCCAGGGGGCCAAGGATCTGAAGCAGGTGACAGCAGAGAGCCCCATCTGGGGCTCAGACTCATGAACCTTGAGATCATGACCTGAGCCTAAATCGAGAGTCAGATGCTTAACCAACTGAGCCACCCGGATGCCCCATTTCTCCTATTTTTTTTTTTTTTTTTTTTAATACAGATACTGGTTAGGTCACTTTTTCCTAGGAGGACTTTGCTATTTTTCATATACTTGTCATCACCCAAGCATATAGAGATATCTGAAGGGCCAGTGCAAAGGCCATCACAGTCCTTCCTTTCTTTATTCTTTCACGTATTCGATAATGATTTGAGGGCTAAGTATACTGAAGCTCTGTGCAGGGCGCTGAGGATATAGCAGACGAGGGTGAACAACAACAGCGAAAGAAACCCCTGAAATCCAGTTATTCCCCATGTCTCTTTAGGTTCCTCTTGGCTGTGAGTTTCTCGGTCTTTCCTTGTTTTTGTTGACCTGGACAGTTTTGAGGAAGCCTGGTCGGGTATTTTGTAGAACGTCCCTCAATTGGGATTTGGCTGATGTTTTTCTCACGATTAGACTGGGGTTACAGGATTTTAGGAGGAAGATTACAGAGGTAAAGTAACATTGTTAGCACACCATACCACGGGTATATACTATTGATGTGATTTATCCGTATTAATGTTAACCTGCTCACATGGCTGACATAGTGCTTGTCCACTTTCGCCACTGGAAAGTCACTCTCTTTCTCCCTTTCAAAGCCTTGCTTCCTGAAAGGAAGCCACTGTGGTACATTTAAGGGGTAGGGGATCATGTTCCCCCTCCTTAAGGGCCATGTATTCACATAAATGATTGGGACTTCGTCTGCACGAGAGACGCGTCTCTTCTATTACGTTGTGTTTGTTTTGAGACGGCGGCCGCGTGAGCGTAACCACGGTGACGATTAACATCATTATTTCCGGACGGCGCCGATACTCTAAGACTTCAAAACTTTGTTGGGAAAAATAGAAACTTGCAAGAAAAACCCATGCAGAAGCTGAAAACAGTTTTCTCAATGGCAAGCCGTGGAGACCCGGTCATTGGTGTTCCTTTTCTTGAACAAACCAGTGAAATGGGCCTATTGGTTATGCGTGCTTAGCAAAGACCATCACTTGCGGTGGAGATATTTGAGGGCTGCTGTGCTCTGGAACTGCCCTGTGTCACACTTCACAAAAGGTTGTCCAAGGTATGGGCAGATGTTGTGAGCAAGAATCTGCAAACAGAACCTCTAGTGTGCTGTCAACGGTTTGTTTATGCAAATCTGACGTGGAGTCTATTTAATCTCAGCTACTATGGGGTGTGACAGAAGCCCTGGAATTTCAGGCACTCCTCCCTGGGCACGACTAACGTGAATTCTTTGTCCCATTCCCACCTGGACTCTTCACGTCTGCTGGCTCGGCTGCCCGCATCCCATACTGGGGTGGAGGGCTCTTCCCCATGCAGAGCTCAGCTTTCTGAGGCATGCCATGCAGTGATCCCTTGGGGGCCTCGCCCTGCACCCAGGGACCACCATGGTGCCCAAGCTGGCAGCCCCGGATGCTGTCACGAGGTGGGTGCGACTTTTGCCTTCTAGAATCAGAGATCACATGTGCAGCTGGTTCTTGCATGCTCTGCCCTAATTTCCCTTCTGCTCGGGACACTTCACAGGCTTCATTAAGTAACCACAGTTGACAAAACGAACAGAATCCTGACTTCGCCAGCTCCTGCATTCTCCCCTGCAAAACATTTTGGGGTATGGGAATCCAAAATGCCTGCCTGCATCCGGGGGAATCAGAAAAAGAAGGCAACAGGAGGGAGCTGCAAATTAAAATCTCAAAAGCCACATTCTCTGCTTATAAATCTATCTGGTTCAGCCGAGTGTGTGCTTCCCATTCCAATGTCCCCCACTGAGAGGGTGGACCCTAGGTCCTCCATCCAGAGTTGGTCAGCTCCGCTCACAAATGAAAGATAGAGGAGAGCAATTCCCACGCACGAAGACCCCAGACTGTCTGGGTGATACCTCCCTCAGGGTCTCCAGGCCCAGTGAGAATCAAACTTCCCCAGCCCTCCCAGCACTGGCTCCAGCCCAGCCTGGGGGCTCTGGCTTAGCCTTTGCTTAAGGATCGTTTGAGTATGTTTTCTAATAGTTTTTAGTTTTAGACAGTTTTAGGTTCACTGTAAAACTGAGTGAAAGATACCGAGATTTCCCATATACCTCCTGCCCCTACCCATGCGCAGGCTTCCCCACTATCAACACCCCCTGCCTGGGTGGTACGCTTGCTATAAGAGATGAACCTATACTGACACGTCACAATCGCCCGAAGTCCATACTTTACCTTAGGGTTCACTCTCAGCATCGTGCATTCTATCGGGTTTGACAAATGTTTATAATGACATGTGTCCACCGGAATATTTTCACTGCCCTAAAAATCCTCTGTATTCCGCCCATTCATCTCTCCCTCCTCCCAATTCCTGGCCACCACTGATCTTTTTACTGTCTTCAGTTTTGGCTTTTCTATAATGTCATATAATTTGAATCAAACAGTACGTAGCCTTCTCACATTGGTTTCTTTCACTTAATATGTAGGTAAGGTTCCTCCGTGTCTTTTCATGGCTTGATAGCTCGTTTCCTTTTTTTAAAAAATGTTTATTTCTTTTTGAGAGAGTGAAAGTGGAGGAGGGGCAGAGAGAGGGGGACGGAGGATCTGAAATGGGCTCTGCGCTGACAGGCTGACAGCAGAAAGCTGGATATGGGGCTCAAACCCACAAACCGTGAGATCATGACCCGAGCCGAAGTTGGGCAGTCAGAAAACTGAGCCACCCAGGTGCTCCAGATAGCTCATTTCTTTTCGGTGCTGTATAGTATTCCACCATCTGGATATAGCACAGTTTACACATTCACCTGCTGAAGGACATCTTTGTTCCTTCCAAGTGTGGGAAATTGTGAAGAAAGCTTCTAAAATATGCATGTGCAGGTTTTTGTGTGAACATAAGTTTTCAGCTCATTTGGGTAAATACCAACACAATTGCTGGGTTGTGTGGTAATGGTATGTTTAGTTTTTTAAGAAGAATCTACCAAACTATCTTCCAATTGTTTGAGGCCTGTAATCATGGCAGAAAGTCCAGCTGGTCTTCAACCAAATCTCCAGCCATATCTCTGCAATCCTTGGAGTCCCTCCCACAGAGATTAAGAGTTAGTTCTCAGAATGTAAGAGGGAGAGCCAGTGAGTAGCTGCCTTGTGAGTGGCCAGCCACATGAGAGCCAGGCATTCATCACTCATGGAGTGTTCTGGCCTTGCTATCTTATCTTCCTGATTATTGGGAGAACAGAATGTTTATGACGGGGCCTGTGTCCATAAGAGACCAGAGTTGGTCTATACTCTGGTTCTCCTTTGGGCTTCTGAGCCCGCCATCCCAAATATGCACCCACATACACACAACTATGCTTTGGTTTCCACTTCCTTATCTTACACATTGTTAGATGACCCAGAAGGGTGCTTACAGACATTTCCCCTCTGAGGCTGGACCATGGTCTCTCCAGTTATGCAACAGGATATGAAGTCCAGCCCCTGCACATGAGCTTCCACATGCATGGCAAGAAAGGTGACATATAGGCAAATGACATGCAGTGTCTCTGTCATACAATTAGGGAGTCTCTGAAAGGACATATATACACAGCCAGCTTCCAGAAGTCTAAAACGCAGTAACCAGGCCTCTTAATTGTTCAGCCAAGTCCTCATGATCCCCACCTGATAGTGTCAAAGCTGGCGCCAGAACCCGAAAAGCCAGGTCCCCTTACTTGGGGGAAGGAACGAGTTACCCCCAGTTCTTCCTCAGGCTTTCACATCTATAGTCGTTGTACAAGGTTCACAGGGGAGGGAGAGTCATTTTCGGCACAGACGGGAGTGTGGACCTGAGCAGGGACACTTGGGGTAAAGACCCCATGAGGAAAGATGCTGACCTGTGAACTCCAAGAACAACCATGTGAAGTAACAGATGTGAGTCACTCGCAGTGTTGAAATTTCATTTGTTACCCCAAAGGCTTCAGACAGGTCTTGTTAAACTTCAGAAAATCCAGAATTACAGTATTCAAGATTTAATTTCACCAAATAAAAAATTTGAGAAGATGTTGCCGTGCCAGCCAAGGTTATAATTTAAACATGTGCCCTCATAATTTGCACTCTATTTTGACTGCATCTTCTACTTTTTCGTAATCCTGAGAAAAGACAATAGTCGTATTGCAAAATCAAGAATATTCTCAATTTCCATATGCTCCTAAAGTGGAGTTGGAAGCTGTTCATAGAAATTAGAAATCACCCCCACCCCACCCCCTTAAAATTGTAATCTACAGTTTAGTTCAGAGCAGTTCAAATGTTGACGATGCTGTAAACCCCATGAGGAGCCTCCCCGTAGCCTAATTTTTCTTCTCCAGTGACTTGCTTTATAATTTGGTAATGTTGGCTTTGTAGGAATAGGTTTGCCAATTGTTAATAAAATTGCTGACCACCTGCAAAAGAAATATTGAAGTGTCATGGAAAAACATATCTCAGAAAAGAAAAAAAAAAGCACAATAATTAGAACCATGTATTTTTCCTTACTGTGGCATCTCGTTTTATAACAACAAAACCCCATTAGAATAAATTCTGGGTTTCTAAAAGCTGGGAATTAATTGCAGTGGTGGCTTGTATATAAATAGACGTAGCACGCTTTTTCAAAACAGTCAGAGGAATCTCAAGTTACTCTGAAATGTTGATTTTTTTTTCAGATTAATTTTTTTTAATTTAGAAACATATCACGTATTTCTAGAAGGAATCCACTTTGAGCAAACACTGCCTGGGAAATCTGTACTGGTTGTGAAATTTGGATTTTTAAATAAAAATTCAAGGGAGAAGTAAACAATTTGCTTGGCCATTTGACATGGCCAACAAACCAGAAAGACTTCCCAATACAATCTGAACTATTTCACAATTTTTGTGAATAAAGTGTAACCTCTTAGTATTAATTTTAAAATAAAGGATTAAGCCCAGTTATGAATATCTCAGTCGCCTAGTCAATCAGAGCTGAATGGCATGAACACAAAATGGACTTTCAGCTATTCAATGCAGTGGCATAGAATGTTTTTCAGGGTGAAAGTCAATGATATCACTGTAAGGAAATCAAAACATACGCAAACAAAATGAGGATCCTACCAGAGAACCCTGGGGAAAAGCACCGTGGCAGTTGGAGCTACATTCATAGTCAATTCTACCATCGGCAGGCATTTGAGGAAGCCACCCAAGGTCCTAAAATCTCAGGTAGATACTTCACAAGGCTGGTGTGTTGTAAGACATTTTTCCTATTGAAAGTGAAGAATATATAAGCTAGCTTATATTAATTACATCATATTCTCAGGATAAAACCCAGACTTGGCCCCATCCTAAAGGCTTGTATTCAATTCCCAAGGCCATCAAAACACATTTAGAGATTCTAGTGAGCCGAAAGACAAATAAATATTGTTTGCCATAAGATGTATGCATGACAGAACAGAAGATGAGGAGGAATAATTGGAGGATGGGAGAAGAAAGGCAGGGTGAAATTTCAAGATGAGTTTATTTCTTGACAAGAAGATTTGGCTGATGATGCAAAACAATGTAATTAGGGGGTGCCTGGGTGGCTCAGTCGGTTAAGCGCCCGGCTTCGGCTCAGGTCATGATCTCATGGTTCGTGAGCTCAAGCCCTGCATCAAGCTCTGTGCTGACAGCTCAGAGCTTGGAACGTTGCTTCGATTCTATATCTCCCTCTCGCTTTGCCCCTTCCCTGCCTCTCTCTCTCTGTCTCTCAAAAATAAATAAACATTAAAAAAATTCAAAACGATGTAATGAAAAAGAATAGGAAACCCCTGAAAAGTTAAAGAATTACTAATTTTAAGTGGGTACATTTTATTATTATTCATCAAATAATCCCTTATATTTTGTGTACTTCTGTTTCACCTACAAAGATCTGATTGTGCCCTTTCAAGATGAAAGTGACTCGTAAAATAGTCTTTCCTAATGTGATCAGATTGCTCAGTGAATTATCACAACCTGCTCTGATTCACTTCTTAGATATGCCCATATCATATTTTTCTTCCTAAAATGAGCTATGAGATTTCCCTTTGGGAAATAGCTTCACTTCTAAGGTCTAGACCAGGGGTCAGAAGATATTTTCTGTAAAGGGATAAAAAGTAAAATTTTAAGGCTTCTGGGACTTTGGTGCAACTCAACTCTGCCATTATAGTACAAAAGCAGCCTTGGATCATATACAAAAAATAGGCATGGCTGTGTCCCAATGAAACTTTATTTATAAACACAGCAGACCAGATCTGACCCATGGATCATAATTAGCCAGCTCCTGGTCAACATAATCAGGAATTTTACATTGTACCTTTACATTGTCTTCTTTCCTAAAAGCCAACAAGATTTTTCCAAAGGCAGCAGGACAGGGTGGTAAAACAAATGTCGTATACAGGGTAGGAGAGATACATTAGGTCAGGACAGAAGACATGTGGTCCCATCTCTATCACTTATTTCCTTTGTCCAAAAGAAAAGAACTTGGTGATAAAGCATATAGAAAAATCTCAATAGTTATCAAAAATGGTAAAAGCCCAGCAATGATTCATGGTTCAAAAAATAAAACAAGAGGGGGCGCCTGAATGGCTCAGTCAGTTAAGTGTCCAACTTCAGCTCAGGTCATGATCTCATGGTTCATAGGTTCGAGCCCCGCATTGGACTCTGTGCTGACAGCTGAGAGCCTGGAGCGTTGCTTCAGATTCTGTGTCTCCCTCTCTCTCCTCCTCCCCTGCTGGTGCTCTATCTCTCTCTCAAAAATAAGTAAACATTAACAAAAAAAAATTTTTAATAAATAAAATAAAATAAAACGAGTAAACCTAAAAAGAATTTGTAAATAAAACCCAAAAATTGAAAGCGATGATCAACTTACGATAGCACCTAAAATACACAAATAACAATTTCACCTCTGGAGATGACTGAGGGATAGCAGTGGGTAGGGGGGCATCCAACTATCTGGGTGTCTACGAAGACAGCATAAACTTGATCTCGGCACTCAGACTCTTCAGTAGGATAGAGTCATAGACCTAAGGAAATTCTAGTAACTTACAAATTTTGGTGTATATATACCAAATATTAGTCATCTTTAGTCATACAGTTATTCACTCGGTAATAATTTGCTTTTAGTCATAAAAATGAAAATCTGGGAGTTTGCGCATCATCCCTCTTTCCCCCAAGAACTCATAAAGGAACACGCACATTGTTCATCAGTTCACAAATCAGGAAACCCCCAGATTGTACTTTGAGAAGGAGCGATGTAAAATGTTCCCACTTTCACGTCTTTGCTCACAGAGTTGATTTCTCCTAGAACACTGTTCTCTACTCACCCCTTTCTCTTTTCATTCCTCACGTCCAATACCCACACGTCATACCACTGCCCCTGGGGTCCAGGCAAGCTCTTCTTCTTTGCACAGTACAGGTGGACATTTTCATTTTTCACTCTTACCAACTGGAAATAATTTGCTGGCCCCCATCCCCACCCAAAATATCACTTGTGCTTGACTCCTCACTTCATAGCATTTTTGATGTTCAACTTCGTGTTATGGTTATATATGCCCATGTTTTTCTTCTGTGATCCTTGAAGAGGGTGGTTGTATATTGTTTTGCTACAGTGGGTCATTGGGTTTGGGGCCATGGTTTCAGCATAGGCAACTATCAGATGCATAAGTGAATGCCTTATTGGAACATGTAAAGCTGTAATAACCCTTGACATCAAAGGTATATGTTCTTTTCCAAAGGCTAAGATTGAGCCCCAATAGCCCAACTAGGCAAATTCATTCCATGTATATAATTATTTACTAGACTCATATGAACAATTGTAATTCTTTTACAATTATATAGAGTTTATGAAGAAATTTTTAGATATTATCTATTTGGAGTCTCACTATCACCCTGAAAGGATATCAGAGAAAATTACAGTTGAAAAACTGAAGCTCAGAGAGTTTAAATGGCATCACTAAGACACTATACTTAGTAACTGGTGGAAAATAAAACTGAGGCACTATAGAAAATAGAAATTCTCTCATACCTCTCTGTCTCCTTCCCTCTCTCTCTCTCCCCTTCTCCCTCACACACCTTTAAGTAGAAGACAAATACTGCCCTAATATAACCTGTCCTAAGACTAATATATTCTAAAGTTATTATATTATACTGAAAATAATTAGGATTACTACATAATGCGCTAGATTTAGTGGAAGAAATTACATGAAGGAAATTTTTATTTCTGAAAATTTGGGAGTAAAGATAGACTCCTGTGAAAGAATTTCCTTCCAGATAATTTTTACTTAAATTCTTATCTCATTTAATAAGAATATGAACTTGGCATTGAGAATCTAGACTGACCAATCACATTATTCTGAAAGAAAAGTCAAGTGTACTAGGTTCTGACACGAAACTTTCTACAATAAATTTTGAAGGATTTAAGAACATCTAGTTTTGACCAAGACAGTAGTCATTCAACATGGAGACTTTTAGGGAGTCCACGTTGGAGGACTGAAGACCATATCACATGAGCCATCTGCCTGTCAAACCAATTGCTCATAATCATGGAGAGCTGAGCACATTTGTGCCCCCAAGTGTTTCGTATGGTCAAGGCCAAGAGTGGAACAATGCAGGGGTTGTCAGAGGATGGTGAAGAGCCAGAGGAAGACATCTTCCCTGCCTGTCCAGGTGACATCTACGTATTGACACTATCAATCTCTCCATTCTTTTTTTTTTTTTTTTTTTTAAATTGAGTTTTTTTTTTTTAATTTTTTTTTTTTTTTAACATTTATTTATTTTTGAGACAGAGAGAGACAGAGCGTGAACGGGGGGGGAGGGCCAGAGAGAGAGGGAGACAGAATCTGAAGCAGGCTCCAGGCTCTGAGCTGTCAGCACAGAGCCTGACGTGGGGCTCGAACTCATGGACCGTGAGATCATGACCTGAGCCGAAGTCGGATGCTTAACCGACTGAGCCACCCAGGTGCCCCTCAATCTCTCCATTCTTACAACAGAAAACGCAAGAGTTGTGACATTCTACCCATGCTTCTGCTTCATCTCATGGCCCCTACTTCCCACTTTGTCCAGAAGGACCACCTCTCCCCTTGGTTATGGCTGATGCTTAGGAGGAGCCTAACTAAGAGAGTAGGCCTTGGAATCAGACATGCACAGATTCTAGCTTTCCTTCCCAATAAGTAATGGGACCTTGGCAAAATTACTTGACCTCTCTACCCTTGTTTTCTTATATGTAAGAGAGGAATTATAGCAGGCCTAACATATATTGAGGGCTCATTGTAGGCCAGGTAATTCTCTAAGCACAAAAAGTATATTCACTCATTTAATCCACACAACTGTCACCATTAGTATCCCACTTTATAGGCAAGAAAACTGAGGCACAAACAGTGTAAGTGATTTGCCCAAAGTTCACCATTAGTAAGTGGCAGCGCTAGGATTCAAACATAAGCGGTGAGTTGCCAGACTCCTGCCTGGTGCTTTACCTCTGTGCTTCACTGGCTCCGATTGTAAAGTTAACACAGTTTACAATCATATATTTGTCTGTGTGATTATTGGTCTAATATCTGTCTCCCTTGCTAGATTTAAGTCACCTAACGTGCTAATCCACAATCACCTCATTCATAAAATGGGGACAATAACAATCGTGCCACCTCATTGACTTGTTTGTAGGAATCAGGGAGGAAGTGTATGTAAAGCCTTTAGCATCGGGCCTGGCCACAGGGAGAGCTGAATTCAACGTAGCTAATAGAATTCGTACTTTTAGCGATCAGATGCATGTTTTATCCTATGGTTGTTTCCTCTGCCGCTGTAATCATATACACAAAGAGGCCATCTCCTGTTTAAATATGTCACTGTGTTTCAACCATCTTGTATTGCTTACAATGAGAAAAAAAGGTTTCTGAGACAAAGAAAATTCTTACCATTTCAGAAGAGTTCTGTAGCTCCTGAGGTCCACTCATGGAAGAGTTTTTCTCTGCTGATCAGACCATTCTCATTTTGTCTTCCTCATGCTGGCAACTTCCAACTCGGTCTCTCACAAAGTCATTACTCACCTTAGAGAAGATCTATTGTCAGGAAAAAAAACGTGTGGGGCATCTGAGTGGCTTAGTTGATTAGGCGTCCAACTTCAGCTCAGGTCATGATCTCAGGGTTCATGGGTTCGAGCTCCACATCGGGCTCTGTGCTGAATGCTTGCTCGGAGCCTGGAGCTTGCTTCGGATTCTGTGTCTCCCTCTCTCTCTCTCTCTGCCCCTCCCCTGCTGGTGTTCTCTCTCTCTCTCAAAAATAAACATAAAAAAATTTTTTTAAATGTGTGACTTGATATTTTTCCTCTTGTCCTATTCTTTTCAGTAGCAGCTGTCATTGTTAAAGAAGCAGCAACAAGAGGATTGTTGATCTCAAAAGCAGTACGAACCAACATTTAATAACAGAAGCATGTTTTTAAATTCCCTTCATATATTATCTCACGTAATTACCACAGTGACTCCATCAGGTAGGTCCTTTTAGAGCAATTCCCCTTATCCACGGGGGATGTACAATCAGAGACTCCCAGTGGACGTCTGAAAGTGTGGTTAGTACTGAACTCTCTCTATACCATGGTTTTTCCTTTACATACATACCTATGAAAAAGTTGAGTTAGTTTTTAAATTTTTTAATGTTTGTTTATTTATTTTGAGGGGTGGGGCAGAGAGAGAGGGAAAGAGAATCCCAAGCAGGCTCCACGCTGTCAGCACAGAGCCCACCGCAGGGATCGATCTCATGACCGCGAGATCATGAACTGAGCCGAAATCAAGCATCGGACACTTAACCAACTGAGCCACCCAGGCACCCTGAAAAAATTTAGTTTTTAAAATAGGCATAGTAAGAGATTAACTACAATAACTTATGATCAAATAGAACAACTATGCCAATGTACTATAAAAAAAAGTGATGTGAATGTGGTCTCTCTCTCTCTCTCTCTCAAAATATCTTACTATGCTGCACTCACCCTTCCTCTTGTGATGATGTGAGATGATAAATGCCTGTGTGATGAGATGAAGCGAGGTGAATGACGCAGGCCCTGTGACGTAGCATTTTAGGCTACTATTGATCTCCTGACATATGTCAGAAAGAAGACCACCCATTCCAGAGCGTGGTTGACCGCAGGTAACTGAAACCATGGAAAGTGAAACCAAAATCGTGGCTAAGGGAGGACTCCTGTGTATCCTGATTTCACGAATGAGGAAATAAGTCTTAGAGAAGCTAATTATCTTGAAGGTAATATGGCCAGAAAGGAGCAAAACTATGAGTTGGATCACATTACTCTATTACCTCCCAATCTCATTTGAAGACTATGCATCATATTTTAAATATGTGTTAGCTTTTTGAAAAGAAGTGTTGAACATCCTCAGGTCCTGCAGATTTCTGACTTGGTCCTATGGATTTTCTTGATAGTCTTTGTCCTATTAATAAAAACTCTTCATCAATGTTGCCAGTGCTGACTCATATATGGTCTCTCATAGCTTTTGCACCCATCAGTTACAACGTAAAATGTTGAACCCAAATGAAAAAGTTTTGTCTCCTTTATAGATGTCAAGTACAGGCAGATTTGAAAGATGGCACAAAGGAATAGATGTGGAGATAACATAAATATGAAATCAGTGGTCATCTCTCTTGAAAATATCAAGTCGCTTTGTCTGTGAGCTATTGAATGTTATATGCAGACACTTTGCAGAATGAATGTTGTATATGCAGCCATCCTGTGTGTGCACACTACACATTGATTTCTGAAATGTGAAAATGCACTATTTTCACCAAAGTTGCTCTGCAACTTAAGAAGATGAAAGTTGAGGGTTGCCCAGCCTCTCTTTCACCCTCCCCACCCCCTACAACCTCCCTTCAAAAGGATGACAGTGCCTCCAATTGTCACTGTGAACTTGAAGATGTTAGAAAGGGGTGGTTGGAGGAGAGGCTCATCCACCACCAAGTCTGCTTTATTTTTTTTCTTCCGTGAGCTTGTCTTTTCTGAGCTGCAGAACAGCCCTACAATTGTTACTTATAAGCATGAGCTCAGAAATTTTTGAGTCTTATTTTCTTTCTTTTTTAAAAAATTCTTTTTATTTACATTTATTTATTTTTGAGAGACAGAATGAGACAGCACAAACAGAGGAGGGGCAGAGAAGAGACACCGAATCCGAAGCAGGCTCCAGACTCCGAGCAAGCATTCAGCACAGAGCCTGATGTGGGGCTCAAACCCACTAACTGTGAGACCATGACCTGAGCCGAAGTGAGACACTTAACCGACTGAGCCACCCGGGCACCCCAGGAGAGTTTTATTTTCCATTTTAATTGCAGTTTAAATTTTTAAGACAACCAGAAATGGCCAAATTTTCCATTTGCAATATCCCAGCAAAATTTGCGACCCAGGACAGTCTCTAAACACAAATTCCCAATTCATTTTCTTATAACTTTGACCCTTAGGCAGGTACCAGCTACAAAAGGCTGTAGCCATGATGGGTCTGCCTGGGAACATGCTTTCAAAAATTTACAGATCTTCATCTTGCCATGACTGTTGGAAGACTTTTGGCTTCACTCTGAAAGCCATAAAACCATAAAGCAGATCTGAGAAAAACCCACAGCTGCATACATCTGATGACAGTCTTAAACTGATTTTCCAAAGATAGGGAGCTCAGCAAAACCCAAACTCCATGATGTCAACAACACTGGACTTTTACTCTTTAAGCCAATGGGTATTCTCTGGAAGATTTAATCCATGTGTTCCTGATCTACTTACAGTTAACTCATCAAAATGCCATTTGCCTAAGTGTTTCCAAAGTTGCCTGAGCTCTTATTTCTCAGTCCCTCAAATAGATGCTGGTGGGAATCAAGTTTTCCCAGGGTAACAACTTCCAGAGTCTAAGTTCTTTTCAAAATCAAGACTGTGTAGATTTCAAGTTGCTATTTTAACTATCCCTTACAACTGCTCTTTCAGCAACAGTGTGCCTCCTCATTCAAAGTGATGTAGAAAAACAGCCTTTCACCACTCACCAGAGTCAGTGGGACCAGCACTTTGCCTGTCTTCCTACTTCCTGTGTTTTTCCACCTTAAGGAGTTGACAGTCTACGAAGGATTTGGGACATGGGAATAAATAGCTACAATACGTGGCATAATCCTGCAGTGGCTAAAGATCCTGCAGTGGCTCCCTCTTGCATCAAATTCAAACTCATCAGCTTAACATTCAGAGTCTCCAAACAACCCGTCACCTTCCCCCTTCCCCACACAAGTAGCTTTTTCCACCTCAACTTCCAGACTGCAAGTTCCGTTTTTATTTCACCCCACCTGGCATATTATTCTGCCAAGAGTTTTATTGTCGCCTTCCTTCTTCTGTATGTACAGATAGCTACATAAAGACTAACCTAGCAGGGTAACCATCTAGCAATTGTGTGTGTGTGTGTATCTGTGTGTGTGTGTGTGTGTGTGTGTGTGTGTGTGTGTGTGTATCTGCTTCCACAGCAAGAAATCTGGGCTTATCAGGGAGAAGATGCTGCTGTTAGTATTGGGACTATTTCAGCTTTGGGAAAAAGTAACAGATTCTCTATCCAACTTTTCTTTATGGGCTGTCAAACACTTTGATAAGAGAGCAAAAGGAACCAAGTGGGATTTGGGGAGGGCGGGGGTGTAATACCTAAAGAGATAAGGGGCAGGAGCCCTGAGGAAAAGTAGGCAGTGTGGGCCTGGTTAGTGTGTACTTTGGACCTCACTCCTTGATCATGGCTCAGGATGTGTGTGTCATCTCTGCACCTGAGCGTCAGGACTGCATATCCACGTCTTTGGGCCATCACACCAGTCACCCTTGGAATTAAAACTCCCATGCTTATTTGGGGGTTGACTTGGGGTGTTTTTTGTACTCCAAACTGAAGCCAAGGGGTAGTATTGAATTGAGCCCATTCAATAAATATGTACTAAGTGATACGACTGGTTCTCACTGTACAGTTTAATGAAAAATAAACTTAAATATAGTGTGGTTCCCACACTCAAGAAGCTTGCAGTCATCTGGGATTCATAAGCATAGAACCTTAGAACTAGAAAGAACCTGAAAACTCCAAGCGTCTCATCATTTAAATAGGAAAACTGAGCCCGGAGAAGTGATGTGACTGGCTTCAGTCAAAGTTCTGTCTAGAATTCAGGGTTTCTGAATCAATTCCATGCTTTTCCAGTGTGATGCTTAAAGAACTCATCTTGTTTTGTAGGTTTTTCCCCCCTCCCTAGCTAGATTATAGGTTTCCTGAAGGCAGGGACTAATGTCTCATATTTCTTTCACATTCAGCCCACCCAAGTATGTTATGCATAACTGGACAGATTTATGTATTTGGTAAATGCTTGTGGGATGGACAAGAGAGTGAGTTGATGAATGAATGGGTAATATTAACCTGAATTGCTAAATGGGTGAAAAAGCTTGGAAAACCCACATTCTTTCCTCTTCTGTGCCGCCTTTATAGTGATTGTCCCTTGGTCTGTGGCTTAGCAGCCATTGGTGTGGAAAAGATTTAGAGGCTTAGTTGATGCAAGATGACTCAAAATGCTAATATAAATTTAGGTCTCATTTAAGGTGTCTGAACAAGGGAGGTCATAATTCCAGTCTAAATAGTTCTTTCTTTTATTCCTAGATTTTATTTAAATTTAAGTTAGTTAACATAGAGTGTGGTATTGGTTTCAGGAATAGAATTTAGTGATTCATCACTCACATATACACCCAGTAAACCCTTCTAATGGTCCACACATACGTATGTGGTTTTAAGGGGACTATTGAAAATAGTTTTGTTTTTTTTTTTAATTTGGGAGAGAGAGAGAGGGAGAATGCATGAGTGGGGGACAGGGACAGAGAGGAATAGAGACAGAATCTTAAGCAGGCTCCATGCTCAGTGCAGAGGCTTATGTAGGGCTCTACCCCCCACCCTGGGGTCATAACCTGAGCTGAAATCAAGAGTCATATGTTCATCCAACTGAGCCATCCAGGCGCCCCAACAATAGTTAATTTTATACAATTATCTTTAATTGAGGCTTAAAGACCCTAAACATGTCTTATACAATGTTATATACTTCATTTATCAAAATTCTTTCTCCAAAGTGGGATTAGAGCTGAAGTGTGCCTAAACAGAGAAAGACTAGAATGATAAATGATTCAAATCCATGTTGCATAAAGGATGGTTGAAGGAGCCGGGAGAGTGAGGCACTTTATTTTCGTTTCTTTTTTACAGAAGTCCAATCGACATATAATATCCTATTAGTTTCAAGTGAACACCATAGTGATTTGATATTTTTTAAGTCTATTTATTTAAGCAATCTGTACACTCAAGATGAGGCTCAAACTCACAACCCTGAGATCAAGAGCCACATGGTCTTCTGACTGAGCCAGCCAGGCACCCCACAAAGTGATTTGATATTTTTATACATTATGAAATGATCCCCTAGTTACCATCTGTCACCATATAAAGTTATTACAGTATTATTGACTACATTGCCTACATTATTACTACAGTAATATTGACTACATTCCTTACATTGTATATTACATCCTTATTTATTTATAAGGAGGACTTATTTATTTTATAAGTGGAAATTTGTGCTTCTTAATCCCTTTCACATATTTTAGCCACACCCCAACGTCTCCCCCCGACCCATATCCAAATCTGTTTCTGTATCCCTGAGTCTATTTCCATTTTGCTATATTTGTTTTCTTTTTAAGATTCCGTGTATATGTGAAATTGTATGGTATCTGTCTTTCTCTGTCTGACTTATGTCACTTAGCCTAATGCCCTCTAGATCCATCCGTGTTGTCACAAATGGCAAGATTGCATTATTTATAATGGCTGACTAATATTCTATTTCACGTATATACACCATTCCTTCGCTGTCCATTCATCTGTCAATGGACACGTAGATTGTTTCCATGTCTCTGCTATTATAAATTATGTTACAATGACCATAGGGGTGCATATATCTCTTCAAATTGGTGTTTTCATTTTCTTTGGATAAATACCCAGAAGGGCTGTCAGGTGGAAAGGGGGGTGGATTTATGTTACATGTCGTCAGAAGATAGAGCTAGTAACAACAACTAGATTAATGCTACAGGGAAGCGGGGTTTGGATTAACACAAAGAAAAAAAAATTTTTTTTTTGTTTTAGTTAAAGAGTTTTGTGAAATCCGAGCTATCTCCTGAGGTGGCTCACGCCTTGATGCTGATGTGGGAGCAAGGTCTGAACAGCCACTTGTCTGAGGTAATCCACAGTACTTGACTTTCTGCAACCTTGACATTCAAAGATGGTGGCAAGTGGTGGCTTTCCAGTGACTGTCATTCATTGCCCTCCCTATGCTGCTTATCCCTATTTCGTCCCAGTCATTCACTTCTATCCACCAGTTTCTTAACAATCCATGATTGTCAGTGGAAGCTAAACTGTAGTAGATTATTAATGTCTCCTCCCTTGCTCGTCCTAAAAAACAAATTCCACTAAACCATGTCTGTTATATATCTTCCCTTCACTTCAACCGAGTATGATTGTTAATTGAAAAATCAACATCACATAGTTCGAATTCTTGCTCCAGCACTTACAACGGGGCCAATTTTCTTAGCCTGTTTTCCCCTCATTTTTTCCTGAACTGTAAAATAAGGCTCATAATATTATCGGTCTCAGCAATTCTATGAGGATTAAATGAAATAATTCCTGTAAAGGACTTAGGCACAGTGCCTGAAACATAGTAAATGCTCACCCGATGTTAGCAACTGTGTTCTATTGTTAATAAAAAAGACAAATTTCTTTGAGCTGCTTTGATTTAAGAAGACAATACCTTTTCCAGACATCCCTACCCCGGGGCTAGCTATATTAGTATTCTGTCCTGATGGGAAGGAAGAAACATCATTGGCAGGGAACACCCAGTATAGAAACAGGATGGATATGAGGTAAGCTGAAATGTGACCCCCTGCCAGCTTTTTGAAATGCAGATTCATCAATCTCTTTGATGTCCCTAGCCACTTGCAATGAACATCTTTCAGCATATTATTTGCTTTCTTAACCACATCACTTTTTCACTGAGTTCAACATTCCTGTAGGATTCAGAGGATCTTGGTACATTCTTCCAAAATGAATTCAGAAGGTAAGTCAAAGAGAAGGGGAAACATCTTTGAACAGGACTCTGGGTTCAGCCTGGGGGCGGGAGGAGGTGGGGACAGGAGGTGCTCTGTGACTCAAAGGGCTAACAGTAAACTCAGCCTCAGGCTTTCCATGTGCCAGTCGTCTCTGCCAGTGGCCCGATGACTAATCACTGCCAAGTAACCCCCCCCCCCCAGCTCCGCCGCCTAAGTAAATGCAGATGATGGCACCGAGTGCCTCCTGAAGGGACAGGCGAAGAACCACACAAGGAGACAGAGGGCCTCCTCAGGACAGTAGGAAGCAAAGGAGGCATCAATATCTCTCCCGTTCAAAGGGACCCACGTTAATAATAGAATATTTTCTCTTTAAAGTGAAGCCCATTAATTTATGCGTTTTCAAATATGTCAACAAAACCCAGATGCAAACATCACTCGTAGGCCGCCCCATCGATACCTGTCCCTAACACAACACCGCCAGCTGCATGTATGTCTCTGTCCGCGTGTCTGTCTGTTTCCTTAGACCGGAAGCTCTTCAAAGACAGGAATACAAAGCTCGTATTCACTTTGTATCCCAGGAGGGTAGGAATGTACATCGAATGCCATCCAATGGGCTTACTTAACTGTCTTAAGTCTCTCTCTTACGGAAAAGCATGCTCCATGGCAGAGGCCAGAAAGCCAACAAGAAACGAGTTCATTTGCAGATTCTCCTAGAGTCAAGGTCCCCTCTTGAAACGGCCTCCCAATCCACCTCACCCCAGCGAGCTTTGAAAACCACCGTGTCAGGAGGTACAACCATGCTCTTGCTGGCCAGCACCAACGCGAATGCACCTGGCTCCTCTGTGGCAGCCACAGTCTCCATTTTCAGGCTGGAGCTACGTGGTGTTGGCCTAGATTTCTGGCCTCCAGAGCCTTCTATTTTGTAAGCACTTCATTTCTTGTGTTAAACAGCTTTCTGGTGAAATTAGTTCAGTGGTTTCTGTCATCTGCAAATGAACTCTGATTTGGTGTTCATCAAATGTTTGCGGAACGAATGCACTGAGGAAACACTGGTTTTACATTTTATTTATTTATTTATTTGAGAGAGAGAGAGAGCACAGGTGGGGGAGAGGCAGAGGGAGAGGGAGACACAGACTCCGAAGCAGCCTCCAGGCTCCGAGCTGTTAGCACGGAGCCCAACGTGGGGCTTGAACTCACAAACTCTGAGATCATGACCCGAGCCAAAGCCGGACGCCCAACCGACTGAGCCACCCGGGCGCCCCAGGAAACACTGGTTTTAAATCAGTTCCTCACACCTGGGCCCCTGAAATCACCCGTTTTTTTCTCAAAGTGGATGAATCATTAACAAGTTTTAAAAAATTTCCAGACATGCCTCTATTAGAATTCTAAAATGCAGTGTAAAGGGAAAAAAAATTACTGCAAAATACCACTCAGAGAGGCATGCTGTTTGTTTGTTTGTTTGTTTGTTTGTTTAGGTCTGACCATTATCTAGAAAACCCATAAGGGGCTGATTCTTGTCACTCAGTTCTAATTAAAATGGGGTGCTACTGTATTTTCTAAATGACCACAGAACTTCAGGTGATAAAAGGTTAGTATTCAAGTTTTACATTCTAGAATAAATGGCTTGTGTGAAGTTGGGGAACTGTCCAGAATTATTAGAGAGGCAGCTCCTTCGATCCTCAGATTTGGGTCTGAGGCTTGACCTCCGAGAACATATGTTGAAGATGTTGTTTATCCTTGTGAATCCCATAAAAGGCCTTCAGAACCCTTGAGCTTCCCAGGATAAACTGGAGGCTTGGCCCAGTAAACACCAGCCTAAGCTCTCGGAGGCACGGCTTCCCTTCTACCTGTGTGGATGAGAAAGAAGCAAGGCGCTCTCCTCTGAATTTCTTTGGTGCAAGAACAGCATTTGGACTGCCTGAGCTAACACTTTTGTGAGAAATTATCGTCTCGTAACTGAAGTGTCCTGGCTGAGGCTTATGCCTCTCACCCTGTCTGAAAAAAATGTCCTCTCCTTCAGCAGGGCTGGTTTTTTCAACTCTCAAGGCCGACTTATCAGCCCTGTCCCAGTTTAGCCGAGGATTAACTTGGCTTGCCAGATGTTTCTGTGATGGATCGATGTGCTGACTGAGGAGAAAGGCTGAAGTCTAAGAGGGTATTTGGAAGAGAGCTGATTGCCTTACAAGAGCGGGGAGGATTAGCGAGCCCTTTCTACAATCATGAAATTATCAGCGGTGCTTTTAGGACATCCACTCTGTTGTAACCGAATGTGATACTGTACTAGAATAAACAATTAAGCAGAGTGCTCGGCCTGAAGTAATGGTCCAGCTTGTCTGGATACCATGTCCCATTGCCTTGGGAGAAAGCATTCCCTCCTTCTTTCTTTCACTCATTGCTACAAGAGATATTTAGTGAAGGCCTATTATGTGCCAGGCTCTACATGGTAGGCATTGGATATTCCTAGGTGGACAAAAGATTCACAGCCATTGCCAACAGGGTGATTACAACCAAGTGGGGTGAAGCAGACAATGAACAAAATAAACAAATATATGTAACATTTCAAACCCTGGGCAGTGCCTACGGGGAAAGAAGAGGTTCCTTTGGGAGGGAAGAATGGAGGTGGGGGTACAGTTACCACTGCTGTTCCAGGTGAGAGTGTCACTTTTATTTGGCTGTCGAGAGACAGCAGTGGTGGAAGGGGGAGAGATGAGGGCTTGTGTTGTTATTGGATGAAGCTAGAAGAGGACATGTAGAATGGTTCATGGGCCTGCGACACGATCCTTCTTGATGCAAGAAAGAAAAACTCCAACCAAACGTATCTTAAACAGTAAGGGAGTTTAACAATCAAGATACGAGGCGATCCCGAGAGTGGCCCAGCGACTCAGTGAGGTCATCGAGGACCCAAGAGCTTGCCATCTTCTTGCCTCCACATTCACCATGTTAGATCTTTCTACTTCAATGGCTTTTTGAGATCTTTTCCTAAATAAAGACAAGAGAAAATAAAGTTAGATAGTTATGAGATAAAATTCAGCACTAGATTATTTACCAAAAAATTATTAGCCTTAGTTTAACTTACGTCTATTTCATGAGTTTGGTTTACAGTGTTATCTTCTTAATGATCAATGATACTTCCTACATTTGTTCAAAGTACTATCACACTATCACACAGCTCTGCTCAAGTATTGTTGCGCCAGAACGCGATACTGCGGAGAGAACTGCCACAGCCCTCATCTGCCCCTTTCCATGCTGCCCCCAATAACATATGTCACCAGGAACCCCACACACGGCTGCATGGACATACTAGCCCACACATCCAAACTCCAGCCACAGGTTATATTAAGAGTGGCCTGTGGTCACATCTGTGCCTTGAGGTGCTCATGCCAATGGTGCAAACTTCTCTTGAAAGAAGAGATGGGGAGGGGCGCCTGGGTGGCTCAGTCAGTTGAGTATCTAACTCTTGATTTCGGCTCAGGTCATGCTTCCAGGGTCGTGGGATTCAAGCCCCGCATTGATCTCTGTGCCAAGTGTAGAACCTGTTTAAGGTTCTTTCTCTCCACCTCCTGCCCTTCTCCCCTGCTCATATTCTCTCTCTCTAAAGAAAACTTTTTAAAAAATTAAAAAAGAAGAAGAAGAAGAAGAAGAAGAAGAAGAAGAAGAAGAAGAAGAAGGAAGAGAACCACACAGACACTGGAAGCATGCTAGGCCATTTTGTCCTGGAAATCTTGGGTCCTGGGTACCCAGGGGCAGGGCCACTTTATGTCTTCAGTAAGTCCTGGGCACTCTTGTCTTTATGCTCGTCCTCCCATAAGAAAACAAAAAGGGGCGCCTGGGTGGCTCAGTTGGTTAAGTGTCTGACTTCAGCTCAGGTCATGATCTCATGGTCTGTGGATTCCAGCCCCTCTGTGCTGACAGCTCGGAGCCTGGAGCCTGCTTTGGATTCTGTGTCTGCCTCTTTCTCTGCCTCTCCCCAGCTTGTGCTCCCTCTCTCTCAATAATAAATAAATGAACTTAAAAAAAATGTTTAAAAAAACCCAAAAACTTAAAAATTATATCTTACAAATTATATCTTATCTCTGTGCATTGACACAGAGACAAATATATCAATATTATATAAAACACATTTTCTTTCTTTTTTAAAAAAATTTTAAAGTTCATTTTGAAAGAGAGATTGCTGAAGGGGCAGAGAGAGAGGGAGAGAGAGAGAATCACAAGTAGGCTCTGTACCATCAACACAGAGGCGGACACAGGGCTCAAACTCACAAACCAGGAGACCATGACCTGAGCCGAAATGGAGAGTCGGATGCTTAACCATCTGAGCCACCCAAGCTCCCCATCTTTTTTTTTTATTTTTTAGATGTTTATTTATTTTTGAGAGAGAGCAGACAGGGTGCAAGCAAGGGAGGGACAGAGAGAGACGGAGACACAGAATCCGAAGCAGGCTCCAGGCTCCGAGCTGTCAGCGCAGAGACCCCCATGGGGCTCAAACTCGTGAACTAAAAGATCATGACGTGACTCGAAGTGGGGCACTTAACTGACTGAGCCACCCAGGGACGCCTAAAACACATTTTCAACTTAAAAGTTCATTTTTTTCCTTCTTATTTTAAAAGAACTTAAAACGCTTTTGCAGCCCCTAAGCGTGTCATGGGCCCTCGGCACTGTGCCTGCAGTGCCAAATGCATAAATCGGCCTGCCTGGTGCCTAGTCTTTAAGGGGTTAGGGGGATGTGCTCCGGGTGGACACATCCACTTGGCTTAGAAATTCCTTGCCTCGTGGGGAGAGGCATGGCCAGAGCAGAGCTGGATCATTGGACCATGTAAAACTCGGGGCCCACACTTGGTTTCTTCATCCCCAAGCTATGACGTTGCTGTTTTATAATAAACCAGGTTCATTCAGGTAAACAGTGCATTTATATTATTCTAAAGAGCTTTGAGCTGATACCTTTGAATTTGTATGACTAAAGGACCCATTCTAGTGGCACTTCCTCCACAAGACAACAGGTGACCCCGAAAAAATGAAACAACTTCTAGGGAGTCAAAACAACAGCTTGCAACTTTTAAGTGGTAGTTTCTTGAGCTTCCGTGCGTAAATGCTTTGAATGAGCAAAAAAACAAACAAACCCAAACCCCTCAGGGTTCAGTTCGGGGTTGGGAACACTGCTCTACTCTTTTCTTGATAAATTAGATGCACAGCATTGACCAACAAGGCCTCGAGAACATGTGAGCTTCTCTGGAGCCCCGTAGTCCATTTCTCACCTCCAGCGGACTCAGGGTAGGCTGAGCATTTAGCGCCATCCACGACACTGGCTGTGGTTTGAGTCATCTCGCATTCCTTTGAAACGCTCAGTTTTTCTTCCAGGAAAGGCATTGAAATAGTCTTCCCTTGGTTTCCATGGATTCCAAGTTCCTGGGCCTGTCTCCTCATTGCACTTTTGGAGATGTATGTCGGCCCATGAGTCAGTAAGAGTAGGAGTATCCCAGGGCCAGGTGAGCTCAGGTCAGATCTCTGCCACTATGAGTTTCTGGGACTTTCATCTCTTTCCTCCATCTTTCCAAATCCTATCCGTCATCACACATTTAAAGCCTCTTCTTCCTTCTCTGCCCCCATTCCACTCCATCCTTCCTCAATGGATCTCGAATCCACCACCTGACCTCCCTAACTGTGATCTCCTCTCTCCCCACACTTCCATATCCAGATGGCTCGGAGAGTAGTCTTACCCAGAAAACGTGATTTGTGCTTCCAAAATAAAGTTTGGGGAAATATTTCAGTATATACAGATATATATTTCCCCTTGTTCCCTTCATATAGTCTTTTATCTAACCCTTTGTGGTTAGGGTATGTGACTCTAGAGAGTCCCTTCTCTCCCTGCTACAGAAGATACTTTGATTCTTTCGGTGTCAATGAGAAGAAGGAAAAGGATGGGGTCCTCTTAGATAGAGGCCCATTGAAGAGCTTCATGTGTCCTTTATTCCCTATCAAATACAATGACAAATATTTCAATACCACCAGCACAATGTCCAGCTCTGACCTGAAAAGGTGAGACTTTGATAGTCATACCTCTAGAACAGACATCCAAGGTAGCCCAAAGCTATGGTTATTCTAAGAAAATGAAGTACAGTATCTGACTCTTTTTATTATCTTTCTCATGGCAGAGTTTTGGGAAAGAGGATGGGATTTATAATCTTCGTCCATCAGAAAAGCTTGTAAAGGGGCGCCTGGGTGGCTTGGTTGGTTAAGCGTCCGACTTCCGCTCAGGTCGTGATCTCACGGTCCGTGATTTTGAGCCCCGCGTTGGGCTCTGTGCTGACAACTCAGAGCCTGGAGCCTGTTTCAGATTCTGTGTCTCCCTCTCTCTCTGCCCCTCCCCTGTTCATGCTCTGTCTCTCTCTGTCTCAAAAATAAACGTTAAAAAAAAAAAATTAAAAAAAAAAAAAAAAAAAAGAAAAGCTTGTAAAACCATTTTTTATTTCCTTTGGGACCTAGTATAAAGTCCTTGTATATTTTGTTCATTCCTCTTATTTAACATGCAAATAACTTATAGGAAAGGCCTAAGAGAAATCTTTTACTCTCATCTGCCCTGAACCATGAGAAAGGAAAAATGATCACATGGTCCTACCAGGTTATCATCAGGACCTATTTGAGAATGTTCTTGGGGATTCCTACATGCCAATTATAAAGAGAATTATGACTTTGCGTCTAAATGTCTTTTTTCAAACACATAAACCAGAGGGTAAAATTATTCATATCACCAAAAAATCCTCATAACACCAAAAGATAACAAGGACCCTTTGTATGGCATTTACTCAAGGGTTATTTCCAGATCATTAAATATTCAACAGAAGAAATAAAAAGGGAAATCATCTAAGCCACTGTTGATTAAATATCCACCAGAAATGAAATTATAATGATCAAAGGACATGAGTATGTCAATGCTTATTGTTTAGAGTTTAAATTTTGCAACCTTTATTTCTTTAGACAAAAGGCTAAGCACCGGTAACCCTATGAAGATTTCTGTCATGTAATATTGCCTACCTGACATGTAAGGCTATGAATTTTGCACTTTCGTCTGACTTGTTTCTCCTCGCTCTCAGACTCCCTCAAACTCTGTTTTACCTCCAAACTCATGTCTGAACCATGGATTGTTCTGCACCCCAGTCCTGCCCACCCTCACTCCACCCTATGGGCTCGCTTGACCAACTCCTACTCCTGCAAGACTAGACCAGACAACAGCTGCCCTGTGGGTACTTTTCTGACCTTCTTCAGGTTTACTGGACTCCGCTCCTTTCATATCCTTTATATACCTCCACATAACTTTCACTTACCACACAAATAACATGAAAGTGTTATTAATCTCTTCATTAGACCACAACTTTCTTGAGTTGCCTTCCTCGTTTTTACAACTAGTGCCTATGTCCTCAACACTGTCCTGTTGCATGAATCCCTCAGGTTTCAAGTTCTACCTCTTCCATAAGAACCATGCTCATCCGTACCAGCCCAGGATGCTCCCTTAATCCCTACTGTTCTATAACACGTTGACCTCTGCTGCGTTTATTTATATTCTGCTTTGTGAGCATCGCTCTTCAAGGAAACACGCAATACATGGCTCATGTTTTTGAAACATCGTGTTAGATATGCCACGGTGCTTAGAACAGGATGAACTCCGGTAGGATTAGATCCCACTAACTAGCAGCTATTTAGTAAATGTGTAATGGAACTGCTGTGATCGAAGGAATAGGGAGGTCTGGTATTATGGACGTAATATTGTTTGAATAGTACCCTTGCTGTTGAGAGAAGCATTCCTTTGGGAGCTTATGGTCCAATGGCTTGTGCAGGGCATTCTGCATTACCTGATTCCACAAATGGGCATGTGATCCATACGTACCAGAGTACCCCACTCTAGGGCATATTGATTGGGTTCAGGGAGAGCATGCGACCCAAACTGCATCAATCAGAGTTTCACCTGAAACTTTCCTACGGGAGCCAGTCCTGACTATCTTTTCCCCAAGAGAGAAACCATAAGGAAGTGTGAACTGAAGCTGTTATAGCCATATTCCCAATCACAATGGTGAAAGCCATTTGAAATACAAAAGCAAGAGACCGACATACAAAGATAAGCACCAAAAGATAAAAAAATAGAGGCCTTAATATAATCATTTGATCACCTAGGCCTTGCTTTGAGCCAGGTCTACTGGATTTTCCATCACATGAGCCAAAAATATCACTCTTTTGCTTAAATTGTGTTGGCTTTCTGTCACATGTGGTTTTCTTTATAGATGTCATCAAGGGGAAGGTAAGAGGAAGCTTGAGTTCAGGGAAGTAGATGTTCTTTTGGAATCTGTTTTTATCACTTTCTAGAGTTTTGATCTTTGATATTATAAAGAGTTCTCAGCTGCAGGCAAGGCAATAAAATTCTGGATGGTTGAGTCAAAAGAGGAGTTTATGAAAAGGATGTTGGAGTAGAAGAGAAAGGTAAAATTATGTCTATTCACAGATGATATGATTTTGGGAAAGTCAAAATAATAAAGAGAAAAGCTACAACAAACACTAAGAGAATTTAATTTTTAAAAAGAAGTTTATAAAATCAACATCTCCTACTGAAATAATGTACCTAAATAAGGCTCATCAATGGCTGCTGACATCACAGAGACAACTAGGTATTATATGGCTTCATAGAGTTCACACTATCACCTATGAAGTAGGTTGACAAACAAAAATGAATCTGATCGAGCCTCTAGATCTACCTAAAACCAATTAACAGAAAATGCATGGGACAAAGGGCATGATACATGATACCACAGGGATCCAACTAGTAAAGCCTAACTGTGGAAAATGCTACAAGCAAACAACTTGGCTTCCTCACTGCAAATTAAAAAAGAAAGAGTAGGCAAGAGATTGAATTTATACGTTAAAAGACACTGAAAACAATTTGTTTTGATCCTGATTTGAAGAATTTTTTTTAAAGTTTAAAAATTGTGAGATAATCAGAGAACTTTGAATTTAATACTAAGCTGCTATTCTTATTAAGTGGGGTCATGATACTGTAGTCATTTTTAAAATAATATTTCCATTTTAGAAATAAAGATCGAAAATGCTATGGAAGAAATAACGTGAGGTCTGAGGTTTGTTTGAAATAATCCAGGTGAGGGGGAACATGGAGAGGGGTAGAGATGAAGCAAGGTTGTCCATGTCGGATAATCATTTAAGAGGGTAACTGATATATGGCTGCTTATTACATTCTTCTCTGTTTCTACATATGCTAAATAGTCTCTAATGAAGTTTGTTTGGAAAAAGATATTAGAGGGGTGCCTGGGTGGCTCAGTCGGTTAAGCATCTGACTTCAGCTCAGGTCACGATCCCACCGTTCATGGGTTCAAGCCCCGCGTCGGGCTCTGTGCTGACAGCTCAGAGCCTGGAGCCTGCTTTGGATTCTGGGTCTCCCTCTCTCTATCTGCCCCTCCCTCCCTCACACTCTGTCTCTCTCTCTCTCTCTCAAAAATAAATAAACATTAAAAAAATTTTTTAATAAATAAAAAGAAAAAGATATTAGAAAGCTAAAAACTTATGATAAGGCCACAGAACAAAGACACAGGATCCAGCTTCTAGGAACAACCCAAAATCAAGTCTCAGAAAAATGTTGGTAAGGAATACCCTGCAGCCACCACCATGCATTGATTTTTCTCCTCTCTTCATCGAGCCACTGGCAGAGAGAGAGAAAGTCAGAGACACACAGAGAGACAGAGAGAAGAGTCACTTCCAGGAGGAAGAGCTCGCGTCCACTCTTTCCCTTTCAGGAACTTCTGGCACAGATTCCTCTGGTTATTAGAGTTTTGGTCATGGCTTCAAAGGAGGCTGGGAAAATGGGGAAAGTGAACATCTAGTAGTTTCTGTTCCAATAGTAAAAGGGGCTTACCTGCCCCATCTCCATTACTAAGAATTTAGCAGTAAGCAATTCTCAGGGCCCTTGGGTGGTTCAGCTGGTTGAGCAATGGCTGTTGACTTCAGCTCAGGTCATGAGTTCAGGGTTTGGGGGATCTCGCCCCGAGTCAGGCTCTGTGCTGACAGTGTGGGTCCTACTCGGGAGTCTCTCTTTCTCCCTCTCTTTGCCCCTCCCCCTGCTTGCACTCTCTCTGTGTCTCTCAAAATAAATAAACTTAAAAACCAAACAAACAGACAGTGAGCAATTCCCAAAATAATAGAAAGAAAGAAATTCAGACACTGGCCACGAAAATAAATAATGTCTACCTCACCAGGCAAGTAACAATCCCCGAGTTTCACCTTCCTTATCGGTCAGATTTTTAAACAACTGCTGTGAGGATCTAAAGGGACGATGTGTCTGTGAAACAGCACAAAAAGTTACTCACCAATCTTTCCTTCCTCCCTCTCTCTCTCCCCTTCCTTGCTTCTTTCCTTCCTTCCTTCCTTCCTTCCTTCTTGTCTTTCTTCAATTGCTACCTCTTTATTTCCTGAGGATAATATAATAGTCTGTTCACTTGAGGGATACAAAATGAATAACTATTTTTGAAATTGTAATGGATTGACCGAATCCATACTTTCATAGGGAAAACAAGGTTCTCTTTCCCCCTTAGCTCTTCTTGTACACCTGGCTTCACAGGAAAAGGAATCAGCATTTAGAAATGCACGTCTGCTTCAGCCACAGGTGAGATATTGAAGCATTCCCACAAGTACCAAATTCTCAACCTTTGATCAGCATGTTGGGAATGTTCATTGTCCAATAAAGCAATGGGCAGGCTCTCTGACTCAGTGCCCCTCCCTAATGATAACGCTCCCCAAGGAGAAAACAGCCCTGCGTTTTCAGTAGTCTCCTCAGGTCAGGGGGCCCTTCAGTCTTCACATGCTGTGGGCTGGATTGACTCAGCAATGGTTAGCTGACTTTTAATTCTGTTCTTCCTGCCTGTTCATTCATACCATCGGCCAGAGGGAAGGAGCTCTGTGTCATAAAGGTAACCATGTCTGGGTCGGTCTCTCCCACTGCCAGTCAGTGTGGTCATTTTGGAAGGGGGCTGGAATATCTGACCTCATGACTATAGGAAAGTTTTGTGATTAATGATGATTTTTATCTTTGGACTTCAAAGATTGACTCACGCAGAGAATGAACAATCTATAGGTCAGATATCCTACATCCTAGTCATTTTCTTCCTTCAGTCAGGAATTCAGAGAACTAAACACCGACCAGCTGTAAAAGACATCTCTCCTGTCGGCAGAAAAGCCTGCTTCCTGGGCCCCTAAGAGCAATTGTTTAAAATAATGCTATGTGATTGTCCCAAGGATTTGTGTTGAAAAATGAGCAGCTAGAAAACTTAACACCTAAATGATCTCTACTTGATTCATAAAGCAAGGCTGTTCTCTTACTTTTTCCTTCTGTGGTTCAGGTGTTTTGCAGCCCCTCTAAAATGTGTGGCTACCTTTTGTTTAATAATTGGTCAAATGTTTATTGAAGGTTTTCTACGTGTAAGAAGCTGTACAGAGTCACAGGGTTACAAGGATAAAAAGGACAAATCCTTGGCACCAGCATTCAAGGATTTTAATAGCAATAATGTCGATGCTATTAATAATCTCTAATATACCTATCAATCTTTACTTTTCACAGTGCTATTTAGCATATCCGAAGTCATTTTTAATAATTCTTATAATTCAGTGTGATGGCCCTAACTTTTTTCAAAATCAAAGTGGTAAACTTTACATCCGTTCATCCTATCTTCTAGGAGATCATGTGCTTAAGATGCTTAACCCATAAAGCACGATGAATTTAAAACAGCATTTGTATGTTCACACCAGACATGTGTCCCATATTTGTTTTCCATCTTGTTTAGCTAGGAGGATGCCATAACTTAGTGCAAAATTCTCACAGCACCCTCCTGTTTCTCCTTGACCTGGGTTCTGGGACCTGCACAGGTGGAAAGAGCTTGGACTACATACTTCATATGAAGTTTGTAAATCTCAGTCATTCACCAGCCATCAAAAATACTCACCTCACTCCCTCTTTCCACGATCTTCTAAGTGGCCCTCTCGAATCGACTCCCACACCTGCTCGTCATATAAAGAACAAAACAAAAGCAAATGTTGTTTAAAATCCCTCTTCTTCAACAAGGTCTTCTGTTTTGAAATCGTGAAATGGTCCCCGGTCTCTTCTCTCACCAGCTGTGGTCTTGTATCTCCTCAGGAGAATAGCTGACATCATACAAGGCAAAGCCATTGTGCTTACAGGCACCATAAATATCTCCCCGAAATCCTACATGATAAATTTCGCTCTGATTAGTAAAGCAGATACTGTAATGTGCAAGGGGGAGGGAAGAGGCTTTGATGATGTTAAACTAAGCCTCTGGAGATATCTCATCCCTCCCTCCTGAATTTCATCGTCCAACAACTGGAGTCACGAAAACGATAGAAAATGCAGGCTGGACTATCCACTCCCATTGCCTTCTTTATTTTTTTTTAAACTGGTTTTCAATTATAGACAAGTAAAATTCACTTATACAGAATTAAAAGCAAGCTGAATTTGTTAAAGGTACAAAGCGGAGCACGTTTCTTATACAAATCACAGTATGCCTTTTAGACCACAACCTAAACAGAGAGGAAAATCCTTTGAATGTAAAATAAAACAAGGGCTTTCAGTTTTGTACGTGAATTTGAAATTACTTAATCCTTGACTCGCGTTCTATTTTATTTTTCATTTCTTGGGAAGACCTGTCCCTATACTGTGACTTTTTTTTTGTAATAGCAAGTTTCTATTTATAACTATTAGTTGGTCTTTCCACAAAATTAGCTTGCTGGAAGGAGTGAGGAGAGGCAGAATATTCTTGGATCAAATGGAACTGGTGAGTATGGAAATCCAAGGATTTGAGAAAGCGTTATCAATTCTTATAGTCTGACTAGTGGAAGACTAGATAATTCTGTATATTTTTCTTAGTCTTCCTAATGTATGTTTATTCAAATGGGAAAAAAATAAGGTAGACTATTACTGGGGGTAAAAGGTGAAAAAAAAAAGTCATTTTCATGTTTTTTGCTACTTGGACCTTCCTTTGTTGTAGGATATAGTCTTTTGGTTTTGTTTTTATTTTTTTAAGCAACTCCCCTTTATGATCTGCTGAAGAGGGGTGAAATGTAAATAAGAAAATAACCAAAAGACACCCACCTAGACCCTCATTCCTCCGCTATGAAGCCTACTTCACGGAGAGCCTAGGAGCATTTGAACAATGGCGAGAAAGCATCTGATCCTGGCCGATTGGTGAAAGATAAAGGGCAGCTTTAGGGCCAGCACAACAAAGAAGCTGAAAACTTTTACTCATTTATCCTGTGGTCTGAGTTATCCATTTCTGCATGTAAACCAAACCCCATTACCAGCTCAACTCCTCTTCTCCATACGCCTTCTCCTTCCCCATCGCACGTTAAACAGCACATAACAGGGTACTATGCATTTTACTAAAAGCATTTGAATGTGTTCAATCCACACTTTGCTCAGATGAAGGGTTTGGCGGCCGGGGAGTCTTGCCCACTGCCCAGCTGCAGTTTGGTTGGGTTGATTACTTATCATTGTATATTCTCCGCATGCTCTCCATTAACAGCTAGACACCGTTTCCCTTGGCCAAAGGGGCTGAGCTTTATTCATTGACTTAAGTACTCAAAGGTACTGCATGGAACATTTCATGTGTGTTGGCTCTTCATGCACTACTACTGAGGACTGAGGGAAGCAATTATAAGATGCTCCTGCCCAGTCCAACCTCCTTGGAGGAGACAGAATCCCCTGGCGAACGCTGCCACCCTGCTGATTCAACCGTCACTCAGACAGCCGTCAGAGGTTACTGGCTTTAGGCTGTAAGTTACAGGAAATCTTTCAGCCTGTACTTGGTTATTTATAGAGGAGTTTATAGGATTCTTCCACAACTCGAAGGAGGAAAATCAAACAAATGTCACCTCCTATTATCGTGGCAACTAAGTTCCACTCTGAAAATAGAAGCTGGAACATCAACCCATTAACCAGTAAACCAACCCACTGACGTATTTAAATTTTAGTAACGCTTTTACATTAAAAAAAAATTCTTTCAAACTTTACCCACTGTAGGGAATTTTTCCTGATTAAGCCCACACCTCTTTGCACAGGACTAATGTTTTAATAATGGACTTCAAACTTAGATTATTTATAATACTTTCCAAACTTCCTGTATGCCTTCCTTTTTTTCTCCTTCCTTCCTTCTTTGCTTCCTTCTTCCTTCCTTCCTTCCTTCCTTCCTTCCTTCCTTCCTTCCATTCTTCTCGTCTCCACTCTTTCCTTTCTATCTTTCACACATACTAATATAAAACTTACTTTATGCCAGGAACTGTTTTAAGAGTTTTAATCCTCATAACAATCCTAAGGGGAGGGAACCATTATCAATCCCATTTCATGATGAGAAGACTTAATTTATGATGCATTGTTATTACTGGTATTTTATTTCTTCATTTATGAATTCTTCTTTTCATTTGTTCATTGCTTTGATGGCAATAAAAACCAACCACACAATCCAAGAATTAGGACACAAGCAAGACTTACATCTACCTACGTGATTCTCCCCTATCCCATTACCTGACCGTGTTGCTCTCACATGCTGAATTTTTAAGCTTTTATTGTTTCCTTGCTTGTTTGTAAAAATGTATTGCCTAGTTTTAGTAATTTTGAACACTATAAAGAGCATCATGCTGTGGTCACCTGACAACTTGCTGGCACTTGCCATCACATTGTCACATGTAGCTGTAGCTCATTCATTTCCACCGGCCAGATGTATTCCACAATACACTGTAATATATTGATTTGTTTCCCTGTTGATAGTCATTTGTTATCTGCTCTTGCTATTACAAACATGGCTATTATGAATATTTTTTGTGTTTTCTTGCAGTGCACAAAAGTACCAAATACATCTTTGATATATAGCTGGAAGATTGTTGGGTCATAAAACATGTGGATGTTCAACTTTAAAAGAAAATGCCGAATAGCTTTCCAAAGTGATTAAGCAATTTACAGAAGCAATATTTAGGAAATCTAGTTGGTCCATACCCTCTCCAACTTGGGTATAGTTTCAATTCTTAAGTCTTGCCAATAAATTGAGCATGAAGCGGTATCTGCTGTAGTCTCGATTTGCTATTCTATATCTTGATGTGCTGGTCTACACTGTTGTAGATAGGGCGAGCATCCTTCCGTATGTTTTCAGCTGTTTATTTTTGTCCTTCAGTGAATGTCTATTTGTGTACTTTGGTCTTTCATTTTTAATTTTTGTTTCTAATGAGCTGTTTGTACTTCCCTTAGTGTGTTATAGAAGTTGTTACATATTCTTGTTACTAAACCTTTGCTAGTTATATCATTTGTTAGCAAATGATTTCTCCTAGTTTGTAGCTTGCTTCTTTTTTTTTTTACCTTCTTTACCTCCTTTAAGAATTCTTCTGATGAACAGCATTTCTTAATTTTAATAAAGTCAAAATCATAAATCTTTCCTTTTATGGTTTATATTCTTTGTGCCTGTTTAAGAAATCCTTCCCTACCCCAAGGTCGGAAAGATATCCACCTATATTTTTATACTGAGTGTTTTAAAGTTTGCTTTTGACATTTAAGTCCCTAATCCATCTGGAGTTGATTTTGGGGTATGGTGTAAGGGTGGGATCCAAATTCATTTTTTTCCAAGTGGACAACCAATTTTTTCCAGCTCCTTTTATTAAATAATCCCTCTTTTCTCCACTGAAATGCCAGGCCACCTCTGCCCTCATTAAAGCTCCACATATGCATGGATCTATTTCTGGGCTCTCTATTCTATTCCAAAGGTTCATGTGTCTACACCTGCAATGTGGTATTTTGGTAAGAGCACGGGACTTGGAGGCAAAAGATCAGGTCAATTATGACCAAGGGAACTTGAACAGGTCGCCTGACTATTCTGTTCAGTTTTCTCGTTTGTAACACATGATTAACAATTCTTACCAGAAGGATGCTGTGAAGATTAAAGACATACCTGGGGAAATGTTTTGTAACCCATCAAATTCTATAAAATATTCTATATTGTTCTTTGGTTCATAAATGTTCTCAGAGTGTTTCTTTTTCTTTTTCTTTTTCTTTTTCTTTTTCTTTTTCTTTTTTTGGCCTTGTAGACATTTTCGGTTGTGAATAACAGAAAACCTGACTTACACTAGCTTTAAAAATATAACTTAATGGCCCACATAACTTAACTATTCCAGTGGTAGGACTGGTCTTAGGTGATGCTTTAGATAGTGACTCTTGAGAGACTCAGAAACTCCAGAGAAGAATTTTCCCATCTCTCCTCTCTGAATCCTGCAGTTGTCTTCATTCTGAGGCCTGTGGTCATAATGCGGCCCTCAGCGGCTTTTGGGGCCCCATATGTCCTTGTTCACCTCTAGCCTTAAGATGGCCTCCCTCTAGGTGGCTCTGAAAAAGAGAGGAAATTTCTTCCCCAAACATGGTGGGCAAAGTTCCCTGTCTCAGGTCTCATGGACCTCCCATGGGGCATGTGCTGAGTCCCCATCCAGGCACTGAGAGCACAAGAGGAATGTGAGGGTGGGGCCCTTCCCTTCCAGAACAGCAGCCATGTGCAAGGGTTGAAAATCTGGTCACTGTTACTAAAAGAAAGCAGAAATGAATACTTGGGGTGGGACACCCATAGCAAATGGTCATTACATTTTTATTTTAACATTTAAACAAAATAACACATTTACATGGCCACACAGCAGGTAGTGAAGGAGCTGAGAGTGAAAACCAGCAGGGACCGCAGCCTCTCCTCCCAGAGGGAAGGTCTCCCAACTCTGTCTGCACCGGATTCCCCTGGTGACCGCTGTCCTGACTCTAAACTCTTTGAAAGTTCCATTTCTTTATGAAATGAGCTTTTATACACTCCAATGCATTTATCCTTCCCCATCCTTACTACTCACTCATTTCAAAGTTTGATAGAACTAATATTTTTTTTATGTTAATTTATTTCTTTGAGAGGGAGAGAGAGACAGAGTGCAAGCAGAGGAGGGGCAGGGAGAGAGGGAGACACAGAATCCGAAGCAGGCTCCAGGCTCCAGCTGTCAGCGCAGAGCCCAAGAGGGGGCTCAAACCCACCAACCGTGAGGTCATGACCTGAGCCAAAGTCGGATGCTTAACCGACTGAGCCACTCAGGCGCCCCAAGAACTATTATAATTTTTAAATATTTTATTGTTTACCTTTGTGACTTTATACGATATATCTATATTTCTTTTTCCACCAATTTTAAGTAGTATCTCAATTCCCTTCTCTGAAGAACTGTAACCCTCTTCCCTCCCCTCCAGCCCCTTCCCCCTCCCTTCTCCTTCTCTCAGATATATTTTGCCCTTAGCATTGTCAGGATAGTGAACCTTCATATTCTGTCCTTCAACAGTAAATAGGACCTTCCTGCTCTGTATGTATTACAAGTTGAATTTGCAAAACTGTTTCACCACCAGTCCAATTTTGTGCTAGAAATAATATTTATTTTTCTGTGTGGCCAGTTTGACTCAAAGTAGACCCCTAGGCCAATTCAAGTAACACATTCACTTGCAGCAAGGTTACACAGAATCTGTTTTCTTGTATTATAATTTGTGTATAATTGGGGTCATAACTTCCTACTCCAGATTTCATTTTTCTCAGAGTTTCTAATTATCCTTTTATTTGGTTGTTTTTATCCCTCCATCTATAGTTTCTACTGCGTGGAGTTCCTTTGATCTTTTCCCCACATGGGTTCTTTCATGGGTTACTCTGTCCTTTTACACCACATGGGGATGTTTTCACGACCTTGTCATGGTGGTCGTGGGGGGACTCCCCCCATCTCTTCTGTCCTGTGCGGGTCTCTCTTTCTCTGAATCCCATGTCCTCCATTTCTAGTATTTTTCCTCCTTTTGCTCGACGAAAGTCACAACTTCAACTAAACCCTAGAAGTGCATCATTAAAAGGTAAACATCACCCTTCCTTGCCGTCAGAGAATATCTTTATTCTGTTCTCACACTTGATTGATACATTGGCTTAGAACATTGAGGGAACATTGCTTCACTTTCCTGTAATACTCAGTTGCTTATGAGAAATCTGATATCAGGCTGATCCTTATTCCTTTACATATGCTTGTTTTTACCTTCCAGAATATTCTATGAACGTTCCTTTCTCCTTGATGCACTATAATTTAATCAGAACATTATAAATGTTTCTTTTAAACTTATCTTGCTTAACAGTTGGAGAGCCCCTTTAATCTGAATATTCTTAGAAATCTCTTGTGACACTTGAGAATAATCTTCTCCCATTTTCTCCATTCATTTTTTTAGGTGTCATATGTGATTCTGTCAGGACTACCTGAATTGGTCTCTTAGTTTTGTTTGTTTTAATGTTTATTTATGTATTTTGAGAGAGAGAGAGAGAGAGAGCGCAGCATGCAAACAGGGGATGGGGCAGAAAGAGTGGGAGAGAGAGAATCCCAAGCAGGCAGACCCTGATGCAGGGCTTGATCCTATGAACCTGAGCCAAAATCAAGAATTGGACATTTAACCAATTGAGCCACTCAATCACCCATTTTTGTTTGTTTTTTTAATTTCTACTTTGTTTAACCCTACACATAATAATTGAACTACTTTTAAGCATATATGCATGTATACATTCATATAACCTCCTCCCAGAGAGAGATAGACAATGCTTCCAGCATCTCAGAAGTCAGTCAATACCCAAATAACTCAAGGTATCATCAATCAGTTTTGCCTGTTCTTGAACTTTATATAAATTGAATCATACAACATATACTCTTATTTGTCTGGTTTCTTTTATTGAACATAATGCTGCAAGGTTTATCCATGTGATTTGGAAAATCAACATTTGGCTCTCTTTTTAACTTCTGTAGAATATTTCATATTCCACAATTTATTTAGTAGCTTTCCTGTTGATGCACATGTGGGTTGTTTCCAGTTTGAGTCTATTATGAAAAATACAAACGTGATCACTCTTGTACATGTGATCATTCTTGTGCATTCTTTTTATTTTTGTAATCTTTTTTAAAGTTTATTTATTTTCAGAGAGACAGAGACAGTACGAGACGGGGAGGAGCAGACAGAGAGGGAGAGACAGAACCCCAAGCAGGCTCTGCACTGTCAGCACAGAACCTGAAACGCAGCTCAAACTCACAATCGTGAGATCATGACATGAACTGAAACCAAGAGTCAGACAACGAACCGACAGAACCACCCAGGCGCCCCTCATTCTTGTGCATTCTTAATGGACATTACGTACTAACTTCTTTCAGGTATATATCTAGAAATTAAATTGCTGGGTCACTGTATTTAATTTTATAAGAAACTATTAGACTTTTTTCCCAAGTGGCTGGACCAATGTACAGTCCCACCAGCAATGTATGAGAATGCCAGTGAGCCCACAACCTCACCAATACCCAGCACTGTCAGCCCTTTTCATTTTAGCCATTCTGGTGGATGTAAAATGGAATTTCATCATGGTTTCAAATTGCATTTTTCCGACAAGTAATGATATTGACCACTTTTCCATATGCTTGAGGTCCTTTGGATAGCCTCTTTTATAAAATGTTCATCAAGTGTTTTGTCCATTTTAAAATCAAGTTATATGCATTTTCTCTTTGTTGTGTAGAAGACTTCAAATACTCTGGACTCAAGTACTATTCAGATATACGTATCATGAACATCTTCTTGCATTCTGAGACTTGCCATTTAACTCTCTTACGGTGTATTTGCATGAACAGAAGCTTCTGCTTTTAACGAAATCCAATTCTCAAATTTTTCATTTATGATTAGTGCTTTTTATATCCTGTTTAGGAAATCTTAATCTACTCTCAAGTTTATGAAGATATTTCCCTATAGTTTCATCTAAAATCTTCACTCTTTTGCCTTTAATACTTAAAGTTTACAATCTGTTGCAAATCAATTTTTGTGTGTGATGCGAGACAAGGTTCATTTTTCCCCCATTGAAAACAGGCAATTGTCCCAGCACCATTTTTACTGAAAAGGCCACGTTCTCCACTGAGTTACAGGAACACTTCTGTTATAAATCTGAGTGACTCTATAGGTGTGAGTCTTGTTACAATGACAGCACACTGCCTTAATGACTGTTTCTACTATGAATCTTAACATCTGATAAGTTAAGTGTTTCAATTTTGTCCTTTTATTTTTTTCTCCAAAATTATTTTGGGATTCTAAGTCTTTTATATTTCCCCATACATTTTAGGACCCACTTGTCAGTTTCCACAAACTGGGATTGCATTAAATCGATTGTTCAATTTGGGTAGACTTAAGATCTTAACAAAACCTCATTCCCAATCCATTAATATGATATAGGTCTCTATTAAAACTCCAATTATTTAAACATATTTATTTTCTCTTAGCAATGTTTTATAATCTTAAGCCTTGTAAAATTTGCATTGGATTTATTCCTAGGTATTTAACAATTGCTTTGCTGCTTTTGAAATGGTATTGAAAATTGTACTTCCCATTTATTTCTCTCTAGGACATAGAAATACTTTAATTCATATATTGATCATGTGTCTAGTGCTCACACTAGCTTCGCCTGTTATTCCTAATAGTTTGTTTATAGTTTCTTTTGGATTTTCTATATTTCCAATTATTTCATCTGAGAGTAACAATGTTTTTTAATGTTTCTTTATATTTTTGTCATGTTTTTTTCCTTTTTCTGCTTCTTTTGCTTAGGTACTGGGTGATTTCCTTGGCTTTATTTTCCACAAATTTTAGCTCTTGTTTTTAATTTTGGGATTTATATTAGTAGCCTTTAATTGCTCTTTCTAATCCTCTGGTTTTTTTTAGAGTATCTTGTACTTGTTTTGTGGATGCAATACAATTTCAAATTACTCAAATTATATCATTTTTGTTGTTTTTGTTTCTTTTTTTCTCTATGATCAGATTTTCTGTTGTTTTGGTTTCTTAATATTTCTCTTTATATAGTTTGTTCTCGTATATCTATTGGCCTTTGCTTATCCATTCGTATCTAAAAAATATCTGCTTAGCTAATAAGGATTTTCTCTGATATTATGTCTCTTTTCCCTTCACTATCTCTGTTGAATGAGAATATGCCTGGATACTCAACATGAAACAGAACAAAATGCACAGCTGTTCAGCTTTCCTTTACATGAGAGGAAAGGAAACACTCTCAATTATGATCCCTCCCATTATAAGAACATAAGCAAGAGGACTTAAATCCATGATGTCAACGTCTACACAGGCATTTTCTTAAATGGCTCTTTGCATTTCTTTAAGGAGAAGCCTCCGTGTTTGGATAAGAAATGACAGCCTGGATGCCTATGCCAGGGGAGGGAGGTTGAAGGCAACTATTTATAGTTTGATCCTACAAACATATGTATTGTCATTTCTCTGAAGCCCTCTTGAAGTACATTCTGGGCAACAGCTTTACCATGCACTATTTCCCTCAAAATGTATCTATGCACTGCTCTTTCATAGGTGTGTTTGTTACCTAGTAATTCCTACCCTCCCTAACTGCCTTATTTGTTTTGTTTTTGAATGTACAAATATGTATGTGTATATATGCATCTGTAATACATATGTATATACATGCATATATAATGAATATAAAATTATACGTACACAAGAATATATAATATGCAGGTTTTATATGTGTGTATGATTTTTTTTTTAATTGGGATCTTGAGAGGAACACAAGTCCATTATCTTGAACTAGATACGTGAATTTTTTTTCATACTACGTAGTCAACCTACAAGTTTAAACTTCTTAGAATTGGAATACTAGTTTTAAAAAATTATTTTTGAATTATGTCATTGTTGGAAGACCACTCTCCATTGATTTCTTACATTTCTGCACATCTTGCCTGACAGCCTTTTGTTCGGGACTATCTTTTCAAGGATGTTTGTATAGTGAACGGCCTTGGAAAATAGAGATAATGTCTCCTTTGGGAGGAGTGGACAGGCTTGTTTACCGTCCAAAATAATGATAATGCCTATTTCCAGGATAAAGGTTGGAACAGTTTGCTAACCACTCGTGATAAAAGATTGGGGTTTCCTCAACTCAGTCCCGCAGCTGTGATGATAACCTCCAAGTGTACAGAATCCACCTGGACTGGTCTGAATCTCCCTGTAGGACTTCAGAGACAAATGGGATCACACAAATATAAAGCTCTACTAATCTGTTGCATCGTGAGGAATGGAGTCCTTTGTCTCTTTGACCCAGAATTCATGTGTCTCCTGCCATAATCCATAAAATTATGGCAGACTAATCCGCTAGCCTGCAAATAAAGTCAAATCTCAGGACCACGTATGGGATACCGCAAAGGTCTAAAAGTGGAATTGCAAACTAACCAAGATACCAAGCGTTAGTATAATACAAGTTGACTCCATTCGTTCCACCTTCTCAAATTTGGTTGCTATCACTCTATTTAACTATGAGGGGTTTTGACATTTATTTTAAATTCCATTGACGGTCATTTTAGACATGTTTCTGGAGGGATTAGAACTAACATAATCTACTACTGTTAACTGTAATACTACATAAATGCTATAAAGTTAACATATTAAACATGAGAAAACTAGAAATCAGACCTGTTTTTAAAAAGTTATTATCTGACATATCAGATAAAGGGTTACTATCCAAAAATCTATAAAGAACTTATCAACACCCGAAAAACAAATAATCACGTGACGAAATGAGCAAAAGACATGAATAGACACTTCTCCAAAGAGGAAATCCAGATGGCTAACAGACACATGAAAAAGCGCTCAACATCACTCACCATCAGGGAAATACAAATTAAACCCACAATGAGATACCACCTCACACCTGTCAGAATGGCTAACATTAGCAACTCAGACAACAGATGTTGGTGACGATGCGGAGAAAGAGGATCTCTTTTGCGTTGTTGGTGGGAATGCAAACTGGTGCAGCCACTCTGGAAAACAGTATGGAGGTTCCTCAAAAAATTAAAAATAGAACTACCCCCGTGACCCAGCAATTTCGCTACTAGGTTTTATCTAAGGGATACAGGTGCACTGTTTTGAAGGGATGCATGCACCCCCATGTTTATAGCAGCACTATCAACAATAGCCAAAGTATGGAAAGAGCCCAAATGTCCATCGGTGGATGAATGGATGAAGAAGATGTGGTATATATATATATATATATATACACACACACACACACACACACACACACACACACAATGGAGTATTACTGGGCAATCAAAAAGAATGAAATCTTGCCATTTGCAACTACGTGGATGGAACTGGAGGGTATTATGCTAAGTGAAATTAGTCAGAGAAAAACAAATATCGTATGACTTCACTCATATGAGGAATTCAAGATACAAAACAGATGAACATAAGGGAAGAGAAGCAAAATAATATAAAAACAAGGAGGGGGACAAAATATAAGAAACCCTTAAATACAGAGAACAACATGAGGGTTTCTGGAGGGGTTGGGGTGAGAGGATGGGCTAAGTGGGTAAAGGGCATTAAGGAAGACACTTATGGGGATGAGCACTGGGGGTTATACATAGGGGATGAATGACTGGAATCTACTCCCGAAATCATCATTGCACTATATGCTAACTAACTTGGGTGTAAGTTTAAAAATTAATTAATTAATTAGCTAATTAATTAAAAATAAAAATAAAAAGTTATTATCTTGGGACACTAAGGCTAAAGAGGTTTTAAATTTTTTTTTAATTTTTTTTAACATTTGTTTATTTTTGAGAGACAGAAAGAGACAGAGTGCAAGCGGGGTGGGGAAAAGAGAGAGGGAGACACAGGATCTGAAACAGGCTCCAGGCTCTGAGCTGTCAGCACAGAGTCCGACGCGGGGCTCGAACTCACGAGCCAGCCGTGAGATCATGACCTGAGCTGAAGACAGATGCTTAACTGACTGAGCCACCCAGGCGCCCTGAGAGAGGCTTTTTTTTAAATGATATGTTTTTTATTCTGCTGTGAAACTTCAGTGTTTTGTTGCTTGCGGATATTTAGTCTATATGATGACGCTAGATTAGTTTAACATTTTACTGCACAGCAAAACCTGGGTTTGCAAGCATAATTTGTTCTGGAAACATGTTTGTCATCCAAAGCACTTGCATATGGAAGCAAATTTCAAGAACCATTGGCTCAGTTGTGATCATGTGACATTCGGTGTCACATACTACTCGTATTACAAGACATCACTCGTTTCTCAAGTTAAATTTATTACAAATGTTTGCTCATCTTGCGGAACACACGCAGAGCAAATTACTCACAATCCGAGGTTTTACTGTAGAGGGGAAAAAAAACATCACTGGAAGCATAAAAACAAAGGAAACCAAAATACCTAAATATGTTTTGGGTTTTTTTAAAGGTTATATCTCAGTAGAGGGAATAATTTGGGGTGATATTTTCCTATATGTATAGATTTTGATTATAAAAACATTACAGACCTAATTTTGAGAGTGAGATAATGAGGGGAAAGAATCACAAAAAAAATCCATCTGAGATCAAGATTTATCTAAACCAACACCTACGGAATATGCAGTGGCCTGTTCAGGCAAAGGCCGGTGTCCTGTATTATCTTGCCCTTTGACACACAAATGAAATTTGATGTTTCTAATATTGACCTAACGGCGCTCAACATCCCCAGACATCAAAGAATGACACAGCTATGTGTACTGCATGGGACTCTGCTAAAGGCATTTTATAAGGGTTATTCAAAAAGTGTTGAAATAAGAATGATTTTCTGACTAACCTGCAATTAACCATATCATTAGGTTACCCCGGTTGTTTCAGTCCCTTAAATTCTGTGTAATTACAATCTTCCCAGTGTCTCATGCTCACCTCTCTGGGACTCTTTGCTACTACTGTGTTATTCTGTATATTAAACCACCAGAATACAGTGCAGTTATTCAAAGCTGAAGAAGAAAACCCAACTTCTCTCTATACTTTAAGTAACACTGCGAGGTCTGATTCTTTGGGACTCTGATAGGTGACACACTCCAGTGTTTTGAGCACACTGGGTTATTGAGCCCAAGAAGGTAAAATTATTTTACTGTCCAAAAGCACCAGTGATATTCTTGGATATCGCTGTCCCAGTCAAAATCCTAATATATGAACAGCACTTTGCAGGACATGACAGAGGATACAACAGAAGAAAACAGTATCTGTCTTTGAGAAGGTTACCACTCGGAAGGAAAGACCAGGTATAAACACAGCAAACCACAAAGAAGCATGTTAACAAGTTGCATTAGGACCCCCACACGGGATGAACTGTGTGGGAAGGTAGAGCATAAATGCTCAAGGGAATCAGAGAGTACAGTCAGGACTTTGAACGATATCCAGCTTTTTATGCAACTATAATAAAGGCCTCAGCTTGAAACTAAAAGAGATTCAGATGTGTCTGGGGACATCTGGCAAAAGGGCAGTGTCAGCCTCTAGAAATGTGTTTGCATGAAGCCTGACAAATCTTTTGGGAGAGAAGTGGTCCTCAGGGAGGAAGGATCCATGCATGATGAAGTGACTCAGTAAAAAAGCCTTAGTCATTGGATGAGGAAAATGATTTTGAACACAGCAAGTCTGAGATTTATCCCCCACATAACCCCAACTGGGCTTCATCTGACATTGTGGAAAACAAATAGTTCTAAGTAAATGCTGAAATAGTTGTTTTATTGTGACATAAGGAACTCTTCTTTGGGATCCCCTCTAAGCAGAACTTAACAGAAAGGGATAGTCTCTCCCCACCACTTTTCCATAGGTCATCACAAAGCATTGGTGCCCTGAGGACACCAGCATGGTGCTGTGCTTACCATGCCTCATCAGTGGCCAGTCAGGAGGACATGGAATGATTTGGGATCAGTAACAGAGACAAGGTACCGAGTCGTGGAATAAAGGCAGCATCTGAGATGGGCTTTTATACCCAGCTCAGCATCAGCAGCCGCTAACAAGAAACTCTGAACCAGCAGAACCACAAGTGAGTGCGCCACATTTGCAGGAGCAGAAATACCCCTTCATGCCCAGTAAATCAGCCAAAGCTCAGCTTAGGAACAACTGCTCCCAGGACCATGACATCTGACTTATTTGTAGCCGAGACTGTAGAGCAAGAACTTCCAGGCGTGTAGGGGGCCTGTGTCAGTATAACAAGGCACAAGATAATGATATTTAAGTCTTTGATGTTAGCATACCTTAGGGATATCTGCAGGAATGAGTCTTCTTGAGAAATCTATTTAGATTGAGTTATTTCTCAAAGTATAGAAGACTGTCGTTAGCTGTGATGTTCAAGATGAGGTTTCTAGTAAAGCTAAAAATGACATTAAGCATGTATAAAGAAATAGCATCTAAATACTAAGTGCCATAGTGGTTATCTATTCTTAGAATCCTTAGAGAATCACACTCTTAGGATGTTACAATGGTAGAAATCAAGGAGACCAATCCTCCATTATTCAAGTAAGAGAGACCCAATAAGGCAGACACTGACGACGAGCGGTGGAACACAGTAGAACAGAAATCTGTTTTTCAGTCCAGGGCTCTTTGAATGACACCATAAAGACTCAGGGAAACCAAATGAGAAATAATAAGCCTGACCTTTGATTCCTAGAAAGTGTCAGCAAATCACCTATAGCCATTCTGCACAAATAAAAATCAGGCTGGGAATTTGTTTAAGAACTGTCAAATGTCCTCTCCTTGAAAGTGAACTTGTTTATGTAGGTTTCTGTCAGTTTGCAAATGTAAATTCCTGAGTTGATTTCTGATGTAACTCCTTAAAAATTAAACACAGTGTTACAATTAGCTTCAGAGGAGAAAAAGTGCACACAGTTTTTTTGTTTCCTCTTAGGAATGGATGAAGAAAGCGTGGTGGGAAATGGAGAATGAAGGATTGCAAGCAAAAGTGAGAACAAGAATGAGGAATAAAAACAGAGGAGAAAGTTGAAAAGAAAGAGCCAAGTGAGAAGTTTGGAGTCTCCACACAAATGAGATGGGCGGATAGGACATCACCAAGAGCATATTGAACATGAAGTTCATCTGTTTTAACTGGTGTGATTTACTTGACATAGTGACAGACCGAAACGAAAATAATAATCATCTGTCAAACAATCAGTTCGCCTATGTCTTGACTGTCCTGGCTGTTGTTTTCTTTCTTTTAACCTAACCTGCCTGTTTCCTTGACCAGTCAAGTCAAAACAGTCACCCAATTTGTACATGTCAACACAGGCTTTCTCTTGAGTTAATGGCTCAGAGTGTGAGTCACTGCCCTGAGAACCCCAGATCCTAACTTTTCTCCTCTTCTAAATTAGAATGGGATGGCCTCTGTTTATACTTTCATTAAATAGAACCACATGATTACAACCTTTCCACTGGGGGTTTTTAGCGAAGAATTTATTAGCATGAGCCAGTATCCTTGACTGCAGGGCTGCATTGGTTGTGAGCCATGAGTGGCTGAAATACACTTGATTTGCTATTTTTCCTCTGAGTTCTGGTTTAGCGGGTTGCTTTCAGGGGCTTCTCGGGGCTTGTGTTCCAGCTATATCTGTTACTTCTATGTTATCAGAAATTTTTATTTAAAGCCCGAAGGTCCTCTTTCACTTGTCATGGGGAAAAATGATGGACAGATTGGGAAGTGATAGTGGTTTATTAATCTGTGCTGTTTTATTACATGTGATTATCAAACTGGAATTTCCTTAAGGGTGTCTTCCTTTTAGTTACAAGGTCGTCTCCCCTTTGAACTCGTCCATATCCCTGGAGACCCAGCCTCCATGGTGGCCATCTTGATTGGCCCCACCCCACCTGAAAATTCACATACTCTTTGGAATTGACCTTTGCCTCCCCTATGTCCTTAGCACTTGACTTCTGCATTCCCTGCCATATATCATGCTGCATCTACAAATGTGACAGTTCCCTGATGATAGGAGATATGTTTTAACATCATCACATTCTAATACAGCGATGGGTACTTGCTGAATTAAATTAACATGCAGAAGGCTAATGCCTGAAGAAGAGGTGAGGAGAAGAGTAGAATGAGGTTGGTGGTAACTGAGGGGGATGCAGAGAGAGAAAGAGGTGCTTTGGCATCATCATGGAAGAGGGCACAAGGTGGTGGGAGGTGCCTGCAGGAAAGACGAAGGATGCTCAGAAGGTGGACAATCAGGATGGAGACAGAACAGGAAGTGGCCAGAAGTGAGTCAATGCTGCAATCGTAAGAAATGCCATAATGGATGTTCTTGATGGCATCTCCTTCCTTGTGGGAAGATAAGGAAGACTAGGAGAGCAAGGAAAGGTGATCATCCCACCCCAGGGATACCTCTTCTTTCTCCTTCCTCCATGCAGTCCACCTTGTTTCTCAGGCTTTCCAGCCTCAGTGATATCTCGCTGGTTTTGTTCCCAGTGCCTAGGTAGAAGTTCAAGCCTGTTCTTCTTCCCATAACTCCATGCCCAGGTCTGAGATGAAATCCCCTGGGTCTATAACTCCTTTTCAATATAGATAAAACAGAGTTGTTCTAAGATTACAAAAATATGCATTTAGCATGTATGTGTGGCCTTATTTTTCATCTATCACTTAGGGAAGATGATTGATTGGTAGATGAAAAATAGATAGATAAAGATAATAGAGGTGAGAGATTTTTTGATTTTCTCTTTCTCTTCTCTTACGATCAAGTAACCAAATTCATTATGAGACATTAAAAAAACATTAAGTCCCCAATAAAATTGAGAAGAACAGTGTGTTGTTCAGAAGAAAGTATTGACAATAAAACTAACAGGCCAATCCCTAGGGCCCTAGAATGAAAATACAGGGATAACAGAGAACATCCTGAACCAAAAAATAATCTTCGGGGATTTATATGGAATAGAAAGTCTTCTGTCCTAAGGAGCCAGCCCCTTGGTCCCATCTCTCGGTAACCTCTGTTCCTATTGCCTCGTTGCCTCCCAGGCTCCCCTTCCCTTCTTCCAAATGGGAACCCCAAAGAGCAATGTGGATAGGCAGCAGTCCCTGACCCACCCCTGCTGACAAGGTTTAGGAAGGAAACATAGGGAGACCTGTGGTTCTGTTATTTCAGGGCAGGATGAAACAGTTTTCAAATGGCTTTGTATAACTTATTTCGTCCTTGCCGTAACAGCCCAGTGAGAGATGAAAAGCAACTTTCATTATCTGCCCTCTTCCTCTTATTCAGTTAAAGAAACTTAGAGCTAAAAAGACTTCTGGGAATTGTCCAAGATCACACAGTTGGTAAGAGTACAGCCTGGCCTTTTGTCACCAAAGGTCATGCTGGTTTTACCGTTTCTTCCGATCTCTTGGTTTTCCCATGATGGTTCTATGCCATTAAGATGGAATCTATTTGGGGGGTGCATTATGGGTCAAACAGACTTTGGTGAACTGGGCTGACCTGGAGAACTAACAGGCATGACTTTATTTCATTGGAAAAATTTTTCTGGGTTCTAAACAACTGATTTACATACAATATTTTTGTACACAACTCATTTTAAATTGAGGACTGACTGTACTAAACTTCCAGCTTCTAAGGATAGAAAGATAGTCCTTTTTATTTTTCCTGTTCTGCTTTTGGAAACTGCCAACAAGGGTGCCAATTAGCAGCAGATGGGACAGGGACTGTGTGATGTGGAACTCCAACCACTGGGAACTGGAATGAGTCCACTAATATATTAAGCAATCGAAGAGCCAGAAATGGGCAGGATTCGAGTTTGGCACAATGTAAAGTTCTGATCTGTAAAGGCTCAACTTTATACACAGAATCTGTCCCTTCTCCTCTCACTGCTTATGAGGAACAGCAAGAGAACCAGGAATTTGAAACTCTAGCACCCTTGAGGCCATAGATCTTTATGTGCATATTGCCTCTCTCTCTGAGTCCTTTATCCACTTTGAACTTGAACTAATCATTCAATAATTAGTTAAAATAATTAAGTAAAACTGGAAATGCCTATTGTCTTGGAAATTTGGATGTCTAAGTATACAATTCTTACTTAGCTTTCTTTAATTCTGGAACATCCCAATTTTTGAATTCATAACTTTACTGTGTACAGGCAAGCGTGGAATTGAAGCATCATATAGGTAACTCAGACTTAAAGGTAATTCAGACTTCAATGGCATATGTTTGTTAAAAACATAGACGTGTGAAGCAACATAGGAATTTCTAACAATATTATCCAGACAAATGTCTATTTTCTTCACCTAGCTATGTGTGCCTCTGATGCAAATGAACAGACTATGGCACAGTCCATTTGGCTTGCTGAGCTCTGTTACTTACCACTCACTACGTAATCCATCAGCTTTCCCACGTAGTGGGAAACCCCGTAGTGGGAGACACCCGTAGTGGGACACCTTGAAGACAGCTGAACACAACAAAAATCAAACATACTTTTGCCTCAGCTTGATATAAACCCGTATTTAATAGAAATGATCTAAGTTAGGCTTCAGCCATAAAATGAATGGGTTGGATTTGAACAGTTCCTCCCGAAATTTTTCTCATTATGGCACATGCAGAAAATGGTACCATTTTATAGAGCCCACCGGGCTAAAGAGATGAGATAGCTCATGACCAGAGGCAAATAACTGAGGGCTGCAGGCACTGAAAGGCCCTGCTAAGCCAACCCAAGGGCTGAGGCAATCTGTATCTCAGCACGCCTGGAACACATCGGTAGCACACTAGTATGTCAACACCTATAACAGGGCATCCAGGGTGGGAGCTGAAGGAAAGGATATTTATGGGCCCTTTGGGGATTCCCGGACTACTTCTGAGCATAAAATTCACTGAGACTTAGCCACTGATTTGTGATTTGGTCACCATGGCCCAGAGCCTTCTCGATCAAAACCCGACCTAGGAATGTGAGTCTCTTGGTTAACAGCATTGGTAAGACACCTAATACTGGGGTGACCAACCATCCCTGTTTGACCAGGACTGCAGGGTTTCTCAAGACATGTGACTTTCAGAGCTAAAACAATGACAGCCCTGGGCAAACCAGGAAGCATGGTCTTCTACTTACTATGCATTGAAATATTCTATTAAGAAAACAAAGAAAGGAGGAGACACAGTTTCTACTTTCATGGCTTGTGTCTTTGTTGTGGTCTTCCCAGGCCATTGGAGGCACAGGCGGCGGCACCTTGAGCTGGTCATTGAGTCCAGGTCTACTGTTTATAAGGCAGAAGCCCATGATTTTTCTTATGCAATGTTTTCCTTTGTAGAGTTGTTTTTGCCAGTTTGAAGAGGAAATAGTGGGCTGAAATCAAGCAGCATGACTGCATGACTAGTACTAAGCAAATGATTCGTGCAAAGGCTTCATTGGAAACATTCAGGCTCATAACAATAGTAGTTCTGACATGACTTCCTTTTGCCTGAGAAACTCATAAACACGACCTCTAGGCTATACTTTTGCTCAGCAGCTGCTGGTCCTTTAATTTAATTAGAAGCTACAAGTAAGCTTCTTAAAGAGGGAATGTGTATACCAGTGTTCAGAGGACACTCTGTTCATAAAATTTAAGACAGTCAGCACTGTTGGAATTACATGTTCTAATATGAGATGGGTGGACTGGTGTGGGAGAAATAAGAGCCACCATCCCCCCTCCTCCCCCACCCAGACTTAAACCAAAATTGTTTTTGAGGTTCAAAAATATTCACATGACAGCTTTCTATGTTTGGCTGGAAAGGACTGAACTGCAATGCCAAGAAAATGGTTTCTTCTATCTTTTATGCTAATGCAGATGTCACAAGAATTTAATAGATTCCGCATCCCTGGCTCTCCATGCTCTTGTAGAGCTACTATTTCATTTTTAACATTTATTGCACACCTAGTACGTGCACAGAACCCAAAGGGAATGAGAAATGAGTATGGAGAATTTTTTCCCTTCATGCATACACCATGTTTTGAGGAAAAAGCCACCTAAGCAAGTAACTTTTGCACAAAGCCAAACGAAATCAATTCAACAGAAATGTGAAAAGAACCAGTGGCATTTGAGCTGGTGGCATTTGGTAGAGCAGAGTTCACCATGTCAGTAAAAGGGGTGAAATTTGGAGTTCTAAAAATAGACCATGGGAAGTATTTTCTCTTGCAACAGCCCACCAAGACAAGTATGCCCTTAATTCCCTGACGGCCATATCACATAGGAGCTCCCTTTTCTGAATGGACATTGACCTTGAAATCAGATAGAATTGAGTTTGAATTCCATCTCTGTCGTGTATTAGCTATGTGACTCTGAGTTATATATATATGATATATATCATATATATATATCATATATATATCATATATCATATATATCATATATCATATATATATCATATATATATATGATATATATATGAGAGAGAGATTGAATTTTCAGGGTCACTTACCCATCTTTTTCTGGTTTCTTATGAAACTTATTGTGTATACTCCAAACTTAAACGTTACCACAGTGCAACGACTTGTACTGGGTAATGTGTAAATCTCTCATTTCTTTTATTATTAGGGAAACCACAAAATACATTTAAAATGTAGAACTAGTCAACTTAGATCCATTGTTTAGTACAAATGTCTTGTTATATGGGAGATGTGGAGTTACAGATGGGTAGAGAAGATGCTGGGAAAAAAGGAAGGGAGAGGATTTTTAAGTATGTAGACAGCCCCAAACTCTAAAAAGGCAAAGCATAAGTCTTACTCCAGATGACTCAGTCTTCAGAATTAAACAGAACAGATTGAGTCCTTAATGCCCAATATTTTAATAAAAACCAGTACCTATTCCTCTTCCATGTGCCTTTTATAAGTATCTCTGGGTCCTATATTTGGTCTAATGTAAACAGAATGTTTGCTGGGCATACCAAGCACCACTTAATAGGACACAACTTTGTTCTGGTGGAGAAATTGTTGAAGGAAATTTCAATATGGCTTTTGCAAATTGTGCAACATGTTGGCACGTGGCGGTGACATGATTGCAATACTTGAACATATTCCAGATCCTTACTTGAGAATCTAAGACAAGGAGTACCGAACAATGGTTCCAGCATGGCAGGTGTGATATGATATCCTTGAAAGTCAAGTCTCTACTCCACCTCCTTTAGCCATTGTTTCCACTGCTTCATTTCTTTCTTTTTTTTTTTTTTTTACCATTAGTAATATATTTTTTTCCAAATACCTATTTCAGCTTTCTCTTCCTCAATAAATATCCATCTTTAGCAAGGACAAAAAACCACATTCTTATTAAAACTGCAAAGGCAATATTATGCTTTCCTTTTAGACTCACATATGGAGGAGAGCCACAGAAGAAACACAACTGGGTGGAGGAGGAAAGAGATGCCGACATGAGAAAGGGAAGGAGGAGGGCAACCATCATCCCTTCCTTTTCTTGTTCACAGTTCATTTTCTTCTCCACATCTCTGGTCGAGTACAAATCCATTGTGGGAAGCTGCTATGCCTTCCACCTGGTCTCCACTGCATTGAAAGGAGACCAGTGCCCAAAACACATTTCAGTATGTGGATTGGAGATTTCAGGTGTTGAGACACCCCACTGAGTGATACCAGTAGATCAGTAACAAATCACATTTCTATCGAGTAATTTTTTTAAGCATCCACATAAGTCTCCTTTCTGCTGAATGAGTCAAACTCTTACAGTGCTGGTTCTGTCATACTTGGCAGAGTAATGCTACACTTATTGATTTTTTTTTATGGTTGAGAAGAATTCTATGATCTTCAGCAAATTTGCTTCGTTCTATTACTGGCTGCCGCTTTTTGGGATTTTTCTCTAAGTTATCACAATGCCCATTGTCATCAGCGTAAGTGGTGGTTATAGTAGGTCTATTATTTTTATGAAATGCTAAAATTCCTTTTTAAAAACCTTTAAGAAATTAACCAATGAATACAACAAATACGTGGAGAAAGTAACCTACATCTGTTCATTCACTTATTTATCCATTTATACAAAAGTATACACTGAGCTCCTACTATGCACACTGTAATAGGCGTTGGGAATACAACAATGAAAAAGCAAAATGAAGAGACAAAAAAAGACAATCCTTCCTGACATGAATTTGATAATCGGCTGTGAAAAGACAGACAATAGACATAATAAATAATTGGATTACATAGCCTTTTGAGAGTTATAGCACTGTAGAGAGAAATGACTCCGCGTAAAAGAGACCGAAGTTGCTGGATGGCAAGAGTGTAATTTTAAATCGAATGATCATGGGTATCTGAGAAGATGATACTTAGCAAAGAATTACAGGAGGTAAGGGAGTTAAGCCAAATGGATATCGGAAGGAATACTACAACAGGCAAAGACCCTGAGGTGGGATCGTGTGGTGTGCTAGTTATGAGACGTGCCGGTTAATTTTGCACATCAGCTTGACTGGGCAAAGGGTGCCCAGATCATTTCTTTTAAAAAAAATTTTTTTAACGTTTATTTATTTTTGAGACAGAGAGAGACAGAGCATGAACGGGGGAGGGTCAGAGAGAGGGAGACACAGAATCTGAAACAGGCTCCAGGCTCTGAGCTGTCAGCACAGAGCCTGACACGGGGCTCGAACTCAGGAACCACGAGATCATGACCTGAGCGAAGTCGGCCGCTTAACCAACTGAGCCACCCAGGCGCCCCCCAGATCATTTCTGATGGTGCGTGTGAGAGTGTTTCTGGAAGAGATTAGTATTTGAATCCGTAGCCTGAGCAAAGAAGATCACTTCCATTGATGCACGTGGGCCTCATCCAGTCACTGAGATCCTAAATAAAAAAGGCAGAGGACGGGTGAATTGCTCTGCTTCAGCTGAAACATCCATCTCCTGCCTTTAGACACTCACGCTCCTGGTCCTCAGGCCTTTGCACTTGAACTAGGATTTACACTATCAGCTCCCCTGGTTCTCAGGCCAACCTGGACTGCTTTCCACCACCAACTTTCCTGGGTCTCTAGCTTGCAGATGGCAAATCTTGGGATTTCTCAGCCTCCTTAATCATGTGAGCCAATTTCTATTTCCTATAATAAATATCTAATAAATCTCTCTCTTTCAAATGTGTGTGTATGTGTGTGTGTATCTATCTATCTATCTATCTATATATATATATATATACATACATATATATATACATATATATATATGAATATGCATATTCTGGAGAAAATATAGATATATATTCTGGATAACCCTGACCAATACACAAGATAATACCAACCACATGACTGACCATATTATTTTATGCTGCATAGAAAGTCAGACCCACAATTTTACCATAGCACTTGAAAATCAAACTAATAAAACATGTGCTAGTAAAATATTACTCTTTCCTTCCTTCATGTTAGGCTCAGAAAAATTTTATGCAAAGCAGGATAGATGTTCCCTCTGTTTAGATTTATTAATTGATAGGTACAAAACACTATCACGACATAACACCATGCAGGTGTTAACATTATTCAACATCAGATTATTCGTTTTTGTTTTCCATTGTAATATAATGAATATATGCATGCAAACACTGAGATGTGTGCTTCTGGAAACAAGTAAATGTTGGAATATATTCCATAAACATTGTATAAGTTATGATATAAAGTTACATTTTATAGGCAATTTTATTGGTCTTATAGCCATCAGCCAAAAGTCTCAGGTGCTTAGGTTAGTGGAAAAATAAGCTACTGTCTGTAGAATTTTCAATAAAACAGCCAAAAAAAGAGGTTGATATTAAAGAAAAATAGAAATAAAAACCAATATTATTTTAGAGACTCAATGATTTTTTTCACGTTTACACTATATTATGCATATTAAACCACTTTTTAAGTTTATTTCCTTCAAAGGATTTCGATTTTTCCCAACTATCAATTTGGTCTTCAAAGTTGAGTTTAAATTAAGGTTTTTAAAAATATCTCAAACTCTTACAATTGGTAATTATTTTGCAGTCGTGTCTTCATTCGACATTTTGTTTATCTGCATGAAAAACCTCAAACAAGACATTAACAGTGGTAGAAAGTGATTTTCAAATCACCAGCAGAAGGAAAACGTACATTTTTAAAGGGGACTGTAAGTAAAACCAATATCATCCTCTTTTTTCCAAAACAAAGAAGAATTAATTGCAAATAATTAAATTGGGTTTCTACGCTGAATGATAACTTCTGAGAGCTGACATCTGATCAGCGAGTTCACCTATCCAAATAAACGTAGTATTAGTTAGTCTGTTTTTCTTTCATTATATTTGAAGCTAGGAAAATCTAGATGGAATAACCAGTCTCTCACTGACAACCCTGTTTTTTTCCACAGCAAATGAGCTAATATTCTGTACTCTTTTTTTTTTTATGTTTAAACAAAAGCCTAACTTAGTTTTATGTTTTTAAAATTTACACACACGTACCCATACATGCCTAACCCAAGAGTGGATTAAGTTTAGTGACTTCCTTAGCTTAGCATCGACGCACAGTACCCCCTTCTTCTCCCACATCAACGTCACACCAAGCTCAGGGCCTCCACGAGGATCTGCGGAGTCTTCTCTTGCCTCCCTCCATAAACATCATCCCTCTGAGTATACGTTCTTCAAGTCCCTCTGAGCAGCTGGTTCATCTGCCTAAAGGCAACCCATGCAAACCGGATAGGCGTGTGTTACTTCTAACATGGTGGTCATCACTAGGTAGTGTTCTAAGAGAAGAAAATGAAACAGGAAGGGCTAATGAGAGGAGGAGGTCCAACAAGGCGAGTGAACATCAACAGCAAACACTCTCAATGACTTGGACCAACTATTCTGGATGCTAAAGGACCTCCTGGTTTAAAAGGACTGGAGAAAAGACTGGCAGGCACTGATCGGAGTTGCCTACTTAATCTAAACTTATAATGTTATTCTAAAAGCATTAGTCTTCCTCCACCTCAATCCCCAGGCCCCATCCACAAAAATAACTACCATTCAGTATGACTGTTCACTATATAGGTATTCTATGCTTATACGAAAGGAGATGTGTGTGTGAAGTGTGTGTGTATTTGTGTGTGTACACGTATAACCACACACACCTCCACCCACTGCCAGCGTTATTCTAAACAATGAGACTTTGGAAGCATTCTTTTACAGGTTATGGGATCCTCTGGATTGCACTGCGGGGACTGGCAGAGAGGGAAAAGGATTCTAGGACAAGACCAAGTTCAGAAGTGGGATTTTCTCCCATGGAAATGCGATGGAGAAACAGGATGTAGGACTTCTTAAGGGATAGAAAGCAAAGGCATATATCAGGGGAGAGGAGCAAAGCTAACAACTGTGGCTTATTATAGAATCCTGGCCCTCCCTTGTCTCGGTGCTGCTGAAGGATGCACACACAGCATCAAGGACAGCAGTCCCAGAGTTCCAGGAGCAGAACAATAGCGACGCAAGTGGTGGCCCAGTATGACATGGCACGGAGCACTGAGAGTCAGCTGCCAGATGGATGAACTTGGAAAAGAACTAAGACAGTCTCCCAGGTTCCCAAGTATGCTAGAGGAAACCTCCTTTGGGGATAGGTTGCTACTTGGGAAATAGAAGGCATACGTAGTTATTGAGTTTACAAATTGGGGCCCATTCAACATTATATTTTCAAGTGTAGGAAGAAGAAATCTTTTCTCTTCTCTACGTTCTTAGCTTGGTATGCTGCAGGCAGCTCACACCGGTACATGAGGGCCAATTTATTAAATTTTCAGAAATTTTATAAGCCGGTTGTTAAACATGGTCATTATTGAAAATTAAAGGACATAAACCTGCAGGGGCGCCCGGGTGGCTCAGTCTGTTAAGTGCCCAACTCTCGATTTCAGCTCAGGGCATGATCTCACGGTTTGTGAGATGGAGCCTTGTGACGGGCTCTGCGCTGACAGTGCGGAGCCTGCTTGGGATTCTCTCCCCACCCCCACCCCCCGCCTTCTCTGCCCTTGCCCTGTTCAAGCGTGCTTTCTCTCTCTCAAAATAGATAAATAAGCTTTAAAAAAATAAAAAATAAGAAAATAAAGTAGACCTGCAAATAAACAAATTACATGAAAAACAAAGATAATACATCTTCAAAACCCAAGAATGTCTAATTATTTTACTACAGTTTGCATTATCTGTGCTCTTGAGGTTATCTCTACTGCATCAGCATTATGTGCTGCTGCACATCTCTTCCCAACTTTGCTTGTAGCTACATCACATTGGTCACTTGGAATTAGTCGGGGCGGAAGTATATACACCACAAAAATTGGCCAACACTGTAAAGCAGGGTCCGATTGGTGTTGTTGATCGTCTAGACCACAGACTGTTGACCAGGGTCAAGTTTGCCCCTCCCATGCCCACCACTTAGCAATGTCTGGTGAGCATGGGTACTACTAGTATCTAGAGGGGAGAGTTAGGGGTGATGCTTAACATCCTATTACTCACAGAACAACTTCTCATAACAAAGATTTGTTCGGCCCAAAATAACAGTGCCAAGGTTGGTCTAGTCCTAACAAAGTGATGGAGAAAATGTTGGTGCAGCTTAACTTTGAAGTATCACGTCTGTACATATTGCATTGGTTTGTGCCTGCCCCGCCCCCCAGCATCAGGGCAACGTCAGCCGGCCTCTGCCTTCCGGAGTCCCCAAACAAAAGCCAGACATCATCCCTCCATTCACAAAAAAATCCCCAAATTCTAAAGACCCCACAGCAAGTGCTCTTGAGTGATGTCCCACAGTGGTCCACTCCTGCCCCACAGTAATACCTGCCCCACAATTCCACATGTTCCTCTTGGGGCCCCATCTGACCTTCTCGGTAGAGAGAACTGTGGATACGGTCTCTTCTCCATGAAACGCCTCCAGAAGAGTCCTCCAATCAATCTCGAATTCTGTTATACAGATTCAAACTGGCTAATGGGCTATGGATTTCTGGACTAGCTCTGCTATCGCATGATAGGTGAGATAAAAGGTTATGTTTAGAATGTGCCTACTTTAGGTCCTTGCCCTCAGCTCTTGGGGCTCTAACTAAAACTAAATAATGGGAACATTCCCAGGCCACATTCTGTCATATGTGCCTGAAGAGTCCCGTTGCAGGATCTGGACAAAAGGAGGCCCTGTTTACAGAAAAACATTTAACAAAATTGAAACACGTTTCTCGGCATTACTGTAAAACTATACAGTAGACCCCATTCAGGGTTTCTGAGTTTGTACAGCCTAAATCGGGAGTGGTCAACGTGGCTCAAACCAACCAAGAATCGGAAAGGATTCTCTGGCTTTTAGTGTTTGGACAGAAGGATCCTGTGCAGATAGATAGAAAAGTCAGAGATAGAAACCAACTATGTGCTGTAGGTCAATTGTCTCTGGACAATTCAGGCAAGCAGATTCAATGGTTATACCGGTAAAATTATCTTATTGAATAAGTAATTCACACTCTGGCAGAAGTTGAGTTTGGATCGCATTTCCCATGTGGTTCTCTCTCCTTGGCTTCTTCCACTGATTGCCACAGGGGCACAGTCCGAGTGTCATGCCCTACGTCAGTCGCCCAGAAGTGTTCAACAGTAGTTAATGTTAGTTTCCTATGAGGAAGCAAAATAAATGGTTATTTGCACCAACTTCTTAAAATTCAACAAAACCTAACAACCCGAAGAGTAGAGAATAAAATAAATGGATTTGAGAAATCCACATTCAAAAAATAAAGAAATTCTATGAGTCAACCATCTGAGAAAATGAAAACCAGAACTAAACAAGTAAAGATGTGCTTCTTCCTTCTTTCCAAAATTTAAGTAGTTTGTTATTTTCTTTCATAAAGCACTCCATGAAGTAGCCTTTGGTAACTGCCAACTTTAGAAAGCGATTTGTTAAGCAGCAGAAAAGTTCTCGTCCCCGTCTTGCCAAAGCAGCAAATATAAGGAACTTACTTTCCATAACAATTTACTTATATATATTTTTAAATGCTTCAGTAAGAACATACACTCTAGAAATACTTAACGACAATGGGTATAAGACCCTAAGACCAGAAATAACACGTGTTGGCAAGGATGTGAAGAAAAGGGAACTTGTGCGTGCTGTTGGTGGGAACGTAAATTGGTGCAGCCAGTACACGAAACAGTATGGAGGTTCCTAAAAAAATTGAAAATAGAACTACCATTTGATCCAGAAATTCCTCTTTGAATACATATCTGAAGGAAATGGAAACACTAAATCAAAAAGATGTCTGGGGGTGCCTGGGGGGCTCAGTTGGTTAAGCATCCAACTTCGGCTCAGGTCATGAACTCGCACTTGGTGAGTTCAAGCCCTGCGATGGGCTCTGTGCTGACAGCTCAGAGTCTGGAACCTGCTTAGGATTCTGTGTCTCCCTCTCTCTCTCTTTCTCTCTCTCTCTCTCTCTGCCCCTCCACCGCTCACATTCTGTCTGTCTGTCTCAAAAAGAAATAAACACTAAAAAAAATTTTTTTTAAGTTTATCATACTCAACACAATGATGTCATTTTCATGCCGAACTGCATGCTACTTAGAAACAAATTTTATTCATCTTCCTTTGCTACATCTTACCTACACCAATGCCTTATTCATGTCAGCATTCTCTCTAAATAAGTATGGAATGAATGAATGAATGAATATTTGGTAGGCTCTCTTAGGCTTTCCAGTATGTAGCAATCCCCAAACTTGTAAGATCCTTAACGACCTATGTATTATACTTCTTTGAATCTTTCCTTGTACTTTGCAAAGTATTAAGCACACAACAGAGCTCAGAACATTTTTGAGGATGAAATGAATGATGAGCAAGTGAATGATTTCAGGAGAACTCTCCTGAAGAATTCAGCTTATTTCAAATAACCAGCTATTTCTACGAACATCAAGAATTCCCTCAAATGGAAGTCTACACAAAATCTATTTAGAAAGGCAAGCCCCAGACTGGAAGCATCTTGGAGAGGGATGATTACTGCTCTGTCATGACTGTCGCCTCGTCACAGCTGTGTCCTTGCGTGTGGTGTAGTTCTGTAACCTCCGAGGGCCTGCTTGCTGCATATCCTGAAAATACCAATGGCCCCTGCCCACGACAACAGATGGCTTTTCTGTAGCTCACGGTTGCAGTTTCAACAACGGCAGTGGTTGCGGTTTGTAAGACATCTGTGCCTTTTATCTCCACCATTGTCCCCAGTGAGAAGCAGCAGCTACGTGACCAGGCAGCTTCCCGGTGAATCTCAGCAGGAAGAAGCCTGACGTTACAGAAAGAACACGGGAGGGAATTAGTTAGGAATCCCGGGTTCTAAGTCTGAGACATGCCCATAACAGCTCTACAGGGACTTGAGGAAACAAAAGGAAGCTAGTGGACAGCTGAGCCCTTATTCTGTTCCAGACACTTTATGTGCCCTTTACTTGATCAGTGTGACAGTTCTACCTTTTTGTAACATGGTCTCCTTTTTGCAGATTGAACAACCGAGGCATGGAGAGGCTACACAACTTGCCCCCCCAACCCCACCCCCAAACAGATATCTAGGGTGTAATCTAGTTAGAATTTGGGCTGGGGTTTTCTGGTAAATTTTTTTTTTCCTGGGCCTCAATTTGATCCATAAAATAAAGAAAATAAGATGCAAATGATTTCATCTGAAGGTATCTTGAGGTTTAAAATGAGTCTCTTATAAACAGCATATAGATGGATCTTGTTTTCTTATCCATTCTGCTACCCTGTGTCTTTTTTATCTTTTTTTTTTTTTTTAAATTTTTTTTTTTCAACGTCTATTCACTTTTGGGACAGAGAGAGACAGAGCATGAACGGGGGAGGGGCAGAGAGAGAGGGAGACACAGAATCGGAAACAGGCTCCAGGCTCTGAGCCATCAGCCCAGAGCCTGACGCGGGGCTCGAACTCACGGACCGCGAGATCGTGACCTGGCTGAAGTCGGACGCCCAACCGACTGCGCCACCCAGGCGCCCCTTTTTTATCTTTTTTAAATTTTTTTTTATGTTTTCATTTTATTTTTGAGAGAGAGATAGAGCACTAGTGTGGGAGAGCAGGGAGAGAGGGAGACACAGAACCAAACACAAGCTCCAGGCTCCGAGTTGTCTGCACAGAGCCTGACACGTGCTCCAACTCATGGACTGTGAGATCAGGACCTGAGCTGGAGTCGTGCACCCAACCAACTGAGCCACCTGGGCGCCCCGCCCTGTCTTTTGATCGAAGCATCTAGTCCATTGACATTTAGAGTGCAGCCACTCTAAAAAACAGTATGGAGGTTTCTCAAAAAGTTAAAAATAGAACTACCCTATGGCCCAGCAATTGCACTACTAGGCATTTATCCAAGGGATACAGGGGTGCTGTTTCGAAGGGGCGCATGCACCCCCCATGTTTATAGCAGCGCTATCGACAATAGCCAAAGTACGGAAAAAGCCCAAACATCCGTCAACAGATGAATGGATAAAGAAGATGTGGTGTATATATATATATATATATATATATATATACAATGGAATATTACTGGGCAATCAAAAAGAATGAAATCTTGCCATTTGTAACAATGTGGATGGAACTTAGAGTGTATTATGCTAAGCAAAATTAGTCAGAGAAAGACAAATATATGACTTCACTCATATGTGGAATTCAAGATAAAAAAAAAAAACAGATGAGCATAAGGGAAAGGAAGCAAAAATACTATAAAAACAAGGAGGGGGACAAAAGTTAGAGCCTCTGAAATACAGAGAACAGTGTGGTTGGACAGGCTGTGGATGAGGCGATGGGCTAAATGGATAAAGGGCATTAAGGAAGACACTTGTTGGGACGAGCACTGGGTGTTATACACAGGGGATGAATCACTGGAATCTACTGCTGAAATCATTATTACACTTAATGCTGACTAACTTGGATGTAAATTAAACATAAATAAATAAATAAATAAATAAATAGATGCAAATGATTTAACATCTGCACAGCTTTTCAGAGAATAGGTCAACTATTCTCTAATTTGTAACATTACCACAGAAAGTAACTGTTGTGGCAGGAAGTCAAGCAGAAACTGACCAAAAAAGAGACAAAACCAGAGGTACAGTGGAGTTAATAACCTTTGAAAACTGGGTGTGCACATTCTAATAAGTTCAAACGTAACATTATAGTGACTCAACAATCATGTTCATTTTCTAAAATGTTACACCGTCCCCCGCTCCTGGGTGGCTCAGTCAGTTAAGTGGCCCACCTCGGCTCAGGTCATGATCTTGCAGATCATGAGTTCGAGTCCCGTGTCAGGCTCTGTGCAGACAGCTCAGAGCCTGAAGCCTGCTGCGGATTCCGTGTCTCCCTCTCTCTCTGCCCCTCCCCAGCTTGCACTCTGTCTCTCAAAAATGAATAAATGTTTGAAAAAATTTTTTCTTTTATTGTTACACTGTCTTATCATTTCATTTGCTCCAAAGACTTATGTTTCAGTTGCTGCTGTCAGTGCACAACAATCGCCTTTTCGGCCTGGATTGAAACTTAAAGGCGAAAACATTTGAGGACTAATGAATGGACACATTTCAACGCACGCCATTAACACGGAGAAAAGGAACCTTCTGCTTTGTGCTTATTACACTCCTTAGTGTAAGTCACTCTAAACAAAGGGAGATTGAGGTCTTTCTCAGATGAAGGAGTTAGACAGCCTGGTAAGCTTGTTTCACTGGCACATAATAAAAACACGAAAGCCAGGGACCAGGCTGCTATGTCTCCCCAGGTAGAAGAAGTGTCCCCTTCTCCCTCAAGTCTTCCCCCAAGCAAAGGGAGACGAACATCTTTGACCTCATCATACTTACTCTAGGGATCAAACGTCAATGTCAGCCTTCAAAGATGCCAATCCGGCATTCACAGAAGTGTTAGGATCACTTAAGGAATACATGCAATAAAAAGAAGGAAAAAAAACGACTTTGGAAAGCCATCAAAGACGTGCGAGAGGGCATTCTGTGGGCAGGCAGCAAATGATAAAGGATCCTGGGTTTTATGTGCTTGAGAGAACTGAACCACCTCGTTATTACACAGCCGTACAAAACCCTGACTCAAGGGCCATGCTCCCTGCAAGCGCAATTTCTAAGAGGGAGACTGGATTCACAAGGAACACTATGAGTTGTTTGGGATTTTGCCCCCGAAGTGTAAGAATAGCTTAGGCATTAGGTATTCCTAATTTGTTATAACTTGTGAGCAACTGGTGAAGTTGGCAACTGTAAAGAGGCCAAGACTGCATCGGAGTCTAATAAAAGCCCTAATAAAAGTTTTAAACTAGTTCACACATCTGCAGTCTAACAGGGGGGTATTACCTAATCTGTGCCGTTGCACAGCAGCCCCACCCGCCCCGCTGGAGACTTGCTAGAGAATGAGGGTGGGGGAGGGTACTGGTGCAACTCTCCCCCCAGGTAGAAAGTACCGCTTCTTAGAGAAGCACAGCCGGCTTCACAAGAACCTCAGGGCGATTTATTTAAAGAAATACAGCTAATTCTCCTGGGCTCCCATAATTTGCGCTTGCAAAACTTCTTTGAACGAGGCTGACGCTTGCTTGCCTCTTCCGTGTAGAGATATCTTCACCAGGAGACACAAATCGATGGCTGGCATTTTAATGCCCCCCCCCCACCCCTTGCAAAAATAACCAACAAGTCCCCAGGGTCCCAGCAGTGGTCCAGAGAGCACCCCCCTCCGAGTGTTAGGACGGCATGATTGCACTCCAGAGTGAAGGCAGGAGTGGGGAGGCAGTGGCAGGAGGTGGGAAGCCCAGGATTTCTTTCCACACTTTGAAAATTAATCTAGAACCTTGGGAAAATACAAAAAGGCAGAATTTTCAAATAAAATTTTAAAGCTTTGTAACATGTTGATATTAAATGCAAAAAAAGAAAAATTTCTTGTCCCGTTCCAGAATGTTATATTTTTCTAAGAGAAAGTGTTTGCACCATGAGCTGACATTATGATATGTTTAATTAGGTGATTCTAAAGGTGATTCTTGCTCCCTGCATAAACCTGTCCCTCACTCAGCCACATCGCTGGCTGGGTCTCAAGAGGGTGAGTATGGTCCTTAACTGCTAACAGTAGCAGCCTTCAAGAGCAGTACCAACCAGGAGCACGCAGATCAAATGGGCTCTTAGAGTCTAGTCGCACATTTATATTAAAAGGGAGAAAAGCCAACCTTTTGGGATTTTTCCAGCGCTTCAAATAGTCTCCCTTCTCTCAGCTCATCAAGCTTAAAATGGTTTCCTTTGTTAGCTTTCAGCCACCCTTGCCTTCCAGACTAAGGGGATTTGAAACCCCTCTCCCCAGGTTATGGAAGATACAAAGGACTTTTTAGTTCACCATATTTTCCTGAAAGAAAATCTCTCTGTCTCATAAAGGCAGCCTCAAACCACACAAAAGTGTGGGGGGCAGCGGGAAGCAGAGAGCCCAGGCCTCATGCCATTCAATCAAACTCTCAAGCAAGGCTGAGAACTGCCAGGTGCCCACCACCAACCCCCCCTCCATCAAAGGATTAGCATCAGGTGATTCATGGGGCCAGACAATTAGCAAAATAATCCACCTTATTCTAATAAGGAGACCCATTGTAACGCATTTATTGTCCCCAAAATGAATGTGTTGATCAGGCCTTTATATTTGTGCATGCACTCTCAAAGAAAAGGAAACTTGTTTTCACTTTGATAGAGAATTTCATCCTCCACATCAAGCCCAGTCAGAACAAAAGAAAGAGAGAAAGGGAGGGAGAGAGAGGGGGTGAGGGAGAGAGGAAGGGAGGAAGGGAGGGAAAGGGAAGGGAAGGGAAGGGAAGGGAAGGGAAGGGAAGGGAAGGGAAGGGAAGGGAAGGGAAGGAAAGGATAAAGAAAAGAAACATAAAAGCAGCACTTTAAGTCCACTAAGGAGCCACAACCAAAAGTATGTTAATTCCACTTTAAAAGCTCTGTTCTATAGGTGTCATTTTTTTTTTTTTTTTGTTCTGTTCTCTACTTCACAAAAACTAGAATGGCCTGGATTCAAGCTACTAAGTTAGTGCCTGACAATTCCATAAAATCACAGAACATTTCTTCTTCTGTAATGTTTTCATTTGTTCTGCTTGCGCAATAGGTAGCCTGGCCCCATTTGGTTCTAATTGGTCTTAAGGATGTCTGAGGTACCGGGGAAATGGAGACTTCGGAAAGTTCTTTCACACTGATAGTGAAAGAGTTAAGATTCTGATGCAAGTCTCTCTCAGTCAGGAGCCTACAAACTCCGAAGCCCTTCAGGGTTCTGCCTAACCAATGACACAACGGCCCCAGAAGTTCCAAATGGATGCCTCAAAAGGCAAGGACGCTGTTCAAGGAAGAGAACCCCCTCATCTTCCCTAATTGCAACTTGGAAAACAGCCCGCCATCCTCCGCCCCGGGAACATTTTCTGGCTAAGAGATATGGTGACACAGGGGCGGGCCAGAGGCAGTGAGAAGGTTCTTCAGAGAAAGAGGTATCTACAGAGTCCACAGGTGGGAGTGGGGCCAGGGAGTAGAGCCAGGACAGAGGAACTAAACCAGGTAGGAAGTGGAGTCCGGTGTGGGCTCCAAGAGCTTTGTGTGCTAACTGGCCCCAGACACCAATGAGAGGAATTAACATGTCTTCAAAAACATGGCCTTTCCATAATAGAAGATATTTTGTTGCCAAGTTACCAAGAATGTTTGGTAGCGTCAGAGCTGGGCTTGGGTGGGGACTTCAGCCAAATAAAACTTTTCTTGTGGCTTGCTACTATTATTTTTCAGTGGCAATAATGACTCAGAAGACAATCTTTAAAAATATTTTTTATCACCTAGATATTTTCAGACAAGTGTCCTTGAGGTGCAATGCCTCTCTGGTGCTCTCTCGTCCTGAGTTGGACCCGTATTATTTTCAGTTTTCTGCAGCCTCTGTACTTGCCATTGAGAGGAGACACTAGACGCACGCCATTCTCTGTTCCAAGCTAGAGCTTTGACTCAGTCCTTCTAGCTGAGAGGTGTCTATAGTGGCCGCCAATGAGGACTCCTTGGAGAGTATAATCGACACGAGTACCAGAGTGAGGACTAAAGCACATCTAGTGTCCTTGGTAGAGAAATATATAAACAAAATACAACCTATTCACATATTTCAGTAGGATTAATCTCCATCCCTATCTTCAACCTGTCCCCAAACTACTAACAATTAGTAAACCATGTGTTTTCACTAAAAAGGCAGCGATAATATAGTACAGATGAAGAATGGACAATGATCTGCGTCCGTGGCAAAAAATAGGTAAGTGCAGTTTCATTCACCCCCTGACCTCCATACCTCTGAAATGACCAGTCAGCAGCTATAATATACATTTATAATACACATTATTATGATAATGCTGAAATAAAGGAAACATGTTAGGCAAATCATTTTTCCACTTCAGAACTCTTTTTTTTTTTTTTTTTTTTGCTTGCTTGCTTGCTGGATGTTTATATATGTTTCATTAGATGTGAGAACATCCCAATTTATTCTGTTGTGCATAATTTGCTTTTATTGTACCCTGTACAAGTAAGGAAAAGATGACCTTTCTGGACCATTCCTTGGGAAGAAGAAGAGGCGTTTTTAAGGAGAGACGGTGCCTGCCCCTTCCTCCGGGAAGCACTGAGTATACAGTGGGTCTCGGGGGCCCCCGTACTCCCTCTATTGGACATTTATGGGCAGTGTGTAAAATGTATAACCTAATTGTTCAGCCCTGAGGAATCGCCCACAAACTATTCACATTCTTTTCTTTTAATGTTTATTTATTTTTGAGAGAGAGAATGCGAGCAGGAGAGAGGCAGAGAGAGACACACAGAATCCGAAGCAGACTCCAGGCTCTCGGCTGTCAGCACAGAGCCTGAACCCACCAACCTCAAGATCGTGACCTGAGCCGAAGTCGGTCGTGTAACTGACTGAGCCACCCAGGGGCCCCACAATTATTCTTTTACCATAGTGTCATTCAATGGAAGATGTCTAAGGAACATTTCTGAAATCTGCCGTAGTGTTTTGGTTGAGACAAGGTTTGGGAAGTTTCTAGCATTTAGCGAGAAGGGACCAGGTATGTTAGATGTCTTGCAAAGTTCAGGGAAGTTCTAATATGCAGATAATGGTTCTACCTTCTGCAGATTTTTAAAAATATATTTTAACTCGTACAATTACCTGAGGCTTGAACCTAATTCCTTTATGTATATAAATTAAGGAATTTATTTAACAGCTTCTATTAAATTTTGCAAAAATGCAACTACTGTGTGAAAGAGAAAAGTGTATTTTGTTTCTTTGCAAAAATTTTCTCAACGTTTTGGAAAACAGTACCAGTAAAAGAAACTCAAGTCGTAAAATTTGCGTTTCTAACACAAAACATGTGTATTACTCTATATTCGTAGTCATTCCTTCTATGATAACTAAACCTATGTATGAATATATTTCTTCATATCTTATTTCAAAATATCAGAAATAAAGGAAAATGACAACAATATCAACTTGAAATTGAGTTTTACCGCTTTGCCCATAAAAGCCACCAATGTGCCCTTAACCCCTATTTGGTCTTTTTTTTTTTTTTTTTTTTCAAATTAAGAAACAAAATCATTACTATCTTAAAAAAAAAAAAAAATTACAGGGCACCTGGGTGGCTAGTCGGTTGAACATCCAACTTCGACTCAAGTCATGATCTCATAGTTGGTGAGTTCAAGCCCCACATCGGGCTCATTGTTATCAATAGAGCCTGCTTCAGATCGGCTGTCCCTCCCTCTCTCTGCCCCTCCCCCACTTCGTGCTCCCAAAAATAAATATTAAAAAAAAAAATTTACAAAGAAACATCCTAATAAATCTGTCAAAGGTATGCTACATTTCCAAGGAATCTTGCCCCTGAAATGTTTATAAATAGTCTTTTCATCAAAACAGAACAAATCTTAGAGAGTAGCACAAATGATTGCAAAATGTGGTAAGCTACACAATCTTGGAGGAAAGCTAATCTAACTAGCTGTACACGAATTTACTAGAATGACGATGGAAAGGAAAATAAATACAGTAATTTTTTCTTTTACTTTTTCATCAAGCAATGATATTATTTCAAGAAGAATTGACGAGATGGCAAACAGTGTTAAAAAATTAGCCCCAAGTAATATGCTGCGATCAGCACATTTCTAAAACCTTTTCTTAATGTTTATTTACTTTTGCGAGAGAGAGAGAGAGAGAGAGAGAGCACACAAGTCGAGGAGGGGCAAGAAAAAAACAGACACAGAATCTGAAGCAGGCTCCAAGCTCTGAGCTGTCAGCACAGAGCCTGATGCAGGGTTTAAACTCAAGAGCAGTGAGATCATAACCTGAGCTGCAGTCAGACCCTTAACCCACTGAGCCACCCAGGCACCCCCACAACAAGCACATTTTTATGACAAGTGTAGGAGAGCATCCTATGCGATAAAGATCTACTGTTCACATACATAAGATTTGCAAAGAAAGAAAAAGTTGTATAAAACTATTCTTTTCAAACTTACTGATAGAGGACGAATAAAATAAGGATGTTAGTCATTGAAATTCTTTTACAAAAAAAAATCTCACTTCCAATATTATCATTTGCTCTATAGATAATGAGACCGGCTACAATTTATCAACAAGGCTTTAAAAACAACTTAAATAATCACCACGTTTTAGCAGCTCATTCTATTTTTCACAGATAACTTGTAGACAAGTATCTGGGTGAAACATTTCACAAATCAGTAAATACTTGCATCAGTCGCTAATTAAGAGTAATTAAAATTAAGACTAATCTTTTGAATGACAGATTATTTGGAAACCTATAGAATAACCAAGATATTAAAAGGCTTATCTGACATAATAAGTAATCTTGTCCTTGGGCACCTGGGTGGCTCAGTCAGTTAAGTGGTTAAGCAACCGACTCTTAATTTCTGCTCAGGTCATGATTTCACAGTTTGTGAGTTAGAACCGAACCCCATGTTGGGCTCTGCCTTGACATCACACAACCTACTTGGGACTCTCTCTCCCTCTCTTTCTGCCCCCTGCCCTGCTTACTCTCTCTAAATAAATAAATAAACCTTAAAAAAAAAAAAAAAAAGATAATCTCGTCCTGCATTTGCGTTAGCTCTCAAAGGAAATTGCTTATAAAAATTGTGTGCACTATTTCATACTGTTGTAGAATTATTTCATTCAATGGAAAATTAGTGAATATTTAATACCAAAATTAAAATATTGAAAAATGATGTACCTACTTTTCTAAGCTATTGATAAAAAAGTAAAGAGATGACCCTTGAGATACAAGGAGATGACATTGATTGCATTAAAGTAAAAGGAATGTTCACAGGAACTATCGAGAAACAGATTTCTTTAAATAACCTTTGTCACTGAGCATTTTCAGAGTGCTTCTGTCCAACTGTTGAATAAGGTTAAATGTAATGATAATGATTTGGAGATATATTACTCATTTGGCTTTTAGAAAAGATGAGATGTAAAGATATGAATGAATGGGGCGCCTGGGTGGCTCAGTGAGTTAGGCATCTGACTTCAGCTCAGGTCATGATCTCACAGTCTGTGAGCTCCAGCCCTGCATGCGGCTCAGTGCTAACAACTCAGAGTGTTGAGCCTGCTTTGGATTCTGTCTCCTTCTCCCTCTGCCCCGCAGCTCCCCCCACTTGTTCTCTGTCTCTCTCAAAAATAAATAAACTTTTTTTAAAAAAAAAGGTTGAAGATCTGAATGAATTTCCATTAGTGATTCAGTGGGATTCATTTATCTGAAATGGAAAAAGGACATGAGCCAGTATTGGCAGTTTCCTGATTAAGAAAGTATGGAGGGGCCAAAGATTGGGGGTTTGAAGTGGTTGGTATCTTTCTCCTTTAGACGTAAGAACATCCTTTAACAATTTCTTGTAATACCTGGTGAACAAATTCAGCTTGTGTTTGTTGTGAAAATGTTATTTTTGCAGGATGTTCTTGCTGAATGCTCTTCTTGAAAAACAGAAGGAGTTTTGTTCATGCTACCGCATTTTGGCATTATTTTTGTTTTTGTTTGTTTTTTCCAGTATTTTTTTTTAATTTTTTTTTAACGCTTATTTATTTTTGAGACAGAGAGAGACAGAGCATGAACAGGGGAGGGTCAGAAAGAGAGGGAGACACAGAATCTGAAACAGGCTCCAGGCTCTGAGCTGTCAGCACAGAGCCCAACGCGGGGCTCGAACCCACGGACCACGAGATCATGACCTGAGCCGAAGTCGGGCGCTTAACCGACTGAGCCACCCAGGCGCCCCTTCCAGTATTTTTAAAGGCCATTTCTTGTCTTCTGATAGTCAGTGGTAATTGTTATCTCTGTTTCCTGGCAATAATGTGTCTTTTTTTTCTCTTTTAGATTCCTCTCTTTGTCACCACTTTTAAGAAATCTAATAATAATAATGTGCCGCTTTGTGTTTCTGTGTGAATTTCTCCTGTTTGGAATTCAGTAGGCTTTTTGGACCCATGTGTTTATAATTTTCATCAAGTTGCGAAAATTTTTGAACGTTATTTCTTAAAATATTTTTCTATCCTCCTCCTCTCTTCTCCTGGGATCCCAGTTTACACATTTGTTACACCTTTTACAAAATGGTTAACAAGGAATCCACTTTTACATGATGAGCATGCTGGATCAGATTCCGAATAGTGAATGTTACAACGTTGATGTTCTCGATTTTGTTGTCTTCCTTTAAAGAGCATTGAGGTTTGCTCCAGCAGTTGTTAAACTACCTGTAGATTAATTTCTCTTGAGTCTTGTTATTAAGCTTTATGAGGTCAAGACTTGAGTAACTAGTTTGACCCTACTTCCAAGGCATGGCTTTTCAGGGGTCTCTAGTGCTCCAAAGGTTTAATGAGGTCTTTCCATTCTGGATTGAATTCAAACCCTTCTCAGGACCATGCGTGGTCCATAGTTTAAGATCCTATTTGTTACTTTTCTTTCTGCATTCTAAAGGCATATTGCAAAATATTGCCTAGAAGAGGGCCACTGGGGCCTTTAGGGTTGGAAAGCACTGATTCAGTTATTTAATACAAATTAGTAATTTCTTTCCGTGTTCAAAGCATTGTCTTATGTAAAATATAAAGCTGAATTGGATGTCCTTGAAGAATTTACCTTATGGCTCCCCAATAACTGTTTTTCCTCAGTCTCACAGAATCCCATCCTAGATCTAAGGGCACTTGTGTGCAGATTTCTGGAACTTTCTCTGTATTTCTTTTTTCTCTCTGGGGCTCTGTCCTACAAATTCTAGCTCTCTCAGCCTCCTTAGGCTCTATTCTGTTTCTCCAGTTCATTAAGATGGTTGTGCTCTGTGTAGGCTCCTGCTCACGGTGCTGTGATCTGGAACACGGCTTCGGACTGAAAACCAGAGCAATTATATGACACGCTTCTTTCCCATCTCTCGGGAATCCCATTCTGGTGCTGGCTCTTGTCCAACATCAAACCCATTTGTTTCCTGTATATTGTGCAGATACGTGTTGTTTACGGCAGGAAGGCTATCCCAATGCTAGTTCCTCTGTCGTGACCGGAAGCAGAGGTGAGTTGCCTATTAATTTTAATTTTCCTCTTATACTTCCCCCAGAAACATATCGTAAAACAGTTTTCTACAGCCTCCTGAGTGTATTACTCTTTTTTTTTTTCTCTTAATCCACCCTCTGCCCCCTACCACCTGCCAAAATATTTGGCCTTGAAAGTCTTAATAAATACCAGAAACTGAAAGTATTTCCCAACACGTGGCAGGAATTTAAAATAGGAGATATGTTTTCTGTGCTACTCTGTCACTACTCTGCCCTAGGTCATTCCATATGAATTATTTTGACCCTCCCCTTACAAGTAAGATACAGCTCATTTGTCGGAGTGTCTTGCTTCATTTCTCCACTTTGTTAGTTTGCAAGTTTTCTTTGGCATGTTTTCCCAACTTCAATTAAGGTTATTTCTCTCTTTATTTTACATGAATGAGTCTAGGTTGTAACCTATCCAAACCCTAGTTTCTATTTTAGCATCGCTCGTATTGCTACAATCTCATTTCCCTGCTTTTCACATAGGGAATGGTCTCTTCTCTTTTTGTTTGTTGAGAATCCAAACGAACTCATGGGACCCCTTCATCACATCTTCCAAGTAGTCAAGCCCAAGCATTTAAATAAGTGAAATGCATATTATTTTGTTACAAATTGCTGTTCTTTAACTGCTTTTAAGGGTGTTAAATTTATTGATTATTATTATTTATTTATTATTAATTATTTATAGATATTAACTTTTCTCAAATTATGTGTGTAGACAGATGACCTATTTACTTTTCTTTCTGCATTATAAAGACATATTGCAAAATATTGCCTAGAAGAGGGCCACTGGGGCATCTTAGGGTTGGAAAGCACCGATTTAGTTATTTAATACAAATTAGTAATTTCTTTCCGTGTTCAAAGCATTGTCTTATGTAAAATATAAAGCTGAATTGGATGTCCTTGAAGAATTTACAATTTAATCAAAGAGATACCCTCGCGCTATAAGACACACATGTATTTTGTTTCTATGGTATCCCTTGTTCCCAGAACACTTAAGGATATGCACAGGACGATCAATAAATGCACCTTGAACTAATGCAGGTGGGTTTTCAAATAGTTTAATAAAGGCCAATAAGTAAAGAATACCCTAATAGGGGCACAAATGGAAGAGTGGCACAAGTTTAGGAGGGGAAAATATCAGACCTGCAGCGACCACAACAGGCCTCTTCCAGGAAGGCCACAATGCATGAACTAGATTGACACACGGGCAGACGATACGAGTGTTCCAGAGAAGACCAGCAAACGAACACAAATGGAGTGTTGCAAGAATGATTGGTAACCAAATTTGCCTGGACCTTCAAATCAAGTTCAAGCAAAAGCGTGAGGAGAGATGAGACTTGAAAGTCAAGAGTGGCCAGGTTACAGAAGGATTGCACCACGGACAAGAAGAACCAGGGCTCAGTTCTGACACAACAAAGATAATGCTTTTGGAGATTAATCTAGCTTCACGGTGAGGGAAATCATGGTGACGAGGGACAGGACTTAACCTGGATGACCTTCTCCCAATCAAATGCCCACCAAATATGTGAGCCGCAGAACTTCCTTTTTGAAACCAGTAAGCCTCAGGATGACATTATTATTTTTCATATCCTGTGCCTGCAATGAGGAGATAAAGAGAAATTAGATGATGTTTATATGATGTTCAGGTTTAGGGAGAAAGGTAGTCCCGGTGTTGGAAAGAAAAGAATAACAAAATGGTGTATTAAAGGGCCTTCCCAGCAACTCAAGCATTTTTCTGCCTCTCGTCCTTCACTACAGAAGATGTTAATATCCTGGGCACAAAGGGTTCGGATCTATGCCATGTCACAGTGGGTTAAGCTTCGGGAAGGCTGTCCTCAAAGAGTTTGTTCTATCAGAGAGGACACACTCAGATATCTTGGCTTTTGTTACTAATAAAAAACATCTGAAAATACATGATCGGCCCAAGAAGAATGTAACTGACTGAAGTCTGCTATTTTTTTTTTAATTTTTGATCTTTCTGGATGCTTTATAATTTCTTCTCATAAATGGAAACTCGGGGGGGGGGGGGCAGGTTTCATCGGTTTTGGCTAATTAATCCCATACACTTCGAGGTACCTGAGAGAGACAGACTTTATGAAGGCATCCCATGTATACTTCCTCAAGAGCCATGAATTCATCTAACCTCTAAGACGACGGCTAATACCATCTGATTTATCCAAAGCCCAGGCAGCGAGATGACGTCCCCTTCCGCAGACTCCAGCTGGGATGACACATTGAGGCTGGAGTGTGGACGAGAATTTGCACTGGTCAGAAGGGATAGAGAGCCTGTAATCTTGTGGTGTAACATTCGATTCTCAGTGCACACCACAGAAGACCGTTATGGGCCTCAGAAATCCCCTGGTTACTTCTACTCCCACACCCTATGAAAATAATTGCTAGTTCATGCCCAAAGATTAAAACAGCCACGGCATGAAACAACTTCAGTGTTCTTCTTAGCGCATTTATTTGCTTAAGCCTTCTTCCAGAATATCCCATCAGTCAGAATTCCAGGCGGCGCTTAAAATGTGCAAAGTTGCTAAGCTTTCATCTCTGACTATTTTGACTCGGTCCCAGGCTCTTCCTTTAAGTGGGGTGTGATTTTTATTTTCATTCTTCCTCATGTAAATCATACCTTTCTTCCCTGTGCTGTCTCCTGGTTTGGCTATGGCCGCCGGGGAGAAGGCCTCTTCCAAACTGAGGAGAGAGAGAGAAAAACAAAACAACAGCAACCTGTTAAGGGTTTGCTTTGTAACCTGAAACGGGGCAAACAAAATCTTTAAACATCGCGCGGGCAACAGAAACAAGCAGCATTCTGTGAATGGATGGGGTGATTCAAATTAACGTTGGCAACTGAGATATTAATCCTAACAAACCTAACTCTAATGAACCTTTGGTTTGGAACTAATTGAATCGCAAAAAACTGTGATTGTTATAGAAATAACAGTAAGATGATACCCAAACACGGAAATAATATCTCCCAACCTTTGTACGATAGCCTCACCTATCCTGTTTGAAACACGTGGTCAGTCGAAGTGAGTTCGTTTACTGATGTCAAACTGAAGCCGGGCAGTATGGCATCCCAACGTCTGAACGGCTGAAAAACTATAAAGTAGAACCTCAGTGAAGCCGAACAGAGGCCATGGAATTAAGTTCTTTAGCACGACTTCCTCTATAAAATTATAAATAATAACATACCTCACCTTTATTGTGAGATGTGCCAAGTAAGTACTTTTCATGCATTTTTAACACATAATTCTTATAGTCTTTTTATTACATAATCTCACCCAATTTTCAGACACAGAAACTGAGGTTGGGAAAAGTGGAATCATTTGCCTAAGTGAGCTAGTAGGGGGTTGTAGGGCTGGGACCCAATACTAAATCCATATTCTGAAGGAGATATATATATATATATATATATATATATATATATATATATATACTGTAGTGTAACCCAGTATACGATGGGTTATACTACAGTACCATTTTAAATCATATTTCTAACAGTATTTTAGACGAATTTTGCTGGATTTTTTAATCATCTGTTCACCAACGTTTGTAAGCAGCATTCAATGCAGTTAAATGGCTGAAATGAATTGAGAGAAGTTCACTGTCTGATAGAACATGAAGTTTGAGGTAACTGTCTGCTGGAGTAGTCTCGGTAGCTTGGCCACTGAGCACCCACTCATCATCAAGGACCCAGGCTCTTCCTGTCCATCCACCATCCTCAACACAGAGCAGTGCCGTCTTCGAAGTGTGCTGGCCGCCATCTGGTCTACATTCGAGTCAGGAAGAAGGGGAAAGGCTGTACCAGCGACATCTGTCCTTTTTGTTAAAAAATGGAACGCTTTCTCACCAAGTCCCCTTAGTCTCCTCTTATATCCTACTGCCCCTATCTGCCACGTAACTACACCAGGCTGCAATATCTGGGGCAGATTCTATACGTAGAAGTAGGTAAGAGAGAGAGGGGTTGGGATGGGCATGAAGTTAGCCAGCCAACAACAGGGTCCGCCAAAGATGAATATTCAGTAAGAAAGAGTCTTAGTTCAAACTGCTATGTTAAAAAAAACAACAGACTTAGTCACCTGGAGCTGCTATAATAAAAATACCATAGGCTTAAGCAACAGACATTTATTTCTCATGGTTTTGAACACTGGGAGGTCCAAGATCAAGGTGCGAGCGGATTCAGTTCCTGATGAGAGTGCTCTTCCTGGCTTGCAGATGAATGCCTTCTTGCTGTCTCTTCACACAGTGGAGAAAGGCCTTGTCTCTTCCTCTTTTATAAGGACATTCATTCCATCATGCAGTCCCGCCCTCATGACCTCATCTAACCCTAATTACCTCCTCCAAAGCCCCACCTCCAAATACCATCACATTGAGGACTGAAGTTTCAACATATGAATTTTGAAACAGGGACACAAATATCCAGTCCAGAGCAGAAGGGATTATTGGATCAGTATTTTTATAGCTTTTATTAACTGGTAAAAGAATTCCGATAAAGGATATTTTTTAAGAGGCAGATCCTTGTGGAAAGTAAAGAAATAGTTTTCATTTTGGTAACAGTCTTGAGAAATGCCTGTGTGCAAGCCCATGTCCGGGGCCGTACGGAGATTTGAGTATATCTACCTAGTCTGCACCCAGTTCTCTTGCCGATTATGGAAAGGGAATGGAAACGTGATTCCGATTGATGCGCAAATAACTGCACCATGCTGAGAAAGAGTAGCAAGCAAAATGCAAACTTTAAAGGAAGAAGAAGTTGCTTTTCACTGGGGAAAAAGTTTTGCTACGTAAAGAAGTTATTTGCCTATTTTTTAGTGAGCAGAAACAGAATCCTCAAATAAATGGCTCTTGAATGGTAAAACTGCAAATTCTATGGCAACTGTGTACAAGAGTGTGTAAAAACACTCCAAACTGCTGGATAAATAAGGCTTTCCTGACTATTGAAGCAGTGTGGCATTGCCAGCACATGGGTTGGTCCATAGGAATTCCCACGTGTCACCAGGCGTGTGAACATTCTTGACAATTTCTCATGTTTAGATATCACCCTTGGGCACCTCTGGGATTTCCCTCTTCCTTAATCATTTCATCAGTTTGAGATTCTAGGGTGCCTAGGGACAGAGAATTGTTCGGTGTGTTAGAGAAACACATAGCACTTTAATTGTGCCTGGAGACAGAGAGACTCAATGAGGGAGGTTAATTAAGAAACGTAAATAAACTAGGAGTTCTGTTTTGCCTCACATCATATCATTATAGTTCAGAATGAACTGTTGAGTTTTATTACAAGTCAAAGAAGCAGTCAGAGTCACTGATTTAGGAACAAGACTAAGGGCTACTTGTAACATATAAAGTGAAGAGTTGAGATAACTATTATCATAATTATTATTTTTTATTGTACATTTACTTTGGTTATCATAAAAAAGCACTATTTATGGGGCATACATCATGCACTCTGGCCATAATCCATAAATACATTATAACAAGTTCATTTAATCTTCACATACGAGATACGAGATGGATATGTTCATTACTTCCATTTTATAAATGAAGAAAATAAGGCTCAGAAAATTCAATGACATGCCCAAGGTAATATACTCTTTTCTGGGTACTTACCAGGTGTAAACAGACATGAAATGGCACATTTTGCTGTGAATCATGACTTTTCGGCCCCCCCAAAGCCACATTTCTAACCATTGGGTAAACTGTGATATTTCTATGTCCCAAGTTAAGACAAAAGACATCTGAATTTGAGGAAATTTTGGCAGATTACAGTTCTAAAGAGAATTATCTTAGAAACAAGCAATTAAATGTAAACATGTTTATATGGAATATTAAAATGCACATTGAAACCATCCTTTGGGTACATTTATTAATACAGTGAACAATAGCACATGTGAATGCCTGCTTTTCAGAGCAGCGTAATTACTGGTGCTAAGTGTCCATCTATGTGCGGAGCCTGGCAGACTTTCTCTGTAAAGGCTCTGAAAACAGCTGAACTGTTTTCAGCTTTGTAGGTCAGAGAGTCTCTGTCACAATTACTCAGCTCTGCCAATTGTAATGCAAAAGCAGCAATAGATGATGCATAAACGAGTGAGGGCGGCTGTTTCCAATAAAACTTCGTGTATAAAAACAGGCAGTGGTGGACCTAGATCGTGGTCCATAGTTTGCCAACCTGTGCTGGAGAACGAAAGCAATCCCGTTTCGTTGAGGACAGTCTACAAGAGTGCTGCAATTGCAAGCAAGGAAGAAAAAAATAGATGTATTTGAATTTTAATTAACACCTGAATCTCGTGTTTACAAAGGGAGGAGGTCAATTTGGTTTTCTTTTCTACTTTCAGTTGTTTTAAACTATGATTAAGAGAAAACGGACTTAGGCGAAGTAGTAAAATAATTCAGTAGTTCATAAGGAAGACTGTCTTAGCAGTCAGAATAACTAAACATTGGAAAGTATTTCAGAAACAATATTAGTACACAAAATAATCTTTATTTACTTTTTTTTTTTTTTTAAGTAAGCTCTATGCCAAACCTGGGGCTTGAACTCAAGTCCCAGAGATCAAGAGTCACATGCTCTACCGACTGAGCCAGTCAGGTGCCCCCACAAAATAATGTTTAGAAGAACCAGAGTAAAGCTCAGTACCAGTCAATCTATACACACCCAGTGATGTAAGTCCTGTTCGATTAATTCAAAAAAGATTTTTTTTAAGTGAAACAATGGGTGCCTGGGTGGCTCAGTCAGTTAAGCCTCCGATTTCGGCTCATGTTAAAATCCCACAGTTCGTGGGTTCGAGCCTCACATGAAGTTCTGAGCTGCCAGCGGGGAGCCTGGAGCCTGCTTCAGATTCTGTCTCCCTCTCTCTCTCCCCCTCCCCTCCTCATGCTCTGTCTCTCTCTCTCAAAAATAAATAAACTCAAAACAAATTAAAAATAAATAAATAAATAAATAAATAAATAAATAAAACAAATATTGCAGAATCAAATGTATTCAGTTTATGAGAAATTATGTGATGATTTATTAAAATTATTTATTTGATGGAATATACTTCCATCATTAAAAGTACCTAAGTTACTTCTATAATTAAAAGTTAATATGGCAGCTATCTCTAGAGATAGCAAAGAAGAAAATAAATTGATCTTAATGGATTTAGACTTAACTATCTGAAATCATGGAATGAATTCATATAATCTCTTAAAATTAGTTATAGCTCTTTTAGCTCTATTATTTCATAGTTTTAGAAGCAGACATGTATGTGTTGTATATAGGTACATTACTTATTAGTGTCTATTCTCTATATGGTATACATAGTGTGTATATTATATATAATATATATCATGTATGCCTACTATATATGCACACACACTAAACATGCACACTACATATACACTGCAAGTATCGTATATATACTACATATGTTCTGTGCATATACCATATACATAGTATATGTAATGATACAACACGTATATTATATATAGATGTACATATGTATCATCCTACACGTACTTATTATGTAAAGAATACTAAGTAGCGTAGAGATTACTAACATTCCCATATCATTTATTTCGTGAGAACTTCGTATCAACAGGCAATACCATAAAAGGGAAAAGTAACTAGAGCAAAGATAGTAGTGAATACGTGTGTAGTGGAGAGCCCAATGCAACTTGACCTGTACAATTGTTGGATGCTTGGAGGCTTCAGTCCCCTCTGTCCCCAACAGATGGCATGGAAGGAGAAAAACTGGGACTCACATCAAGTTGTGTGCCAAGTCGTTTATCTTCTGTAAAATGTGAGAAAGCCGTTGAACTGGTAAACAAGTCTTTTGTAAGCATGCATAAAACATATTCAATATTTGGTGGCAAGGGATTTCCATTAAGCTTTCACGAGAGTTAATAAATCAACAGAAACCACTTACCGAAACATTTTCATGGGTCCTGTGGAATTCTAAGCAAATATCAGGTTTAAGAATGAAAAGTCAGTTATATTTTCAACATAATCTAACGTTCAAAGAAGTGTAAAAGATGCTTAAGTGTTAATATTTTATGTTTCCCCGCTCTCAGCAGTAATTGCAGCCCATTAAAAAGAATGCTAAGCCGTAGCTGTTAGCACTGGCACAGGCCCAAGGAAACACTGAACCTTCACAGAAGGGGGTTAATTGCTACACGAAGAGGTAATTTATTAAGGAACACTGAAGCCCTGTATACTCCCCAATATGAGGCTGAACAGCACAATCTTACATGAATATTACATTTGATAATCAAGGCCTTTTCTATGGTACACTTCAGAATGAGCTAAGCTAAACAAAAAGGGTAGGTGGAGGGAAAAAGAGAAAGAAAAAACCCCAACACCATTTTTCTCTATGGCTCCCATAAACTTGTGCTTGGTGCCCTCCAGTCTGTCACTCCCCCAACCGGGAAAGTTGGCTGCTCCATAAAATTTTTGGTGGCTGATGAGAAAAGGCTCATATAACTATCAAGTTGAGGGGCGGCTTCAACTGTTCTTTACTTGCCCAGTTACGGTGCTTCAGTGCTCTTCTGAGGGTTGAACTTCATTTCCACCCTTTGTCAGAGGTGATGTTTTCAGAACCTTATCACATTGAACTAGGTCTTAGTTTCCATCACAGTTTAGATCAGTATTATGTGGCTTATAAAACATCGCGTGCAGAGAAAAAAAGTGGCCCCCGCACACCTTGCCTGACATCTTCTTTTTGGCACAGTTTCATTCATAGTCCTGCGGGTGCCTCAGGAGTTTTTCATCAGTGACACAGGCTCACAAAGCAAGAGTCCACAAGCAGATGAGAAGGCAAGGTCGCTCCCAGGAACCATTGACCCAAAAAGCTGATGATTTTCTTGGCTCTACTGACGACAAATTCTAGAGTATCCGAGAATTAGAGAAAGAGCATTCGTTTTACCTCTTTGTCTCTTTTTATAACATCTCTTAACGGCACATGGACATTGAAGAAAAATACCCTTGAAAAATAGGGTCAAGGAGAAACAGTGTTTTCTTCAAAATGCATTATTGATGCATTCCAGTTTTCCCGCTTTGGTACTGGGTCCTTTAGCCCTCTCTGGTCAAACCCTTACTAAGTGTTATGGAGTATTCATCTTGCTCCTGGCAAATTTGTATCCTGCCATGGATGAGAAAGAGAGATGACGGCAGAATACAAAAGTCCTACACAGCACATGGCCCAGCCCTTACAGCACGTTCAGTATAGAGGAAAGAGTAAAACAAGCTTTTATGGAAACAAAGAACAATTTTCTAGTAACCACAGCAGGGATAACAGCAGAGCAACAGCAACCCAAGCAGATTTAGATGGGCCATTGTTTGCCTCCTTTGTTGACTCTCTCTCCTGCTTTACGTTCTATTTTCTCCTCCTCAGCTGTTGCCACTTTGTCTACAACTCAATGGCCCCTTTTAGTCTCTGATCTGCATATGCTCCAAAGCCTTTATCTGGACCCTTCACCACCCACTTAACACCATCCAACCTTGAAGAACTCCATGATCAAAATTATGTCTTACGCTTGGAACTATTCTCCCTAAAGCCCTCCTATGTCCTCAATGTCAATGGGCTAGGTGTTTGGGGGAAAAGTACCCATTAAGCTCTGGGCTAGGTATTTGAGGACAAAGTACCCGTTAAGCCAGTTCACACAAAGTTGTAAGTGACTCAAGCATCTTCCACCTTCATCCCCTTCTTCTCCTTCAAATTTTCCATCGATGGTCCAGATTGAAATATTCTACCCTGTTCTAAGATTATTCCACGACTGTGCCTCAGATGATTGGGGTGCTAACTCTAAAGCAGGGGAGAAAACAAGCCAGTTTTCTTTCTCAGCTTCAGGGAACCGTCCATCCCACCATGCACTTGTCATCCACCGCCAAGTTCAATTACTGTTCCTGATCCTTTTCTTTTTAGAATTGGATGTGCAAGCTGTTGTACTTGATATGTGACCTGATGGAAAAGGAGGAAGGGAACCACTCTTTTTGCAGAGCAAAGGGAACAGCATGCCCGGAGTCAAATGAACACAATGCTTGTTCTTTCTAGCTCCTGGGGCAGATGCAGCCATTCATGGGAGACCCCTCAAAAGACTGAAAGCAGATATGGTTCCTATTGAGGAGAAACAAGAAACTTGGATCCCCAAAGACACAGACAGATCCATGTGTCTTCCTAGGATCTTCTATTCTCCCCTCATTTCTCTCTCTATCTGGAAGTCCGAATTCTCATCTTGTCTATATGTAATTAATACATATTGTATTAATTGTATTAATTACATAATTGTATTGATGTACATAATAATGTAAAAAAATGTAAAAATGTACATAATTGTATTAATACATATTGTATTCTATTAACATATAAATTGCATGGTAATTTATATTTGTAAAATCGTTTTAAACAAAATAATAATCATTTTTAACGTTTTAAGCCAGTTTTGGTGTTCATTCTTTTTACCTCACAGGTGCATTCTAAATCAGATCATTTAAAACAACCTCTATTCTGTGTTATTCATTTATTCCTCATCCTAGGCAGATTTGAAAGTCATCAAAGATCACCATTAAGTTCACAAAATGAAATCAAACATACACACGCGAACACACACACCCATTTCCAAAAGTCAAAGTCTTTTTGTTTGCTTGTTCGTTTTCTGTTTAGAGAAAGCCTGTGTTGGATCTTATTTTCTGCAAGTATCCCATTGAAGAGTGTCTTATCTGGAAGTTTATCTTGGAATTCATCAAAAAGGAATTTTTTTGGTCATCAAGGTCAACACCCCTTTTCTTTCTCTCTCCTTGTTTTCAATTTTCTTTCTAAGGAATTGCGAGAAAATGCAGGCAGATGAGTAGTTAAGTGATCCCAGAGCTGTGCCTGTCCCCTGGACCAGAGCCAGGCACATGTAAAGGTCTTCACTTGCCAAAAACATACCAGGGACCTCTTAAGCAATCAGGAATTGCTACATGGGTGAAGCGCTAACATCTTGAACACAATAGAAATCTGTAATTCAATTATCTTCTCTTTCTCATACATTTACCCTTTGAGCGTTCTGACACGCTGGACGGAAGTCCAAAGTGGAAACTGCTAAATGCTCCCCCTGCACGTGAACAGGCAGCAAGGACACCCCTCCAGTTCACAAATGAGTTTAATGAGGAGAAATGGAGACTTGTCTCCACACTCAATAAGCCCTGGGGGAAAGGGAAGGAAGAGAAAAGGGAAACAAGGATAGGAGGAAAAAGCAGCTAAGCAAAGGACAGACTAAAATCAGAAAGAAGAGTTAGAATAATGAAAAGCAAAGCAAAGACAGACTCGGCCAACGGTTCATTTCTGTTGCTCATAGAGTTCTCTTGGGGGCACTGAGAGCATTCCTGGGCACTGGTCCTCAAAAAAGGGGAATTTCTTTGCATGAGATAGAAAGGACTTATTTTGCTGTTGACATATATTCTGCCTAAAGGGGAGATCAACTGCCTCCAGCCTTTCTCACGTGCAAGTATTCTACTTCTGAAAATCGGATCTTGAGACACACAAGACGTTATTCACTACCTGCAAATGATAGAAGAATCAGAGAAAGTATCCCCCAACAGTTTTACTCACAGTTATTAGAATGGGCCAGGTCATTTCCCATAAAAATGTGGAACTCCCAGCAGGAAAAAAAAATGAAGAGAATGTGCTGATCTTCAACACAGAGTATTCATATAATATCTTTTATCACCCATAGACCTCACAGAGCTAGGTTTTTCTCCTGGGATGCACTGTTAATATTTCAACGTCTGTATATGCCAGATGAACAACTTGTTTAAAAAGGTAAATACAGTGTTGTCATTCTCCCTGGCACAATACAGATGCAATATTTTTAACTAGAGTTACTAAGAAAACCGTATTTTTTTCAAGATGTGGCAATATCATGCAAATGATGAATTCCAACTTAATCTTTTTAAGCGCTCTGTGTTACTCAGGGTTCTGTTGATTGCAAGTGACAGAAACCTAACTCAACTTAGAAGGAATGTATTGGTCAATACTGAAACACCTCGGGTTACCAAAGAGAGGGTTAAATAACCAATTTATTGGAAGAACAAAGAGGTTGGCCCACAAAAACAAGTGGAATCAGAGCATCAAAAAAAGCCAAGACTTTATTTCTGTATCCCTTATCTTTGCTTTACTCTGTGTGTTCCCTTTTTTCTCTTTCATTTATTTTTTATTTTTTATTTATTTATTTTTTTAACGTTTATTTATTTTTGAGACAGAGAGAGACAGAGCATGAACAGGGGAGGGGCGGAGAGAGAGGGAGACACAGAATCTGAAACAGGCTCCAGGCTCTGAGCTGTCAGCACAGAGCCCGACGCGGGGCTCGAACTCATGGACCGCGAGATCATGACCTGAGCTGAAGTCAGACGCTTAACCCACTGAGCCACCCAGGCGCCCCCCTTTCTTCTCTTTTAGTTCAGATTTCTCCCATAGTGCAGGAAGCATGGCCGGTGGCTAGTCCTGGGCTTCAAACTCCACAGCTTTTAACAATAAAAACGGTTTTACCCTCTTCCTTATTTCCACTGAAAACTCCAGGTGAAGAATTCTGATTGGCTTTGCTATGTCAGGTACTCATCCTGTAGCCAAAGAGTCACGCCTGTATCAGACTCTCAGAATATTCTCTCCTGGTGCTCGGCATGCCTTCGTCACATGGTTAATGTCCAACAAAGTGGGAGTGAGTGTTCTCTTCCTCTCAGATCAGCACCAGGAGCAGCATCATGATAAAAGTCAACCAGGATACATGAGATCCATGTGGGAGTCCTGGCCTGGTTGACTTATGAACTGAGACCTTCAAAAAAAACCACCACCTCTTGGAATTTGAGTTCCTCCTCTCTAAAATGAGGGGAAAGAAACCCTTTCTCAAAAGAAATGCCGACAGACGATGCACTGACACTAATGAATCTCACATTCATTACGTCAAATGAAAGAAATTGCCAGTAAATGAGGATATGGTATATCATTTCATTTCATGAAGTTCTAGAAAAGACAGAGCTGTCTTACAGAAACTCAGTCGGCGATTGCCCGAGACGCATGGTGGAGGGTGCTGAGTGAAAAAGGCATGAGGGTAAAGGGATACAAACTTTCAGCTGTTTGTGGATATCTTTACCAACAATCCACTGCACTCTGCCATTCATCTCTCCCACCCATTATAAACAATTAAGTTCAAGATCAGTTAGCCCCAAAGACAGACCACAAAATGAGGGATTTATTTGCCATGTATTCATTCATTCAAATAACAATGATCAATAATCAATGGGGCACCTGGGTGGGTCAGTCAGTTAAGCGTCGGACTCTTGGTTTGGGCCCAGGTCACGATCTCTTGGTTCGTGAGTTTGAGCCCCACGTCGGGCTCTGTGTTGACAGCGTGGAGCCTGCTTGGGATCCTCTCTCTCCCTCTTTCTTACCCTCCCCTGCTCACATTCTATCTCTCTCTCAAAAATAAATAAATAAATAAACTTAAAAAAAAAGAAAAAAAGAATCCATGTGCCAGGTGCTTGGTATACTAGTCACAGCCAACTCAAACTCCCCTAACACATTAATAGGTTAAGAACCCCCCCCCCCACCAGTATCTAAAGCTGCAGATTTGGCAAGAAAACCATACCTTTATCAAGAGTTTCCATTTATCTGGATTTTAAGAATAATAGAATACTTTGAAGGTCAACTGGCATTTCCTCCAGATCTAAGAAGGACTTCTTTATATTTCCTTAGCTCGATCATAATCTTTTCCTGTTTGAAAGACTTAGGAACAGAAAAAATAAATACAGACAAATAGCTGTTTATATAAATTAGGGCAGGACCTGTTGAAAGATGGATAGAGTTTATTCTTATTCCATTAATTATTCCATTATGTCCATCTATTCATTCCCTAACATTAGTGCTTGCTATCTGCTACATTATCAGCATTTCTGTTTCCTCCTATAGGGGCACACCCCTTTCATCTACTTTTTCTTCGAGTTAAACAAAGTTTCAGGCCCAGCTTCCTACTGGCACATGTTGAAGGTCATTATTCAAATAGGAATGAGGAAAGCTGAGACCAGGAACAGGGAGAAAGCCCAGCAGAAGGGGTCCAAAGCCTGGGCATTAAGAACCCTTTCCCAGTTCAGGGAGAAAGCCCAGCAGAAGGGGTCCAAAGCCTGGGCATTAAGAACCCTTTCCTTCAGGTGGCTGGTGCCCTCCTCAAGGGCACTGACTGGAGCCTCCAGTGGCCAATTCTGCCAGGTCTCTTCCACCAGCTCGGCTCCTTTGAGCCAAAGTTACCTTTTCCTTCTCCGTTTCGATCTCTCCTGATGAAACCTTACTGATTCTATAACCCAACTCCTCTAGTATTAATTAACCACATCACAAAAGGATATTAAAGATTGACAGCAGTTTCCTGTATCACCTCTCTAAGAGACATTTACTTTTGGATTCTCAAACAGAACCAAATGATCCCCAAAGCATTAAGCTCTAGTGGAATCAGGCAGAGGCAAAAGGGAAATATGCTGGGAGCAAGGTTCATCCCAACATGTCTCAAGTCATAGAATGTATGCAGTTTTTATGTGCATATCACATAAATTTGCTATTCAAAAACCTCCACTCATTTTCTCCTGGAAACTTAATTTGTTTTTGTTTTGTTTCGTTTTTTAATGCTTGGTGAATGGATGTCAAGAGACACATCAAAAGAGAGCACTTGATTCCTTGTGGAAGCAAACCACTGAAACACCCCCATTTGTTTTAGTCTCTGCTACAGAACTTTGGGTTCTGGGAATTGATCAAGACCAAGAGTTTAAGGGGGAAATGAGGTCAAGGTCACTGCAACACCACATGGCCGGGGTTCAGCTAACTTGGTGTGTGAGTTTCCTTTAACGATGTGGAGCAGACTAATAAACAGAACATGCTACATTGTGGAACATGAATGAAGCCCAGTGCTGGGAGAGCTTGGGCGGAATGTGTTAACCCTCTCCTGAGCCAGAAATGGGACCTCTGAGGTTTCTTGTGGAAATTATAATATTTGTGGATTCGAAAATAGAAAAGTGGCCAAATCTTCGAAGCTGAATGAGAATGACTCATTTTGGTAAGGTACTTCACAGGCTGTGCAAACAACTCCTCAGTCATTGTCGGGACTGGAAGCGTCCTCAATGGGCTCTGAAGAAATCTCTTTGGTTTCAGATCATGGTGGTCACGGGGAAGTTAACTTCTCTGAATCTTTGCTTCCTCCATTAAAAAAATTAAGTTTATTTATTTATTTTGAGAGATAGAGAGAGGGAGAAGGATAGGGGGAAGGGAGAGGGGCAGAGAAAGAGGGAGAGAGAGAATCCCAAGCAGGCTCCACACTGTCAGTAAGGAGCTCGACACAGGGTTTGAACCCTCAAACCGTGAGATCATAACCTGAGCCGAAATCAAGAGTCAGACACTTAATGGGCTGAGCCACTAAGGCACCCCCCCGTTTCCTCCATTTTAAATGTGGATAATAATTAGAGTATCTATCTCAGATGTTGTGAGAAGTGAGTAAGAAAAGGCTTTGGAGTACCTTGAACAGTGTATGTCACACAGTAAATGCTCAGTTAATGTTCTTTATTAGTATTTAAGTATTATCAACTTTATACCATGTTTATTATACATAAGAGTAGCTGGACAGGGGCGCCTGGGTGGCTCAGTCGATTGAGAGGCCGACTTTGGCTCAGGTCATGATCTCGCTGAGTTCAAGCCCTGCGTCGGGCTCTGTGCTGACAGCTCAGATCCTGGAGCCTGTTTCAGATTCTGTGTCTCCCTCTCTCTCTGACCCTCCCCCGTTCATGCTCTGTCTCTCTCTGTCTCAAAAATAAATAAACGTTAAAAAAAAATTAAAAAAAAAAAAGAGTAGCTGGACAGATATCCCCAGTAATGTCTGCTTATCATCTCAATGAATTCTATGCTTGCATTTTAATTCCTGCAGCCCCAGATTTGCTTTCCCAATGATGTTGCCCAGGTTGGGCATTCCCCAAGCATAGCCAGCCGTCAGTGAGGGGAAAAGGCCCAACAATATGCTGCATGATGGGAAGAAATTGAGACAGGGTCTCAGGCCACTTCTAAACTTCAGATTCTGTGGTTTGGAGAATACAACTTTCAAGTGGGCAATCCACAACGTGCCTTCATCTCCAACAGCTAATGAGGCATTGTCTCATTTTCAGAAAGTCTTCCCTTGGGGTTTTCCAATGCTAAGTAGCAACGCTTTTCCTCCCCACCCACCTAGCTGCCCATCTCTCCTGAGCAGCATTTACTCATTCCAGGACTGAGCACCTGAGTTTCATCATCAGGTGACTCCATTCTTCTTTAACTCCGTCAAGGTCCTCTGTATGTTCTGGATGGCCGCTTAGCCAGAAGTGTATGTATTTCTATGGCAGGATATAAAGTAGACAAACACAATAATATATAAACTATAAACTGGCAAGTTGAAGCAGCAGAAGCACCATCGGGGGCCCCAGAAAGTTTTAAAAGCAGAACTTAACCTTGAGAGGACTCGGCAAAAGTTTATCATACAGCGGTGACTCAAAGGCAGGACTCAGCATCAGTGACATCATCTCTGTGAGCAGTTTTCTCCAGCTGTGACCAGCCCCATCTAACCTTCCAGATTTGGGGAGAGGAGCCTCTGTCAATTAGAAACGAGAGAGAAATAAGCATTGACTGTTGTGAATCAATAAACAGATTTAAAAATGCAACTCAACCAACCACACTTTGATGTATTCTTTCAAGGATAAAAGCATGTTTTATTGAAAAAAAAAAAAAACCCTATGCTGTCAGGGAGGCTACCTTCCTGGCGCTTAGAGTCTGGCGAAAATCACAAATAATAAAGGAGTCATCAAATAAATATATGTGATTTTTTCAGAATCACATATAAATTTCAGAATTTTTTCAATGATTTTTCAGAAAGTGCAATTCATAAAAATAAAACAGGGTCATGGATGGAGATAACAGGATAGGAGTATTGTAGCAAGTGGTAGGGGAAGACAGAATTGTCTGGATCTCTTATTTCTGGAGCATCATAACTAAGTCAAGGGAAGTCCTTCTGTATGCTATTGATAAAGTCGGACTCAACTCCTCCCCATCAGCTTTTAATGATTTACGACCTTTGGTCAAAAGGGAAAGAAGAAAGAGCTAACGCGGTGTCTCTCCCGGAAGCCATCACTGAAGGACTTCCAGAAGTTTCTTTCCACTCTGGAATAAACCCTCCTTTATCCCTTTATCTCCAGAAGCTGAGATTCACTTGTCCCTGAGTAGCTTGAGAACAAGTCAGAGGGAAACAGTGACAGCGCTGTAAAGGCTTTGCTATTCCTCGATTTGCAGAGTCAGTATAAATAGACCATGTTTTAAAAGGTGAGCCAAAAAAACCCAAAAAGGTGGAAAAATAGAGAAGCTAAAAATAAATGACTAAAAGAGAAAAGTTCCTGTAATTTTAGGTTTAAAATACAAGGTTGAGTAATCAAGGAAAGTATTTTTACTGCCTTGTCAATATTTTTCCTGGAAGCTCGGGTAAATAGACCTTCTTCAGATCTGTAGTGTGCGTGCCTAATGGTCTTAGGTGTCTCTGACCACAGAATAACTTTATCCCTAAGAAACAGAGCAAACAGGAACTCTGTGGTTTTAGCATTCCCCACAAATAAGTAAATATATGGATGTATATAAAAAAGGTTCAGTACCATAGGACAGATAATTTGGGTCTGTTTGAGAAGTGTTTCCCCTCTAGTGGAATATTTCTTACCAACTTTTCCATGCATTAAAAGGAAGCTCTGCTCGCCCAGGGTGATCTCGGTCATATTTTCTGCATCGTTTGTACTCTCTTTCAATTTAGTGCTGAATGCCCAGAAGCTGTGCGGGAAAGCACACAAGAAGTTGTTCTTTTTCCTGAGTCCTCATTTATTTACCCTGCCGGTGAAAAACCCACTGGCTTTCATCTCTGCTGACTCAGTGGCCAGGAGAAGCAGGGGGTCACAAATGTGGAGCGGAGTTTCAAAGGGGGAGAAATTGTCATGAGAGCCTTCAAACACACGCACCTCCTCGGTTCGAGCTGTCCCCGGGTTTTATGAGGCATTTGCCCAAAGCCCTTGCTGGTCGGGCGAGGGGAACGGCACGTGGTTTTGTTGGCAGTTGGGATCTCTGTCTCCAACTGGAACATTCTTCCCTGGGCTGATTCATTAGGCCCTGCTGATCCTATGGTTTAAGACAGATCCATCACCGGAGTAAGTGACAGCCCCCAATCCCTGGATCCTTGATTATCTGACGCTGGGTGAAAAGTAAGTGTTGGGAATTGTCAGGGGAAACACAGAGCATATCGGATGCCCATACATCACCTTGAAGACCATGGACGCAGTATGTGCTTTCCAGTCAGACATGACTAATAGCTCTTCAATCTGGGCTTGGCCAATGTGCAGCCAGCTGAGTTAACAGAGAAGACTCACTCTCTCTTCCAAAAAAGTCCAATTTGAACCAGGAACTCCATTTATCCGATGGCTCCCGGCTGAAAAGATTTGAAAGATCACTTGCAGACTGCGACCTCCTAATTTTACCTCAGAAGGAAAAAATCATGTTGCTCTTCAAGATTGTTTGGCCATTTCTGACTTCATCAGCATGCCAAAACTTCCAGTTAATTCAGTCCAAAAAAACCAGTCAGACCAGTCATCTTCAGGCAAATAAAAGCAAATGCTTCTTCAAATAGCAAGTCCCAAATCATTCCCAATACATCATGTGGGTCGAAAATGTCAAACGCGCTTAAAAAACATTGGATGTATCTATTGTCAATCAACCTAATGAAGTTTTTCATGGAAAGGCTAGCATATCCTAAAAACATGCATAACCAGACTACCATCAAAAAGGACAGGGGCGCCTGGGTGGCTCAGTCAGCTAAGCATCAGATTTCGGCTCGGGCCATGATCTCACGGTTCATGGGTTCAAGCCCCATGTCAGGATCTGCACTCACAGTTCAGAGCCTGGAGCCTGCTTCAGATTCTGTGTCTCCCTCTCTCTTGCCCCTCCTCTCTCTCTCTCTCTCTCTCTCTCTCTCAAAATAAATAAACTTAAAAAAGGACAACTGCTACATTTTATACAAAAAGCCCCCAAAGCCACAATGCAAAGTGTGAGCTTCTTAATGTTCTAGAATTTGATACAATGTGGGCAAATATGAATGAACGAATGAATGAATGAATGAACAGCTGCTCCTTTTCCTGTCGTGTTGAGGTAGCCCCATTTTTATTCTTCACAGGAAATATTTGAGATGAATGCACTGTATACCAGTTTGTCCTCTCTATTTGACACATCCCTGACATTTCTTCCTCCAGAAAAGCAGCAAACAATAAGCAGACAAGCAAGAACTTTTTTCCCACAGTGCCTTGAATCTGGTCCTGTTTATCTTTCTATAACAATGGAAACAGATGTATTTTGGGGCTTGCAGTTTCCCAGATGCATGCTCCAAAGTGCTGTCTGCTGTTCAAAGATGTTGCCAGTTCTTAAAGCAGTGAGGGCTTTGCTAAGTTAATTAATTACCTGACTCCAGACATTACAGTTTCTGGGTGCCAAGCGCACCCTCTGCAGGAGATGTATCATCATCAAGGATTCCCTTGGGGTCCTCGTGCTGTACTGTGATCACGCTCAGCAGTGGACCTCTTAGCACAACTTAGACTTCCTGGAAGCACAGACGACAATAATCAAGCCCCCGTGCCCAGAATCCACGATGGATAACACTGCTTACATCTCGCCATCACCTTAGGCCAGAATTGATCCCAAGACCCTGCACGATACTTAAGACAGTAACAAGTTGAGGTCAGGTATCCCTGGTCATGGGGAGAAACAGAGTTATAATCTGGGTAGAAAGTAGGAAAACCTGACAGAGTCACACGCCAGCTTTTGGAAAAGACCGCTTTGAAAAGAACATCTTTCCTTTTCCCCATATTACAGCATTGCCTCACTAACCACGTTTGTTTCTTCCACTAACTATAGCTTCAACCAAAAGGCGTACAGTTTTGGTCTTTATAACTCTCTATTCCAAGATGCTGAGCAACATAAATTGTACAAGGACTTTTGATTTGAAGCTGTATAAAACTCAGCACTTACAACAATAGTAAAATATACATTTTTTCAATTGCTTTCAGAACATTCAGCACAATTGCCTACATTCTGGGCCATAAAACAGACATTGACAAATTTAAAATAATGGAAATAATACAAGGTATCTTCTCTGATCATAAAGGAATTAAACTAGCCATCGATAGCAAAAAGATGTTGGAAAAACTCTCAAAATATTTGGAAATTAAAGGACACACTTCTAAGTAACCCATGATTCAAATAGGACGTCTGGAAGAAATTTTAAAACACTTTAAGCTGAAAAAAATTTAAACTACAATATAACAACATTTGTTGGATGCAGATAAAGCAATAATTATAATTTGCCTATATCAGGAATGAAAGAGAACATATCATTCCTGATCCAATAGACAAAATAACAATAAAATAATGCTATAAATAATTCTATGCCCCAAAATTCAACAATTTAGACATAAGGGTCTAATTCCTTGAAAGACACAAACTACCAAAATTTATTCAAAAAGAAATAAATAATCAGAATGGTCCTGTGTCTATTACAGAAATTGAATTTGTAGTTAAACACTTTTGCACAAAGAAAACTCCAAGCTTGAATGATTTCTCTGGTTAATTCTATCAATTATTTGAGTAAAAAGTCGTACAAATTCTACACAATCTATACTGGAAAACAGAAAGGAAAGAAATATTTCCTAGCTAATTTAATGAGGCCATCATTACCCTAATGCCAAAACCAAAGACATTACAAGAAAAGAAAACTACAAGTCAATATCCCTCATGAACATAGACACAAAAATCTTCAAAAAAGTATTAGCAAATACTATCCAGAAATATATAAAAATTTAATATGTCATAGCCAAATGTTGTTTATCTGAGGGATACAAGACTGGCTCAACATTTAAAAATCCATCAGTGTAATTCGTTATATTAAGAAAACCCACATAATCATTTCAATAGATGTAGAAAAAGTCTTTGACAAAATTCAACACATTAGTGACTTAAAAATCTCTAGGAATATAAGACAATGTCCTTCACTCTGATAAAGGGAATCCAAAAAAAATGAAATAAAAAACATGCTGCAGCTAACATCTAAATTGCTTTCTTCTTAAGATCAGGGACAAGACAAAGATATCTTCTCTCGCTAAACATATTCTGCATCACACTGGACGCTCCAATCAGTGCAATAATGCAATAAAAAGAAATAAAGTGTATACAGATTGGAAAAGAAAAAATAAGACTATGTTTATCACAGGCAACATAATTGTCCACATAAAGAATGCCCCCAAAATCTACAAAAATATGATAGAACTAATAAGTGGGTTTACCAAGGTTGCAGAAAGCAAGGTCAATATACACAAATCAGATATATTGGTATATACTAACAATAACTGAGCCTGAGTGGTTCAGCTGGTTAAGCATCCAGCTCTTGATTTCAGCTCAGGTCAAGATCTCACAGGTTTGTGGGATTGAGCCCTATGTCAGGCTCCCTGCTGTCACTGCAGAGCCTGCTTGGGATTCTCTCTCCTCTCTCTCTGCCCCTCTCCCCCCACTCGCATGCATGCTCTCTCTCTCTCTCTCTCAAAATAAATAAATAATCATTTTTTTAAATAATAAAATAAAATGTGTAAGATCTATCTGCTTAAAAGTAAAAGCACTATTCAAAGAAATCAAAGATTTAAAGAAGTAGAGACATATCACATGTTCATAAATTAGAAGAGTCAATATTACTAACCTATTACTTCTCAAATCAATCTATAGATTCATTGCAATATCAGTCAAAAATCTCAGCAGGCTTTTTTTGTAAACATTATCAGCCTGATTTTAGTACAGAAAGACACAAAAACTAGATTAGCAAAAACACTTTTGGGGTTAGGGTGCCTGGGTAGCTCAGTCGGTTAAGCCACCAACTTTTGGTTTCTGCTCAGGTCGTGATCAAAGAGTTTGAGCCCCTCACAGGGCTCTGTGCTGACAGTATGGAGCCTGCTTGGGATTCTCTCTCTTTCTCTCTCTCTGCTCCTCTGCTGCTCTCTCTCTCTCGCTTGCTCTCTCAAAATAAGTAAATGTTAAAAAACAATTTTAAACACTTGAAAAAGAACAAAGTCAAAGGACTCATATATCCCATTTCCAGATTTACTATAAGCCTACTACAAGCCAATATCCCTCATAAACAAAAATGCAAAAATATCCAAAAATCAAGTCCAGCAATATATATAAAAATGTTAACATATCATAACAAAATAGTGTTTATCCGGGAAAGGCAAGAGGGAGGCACCTCTGATAATTAAACAGTAAGGTATTAGTGAAAATATTCACATACGTCCGAGAACTTGCAAGGTTGAAATGGCTGTACTGGGTCCTCATCTGGAGACTCTGGGGAAGAATCTGCATTCACGTTCACATGGTTGTTGGCAGAATCCAATTCCTCACAAGTTGCAGAATTGGGGTTTCCTTTTCTTGCTGGCTTCTATAGGCCGGCTGCAACGCTTGTCACGTACAGCACTCTATCTTCACATGAGAAGCCTCATATTAAATCCTTCTCATGCTTAGAATCTTTGGGACTTCCTCTTTTGCCGCCAGATGGAGAAAACATTCTACTCTTAAAGGGCTTGGGAAAGATAGCATTTTGTCTGCATACCGTACGGCTACAGACAAAATAAGCATACAAATACTGTACTCTAGTTAGTAAATTAGATCAAGTCCGCCAAGATAATTGTCCTATTGATAAATCTGAATGTTAACTCATTAGTAACCTTAATGATATCTGCATAATGCCTCACGTCATGTAAACTAAAATAATCAGGGTATATTATGTAATAATATTCACAGCCCCAAGGATTAGGGCGGGATATTTTGAGGGGAACATGTTAGAATTCTGCTTACCACATCATCGATATGCAAAAGAATGAGCTTCAAGCTGCTTTTCAAACTTTTACAAAAAATACCTCAACATGGATCACAGACCTAAATGTAAAACATAAAATTATAAAATTCCCAGAAGAAAATATAAGAGAAAATCTTTTTGACTTTGGGTTAGTTGGTAATGAGTTTTCATACATGACTCCAAAAACACAATCCATTTTTTAAAAATCAATAATTTGGTATTTTTCAAAGTTGAAAAAATTTATGCCGTAAAGATGTGTCTGTGAACAAAAACTCAAGCCACAGAATGAGGAAAATATTTGAAAGTCATATTTCTGACCTAGGATTTGTGTCCAGGCTACAGAAACAACTCTCAAAACTCAGCAACAAGAAAACAAGTAATAACCCAATTAAAAGTGGAAGAAAGATATAGACACCTTGCCAAAGAAGATATATGGATGGCAAATAAGCATCATTAATAATTCTGGAAATGCAAATTAAAAGCACAACGAGATATGACAATACACCTGTTACAATTACCGATTAAAAACAATAACAACAACAACAACAAAAACCCTGACAATACCAAATACTGACAAGGATGCAGACCACTTAGAACTCTTACACGTTGCCAGTAAGAATGAAAAATAGTACCATCGCCGTAGAAAACAGCTTGGCAACTTTTTATAAACTTAAACATACACTTGCCATATTATCCAGAAATCTAACTCAAAATAAATAAAAACATACTGGTATGAAAATTCACATGCAGATGTCTACAGCAGCTTTATTCACCATCACCCTAAACTGCGAACAATCCCGATGTCCTTTACCTGGTAAATGAACAAAATACAGCACATCCCTACCACAGAGTACGACTGAGAAGTGAAAAGGAAGAAAAACCACATGGGAGAATCTTACGTGCACTTTTCTGAGTGAAGGAAGCCAGACCTAAAATTCTACATAAAAGTCGGTTCTAAAATAGTACTTGCTATGTAATTGCTTTTATAGAACATTCTGGACAAGGCAAAATTGTAGGGACAGATAATAAATCAGTAGTTTTCAGAGATAGGGAGTGTGGAGAGAGGTGATTAGAAATAAGCAGCAAAGGTAACTTTTGAGCTGATGAAACTAATTTGTTGTAGGCAACAACTTTAGCAAGTGTTTGCCACAGCATTATATAGGTCAGTAGCTTCCTGACATATCCAGGCCACCTGCTGCCTGAACAAGAAGCCAGTGCTATGTATATTGGTTGAATTGAGAAGAACCCCACTTTTAGTCCTAATGTCTGAATTCACTAAAGTACAGCTAAAACAATACAGTGGCTTAAAGAACAAAGAGCTTTAATGATAGTGTGTTTTATTTTTTTTTAATTTTATTTTTTTAATTTACATCCAAATTAGTTAGCATATAGTGAAACAATGATTTCAGGAGTAAATTCCTTAATGCCCCTTCCCCATTTAGCCCATCGCCCCTCCCACAACCCCTCTCCAGTAACCCTCTCCAGTAACCCTCTGTTTGTTCTCTACATTTATGAGTCTCTTATGTTTCTCCCCTCCCTGTTTTTATATTATTTTTGTTTCCCTTCCCTTATGTTCATCTGTTTTGTCTCTTAAAGTCCTCATATGAGTGAAGTCAGATTATTTTTGTCTTTCTCTGACTGACTCATTTCACTTAGCCTAATACCCTCTAGTTCCATCCACGTAGTTGCAAATGGCAAGATTTCATTCTTTTTCATGGCTGAGTAATATTTCATGGTGTTTATGTACCACATCTTCTTTATCCATTCATCAGTCAATGGACATTTGGGCTCTTTCCATACTTTGGCTATTGTCGATAGCGCTGCTATAAACACGGGGGTGCATGCGTCCCTTCGAAACAGCACACCTGTATCCTGTGGATAAATGCCTAGTAGTGCAATTGCTGGGTCATAGGGTAGTTCTATTTTGAGTTCTTTGAGGAACCTCCATACTGTTTTCCAGAGTGGCTGCACCAGCTTGCATTCCCAACGATAGGGTATTTTAAAGAATAAAGATATACATTTCTGTCTCACACAACAGTCCATCGTTTGCTCTGTTCCTCACCCTTCTTTCTTGTTTCTCTACCTCTTATTTCTGCTCCAGTGTGTTGTTCTTATCTACCTGACAGAAGTTGCGGAAAGGGCAGGAGAGAGTGTGTTTGCCACGTGGTAAGGATATAGCTTGGAAATGGCACATGCCATTCTACTCACATTCCACATAATCGCATGGGCCACAGCTTGGTGCCACACGGCTTGTAAAGACAGTGGTTCGGTGGGTGGGCATATGCCCAGCTGCTACTCTGATTCCATGGAAGAAGGAGAGAATGGATTGTGGTGGACACTCAGTCTCCCTCACACACTGTCCTCTTCGATTGTCGATCACTGCACTTGCCTGGTTGCCCTCTTCGCCTTCTTAACTGTTTCTTCCCAGTCTCCTTTGCTAACTCCTACTTCCTTATTTAACCTCTAAAGATGTGTTAGGGACAAGTACCCCGGGGCCAGTCTTTGTATCTCTTCTCCCCTCTAGCAATACTCTTCTTTCTTGATTATCTCAACCCATTTTATGGTTTTAAGTAAAAAACAAAAACAAAAACAAAAAACAAAAAAGACAATGTTTAATTCATTTCTCTAGCCTTGTCTCCTTCACCTCACTTGGAATTTGTATGCCTGATGGCTAGCATGTAACCAACTACTTGAGATCTTAATTTAGCGACTTAAACTTATCAAGGATAAAACTGAATCTTCATTTTACCCCAGAAAGTTGTTTCTCCCATAGCATGTGGCCCAAGAAAAAAAAAAAGAAAAAAAAAATTAGAAGATATCCTTGATTTATAAATGCTTCTTTCATTCACCACATCCAATTGGTCAGCCACATCTTGTTAGCATTACCTTTGAAATGTATCTGGAATCTGTCTGTGGTAGGCTAAACAATGTCACCCCAAAAAGTTCCACATTCTAATCTCCAGAGCCTGTGAATGTGTTACATTGCATGGAAAGAGAACGTTGTAGTTGTGATTGCATTAAGGATCTTGAGATGGGCAGATTATCCTAGATTATAGAGGTAGATCCTCTGTAATCACAAAGGTCCTTATAAGAGGGAGGCAAGAGGAACAGAGTTAGATCAGAGAGAGAGGAAAGACAATAAAGGTGAAAACAGGAGTAAGGGGAGGTAAGGCTATGTGATATGGGGACCTGAGTCAAGGGATGAGGTCAGACAGACTCCAGAAGCCAGAATGTGTGAGAAAAACGAATGCTTTGCTAGACTCTCCAGACAGAACACATGCCTGCCAATACCTTGATTGCAACCCAGCACAACAGGTTTCTGACGTCTGCCCTATAGAATGAAATCATAACAAGTTCATGATGTGTAATCCGCTAAGATTGTGGTGATTTGTTGCAGTTAGAAATAGGAAACTAATGCACTGCTCATGTTTCTCGATCTCCATTACTTCTACCTTAACTGTGGGGCAGTTGAGAACACAGATTCTGGAGCCAGACTACCTGTGTTTGAATTCTAGCTCTGCCTTTCAGCTGCCAGGGCAAGCCATTCAAGTTTCCTGTGCTTCAGTTATTTCACCTGTGAAATGGACTCATGATAAGGATTCGGTGAGCTGCGACAGTGCTTAGCATACTATATACATTTTACAAGTATTTCCTGTTATTGCTTCTGTAATCCAAGATCCCGGTACTTATAACCTGAACCACTTCAATGCTCTTAGCTGGTTTCCCTGCTTTCTTTCTTGCCCTTATTATAACCTCTTATTCAAAGAGCAGTAAGATTGATATATTTACAACATAAAACCACAAAATCCCCCTGATTATAATCCTCCAAAGGCTTCTCATTACATCTAAATTAAATCCAAACTTTTAACTGTAGCCTACGAGGCCTGATATGATCTATCCATGACTTACACTCAACCTCATCTCCATCCACCCACTCACTACGTTGCTTGTTCCCTTTACCCCACTGCCCTTCATCTTGTGCCTCAAATACACCAGACTTGTTTCTGCCTCAGTGCCTTCAAGTGGTTTATTCCTCTGGCTGGAATGCATATTCCCAGGTCTTCACATGACTGACTCGTTCTTGAAATTCAGTCGAGGTCTCCTCCTCAGAAAGACCTTCCCTCATCACTCAAACTAAATTAGGTCTCTCCAATCATGTTTACTTATTTATTTCATGTCTTCCATTAAAGAGCCTACTGCACCTCCCCTGTGCTCAGAACTACATCTGGCACACTGTAAGCGCTCAATAAATATTTGTGAAATGAGTCAAGTGTTGGCTGACGTGTGTGTTGAGGTATCATATTGGTGACTCCCCCGTACATTATGAATTAGATTAGTATAGTTGTAAATCTTCCCTCTCAGCAGAAAGGTTCTGCCTAAAGACAAAGTAATTTTTATAGTGATGATTATGTAAGCCTATTTCCTCACATTCTTCTATTTTTTCTTAACAAGTGTCTCTGAGGACGTCTTCTACCAAATTATTGGAAAGGGTACTATAGCACAGTGTGAGAGCTTGAACTATGTTTAGCCACCAAGACCCATACTCCTAACTCTTCATTCAACTTGTTTTCTATCTTAAGTTGTTTTGAAGAGTGAAAGACCATGTGATCCATGACATGTATGTTGAGGCGAGCACTGCCTAACAGCACAGCACTTCCGGGCTGATGAAAGTCCTAGGAACTTCTCAGAAAATGCAAAGAGAGCTGAGATCCGATAGCAAATGGAGGGGGGATCTCGTGTGGTGCACAGAATAACTCCCATGACATCCCCACATAGTGGTGACCCATGGAATGTGGGCATCCATTTGTATGCCACTGCACCTGTTCCTCCGTGTTTGTTTTTCCCCTCTTTCCTTCTCAACGTGAAGCTTTGTGCAAATAGAAACAAAGCTTTCCCCAGTCCCCATCTCTCTAAAATCTTTCCAGCACCTTCCCTTGAAACGCAAGACCTAAAGTGTATTTAATATTGATGGGGTTTTCTGGGGCTTTCATTGTGGATCTTCTTAGCTAATTTGGTGCTGATAACCAATCCGTGGTCATTGTTAAAATGTGACAAATCACGACACTGGAGTTTAGGGTTGATGGGAGAAAACAGACTCCTGGAGGGGTGATTCACTCTTTTTCACTCTAGAGACAACAAAATGGAATCCCGGGGTGGCCTTGTCCACATTGCAAGCGCATACCTGGCATGTCAACTGTCAGCCAGAGAGCGCCTGCTATTACTCAGAAGAAAAGATGGTGTATCTGATAATCTGAGAGAACAAAGACGCCAGTTACTTCATCACTCTTGCCTGAGGGTCTGGAATTAATTGTGTTGCTTTCTACCCCATCTAATTTTACAAAATCATACTGCTCCGTGGCAGTTTACTAATTTACCACCTCATCTAAGATAAGGCTTTGCCAACAGTAATAACATTTAGAAAATGCTGTCAGACCTGCTGCGGATGGTCCCCGCCCCGCACCCGCAGCCCAAGCACGCATGCGCGCACCCACCTCCCCTAGGCAGCCCCACTGGACCTCAGAGCGGGGAGCTCTGGCCTTGGAAGGCACGAACACGTCAGAAGTGCACCTGCAGGACAAAATCAAGAACGGCCGAATCTATTCAGAGATCTCCTTGGGTGTCTGCTCCACTATCTGTCCAAAGAGTAAACAGGGTAGAAAGAAATCATCCGCTTTTCAGAAAAAAACATCTCTGTATATTTACCTGATACACAACTATTGTGGGCTTCCCGTGTAAAAACCACTGGTGTGGCTTATCTTTCCTCAACTATGACGGAAAGGGAGAAAAGCAGAAAAGTAGCAAAATTTGGAATGGGCATGGAGACCTCAAGCCTGAAGCGTCTCAATTTGAAACTTGGTGTTGGGGGAGGTGGGGTGGCGCCTGGGTTGCTCAGTCGGTTAAACGTCTGACGCTTGGCTTCAGCTCAGGTCATGATCTCACAGTTCGTGAGTTCAAGCCCCACACTGGGCTCTGGTCCCTGACACAGAGCCTGCTTAGGATTCTCTTTCTCTTCCCGTCTGGCCCTCCTCTGGTCACACACTCTCTCTCTCCTTCTCTCTCAAAATAAAACAAATAAAAAAAAAACAAAAAAGGAAAAAGAAAGTTAGTGTTATGGGGTTTGGGGGATCAAAGCAAGGGGTGGGGCTTTTGACATTTATTCCAATTGCATCGTCGATTTTCTCATGCCCTACTCTATTCTAGGGATGAGTAAGCACGCTCAGTATACAAAGGTCTACGAAACCCCATGGCTGGAGTATGGCGTGTACATGGAGACTCAGAGGAAGATGATGGGCAGAGTAACTGTGTTCACACAGTGTCGGTTCTCGGGGCCATTGAGCAGTACATCCCTGATCTTTAAGTATGATGTGGTGTGTACATGTGAGATGTGTGTGCACGTGTATGAGTGTGTGAGTGCACAAGTGTGGGGTGGAGTACAAAGCAAAGCAAAATGGTGCCTGTTTCCCTTTTGGTTCAGATTCCGCTTGCATATATAATTATTTGTTTAACACAGTCACACCATATTATGTTACCTTCTATGATTTCTTAGCAAAGGCATGCTCTGTGAGCTCCGCTTTCCCAAGCGATGATCATTTCTTGACATGTTTCATTGCTGGGAAATGACAAAGGCATTTGTTTTACTCTCAGACAATAAAATATTGCCTTGCTCAAATACCTTCGTGGAATATTAAACAAAATGAATGTTGTTCCTTTTCCTTTGTTTATCATATCATATTAAAAATGAAGACATACCCCTTAGTCTTCTTTCCTGACAGACGAGACATTGGAAAGAATGAGTTTAGTTTACCTTTCATCCGACTGGCTCTGTCCAAAGCCTCCAATAGTGCCATTAGAAAACCATTTCAATCATGCAGCTTCTCAAAGGCCATTTTTGATATACCTTTCAAATCATCATGAAGAATAAAATCCAAAGTTCTCCTCTAAACTTGCTCTTGGTAGCAATTTCAGATTCAGTTAATTTTCAGGCAGTGATGAAATTAGCAAAGACTGGGGAGTGACCCAATATAAGGATCGAAGAAGTAATCTCCTTAGAAACTGCTTAGGGACCAAGCTTATAAATATGTCTCAAATATTTACCAACCCACATACTGGATTATTCCATATGCACAAAAAACATATAAAATATGCATTCTTTACCATTGAAATATCAGACAGTATCATACATGGGCGCCTGGGTGGCTCAGTCAGTTGAGTGTCTGACTTCAGCTCAGGTCATGATCTCACGGTTAGTGGGATGGAGCCCCGTGTCGGGTTCTGCATGGACAGAGCAGAACCTGGTTGGGATTCTCTCTCTCTCTCTCTCTCTGCCCCTCCCCCTTCTCCAAAATAAATAAACACTTTAAAAAATATATTATCTAATTTGAGCAAGAGATTATGTTATGTATTCACAAGGTAGTATATGTACACCCACATCTACGCAGACATAATACTCATTCGTTATAGAAAGATTTTCTAAATATTACTGACTTCTTGGGTAAAACAAATTCATTTCATCATAGAGAACAATAAATTATCCTTCTGAGTTTCATCAAATGCATATTATATGAAGTGGGATTTCCCAGGGCTACTTTTCGGGTTGAGTTAAATCCCAAGTATCTTTAAAGTTTTTTCATCTGTCACTTGCAGAATCAGTATTATCTAAGAGGAGCTTCAGTAAACACCACAAATTTCAGCTAGGAAATATATGTGGGTACTTTTTGACATGGAGATGAAAACCTAAATAGTCTGAAACAACCTCCAGCCTAAGTTCAGATGGCCTCGGTTCTACATTTGTCTTTGTTACTACTTTGTTTGAATTTAGGCCTGTAAACTACTGATTCTATACCTTGGTTTTCCGATATGCAAGGGAGAATGTATTTGCCCCACCTCCTCTGAAGGGTGGTTGGGAGAATAAGATGGAATTAAACAATCAGGACCAGCTTTATGCAGGTTCCACCAGCACAGTCACGCAGGCTCTGCTCTCTAAAGCGCCACGCATTTGACCTACTGCTTTATTGTTACAGCCTTGAGATTCTTAATAATTTCATCTTGGAACTTGTGCTTTGTAGGTGTGGTCTAATGGGACCGTGAAGCAGGAGTAGAGCAGAGCAGATACACCGAGTGTCGGCACTCACATGTGCAGGCTCGGATACTCGGGTACAATCGACACTGGGCACAGGCATCAACAGTGTCAGCAGCAGCCATGGCCCGGAGGGCATACAGGCTCCCCATGGGGACAGAACCAAGACCGGTGGCAAGAGGACCGCATGTCCATTCATCCCCAAAGCCCATCTCTATAACATCTGTCAGAATTAACTCTCCAATTTGAGTGCAAGCAGAAACTGCTTATCACAAGCCATTTTGCCAGTGAATTCTTATAAAATAAAACTGTACGTGAGGACATTGTAACTGAAGCATATCAGGGAATTACCAAAATTCTTTAAAGAGTTCAGAATCTCCAGCTTTGGAAACTTCTACAATGTTTCAGAGCAAATCTCCACAAATCCAGGTATAGAAATTAAAGATTGTCACATTCGACAGAAAAGACCATTGTTCTCACGTGAAGCCTCAGATAAACCAGCTGTCAACAAGGAAGACAATTTTAATGTTAAGTTTTCCTTGTGATTGGATATATGGTGATAGATGCGTAAACAAGTGTTATTAGTTGTATATAAATCATGAAGCCACTCTTGGTTTCTTAATATGACCTTCACAACCTACAGGAAATGTTAGCAAACGCAATAAAATGCCCTTGCAAAAATGTACATCTAAAATTAAATTCAGACTTCCTTAAAACTGATTTGTAGAAAGAGTTAAATATTGTTAGAAAAATTGTTCCGCAAGAATCAGCGGCTTTAGATGTACTAAAATTTCTATTTCCAAATAATGCGGCAGAAATCTATCCCACTGTTGTCACAGTCCATAAAATACATTAACAGTTGCATCCACAGAAAGATCCTTCTTAAAACTGAATATTACCAGGGCGCCTGGGTGGCTCATTCAGTTGAGCGTCTGACTTCAGCCCAGGTCATGATCTCACACTTTCGTGGGTTTGAGCCCCACATCTGGCTCTGTGCTGACAGGAGTCTGCTTCAGACCCTGTGTTTCCCTCTCTCTCTGACCCTCTCCTCCTCAAAAATAAATAAATAAAACATCAAAAATATAAAATAAAATTGAACATGATCAAGAATCATTTGCAACCTTGCATTTGCCAAAGGAACTGACACTTCTTTCAATTATATCGATTGAAAATGAAATATCTAATGTATAAATGTTGATGATCTAATGAATTGCAGAAAACAGAGTCAGAAAAATGCTATGACCAATGAAGATATCACATTAGTATTGTTTTTTGTTTAAAATTATGACAGTAATACATCACTGTAGTTTGTAAGTTTATGTTGTTACTCACATATCATTATTATCCCTAGTATGTTTATAAGTAACAAAGTGTTTTTAAGAAGACGCATTTTATTTCAGAACGGCTAATGACACTTGTTTTTTCTGCTTTGTGAACAGAAGCCTTGCATTTTCATTTTGCACTGGACCATGCAAATTATGTACCAGCCTTGGATATAATATAGTTCAGACTTTTGCCACAAATTTGCTGAGTACTATTTAACCAAAGTGGAGCTCATTTTTCTTTAAACATTTTAAATGTACTCATTTGATGTTATTTACCCAAAAAGTCTGTCCCATGAATATTTGTTTCTTTGTGCATTCTGTATAAACTTTGCTTAGTGAGTTAGTGTTCAGCCTGTGTGTACCTCTGACAAGCCTATGCATCATGGTTGAAATCTGCCCCTCCAGTGGGAATTTCCACTTTTTTTTTGTCAGACACCCAAAGATGCTGATGGGCCATCATATCAGTATCTTAGCTTGGGGTTTTGCTGACCAGGCGGGTAATATATAATTGGTCCTAAACCCATATGAGGGTAGATCTGTGTTATACAGCCTCAGGAAATTTGCTTTTCTGCCCAGAGCCCAAACATAAAAAGACAAGCTTCCTTATCATTTCCTTTTTTTTTTTTAAGTTTATTTATTTATTTTGAGGGGGGGGGGGGGGAGAAAGAGAAAGAGAATAGGGGAGGGGTAGAGAGAGGGAGCGAGAGAGAATTCCAAGCAGGCTCTGCACTGTCAGCACAGAGCCTGATGCAGGGCTCGAACTCACCAACCATGAGATCATGACTTGAGCTAAAACCAAGAGTCGGATGCTTAATCGACTGAGCCACCCAGGCACAGGCACCCCTATCATTTCCTTTTTATGAGGACTTTTCCCTAGTCCACACTATCACAGGAAAACAGGACTTTAAGCATCCCAACTGCCCCCTGACCCAGGCCCAAAGTCTTGTCCTGGGTTCTCAATCCCCAGAAACTAATTGCTCAAAACCAGCATTTGGATTAAGAAGAATTCAGCAAACCCAGGTAGCGGCAGCCTCGGTGTCCCTTCACTTAATGGTTCCAGGCTTCCACTTAAATTTAGCACATGGTAATTGCCGTTACTCTGTGCATTGGAAATAATGTTGGTGATATTCCATACGCCTTTTTTTAAGTATTTTGTAGATGATTCTTCTGAAACAAGGCCAGAAAAGGAAGTTTTGAGCATCTGTTTTCCATTATGTAAAACGAAGGTGTTGAATTAGATGAACCTTCAATCACAATTTATGCCTTCAGTCTTCAAGTGCTTGTTGAACATCTACTATGTTCTGGATATACAGTGCAAGGTGCTAAGGATGCAGAGATGGATAAGACGGACTCCTGCCCCCAAAAGTACACAGTCTGGTTGGGAATATAGGGTCAGAAACATAATTTAAATAAAAAATGGCAATACAATCATAAGGGTATACACAGGATAGCATATACGTGTGGGTCAGTGAAGGCTTCTAGCAAGAATATAATGGTAAGCTGGTTTAGGAGGATGAGTAGAAGTTATCCTGGTGTCTGTGGGTGGACAGGAGGGTGTGGGGCGGGTGTTGCTGCTGCTGGTGTGGAGAATGTGATTCCAAACAAAGAGGGGAGCATGGCAAAAGGATGGGGGTGAAAAGCAACGTGTGGGGAAGTAAGAGCTCGACGGATCCAACGCAGCGGGCTTATTCTAACCATCTTCTACAAAGGATATGTAAGAGATCTATGAAGACAGGGACTATAATGGTCCATGAGCGTCTTCTGATTCAAATACATCTCCTTAACCTAATCTAAGGAGATTTATTTTAATGTAAGATTATATTTCTTTAATTTTATTACCTTTTTGAAGTTTATAAAAACTTAAAGCAGACTGTGGAATAACATGAGCGTGGAACAGCTCAAGCATAAAAGCGTACAGCAAATTACAGATCACTTGTAGATCTAACATAGTCCTGGTGGAAATTAGTCAAATTCCTTCTCTGGGGTATCAGTGAGTTCCCCAGCCAAGCTGTCAAGAGAAATCGTTTTGCCGCCATTTCCTTTTTTTCTGGTGCTCACTACCGTCTCCGATCCAACTTGCGTGTGGTCACAATTCTCATTGAACCAAGATGGGCTGACCGCTTTCCTCAGAGTGCTCAGTCCTCAATTCTTTATACAACTGTTCCAGGTTTCCATCCTAAAATCCAGGATTTTAGCTTCGACTGCCCTAAAATTTGCAACTGAACATTTACTCTTTTTGCAACTGTTACTCCTCCTCCTCATTTTTTTTTAATTGCCACAATCCCATATAATCTTGAATCTATAAGAGAAAAACGTCCTTTTAAAATTCAAAGGAGGTCTGTAGTATATTGTCCGTATTCCAATGGGTATCTCCGTGGCTTTAGTGAAAAGAAAACACTTTCTGAGTTGAATACTCTCTCCCATTACTCAAATGTCCTTTCTTTAAATATTTCCGCTCTCACTCCCTTCACACTATCGACGTTCCATCGAAGAATATCTTGATTATCCTTACTGCTGAATTGCCTTGAGAACCTACTGTTTAGCTGTTTGGGATCTGCTGTTGTTGGGTCACAAATTCACTTTGAAATGGTTAGCAACGGTATATATAAATGGAAAGCATTATTTATTATATGTAAATCACTTCTTTCTTGGTATAATTCTTTGCTTTCCCTCTGCAAAAAAGCACACTTATAGTAAAGTTGAATGTGCAAACTTTTTCCTGTAGATCTCGGTGAATAGCTGTATGCTACTCAAGTCATAGGATTCTTGACAACACAACTGAGATTTCAACAACTTTTGATCTTCTCGTGATGTAAAGACCAAATTACTTTGCATTTAATGATTACATGAACTAATGTGCCATAGGATCTGAGACTCTCAGCTTTGAGAGTTTTTCTTAATGTCTCTAAAGGGTAGTGTTATGATGTTTGTAACTTATCTTAAAATACTTCAGCACAAAGCAAAATAAGTCCGAAAAAGACAGATACCATATGATTTCACTCATATGTGGAATTTGAGAAACTTAACAGATGGACATAGGGGAAGGGAAGGAAAAAATAAGATAAAGACAGAAGGGGAGGCAAACTGTAAGAGACTCTTAAATACAGAGAACAAACTGAGGGTGGCTAGAGGGGTATTGGGTGGGGGATGGGCTAAATGGGTGATGGGAATGAAGGAGGACATTTTTGGGGATGAGCACTGGGTGTCATATGTAAGAGATGAATCACTAGGTTCTACACCTGAAGCCAAGAATACACTGTATGTTAACTTACTTGGAAAAAAAATATTTATATATATATATCATATATATATATTCATATTATATATATATGATATATATATATATTCAGAATACCAATAATGCATATCAGATTCTCAGAATCAACATTTATAATGACAAATGTTATAGTTGGCCCTTATTAGTAAAATTTAAACGTATTGGAAATACATAGATTTGTTGAAATATTTTATTAAGTTAAAGATGTTTAAGCTATGTAGATTAGAAATTGGAGGAAATATTTTGAACTCATTCACTGTCTGGTGAACAGTGTATAACAATCTAGCCAGGCCCCAAAACTGAGCACTTAATTAATGAGGAAGCTAGAAAAGAACTTACAACTGGTTCGAAGGGGACCCCAAAAGTGAGGCAAATATATAAGCCCATCCAGTAGGTAATGCTGAAATGAATTTTCTTAACAGGTGCGAAATTGGTTTCTTCCACTGAAGGAAAGGAAGGCCAGTTGAACCTCCACTAGGCAGAAGTTACTCGCATGTATATAGACAAGTATCATTTCCATTACCATAAGTGTTCTACAGGTTGACTTAGATGAACAGAATTGTAAAATAGCTCAAAGACAGTAAGGGCAGTAACCCTTTGGATCAAATAATCAAGAGTGGGCTCTTTTCGTCCGACTCTTGATTTTGGCTCAAGTCATGATATTGTGGTTTTGTGAGTTCGAGCCCCACGTGGGGTCTCTGTGCTGACAGTGCAGAGCCTGCTTGAGATTCTCCGTCTCTCTCTGCCCCTCCCCTGCTTGCACTTTCTCTGTCTCTCTCAAAATAAATAAATAAACTTTAAAAGAAAAAAAGAGTATGCTCTTTTCCACTAAAAGAATCTAGTCATCTTTTGATCTATTTAAAAGTTGCTCACAATTTTTCCTTGCAATAGATCTATCTCCAGCCACTGGTTTTAGATGGATTGCTGGTTGCTGCTAAGAAGGTAATAGAAGTGTGCTTCCGAAATGCTGCCTAGTTCTCCTTGGGCTACATTCTCTTGCTAGATATTTGTCAAAAAACCTAAAAGAAAGACCTGGACCACACTGAGCTCACAGAACAGGTTGTACTGTGCTTGCTCACTCGTAAAAACGTGTTGAAAACTGTCTACATCTATCATGAAATTCATCAAAAGCTTTCTTTCATTATAACCTGCGCAAGGATGTAGGGGAATGGTAGCCCTTATCAACCTCAAACATTTTAAGTTATTACCTTCATCTACCAAAAATAACCCAGGAGTTGTGCATATCCACGTTAACTTAAGGTAACTTTGCAACAACCAGAAATTGGTATCTGTGTTAGACCTTTTCTTTCCTTTGAGAGAGGTTGTAAACTCCGTTTACTGAAAGTCAAAATTTGTTTCTGTAAAAGATTTTGGCTGACTTGTAATGGATTTTAGCAACTGTGTGAGTCCAGCCTGGCTAGTCACACTTCGCTTGTTGTGTTCTGCCATGGGCGTGACCCACTCAAAGTCAAAAGAACCAGAAAATACAATTTTTAGTCTTCACTCATTTCCACCATGTTCCCCACCCCAGTTCCAGCCTCCAGATGGGAGGACAAGGGGAAGACTTCGAAGGCGGTGTGGACCTTCAGTCTCAGTATCTCCAAGTCAATATTTTCTGCTCTTTTTTAATAAGACTGTATCACTGGACCATAAGACACTTTGGCAGTATCTGCATCAAAATGTAAACGCATATGACTGGTGAGTAAGCTAAGTTTGTTGGGCTTATCCAGCGTGGTTACAGAAGAATTACAATTTCCATACACCTCCAAATGAACTCTCAAAAGCAGGCCCTAGTGAAAAGGAGGTAAAACAAAGACTACGACATATGGTTTATCTTTTCAGTAATGACATTCTCGAGTGTAATCCTATACACTTTTTCCCCTTAAATAAAGTCTTGTTTAAAACCAAATGTTTCTCTGTTAACACAGAGTAGGCAAATGAGAGTCCACACGCGGATATTGAGATATTCAGTGGTTTCATGGTTTTGAAAAGATTGAATTAACATGCTGTACTTGTGGCCTCCTGGAGAATAAGGCTGTGCAAAGGGAAAAGTGGTTAAGGACTAGGCTTGTGTCTTCCACATGGACAAGCTCTTTCGGGCCACACTCAGTTGCAGAATCAGCATTTTTTTTTTTTTTTCCAGAGAGGATAGAGTGGTTGTGCACGGCAACATATCCCATATGCCCACATCATAATGGCATATTTCCTGACCCAAGAAGGAAACCTACCTTAAGATTCTCCTTTTAAGTAAAAGGCTTCCAGAGAGCCCTTTAGATCTCTAAAGTCACTCCAGAGGGAAAACATAGATTTTTTAAAGTTTTAATACAGCTGATATGACCAACCAATCATTTACTAATGATCACATTCTAAATATGCCTTCTGCTATTCTGGTGTCAAAATGAGGTTACCACACCTTTCCAAATACTTAAATTTTCTGTTCAGCTGTCAGGGTACATGTTACTCCTCCTAGGGAGCTGGGGAGGATAATCACCTTTTTAAGGTAACTTTATAGGAAATCAGACAGCAACAGGGCAGGAGTCCTGCAGTAGACCAGAGTTTCAGAGACTAGGAGAAAGCCAGATGACATCTAGAGGTCAAAGGAGTGTGGCGGGTACCTTGTTTTTGTTTGCTTGGGCTCCATTCAACCTTTCTTCTTTTTTCTTCTGCAGTGAAATCTACACTTTCCAGACTCTTTAGCAATGAAGGCCATGGATACAAATTAGGTTCTACGTTTAGATGCATGCATTTGCCTAAGCTTTGGAGATAAGTAAAAAGAGACGATTTTCCTGCAGATGTTTCTGCTGGAAAACCAGGTGAGACGTGACTACCAAGAGGTCATTTTGCTGGCATATGCACATGTCCAGTGTTGAGTATGAAGTCTCATTGGTATCAAAAGGCAGTTATTGCAGCAGCGGAAGGATCCACAGTGGTGTCGCAGCAGGCTCCACATGCCTTGGCCACAACCATTTATAGTCCCGTGCTGGATCCTTGTCCCCCTGGTCTATCAATCCTTCCATGCCTTTCTGTCTAAAACACCAAGGGTGGCTTGGCTTCCTGTGCTCCACTTCAACTAATATGGACAAGATCTGTGGTCAACAGGAAATGATCAACCATAGGTTGAGAGCTGAAGTTTCAAAATCGGTAAGTTTTACAATTAGGAAGGAGTTTACGTATCCTCCCTTCAGTCCAAACCTCTTCATTTTCAAGGTGGAAAAGTAAAAGAGGCCACGTGATTTGAGATTAAATGAAGTGAGGCAGTATGATATACATGACAAAACAGAGGCAATGAGTAAAGCATATCTGAGTTTGAATCTTAGAGCTGCCACCAATTCACATGTGACCTTACCTTCCCTGAGCCTTAGTTTTCTTATCTGTAAAATAGGAGTAATCAGGTTGGAACATGGTAGGCTTTCAGTAACTTGTAGGATCTCCCCCTTCTTTTGTTTCTTTATTCTAGGTCACATGATGGGATTGTGTTTGTTTAGAACCCAAGTTTCCTCATCACTAGAAATACAAAGAGAGGTGAGAAGTAAGCTTATGTCCCAGTACACCGTTAGTCTGTGGACAATATAGAGCAGGAAAAATCTGGAAGGCGACACTGAGATCAGGAGAGTGATACAATAGGAAAGAACGGTGGAAGATGGAGATCAAAACTGAAATTGGGATCTGGAAATGTTGCCCCTACCAAAGTAAAATAAATGGAACAAAGGACTCTACTAGGAAAGGTCTGTATTAGTCAGCTCAGGCTGACATAACAAAATACCACTGGCTGGAGTGCCTTAAACAACAGACATTTATCTTCTCACAGTTCTGTGCCTAGAAGTCCCTGCATAAGATCCAGACCAAATTTGGGTCATTTTGAGAGCTCTCTTCCTATCTTGTAGAGAACTACCTTTTCACTATGTCCTCATGTGGCCTTTCTTTTGTGAATGTGCCTACAGAGAGAAAGCTCTTATGTCTCATCTTCTTCTTACAAAAACACCAGGTTATGGGGCACCTGGGCGACTCGGTTAAGGGTCCAACTTCAACTCAGGTCATGATCTCATGGTTGTGGGTTCAAGCCCCGCCTCAGGCTCTGTGCTGACAGCTCAGAGCCTGGAACCTGCTTTGGATTCTGCGTCTCCCTCTCTCTCTCTGCCCCTCCCCCATTCTCTCTCTGTCTCAGAAATAAATAAAACATTAAAAAAATTAAAAAAATAAAAAAAAAAACAAAACAGGTTAGGGTCCACCCTTATGACCTCATTTAACTCAGCTACCCCCATAAAATTCCTAGCTTCAAATACAGACACACTGAGGGTTGGGGCTTCAACATATGACTTTAGGGGGACATCATTCTATTCGTAACAAGATCCAAGTGACCTGATAGCAAAAACCAACGCAGTCAAGTGGTAGCAGTTCCTGAAGGGAGATGGTAGCTCATGGTCCGGTCAGGAAACTGAGCTGGATCCAGCAGCTGGTGCTGGGAACTTCAGCCTGCTCCACCGCAGTGGAGAACAGATCTGAATTTCACAGGAAGGGGGTGAAGGCCAGACATACTTGCCAAGGTTAAATAACACGGACAGAAAGCAAGTCAGACCAGACACTAGCCTCCTTTTAAGTTCTATTCAACCAGGCAGAGACAGAATCTGCCAATATGCTTACACTGTAGCCAACACAGTCTCACCAGCAACCTCTTTACCCATTCCCAAGGTTTAAAGATGGTACTTGGAGCTGTCAAAGTGATAGTGTAAGTTCTAGTCTCCTTTGGTTGTTTTGTGCTGTCCTACACCTGTACACATGGAATTCACATGGCCCTTAAACCAGAGGTCACATAATTTGAGGCTCTCATTCCATGCCCTGTGGAAGTCCCAATGGACTCCTAAGAGTTTTGCAGATTCCCAGGGACTTACATTCACCTAGCCATCTCTTCCTCTAGGCATGCCGTGGTGCCTGTCTTTCATGCAACATTGAAACACACACAGACACTTAGCTTTTTTTCTCCATGTCCACAAAAACTTCCAGGAGAACACTGAGCCTGGTTGAAGATTTGAGGGTCATAGGGAAAGGCTTAGGAGTCACATTGCCTCCAGCCATCTCTCCAGCCCACCTGGCCCTCCTTCTGGGAATCCCTACACCCCACCCCTTGTTATGCAAAACAGTTCAGCTCTCCTTAGCAACTTCTCCCAAACTTGAATGCCCAAACCCACACACATGTTGACTTCAGAATCCAAAACAAACAGATCCAGAGTAGATTAAGGAGTTTACTTAAAAACATAAAATCTAATAAAAAGTGAAACCGTAAAATAAACAAACTATCGTTTATAAATAAACCAGGCTAGTGATCTTAGAGATAATGAAACACTCCTCATCCTGGGTTGGTTGCATCTAATGGTACAATTAAAAGCAGGGGTGAAATCAATTCAACTATCTTAGCCATCAAGAAGAAAAGAAATGAGTCAATTAGGCTAATGAGAACCATTTTCATCAGTGCAATAAATTGTAGTCATTAAATATCACTGAAAATAGTTCTGACATGTTTCTCCTTCAACCTCTCCCTATCTTTTTTTTTCTCTTCTCACTTATTCATTTAGTCAGCATCTATGATTGTGCACCTACTGTGTGCTGGGCCCTGTTGTAGACACTGTGTGTGTAGCAGTGAGTAAAACATAGAAGGATAGAAGAGCTAGGCCGAAGAGATAGATAATGAACATGTAAACAGACGCATAAAACAAGGTCACATAATGGTCAGTATTAGAAAGAAAAGAAAGCAGGGTAATAAAGAGACTAACTGGGATAGGCTGGGTCAAGCTGGTATGATAGGCAAGACCCTCTGAAGATAACCCTGTTGAACAACCATCTTCTTAATTAGCAAAAAAAACAAAAGAAAAAAGAAAAAAAAGCCTTGCAGAAGAGAATTCCAAAGCCCACGAAGGTGAGAAACAGCAAGGAGGCCAGTGGAAGGAACAGGATAAAAAGGAGGAGATAAGAGGTGACAACAGGGCCCAGATCACCTGGAGTCTTGTGAATCACGGTAAGGAGTGTGGATTTTCTTACCATCCACACTACCCTATTTCCAACCATTTGTTAAACACCTTTGGACAGAACCAGAAATAGACCTACATGGTTCTTTTTTTGTTTTTTTAATTCGCTGGAATATGGAGTTAAATAATAACATAAGATACAATTAAGCAGTGATTTAAATGTTAAAAGCCTAAAGCCTTTGTCTCATGAATTTTTACATGCCAGGGTGCACAGTATGCCATCAGAGACCTTGCACTGCACATTGCCATCTGCTCCTGCAAAAATCTTTCTATAAACAAGCAAAGAAATCCTTGCAATACTATGCCCCAGGCTCCTCATTTCAGACCACAGCTGAACTTAAGCGCTCAGGAAATTTTCATTGTCTTTGAAAACCAGGAAGAGAACCACTCCAGATTTTTCTTTCTCACTAGGTTCTTGGGATGACTCTGAGGAGAGTGCATGTGATTTTTGGAAACTGTAATTTTTTCCAGCCCCTAGAGATGGGGAGGAAGAGTCAACGGGGTGCCAGAAAAGCGAGCTGAAACAAATTATGTGGGGGGCTGAAGAGAAAACCCACCATGTGATGAAATATTCTCTCTCTCTTTTTTAATTTATGAAAAGCACTTACTCGCATGTTCCACACCCATCTCCCATGGGGCTTTCTGGTCCATTCAACCGCATCACTTAAGAATTAATTTTTTTCTCCATAGCCAAGACTATTAAGACAGCGAGACGCAGATCGGCATCTTTGTTGCATTGGTTTAGATGGAGTTCCCTCCAGAATTTTCTGCCTCCTTCCTTCCTTCCTTCCAACATAATTCTAAGTAATACCCATCCACCCCAATTTTGATCTTATCCATTTACCAGGACTTAGAGATTCGGAGCAACAGCTGAAATGAAGAAACCAGCTCAAAGACGAAATTTTTCAGGGAACCTCCCCCAGGCTCTGCTCCTAAATAGAACAGTGTCTTAATCTCACAGTCTGGGTATAGTTTTAAATAATGTGGGAAAACCAACCTATTGTGAGATCCTAGCCAATCACTTACTCTCTCTGGATCTCGGTTTGTCCACATGTAAGAAAATGATTAAATAAGAGAGAGGAAAAAGCAACATGAACTAGGATGCTCACTGGAGCATTAAATATAACAGTGAAAAATTAGAGGCAATTCAACCTCCAAAATGCTAACATCATCATAGTATTTTACTGGATTTCGTTAATAATAAAAACAACTAGAATTCGTGTATTTATAAGACTTGGGCAAGTACGTTGCCTCATTTGTAAGCAGCCTAACAAAAAACAGACCAACTTGCAATTTTTACTTATTTCTATTTTACAGATGAGAAAACTAAGGCTGAAAAATAGGTTACGTGATTGGTGTTAAGTCCCAGAGGTGGCACAGGACCGAGCACCTATTCAGACCCCGCATGGAAGGAGGTGACGGTCACGGAGTTGGGACTCAGGCAGGCTTGGTTTTGAGCAGCAGCTCACCATCTTTTGAAAGCTGTTCACCCGGACGGGCCTCAGTTTTGCCATCAGCAGAACGGGCTAGTGGGTGTGTGATCGAACAGGAGAACATAGGTAGAACGAGGTGCCTGGTTAAACCCTATTTCTCTTTTTTTTCTCTTTTAACTATTAATTCCACAGCCTTTCTACTAAACACCACGCTACCACTACCGTCACTGGAACTAGTTACCAGTTAATTCTGCCTCCTCCTATTCTGCTGGTCAGGGGCGGTGATTCTCCACAGGCCGCCAACTTCATTACCAGCCCCTGGCCTAGGGCCACCCACAGCCAGCAGAGAGGGAAAGCGGCCTTTCCCCTGGCACCAGTCTTGTTCCTTCTTTCCTTCCCACCGACCTCTGAATTCCTGCTGGCCTCTTCAAATCTCCGGCACTGGGACGCCTGAGTGGCTCAGTCAGTTGAGCGCCTGACTTCGCTCAGGTCATGAGCTCCCAGCTCACGGGTTTGAGCCCCGCCTCGGCCTCTGTGCTGACACCTCAGAGCCTGGCCCCTGCTTTGGATTCTGTGTCTCCAGTCTCTCTGCCCCTCCCCGGCTCATGCTCTGTTTCCCTCTCTCTCTCTCTCAAAAAATGAATAAACATTAAAAAAAAAAAAGTGGTTTTAAATAAATAAATAAATCTATGGCCCTCGTGGACTCTTCTGTTGGGCTCCCTGTGTCAGAAAACAATGTGAATATTTTTGCATTTTTACACGTTCTGGGCTTTCTGGGTACTCTGGGTTAAAGGATGAGTGAAGGGCAACTGAGACTTGGAAGTTAAAGGTAATGGTCACCCGCGGAGCTTTGCAGAGTCATCTCCCCTGGAGTCATTTGTTCACATTCCAAAGGGTTGTAACACCTTCCAGTCTCTCCTCAGAGGTGTGTTTACTTTACAGAGCAAAGGTTTCTGACCTTCTCTCGGGAAGACAGGAAAGACAGCTGGGCAGTTTCTCCTCTGTGAGCCCCAAGATCCATAATCTCAGGGACTCTCTGCTGGGCTATAGACACCCTCGCCGTTTCATACATTTGGCCGATGGCTGCCTTTATCATGTCACCCTCAGGGGGACATGGGGCATGGAAGACTGGTACCAACATATTCCATAAGTAAATATTCAGTCTGCCTCTGATCCAGAAACCTGTGTTTAGCGTAAGGATAAATAAAATAAATATAACTATAAAATATTACCTCCTTGGTTTGGCTTCTTCTCCATAGTGGCCCGAAATACATTTCAGGCCCTTTCCCACTCGGTTGCACCTGGGTCACTGTCATCTGAAGAGTCACCCTAAATGAATGCATAGGAAAATTTAATTCGATACCAGTTCCGATGCTGATCAGATAGAATTAAATGGAAAAGAGTAATATAAATAGGCTCATCTTGGGAATCAGATTGAAAACCCTCAACAGAACCCCAAACTTCATTTAGGAAAGATGGGGAAACCTTAAAAGTCAGAGGAAATTAAAGGGTGAGAGACTCACCAAACTCACCAGTTACTGTTAAACATAACATCACAACACAGCAGTGAATTATTTTCAACTAAGCAAAAAGAATGCAAAATGATCTCTCAGATCATCCACGTATTTATTCTTTTGCCAGAGGAAAGGAGCTTCCAACAAAACCATGGCTCCAGCATCAGAGGGTTTGTAGACAACAGGAGAACTGTGCTGTTTGCACCCCTGTATCTGGTCTGTCCAGACGGTGACAACAAAAACACCTCCTCAATCCAGCTACGACCCAAATCTTCAGGCTTTGGCAGCCTTCTCCTGCATGGCTGCCTTATAGCGAACTTCGTGAGCCAAATCTATCTTCATTCAGAAGCACACAGGAAGTCAGTCTCAGTGGGGTTTGGTCAGAGACTTTTGTGAACTCTGCAAAGTGTCCTGGACCCAGGTTGTCACCAGATCGGCTGAGTGAATACAAATGAGCCACCTCCGCAAAAACAGCGGTGAGTGAAACTTGAGTCAGCCTGTGACTGATCCCCGGCTCCGATGAATTCCATGACTTCGAGTTCCCAACACAGCTTTGCCCTCAGACTTTAGACTTCGGGTGCCCTCAGGGCAATGCTTGGTTGTCCAGTTGTACAAAGCCTCGGGGGATCCTGCTACTTAGCTGTGTGACTACTTTCCAGATCCAAAGCACAGCCTTCGGCCCTGCTGGCATCTCTTTGCAATCCACTCTATCTGGTCCCACTTCTTCCTGCTAAATCCAATCAGTTCAGCATTTGACAAAAGTGAAAACATGAAAAAGCTGGTTTCTGTTATCATCTCAAAGGTAGATTTATTCTATGACTTTGGACAAATCATTCAACCATTCTGATCTCTGTTCTTTTAAAACATAAGTAGCCAGCATGGATTGTCAGCACATAGCTATCCATGTTTCCAGGGATAGCGTTCAGTAAACTATGAAAACCCTCTGGAAGCGTTACTTTATACAAAACAGGCAAATTCCAACCTTAGGGAGGTTAATCCCTTCGTAAAATAGCATAAAATACAGAGACACTAAGTTTCAAGAGGATGGAATTTGACTCTAGCTAGATTGTTCTGCCTTAAACCTCAGCCAATGTAAGGAGCCAAAAAAAAAAAAAAAAAATCTTCAAAATCTTAATAATTAAATGCATTTGGATAAGACAGTGGCAAAACCAACTTCCTGAACAATGGAAATTATATCTGCCTCTAACGGCTTTACTCTGTTTGCAAGAGGACCTGAAAACTACCAGGGCGAAACCATTTCACGGCCTTAAGTGACCAGTGTGCCAATATATCATGTTTGCTGTTTTTCATTTTCTGAGAAGCCACACAAAAGATCAGTGTCCTGCCATTTTGAAATATTAACGGGACTGAAAATATCTATTAATATGATTTACCAGAAGAGGCTTTCAGATGATAGGGATGATCATTTTTGCCCATGAAGTTGAGTAGTTTGGTGACAGTGAGAAGTCGGGCTGATTATTCCTATCTTATCTGATTCTGTCATGACTGTAGAGTTAGTTGGCTTCTGCTGGGGGTTTGGCATCCTGGGAAACTGACCTCTTGGCTCCGGGGCTGTGAAATCACAGAAGCCTGTGGGTTCCACCCAGCTTTCTTAGAAGGAATATTTAAGCAGTTCTACTCTTTGCTGGGTAAGAAGTTACAGAGAACAGTTTACATACCAAACTGGTAACAAGCATGGTCTCTGTCCTGTAATCTATAGAGTCCTGCACCCAGCTTCAGTGATTAAGTCAGTTTCGCTTTTAAAGTAGACAGCACCAAGATAATCCCATTTGCTTCTATCGGTCCAGAAAGAGTATGTTGTGTTTAAGCACAGTGCAAGACTCTTTTATTTGCTGTTTTATAGGCCTAACATTCCCTTCCCACCCAGAATGGCCAGTTAATATACCAGGGCTAAATGTTTGGAGAATTACTCCACCATATGGAAGTAGCAAATGAAGAACATAAAAAGCAAAAAGATCAATGCCCTGGTGGATAGTGGTCTCAAATTCACTCATTATTCATACGAATGTAAGAAACACAGGGAACAGGAGAAGGTCAGTGGGGTCCATGGAGGCCATTCCTTTCCAATATGCTCTTTTTTTCTTGGGCAGCATCTAATTGCTTCTGTGCTGCTATGGTTGGGCCTGGAATACTGTTCCAAGTATTTATTATCCTCAAGAAAAATTGTTCCTGGTGTCTGTTCTGTATGTAGGTTGTTGAGTTTCAAGTTGTTGGCAAACGAGGTCTTAGGCAGACATGGTCTTCAGAGGAGCTTCATGCTGCTTCCCAGGGGGGTCTGTCCCTCTTGGAAAGAGGAAAGGCTACTTTAACCCCAATGTTTGTTTATCATTTTCTGTGGGAGGTGTGCTACTGGAAAATGGTGGCAAGTAGGGGGTGGTCAAGGGGGATAGACATTTTTCAGTTAACAACTCAAGAAACAACAGATGTTGGAGAGGATGTGGAAAAAGGGGAACCCTTTTGCACTACTGGTGGGAATGCAAGCTGGTGCAGCCACTCTGGAAAACAGTCTGGAGGCTCCTCAAAAAACTAAAAATAGAACTACCCTACGACCCAGCAATTGCACTACTAGGTATTTATCCAAAGGATACAAAAATGCTGATTCGAAGGAGCACATGCACCCCCATGTTTATAGTAGGGCTATCAACAATAGCCGAATTATGGAAAGAGCCCAAATGTCCATCAACTGATGAATGGATAAAGATGTGGTATATAGATACAATGGATTACTTGGCGATCAGAAAGAATGAAATCTTGCCATTTGCAACGACACGGATGGAACTAAGTGTATTATGCTAAGCAAAATAAGCCAGTCAGAGAAAGACAAATATGATAGGATTTCAATCATATGTGGAATTTAAGAAACAAAACAGGTAAACATAGGGAAAGGGAAGTAAACATAAGATAAAAACAGAGAGGGAGAAAAAACATAACAGATTCTTAAATACAGAGGACAAACTGAAGGTTGCTGGAGAAGTGTTGGGTGGAGGGATGGGCTAAATGGGGGAGGGGCATTAAAGAGGGCACTTGTCAAGATGAGCACCGGGTGTTATATGTAAGTAAGGAATCACTAAATTCTATTTCTGAAGAAAAAATAAAGAAAATGGAAAAAGAAAAGAAAACATTTCCTGGTTCTCAGGAAAATAGAAAGGCATAAAATGACCTAGGAGTTACCTCCTTTGCAATTATTAAAGTCCTTCCTTCCTTCCTTCCTTCCTTCCTTCCTTCCTTCCTTCCTTCCTTCTTTCCTTCCTTCTTACCTACATTCCTTTTTCCTTTTTCCTTTTATCTTTTTTTTTTTTTATCCAGAGCCCACTAGAATAAAGGTGCCTTACATGGGAAATCATTATTTTACCCTGGTTCTCCTTGTTCTGGGAAAATTTCCAGTGTCTTCAGAATAGCTATTGGCCTTCACTGGCATACGCCTTCAGAGGTCTGCGGTGCTAACCCTCGTGAGCACCTCAATTTCTTGACGCCAAATGCCTAGGAAATGTTATAGGTCTCCTTCTAACTACACTTAAAGATTTTCATACTAATATATTAGTCCTTAAAAGATGGATAAGAGCCGCGTATTCTTTGTCTATGTAAGTAGAATTACTAATACTCTGGGATCTCTAGTATCTTCATTTGACTCCTAAGAGTTTCTGGAGGCTTCATACCCTGGTATATGCAAGGCAATTGAATGATCAGACAAAAGGATCTTTCTTTTCTAAAAACTTCAGTCCATCAAGTAATGAAATGATGCATTTGGGCTGGAATTCTCTCCTTCCTAGGACTGAACATTAATCATCCAATGAGCTGCTCTGTTCTTCCTCAAAGCAAGGTTTGGTCCATCTAGAGCACGATTCTCACACATGAGAGCTAGAAAACTTTTGACCACTCCGGGCTGCCTGCAAAACAGGATGGAGTTTTCAAGGAGGGCTATTCATTACCTCACAAATCCTACAGTATGTCTGCCTTGGGTTTATTAGTTCAGTGAAATTTTGATGGATTTTAAAATATATATAAATAACTGTAGTAAAAAGCCTGTGTAGCTTTCACCCGCACATGAACTGAGGAAACTAATAGGCACAAGAGCTATGAACACAAACACGCCCAACTGGCTTTGTTTGGTGGGATGGTGATTTCACTCTTGGAAGCCCTGCTACTCTTGGATATGCTTTATTTTTTTTCTTCTAATATAATTTCACATTCAAAAAGGTAAAGCAGGGGGCGCCTGGGTGGCGCAGTCAGTTAAGCGTCCGACTTCAGCCAGGTCACGATCTCGCGGTCCGTGAGTTCGAGCCCCGCGTCGGGCTCTGGGCTGATGGCTCAGAGCCTGGAGCCTGTTTCCGATTCTGTGTCTCCCTCTCTCTCTGCCCCTCCCCCGTTCATGCTCTGTCTCTGTCCCAAAAATAAATAAACGTTGGAAAAAAAAAAAAATTAAAAAAAAAAAAAAGGTAAAGCAGAATGGCTTCTCATTGAGGTATGCCTCTACAAATACTTACAAAAAGAGAAAGCACCTTAGGTTAGAAATGAGACACAGAAACCTCAGTCAAGGCAAAGTGGAGAGATTTATGAATTTCCTAATGAATTTTATCCCAATAACCTTGACCACGTAAAGAGTGTTAAGTATATTTGTTGACACCGTGATCTCAGACGCTCAAGATAGCAAAAGCAGGACGTGTAAAGGAAGCTTAAAAGTAACAAGAAGAAATGAGGAGGAGTGAATAACAAAGAAAATTAAGGGAAGTGAGAAATGGGAAGCTTCTGCCAATACTAAGGAGTTAACAGTTCCCTGGATTCAGGCTCTATTAATCCACGCCCTAAACTTGGGGGGGAGGGATGAGTTGTATGAACTACCTTAACTTTCTAGACCTTGTGGCTGATTCAGAATAAGACTTATCATCTCTAATGAGTGGGTGCTGGCAAAACCCGGGAGACTCGCGAGTTCAACCCCCACATTCTACAGATGAAGAAATTATGGCTCCGAGAAGTAAAGGAACTTTCAAGGATCTCCCAGCTGGTCAGCAGGAGAAATGGAACTAAATTCCAGATCTGTGTCCTCTCCCATTCTTATTTCCACTCAGCTTCCTTCTTGATTTTGGTTGGGCCCTTCTAATCACTCATTGTGCGTACACCCGTCCTCTTCACCCTCCATTCCACCCCCCCAACGCGCACACACACACACACACACACACACACACACTTGCACTTCTGCTGTATGCTTGTGCAATGAGTTCTCCATCAGTTAGGACGGGCTGGCGGAAAATAACAAGGAATGTATGTTGCAGCCCAATGTTTACACACTGAACGCGAATGCAGTGTAAATGGCGGTCTGGCATCCCTGGCCGTTACATATGCCTTAATGTGACCTTTGGGAAAGTCCTGATGGAATTTACCAATTTTCTTCTCCCCGAATCCACCAAATCATTGCACAACACAAGTCCAGCCGTGCAATCCCACCCTGTGAAAGCGAGGAGCTGTGGGGCTGGTGGCATTTCCCAGTGGATTCATTTGTCCAGGCGATCCTGCTGCTGTCACCTCGACTGGGAAACAGCCATTTGTTTTTGTTAGCATTTTTGGAGTCAGGAGGCTTCTTCCATGACACGTGACAGACACATAAGCCCCTTGGTTCAAACACTTCACCTCCTGGGCGCTAACACTCCCCCACCCACACCCCCACCCTCTGAGGCCTTCATCCCCACACTCCACCCTCTGTTTCCACCCTTGGCTTAATGACTAATCCCACTAACGTATTGTAAAAGGCCAAATGAAATAGCCAAAAAAAAAAAATCTTTCATTCTAAAAAAACTTTTAAGGGGGCCCATGTGATGTGAAGTGATCTCCCTCACATGCACATTGTTGTCACTGACAAGCCATGAGAGGAATTTGAGTTTTGAGCTGTTTTCTGAGTGGTAAGGATGGATTTAGGCATCTGGAACTGGATGGGGGGGGGCACCCATAGTGGGGGGGGAGGAGGCGGAATGCTATCCCTCCTTAAAATATTGAATGATAGAAGAGCAAAAATTCTGACCAAGAATTAGAAAGACATCATGACTGGTATATGGAAGGTTAAACTTTGGCTTAAGACAAAGAACTTTCTGATGAAATAGACTAGTACACTCTGCTATTTCAGTGGAGGTCAGAAGACCACCTATGCAGATGCTCCTATCAGGAATTCTCGGGAAAAGGCTGGACCAGACACTCTGAATCCTCCACAGCTCTCCACACCTGCAGCTACAGAAGCCCCTCTGATGGTAGGTTGAGAACAGAATGTGATGTGGGCTTGGAAAGGATCACAGAAGCTGACGGACATGGGGGTTAAAAATGGACCCGTTTGGGGCGCCTGGGTGGCTCAGTCGGTTGAGCGTCCAACTTCAGCTCAGGTCACGATCTCGCGGTTCGTGAGTTCGAGCCCCACGTCGTGCTCTGTGCTGACAGCTCAGAGCCTGGAGCTTGCTTCAGATTCTGTATCTCCCTCTCTTTCTCTGCCCCTCCCCTGCTCATGTTCTATCTCTCTCTGTCTCTCAAAACTGAATAAACGTAAAAAAAAAAAAAAAATGGACCCATTAGCAGGTTATTCTGACCAACTACGGGCTGATTCTGCAACTCACAGTGTGTGCTGTAGCCAGTAAACCCTTCAAAGACCTTCTCTAATGAGCACAAAGAATATTTTATAAATATCACACCCAAAATTTATTTAACTTTTCAGATGCACGAGCAGACTTGAAAAGTGTGTCCCCTTAGGTAACATAAACAGCAACTTTTAACATAAAATTGAGGAAATAATAGCCCCTACTTCATAGAGGGTATGAGGTTTGAATGAAGTGAGGCATGAAAACCGCTGGACAGATCTCCAAGCACACTTAGTAATTAATAAATGCTAGCTGTTTGTCTTACTTGCAGTCAGTATTGCTTTTCTCAGTAAGCGACTTCTTTTTTTTTTTTTTTTTTTTTTTGGTTTTTTTTTTTTTTTTAATTTTTTTTTTCAACGTTTTATTTATTTTTGGGACAGAGAGAGACAGAGCATGAACGGGGGAGGGGCAGAGAGAGAGGGAGACACAGAATCGGAAACAGGCTCCAGGCTCCGAGCCATCAGCCCAGAGCCTGACGCGGGGCTCGAACTCACGGACCGCGAGATCGTGACCTGGCTGAAGTCGGACGCTTAACCGACTGCGCCACCCAGGCGCCCCAGTAAGCGACTTCTTAATAGATATCACCTAGGTAGATAATCCACACTAGGTCAGAAGGGTCCCAATCCGGGGTTTGCAGAGCCCTAATGCGTGGTCTGTGCCACACCGCCCGGCCTGCGGTGCTGTGCAGAGTGACTGCTTGTGCCTGCAGCACGTTGGCCTCTTGGCGTGGTGTATACGTGTAGAAGGAAGTCACAATGAAAGCGAGTCCTCAAAAGGCTCCATTTGTCTGAGAAAGTGAATAAAACCTGATGAAGGTAGAATAAAAGGGGCAAGTAGAACTGGGTCAAGAGAGACTTGGTATACAGATCTGTGTGTGTGACTGATTTAGTGGGTTAGGGTTGCCTTGCGACTCCCTGGGATTTTCCTGCTGGCTCGAGGGAGTAGAGAATTTAGGGCCAAACATTTGGTGAGTTTCCTAATGAAAGAAATTAAACAACAGCCACTCTGGCTTTTCGTACGCAGAGCCATGTTAGCTGAACTCCAGAAAGGGAAGAAACTCTTACTCTGTTCTACGTTCGTAGGTGTATAGGCCCAGACCGAGGCGAGCACCCCCAGAGATCTCATGTTACCGCTCTGTCCCTTCACCGCCATAACAAAACCTGCAACATACACTGAGAGAGACTCTTAAAAAATGACTTCTGTAAAGGAAGCAAGAGAAACATATTACCCCGCAAAAGCAAAGGCACAAATGCCCAGAGGCTAATGGGTCAATGGCCCAGAGGCTAGCTCCCAGCCAGAACACAAGATCGATGAACTGGAAAGCTTAGACTCTGACAGGACTCAGGACTCAACTCACACTCATTCGATGGCAAGATCCAATTTGGGATCAACGCAGCTAACTAACCACCCAGCAGAGGTCTCTGTTCCAGGGACAAGCCTGGCAGTGACCACCTGTGTTTGTTCAACTAAAGTCTGCACAGAGTAAGCGGAAAAGATAAGGTACCAAAGCGCGATCGTTCCTGGACATTCATTTTTAGGAACTGTCTGGGACATCCAGTTGTGGTGTCCCTAGACATAGAGGAGTTAAAATGGTCTCTGGCTACCTTGACTCACAGGTCATGAATTCCACTTCACCCAGAATTTAAAAAAACCTGATCCAATGTAGTGATGAAATGGGGCATATGGCAGGCAGAGTTCTAAGATGGTCGCCAAGGTTCCTGCCCCCCCCTCCCCAGTGTATATGTCTCATATAATTCTTTTGCCTTGATGATGGACAGGACATGTGAATATGATGGGTTAATCATGCTCTTCATCAGATGACTTTCTCTAAATTCTCATTGTGAGATTAGAGAGACGCTTTCCTCCTGGCAGAAGTACGTTGAAGAAGAAAAAGTACATTGAAGAAGTACATTGCCATGTGGAGAGAAGACCACGTGGCTAGGACCTGAGAGAGGCTTTCAGTCTCTAACAACGCCTGGCCAACACCAAACAAGACAACGAGACGTCATTTCCTACAGCCACAAGAAAATAAATGCTGCCGACAGCATGAATGAGCTTGGATGAGCTTGGATGAATGAACTTGGAAAAGAACTCTGAGGTCCAGAGAGAACATCCCAACCACCACCTTGATTTCAGCCCTGTGAGACCCAGAGCAGATGACTTAGTTAAACCTACATGAACTCCTGACCCTGGACACGGAGAGACGATAAGCATGTCATTTGAAACTGTTCAGTTTATGACAATTTGTTACAAAGCGACAGAAAACTAATACATGGCCCCAGTGGAGTGGCATTATGTCACTAATGGAATTATTGACATATCTGTTCCATTGTTCTCATGTTTAAAGCAAAGGTTAAGAGAGATGTTATCTGCAAAAGACATTATTTTGGACACCATAAAGCACTAATCAAGTAATTGGTAATAGTGAAAATCTGTGAGGTAAATGAAAATGCAGAGGTCATGATGGGCTAAAGGCAGAACCATAATCTCTGACTCCAGCCTTTCAAGACAGGGCGGGAGATGAGAGTCCCTGTTCCTGTGACTTAGCTCCAAAGCAATGCCAAAGGAGGTCTGGGTTCATCCAGCAGAAGGTGTAAACATGGGGAAATTCCCTCTTTGGTGGAAATTGCCAGAGCTCACGCTGCAAACCATCTACTTATCCATGTTGTATATATTTATGTTACTGTGCCAAGTACTAGGTAGGCACTGTGGGTAAGGAGGCAAACAAGGCTCAGCATCTATTTCTGAAGGCAGTTAAAGTACATAGGAAGACACAAATAAGAGATGAACGATTACAAAGAGGGTGAAAATGTTATATTGGGTCATATATTGTTATATTGGGTCGTAAATGTTATATTGGGTGAGCACAGAGGAGCCCAGAGAGGAGGAGACCCTGACTGTCATGGGGATATACAGGAAGGTGTCTCAGAGAAAGGCAGCCTTGAGTTGATTAGTAAAGGACAATTAGGGGTAATTAAACAGGTGAGTTTGGCAGGATATTGGGGAAAGAGGCATTTTATGGGAAACAGTTGTGTTAAAGATAAAGAGGCTTAAAAGCACATTAGTGGCAGCTGGCTTTATAAAAGGAAACATGGGGGACTCCTGGGTGGCTCAGTCAGTTAAGCATCCGACTTCAGCTCAGGTCATGATCTCATGGTTCATGGGTTCAAACCCCGCATCAGGCTCTGTACTGTCAGCTTAGAGCCTGGAGACTGCTTTGGATTCTGTGTCTCCCTCTCTCTCTGCTCCTCCCCCACTCATGCTCTGTCTCTCAAAAATAAATAAACGTTGAAAAAATTATAAAAGAGAACATGAAGCTACATGACAAAATATAGAGTTTAGAATTAGAGAAAGACCAGACCGTGAAAGATCATACGTGCTTTGCTCAAGAGTTTGATATTTCTTCTAAAGATGATAGGGAGTTTGGTGGCTTTGAAACAGACTGGCATTTCAAACTTGGGCAGCAGTGTAGGTAATGGATTAGAAAGAAGAAAGAATCCACCTTGAAGGTAATTTGAGAAATCTAGGTAAGAAAAGATAAAGACAACATCAGTGCAGATTAACGGAGGGGATGAATTAAGAGCCAGAAAGAAAGCAGTACATGTAGGACCCAGTAGGCCAGCGTGAATCTAGCTGAGAAAGATAGCGTGATTGAAGCCAAGGTTTCTAGCATGAGAAACTGGATAATGGCAAGACTCATGAGTACACCAGCTCTCATCCTTCTAGAAGGCAGACAATTTAGGTAAGGGCTTCAAGAATTTCCCAAAGCTTGCCAGAAAGTTGGAGAAAGATATTATTAATACAGCCATTTAATTTATGTCCTAGATCCACTGAGGCCAAACATTACCCAGGAATATTTTCTCACTAATAAAAGAGTGGCTTAGGCAACAAAAGTCCTTCCTGTGATTAGGACAAGGCAGTAGTGATTATGTGTCCCCTAATGCCTGGAATGGTTGTGCATATAGATGCTCAATAAGTATATCATGGGACAATTTCTTGATGGGTGTGTCCCATCAAGCATTTGGAAGGCAGAATCTCGCATTTGTTGACTGGCTGGATTCTTGGCTGAGGAATTTAAGATAACCATGCTTAGCTCAGCACATATGTGCACTTTAAAAAGGAGAATCATAAAGCATCTCATATAACAAAAGAAATTTTAGTCTCCAGAAGTGACTCTTGCAGTAAAGGAGGTAAGAGTGGCCAGAGCTCGCAAGGATTGTCAACACTTTTTTAAATTCAGCTTTTAGAACCACGTCATTCAAAATGATGTTTTCAATTATTCCTGCTTTCAAATTGAATTTGGCTTGAAAATAAATATACCATACCACTTTTAGTGCGAACACCCCATAAAAAGCACTGAGAAGGTGGAATCGATTTTTAGATGGTGCACGAGACCTTATATTCGCCAGATCACACCGGTCCTTTTAAAACATATCTCAAGTTGGTCTTCTGCTGGGGAGCATCGCTTCATTATTATTGATCTCACTCCAGTCCACCAGCACTACCCTGAATCCAACTATCTCAGTGTTCATTGTTGTGGTTTTTGTATTTATCTGTCCCCATGCCTATTTTTGACCCAATATGTTATCTCTTCTGTCTGTTAGATTGTGCCCAACTTCATTCTTTACTAAGTGCCCTCAAAACACGATATGCTCTTATCATCATGGCTAATCACCTAATCTTTGTTTATTATTATTCAAGCAATACACAGACTGAACAACTGTAACCAGAAAGATTTTTTTTTATAACTTTCTTCTTTGCCTCTCCCCTAGAAACTGACAGTTGCCTTCTTTTTTTTTTTTTTTTTTTTTTTTTTTCCTTTCTTCTCCATGAGAGTAAAAGGAGGGAAATGCAGTAACAGAAATCTTGGATTTGGAATCGCAGAGTTCAAATTCCCATTAGAGAGGATGGCCTCAGCTGGGCAAAATAAGAGCACAAAGAAGGGCAGCCGGGGGTGTTATGGGAAAGAGAGCTGAGAGGAAGCCCTGCAGCCATCAATGAAAGTCCAAAGAGTGAGGATGAATACAGGAGAAAGAGTAGCTAGGGTAAGACCTAGGTCAGACCCAAGGTAAGAGAGATTTGAGGAAATGGTGAACAACAGTGAGTTACTGCAGTTTAAGAGCGATCTCCATTGCAGCTCACGCTTTTACATGGTTCCCAGATCTTTGTGGCCAATGGAGGTAGGTGGAGGTGACCCAGCAGAAAAACACAGGGAGAGCATCTCGACTCCATGCGACTGTGGGAATCATGCAACCCAGAATAACTAGGAGTTTATTTTCTGCCTAGCAAGTGAAGAAACATAGGCTGTGATCTCTTACAGAAGTCTGTTTGTGATTTTTCTCACTTGACTATAACCCTATTTTGGTCACACTCAACTCAAGCCAGCCAGCATGTGCTTGCCTCCAAAATCACTACCTGATTTTCTTTTCAGTTTGGGATTCTACATTATTCCATTCTCTAATTTGTAATAGGTCAACTTATAAGATATCAGAAAGCTTATCGTACATAAGTTTGGCTTAAACTCACCTTTCATGAATAATTGAGACAAAAGCTTGTATAGTTCCCTATTAGGCTTAGCGGAAATTACTAACCGCCCTATCTCGCTTCTGTAACTTCACCTGCTTGCTAAATAGATAACTTAGGTTGCAAAACGCTCCCCACCCCTTCTCCTAAGATCTGGCCTAAGCAAGACCAACACGTAAAAAGTCACAAACTCACTGCCCCACGGTATCTTGGGTGTCTAACTATGATTGGTCATTTTAAACCCTCTTAGGACAAAGAACTTTAAATTGATAGGTGCCTGCCGAAACTAACGTCTGTGGGTCACAATATAATTGGCTACCATGAAATGCTGGAAATTGTAATTGGTTAATTAAATAATGACGTATTCTGACTTGCTAAAATCCAGAGAAGCTCACTGCTACCTTTGTTCGGGGCCGTTCTCTGCAGTTTTCTCCTTAAGATCAGGAGATCAGGTTTGGCCCGACCATGAATAAAATCTTGCCTCGCTTCTACTCGGTGTCTGGTGGTTTTTTTCGACAGCACCCTGTTTCATGTGGAGGTTCCACCGAGAGTCTATGACCACCCGAAATTCAGAGGCTGAAGCGGAACAGCTAAGGGACAGCTCCCGAGAGACGTTCCTCAGCCCCGGCCTTCCGTTCTCAGACCTGGCTTAAGTAAGGTACATGAGGCGGTGACTATTTTCTGTTTTCTGTTTTCTGTTACTGGCCAGATCTGATTCTAGGAGGGAAGGCTGGACTCAGCTTAACTTCCCCCTAACTGGTGTCTGGTGGAGATGTCCCCAGAACCGTCTGGGTCTTTGGACCATCTGGGTTGGGCTTGATCACCCCAACCATTTGTTCTATGTTCAGTGCTCTGTGTGCCCTGTTAAATGTTTCCTGTTAACCTATCATCATCTCTGGTGTGACCCACTGTTTAACCTCCGTCATGGGTCAGTCTTCGTCCGAGCCTTGCTCCCTCCCTTAAATGCATGCTAAATAACTTCTCTGGTTTCAGAAAAAGAGGAAGGAACTATGGCTTTAACCTAAAGCCTTCCTGGCTGCGGAAATATTGCCCACTGGACTGGCCGACGTTCTCTGAGGTTGACTGGCCCCCAGAGGGCTCCTAGAATCTTAACCTTGCTTATGCCGTCTGCAGGATGTTCATCCCGACCAGGAGCCATATGCTGTGACTTGGGTCGACCTCCTAGAAGACCCACCTTCTTGGCTGAGAGAGTGCCAGAAACAGGGCCAAAAGCTGTCATCTGGCATCTCCCTTTCCCACTCCCCTTCCTGTTCTTCTCCAAACTCCAAACCCTTGCTTCGCTCAGCCTTCAAAGAGGCTTTCCCCAGTGCTTCAGGAGATACTCGAAGGGAAGGACTTGTTATCCGATCCTCAGAGACTACTTCCTTCTCCCCAGACTCCACTAGCTCCCCAGGAACCAGAAGCCGCAGGAGACCCTTTGACTAGTCCCCCACACACCAGATCAGGAGCCTTCTAGAGAGGAGAACACCAGTCCTCCGATGCCCCAGTTCCCATTCTTCCTCTCAGGCAAACGGCTCCGGCTCCCGGTCCAGACGGGCAGCCAACACACCAGACGCTTGTCTACACTCCTTTCTCCACCACGGACGTCTACAACTGGAAAACTCAGAACCCGCCTTTCTCTGAAAACCCCCAGGGCCTAATTGACTTATTGAGCTCCATTTTCACCACTCACTTACCTACTTGGGAAGACTGTCGCCAACTCTTGCAGGTCTTACTGACTTCCGAGGAAAGGGCCCGAGTGCTCCGGGAAGCCACGAGAGCAGTCCTCGGCCCAGATGGAATGCCTACCACAGACCTTCACAGAATTGAGCACGTTTTCCCTTCCGCGCCGCCCCAGGGGGACCCTAACACGGATAACGGTAGGGAGCGTCTACTCCAGTGTCGCCAGATTCTGTTACAAGGGCTTCGCGCAGCGGCACGAAAGCCCACCAATCTGACAAAGATTCATGACACGGTCCAAGGACCGAATGAGTCGCTTGCAGCCTTCTTAGAAAGGCTTTACCAGGCTTACCGTTTATATTCTCCTATTGACCCCAAGGCAATAGAGAACCGAAAAACCATCACTATGGCTTTCGTTTCTCAGTCGGCCCCCCGACATCCGTAAAAAGCTCCAAAAATGAGAAGGATTCAAAGGAAAGGTAATTTCAGAGTTGGTAGAAATAGCCCAGCGAGTTTTTCAGAGCAGGGACAGCCCTGCCATTATGCAAGGGAAGGAAATAGGGAAAGGCCTCGTCCTGGGGGAAAACCCCCAAGCAACAGCAAAGGACAGGGAAGGCCTCAACCCCGCCAGAAAGGACCCCGGGCAACATTGGGAAAAACTCTATGGCTATCATTATCTCCTTGTACTAGTGGACACCTTCTCTGGATGGGTAGAGGCTTTCCCCACTAGAACAGAGTCCACTCAGATAGTGGCTAAGAAATTACTCAATGAATTGTTTCCCCGATTTGGCATCGCTATTGGTCTGGGGTCAGATAATGGCCCGGCTTTCATAGCCCAGATATCTAAAATATTGGCCAAAAGCTTACAAATAAATTGGAAATTACATTGTGCCTACCATCCCCAAAGTTCAGGGCAGGTAGAAAGAAACCTCTAAAAGAAACCTTGACTAAATTAATTCCAGAAACTGGCGAAAACTGGGTAGGCCTCCTTCCTTTTGCCCGCCCCCCCCCCCCCCCCCCCGTCCCGTACACCTTACGTAAAAGCCATTACCCCCTTTGAAATCTTATTTAGGAGACCGCCTCCCTTGCTTCCGAAATTGGGAGATGAACAATGGGCGGAAATCTCAAACCAACATCTCCTAAGTCCTTGCAGGCTCTACAAAGTACACTTCCAGCCATCCATAACCTAGTAAAAGAAAGCCGGAAAGAACCGCCCTCTACAGTCTAACCATCAGACCAAGGACTCGGACCTGGAGATTGGATCTGGATGCAATGTCACACCTCCCCAAATTTAGAGGCACTCTGGGTTGGGCCCTATCCGATCATCCTGTCCACCCCATCCGCTGTGAAACTTGCCGGCCGGAGCCGCTGGATCCATCACTCTCAAATTAAAGCAGCACACCCCAACCACATTCCTCTACAATGGACTGTCAAACGGACCGAAAATCCTTTGGAGGTCCGGCTGGTAAAAGAATCTGCTGGGTAATTTTGTTCTTAATAATTTCCTTGGTTGGAGGAACATTTTCTGACCACGCCTCTGTCCAAAACCGTTGGATAGTTAGCAAAACCACTACGGGACAGGTTTTAGCAAATTCTACTTCTTACGCTTCCCCCGCCTTGACCTTTAATCTGTGTCTTCTGTTCCCCATTGAGTGGAAACAGCAACCACGGTATCCAGGTGCTACCGGAGTGTCACCTTACCAGAGAAACCCAGACTGCCTCAGTTTCAAAGGAGTACAGTTTTATGCTTGTCCCTCTGACGGGCCCCCCAACTGTCAAGGACAAGGCCAGTTTCACTGTGCCTCATGGGTTGTGAAACCATAGCTGACTGGGTTACTGAAAAGGATCAGTTTATACAGTCTATAAGAGCAGTGTCTATGACCAAGAGTCAACACCTAGTCACTATCATCATTAAAAATGGTTTAGATCCCCAGTGGAATACGGGGAGAACGTGGGGATTGAGATTATACGTTTCTGGTCTTGATCCTGGTACTGAGTTCACCATTCAGAGGTTTAAAGTTAGAGCCACCCCTAGAATGCCCATTGGGCCCAATCCTGTAATTAACCCTCTCCCTGACCCTGGAAAACTGCCCCCCAGGCCTCTAGCCCGGTCATCAGCTAAGTCTATGGTCCTTTCGCCCACCACTACTGCCCTTATGTTGACTCCTTCCCCCGCTAGGAACAAACCTGAAGTAAGAGAGACCAATACTTTTAAAGCCTTGTACTATACCTTTAAGTTTGTAAATGCCACCAACCCTATCACTCAGGATTGTTGACTATGTTTGGATCCTAGGTCCCCCTCCTACATAGGAATAGGTGCTCCAGTCCCTTTGGGAACGAGAGAAAACCAAGTCAGGAATTTGAGCCATGGCCAGATGGTCATTGTACCTGGGGGCAGAACCCAAGTCTCACCCTAGGAGATCTAGAAGGAACAGGGACTTGTTTCTATGCTGGAAATTACTAGATAAAACAGTCCAGGTATTTGACTTATTGTAACAGCACCATCTACTTGCCAGATAATACTCATGTGAGGGATACCCTTTACTTCCTTGTACCGCCCTCTGGGACTTGGTTCGCTTGCTCCTTGGGTTTAACCCCTTGTTTAAACCTCCACCTTATAATCAAGAGGTCTGATTTCTGCATTCTAGTCCACCTCCTACCCCAGGTCTTCTACTTTCCAGGTGAAGGAGGAGGAGAACACCTAGGTTTCATTCCCCAGTCTCGATTTACAAGGGAACCCATTTCTACTACCCTAGTGCCCCTCTTTGTAGGACTGGGGGGTCGAAAGATCCATTGGCGTAAGTACTGCCTCTTTCATCACAGGGGATCAGAACTTCAAATTACTAAGCAAACAAATTGATCAGGATATATCAGAATTAGAAAGGAATATCGATAATCTGTCTGAATCTGCAAACTCTTGAGCTAAGGTGGTACTTCAGAATCGGACCTGTTATTTTTACAACAAGGCGGGCTTTGTATGGCCCTTGGGGAACAGTGCTGTTTTTATGTCAGTAATTCAGGAATCATCAAGCAGAGCTTGAGTCAGATCACACAACGACTAGAGGAAAGAGAAAGAGAAAGACAAATTAATCAAAATTGGTATGAGTCTATATTTTCCTGGTCCCCTTGGCTAACAACTCTCCTAAGTGCCCTTGCGGGACCCCTTATCTTTCTCTTTCTAGCTATAACTATAGGACCCTGTTTGATACAACTACTATAAATTGAAAAATAGGATCTATAAAGCTTATGGTATTACATAGCCAATACGTCCCACTAGCCCAAATGCCAGAATAAGGTTATTCGAAGGTTTGAATAACTAACAAACAGGAGTGGGGAATGTAATAGGTCAACTTAAAGATATCAGAAAGCTTATTGTATATAAGTTCGGCTTAAACTCACCTTTCATGAATAATTGAGACAAAAGCTTATGTAGTTCCCTATTAGGCTTAGCGGAAATTACTAACCGCCCTATCTCGCTTCTGTAACTTCACCTGCTTGCTAAATAGATAACTTAGGTTGCAAAACACTCCCCCACCCCTTCTCCCAAGATCTGGCCCAGGCAAGACCAACACGTAAAAAGTCACAAACTCACTGCCCCATGGTATCTTGGGTGTCTAACTATGATTGGTCATTTTAAGCCCTCTTAGGACAAAGAACTTTAAATTGACAGGTGCCCACTGAAACTAACGTCTGTGGGTCACAATATAATTGGCTACCATGAAATGCTGAAAATTGTAATTGGTTAATTAAATAATGACGTATTCTGACTTGCTAAAATCCAGAGAAGCTCACTGCTACCTTTGAGGCCGTTCTCTGCACTTTTCTCCTTAAAATCAGATCAGGTTTGGCCCGACCGTGAATAAAACCTTGCCTCGCTTCTATTCGGCCTCTGGTGGTTTTTTTCGACAGCACCCTGTTTCAAACTTACCATTAAAACTCTGACTAGGGGATTTATTCAACAAACAATTGAATGACTTGGGGGTGGGATGGAAGTCAGAAAGAAGAATGTAATTAATCAACTGATGCTCCATCTGTAAAACAAACAAAGGTTCGACCTTTCTCTACCTTAATTTACATCAAATTATGATTGTTCACTCTCCCTCTTCCTGATAGTCCAAAAACATGAGAAGTTGCCATATATCCTAGTATGTTTTCTAGAATTCAGTAATTTCTCTTTTACAGATGTTTCTTTTTGAGGTAGTTTTTCATGACATTGAAACTGAGTACAATCTGGCTTCACATGGCTTGGGCTTTCCCCTATGAAACTTTTCTTCCAATGCTAGACAAGGGGAGGCCATGCTGGAAAGCTCAGCTCACATAACCTCATTTGACAAATATGATATGTGCCAAAAACTCGACATTTCACAATACAAACTTTTTATGGAGCAGCTTTATATTTCAACTACAATACAGCATTCAAAGAGCATGTGATCTTCCAACCACCTCCCTAAGTCCCAAGGTTCGCTTAAAAATATATGGGGGAGAAACAAAGCTCCTTCACATTATGGCATCAAATCTATTGCTCTCGCTTTGATTCCTTCCTTTTCCATCTGCGTTCTCCCAGGTGGCCAGGTTACTACCCTTGGAGATTCGCTTTCCAGCTGGAGAATGCTGGAGATTCACCAGCACTCCCGGAGGCTGGGGAAGACTTTGATCTAGAAGAAGTGCATTGGAAGTCCTCTCTGGAGGAGCAGTATTGTGACCCAACTGTCATCACAGATGAGATAATGGATAAGAAAATGCTTTGTAAACCATAAAGTCCTAAATGGGAGTGATTGTTTTATCATTGTTAGTATTTTACATATTAGTATTGTCACCACTGCTAATACAAGGAATCATCAAGCTTCCTAATTCAGAGTTCCAATTTAGGCTACAATGCCTCAGCAAGGTACGGTATGAGAAGCTTCAAGAAAAAAATTGGAAAAAAAATACCAACCATCAATGCTCTAGTCTCTGGGAAGAGTTGCCATGCTTATAAGAGCCCAACAGGACCCTAGCTGACTCTAAAAGTAACTTTTTACTGCTGAAATGATCCTCCTTTATCAATGTAACACACCCATATATTCATATTCACACCAAACATTCAAAGATGTTTGCTGCTGAGGTCTCTAGACATTCCACCGTGAAAGGCGTAAAGACCTGGCCACCTTCCTTCCTGCCCCTCACCACCATCCACAGCCTTTTTTCAGACACTCCCACCCCCTGCAACAAAAGTTTCCCAAGCAGCTCACAAATTGGGATCACCCAAAAAGAAAAAGGAAAAAAAATGTGATTCAAGCAAAAATCTAAGTAAGCATACGTATTTGGCACTAAAAGATGCGGAAAGTTGAGTCTGCGGCCAGAGGTGGTTACGTGACCGTGTCCATAATTTTACACTAGACAGTTACATGCAGTGATCTTGGGGGGCTCAGATGAATGTAATGAGAAGCACTTTTCAATTTTTACTGAGTATTTTTCAATAGATAAGTCCATTTAAGCTCCAATGGGGCAGCTTGACAAACTGCTTTCTCAACCAACCTAAAAAAGAAAGAAACAAAAAATAATCATTTCTAACAAGCAAAGATAAAGTAAAATGTTAATCTGGAAGAAATATACTTTCAGGTTTAGAACTCAGTTTTATGAAAAGGATAATCCGCCCCGCCCCTATTTTTCCAGGCCTATAAATGCATTTTTTTCCCCCAGCCCTCGGATAGCTACAAAGACCGAACATGGGGAAGAATTATTTCATTTCTTTTCCGGGGGGTGCGGGGGGGGGGGGCACTTGGCAATAACATTTTGCAGATCCACCTTGTGCTATTTAGGGACATGAGTTGGAAACGCCCTGTTAGCTGCTGCTTGTCAATGGATCCAATCTACTTTTATAGTCTAATGAAGACCCAGCCCTTTTGTATCTGAGGACAATCTGTGAGTTTGGTCAGTGTCTCTGCCATTGTGTGTCTTATGCTCATTATCAGTAATTAACACAAGGAACAGATAACATCTTGGCTGTTTCAGCCTTCAGGGAAAGAATGATTTTTTTTTTTTTTTAATGCCAGTTAGAACATAAAACTTGATACCAAAGCACTCATATTAAAGTCACAGGCAGTCCTGAAATATGTCCAATACAAACAATAACCCCACTTTATAAAATTTGTGCTCCAATTTCTGCTTTGCACTTCAGAGGGTCCAAGAAGGTACAATTCCAGAAAGGGAAAAGAGATTTCCCTGGTGTCCGGCTTCACCTGAGCATTCCCCTGCATCACGAGATCCAGTTCAGGAGGGAAAAACAGATGTTGGGCCACATTTTCTTCTTAATTCCAGTTGGAATTAAGTTTCATGGTAAACATCTGTATTCAGACAACTTAGGTGGATGATCTAGAAGAATGTAGATGAGGGGCGCCCGCATGGCTCAGTAGGTTAAGTGTCTGACTTCGGCTCAGGTCATGATCTCACCGTTCGTGGGTTCAGGCCCCGAGTCGGGCTCTGTGCTGACAGCTCAGAACCTGGAGCCTGCTTCGGATTCTGTGTCTCCAGCTCTCTCTGCCCATCCCCCTCTCGTGTGCTTGCGCTCTTTCTCTCTCTCTCTCAAAAATAAATTAACATAGAATGTAGATGAGAAAAAATGGCCCTGCTTCTCAACCTCTAAAATTTTCAAGTATGGCCATCACTGAGAAGTAGACAGAGAAAGGGAGCTGATCTTATCTCCTGTATTAGATTTCCAGCCATACTGAGCAACCAGCTTGATTTTGCCTAACCTGCAAGACAGAAAGGTGCTTATCAATATCCAAAATATTTCCACAAACATCTACCAGGGAACTTTTGCCATTATAGGAAATACAAACCAAAAAGTCACCTGTCTCATTCAATTTGCTGATAATATATTTCTAAGGAATCTCAGGACAACAAAGATTGAATAGGTAGATGTACAAATACAGATTAATTCCAAGTAATGCCCTTGGTAATGCAGGTGGGTTTGGTTTTTACTTAATGTGAGATGAATGCTTTGTAATCAACCAAACTTAGGTCCGGGACCAAGCTCTGGCACTAACTAAGCTCTGTGAGTTTAGAAAAATTACCCAAACTCTCTGAGCCAGTTTCCTTATCTGTAAAAAGGGGATAATTATAATATGTATCTCCTAGTCCTATTGTTAGGATTAAGTGAGTTGATAAAGATGAAGCAATTTAAGTAGTGTCTGATACCTGTAATCGCGCAATAAATGCTAGCCATCATTATTAGAAATATTCCCAGTCCTCTCTCCTGCTGTGTTCTGATTTTCAGCAGCCAACATTACTTCTAGCTATCACTTAAAGGGGGCAATGTACACATTTCTGAGAAAAACGTCATTTCGGGAACAGACGAGGAAATAGAGAAACACTGAGGATCAGAGAACCCACTCATTTACACTGAAGAGAAAGTTCCATTTTGCTGGAAATCTGAAGAGCCCTAGAGAAAGCAGAACACGATGTTTTCATTTCTGGCCCTCTTACACATCTGTGAACAGATTCCAATGATAATGCTTTCCCAACAGGGATAGTGACTTTGCATGCCAGAGCATTCCAGAGAAAATTGCTGGAGACCTGCACCCTACCCCCAACCTGCCACCAAATAAGCATAGCTAAACTGGCTTCTCATCTCTGTTAAAAATGGCGGGAATGTAGTCAGCCTCTGTATATGTTCCGCTTCCTTGGAAGGGCCTTTCTAAGAACAGAGAAGGCCTGCATCTTTTTTTCCTGATAGAGAACTATGCTGCCAACAGAGTTTGAATGGTTAACCAAACTATCAAGGAAGGATTCTAGAAGGAATACCTTCCTTTTAGAAGGAAGCACAGGCCAAGCATGGGCTTTTGAGATGAACAGATCTGGCTTTAACCTTAGATCATGCTTCCATTTACTGGCTTTGTGATGTTGGGCAAACTAGTTAACTTATTCTGTGATGTTTCCCCATCTAGGTTGACTATTCATGCCAGTCTGCCTGGAATGGTTCTAGATTATATCTATTGCCCTTGGTAGTTAATAAAAGCTGCGCTATTACTCCAAAAGGGCTCCAGTTTGGACAATAAATTATACAGCTACCTCACTCTTCTGTAAAATTTAAAACGTAGTCACCTCAAAGGGTGGTTGTGAAGTCTAGCCATAGTGTATATTCACTGCTACCACAGTGCCTTGCATATAGAAAGTGTTCAATTAAAACTCTCTTCCTCTTTATTTACTTCCGATCTGCGTTGTCCCGTACATTAGTCGTTAGTCTTGCATGGCTGTTGAGCACTTGAAATGCGGCTGGTTCAAGCCGAGATGTACTGTGAGTGCAAAATACACCAGATTTTAAAGATTGCATTTCTATTGAGCAGCACTGACCCAGATGGTCTAGTTATACCTCTGCTACACCCTCACACACTTCATTCCATCAACACCACCCCACCTCACCCTCTGAATTCTTCCTTCTAGAACTCAAGGCAAGAATCAGGTATAATTTCATCATATTTATCAGCATATTCTTAAATTATTCTGGGTTTTTCAAGGTAAAAGGGTAATAAGCTAAGGGGCAACACAAAATCGACTTTGATCATGTCCCTCAGCTATGGCTTCTCCTTAGGGATAAGACCACTGACCTTCAGTACATTAGGAAAGCTGAGGAGCCCGTGCCAACTCTGGAAAATGTCCATGTTGGCAAGAAAAAAGGAGCTTGGTTTGCCAGAAAAGATATCGCAATCTCTCCCTGGATCAGATGGGCTAATTCTTGTGAATGCTTGTGAAACACCTCAGGCCCCAAATCCAAATAACATAAAGAGCTGGGGCCCAGGAGCATGCCATAGGTACTGCCTCTTAGAAAAGAAGAATTTCACGTCAAGAAAAACCACCAACTGTCAGCCCAAAAAAAAACGTCTTCTGAGAGCATTCAAGTAACCTCTAGCCCAACTTTTGTAGATCCCCCTGATGATGGATGGAAGAGTTGAGGAACAGCAAAGTAGAGGGCAAATTCACTCCAAAACAATAATTCAGTCAATGCCCGTGCCACAGTGATACAACTAGTTGGGAAGAAAAAAAAAAAGCGCCAACATTCAATTTTTAAAATATTAGCAAATCGGATTCTTAAAGCGTTTCTATCAAATAATGTACTTAACAAAACCTCTTCGGGTTCACAATATTTTTACAAAATGTTTTGTCTGGAAAATGGAAAACGTTGGCTGAGGTGGTTGTCCAGGCATCCCAGGCCAACTGTCGAAGACGTAAAGAGAAACGATTCAAACTGGTTTCTCAGCACAACCAAAAAAGAGCTGTAGTCGATGTATTGAATTTTTCATATTTCAACCAGTTGCTTTGGTGCTGTGCGCACACACACATCGACTCCACTCCTCAGAAGAGCACCTTCCTTACCGATGGCCCCGAAGTTTGGAAGGAGGGAAAAGAGAGACAATATGAGAAGTATGTGTTGGGTCGATTTAATATTTAATGTGTTCCATGAGATGCTTTGTGTCTGAGCTCCACCAGCTCTCATCGGGTAACTCCCTCACCCCCTTCACCCCACAATCAAATAATTCCCCTCCCTTTGATAAGAAGCCAACGTAGGGAGAGGCAGTGGTCTGGAAGTGGAAGAAAACACAGTGGACCTCTCACTTTCCCTCTCTAACCACAACAATTGGAGGAGACTTTGGCCTGAAAAATCGATCTGCTACCAAATGGTACCCAGATGGAGATCACAGCTGGTCTCTGGTACCATCCATCTTCAGAACAAGCCTGTTGCCGAAGAGAAGAAAAGTGGGTTGACAGAGCAGTTAGAGGGCCTCTCTTTTCTTCTGCACGCTTTTCCTTTTATCTTTTCCCCTTCAATTTCAGAGCTTCTTGTTCTCACCTTCATGCTGTGGCAGCGCTAACACAGAAAACTGCAGTCCTGGAAACCCAGTGGTGAGTAATAGCCCCAGGCTCTGAATACCTAATGTCTGTTGTATGTGGTGGGGTGGGGAGAGCCAGGGGGAGGGGATCCATTTGGTCAAATTGCCTGCCTTGGAATAAGGACCTTGTGGTGAGGACCCCAATACATCCAGCGAGTATCTGACTTTTGATACCTGTCTTCTAATTAAATCCAAACATCTAATATGCGTGGCCTTTAGGAATGCATTGTTCAAACAGATTTGATTCTTGCCCGGAGCCTTTCAAGCCACTGACCACTTTGAACCTAATTAGAAAAAGCAGAGGACACTGCAGACATTTAATAAAAGGAATCAGGTTGCCGCTTCATCTTCATGACCTGGGATTTATAAGGGAATTTCACTGGCTTTGTAGCAATGTAAAATAAATAGACATTAGATGATGACAGGGAAAACAAAATTGCTGCCAAAGCTAAAAAGAGCTTGGCAAAAGAAGAAAGAGCTAGTACATAGTCAGTCATTATTTACTGTACAAACCTTTTCACAAAGCATAAAGGAGAGATACATAGGAATAATGGGCCCTCGCGAAGGATGAAAAGGGCTTTCTGTAGCTACATTATCCCCTGACGAAGACACTTACGTGCCCCAGTGTTACACAATCTTATTGTTCTACTCAGCCATTCAGAAAGCTAAATGAACAGCCCTGCTCTGCAACTTTTGAAGGTTGGAATAAATAGTCCACAGGATTCCAAGGAAAAGAATAAAACCGTAATGGATGCAAATAACTAATTAATATGTTAATCCTTACAGACTGCCACAGTCAAGCGCATATGCTCTGACCAGTAAATTATTCTTTAGCCTGTAACGCTCACATGTGAGTAAGGACAGTCACCTAACCTACCAGCTCCTGACAAAAAGATCCAACTGTTCACTATTGAACTTAAAAGGAAGAATCCTTTGCTTTTTGGTGGCGGTGGCAGTGGTGGCGTTGAGATGTTAGCAGACCACTGTGAGCTGAAACAATTTCATTTCATCAGATCTCAAAGAAATGGTTTGACTCTACATGACACTCCCCCTTCCCCACCCCAGAAAAGCTGAAATCGTGTGGCTTTTTAAGTTGTGTCCATTGAATCCAACAATACAAACTTATTCTTAAATGTTAATGAAGAAAGATGTTTTTTATAAACTATAGCGTGCTTACAGCTGCAGAGCACTTTAACTATAAACTTGGCCTAGACTAGAACCAGAGATGCATGACAAAAGATTTGAAGGACCAAGGTATATTATTCATTAACGGTAATTAATAGTTGATTGTTCTACTAGATCGCATTGCAATCGCTAAAATCATAGGTAGACTCAATTAGCCTTTTAAATGTGCATGTGTGTAATGAGGAAGGCGATGGGTGCACTGGATGGAAAGTGAAAACAAAATGTTCCTATAGCACCTGAGAAACATAAAGGATGGAAATTTAAAAATGTATTCAGGAGAGCGCACAACAAAAGGATCATTCTAACAAAGAAAAGAAATCAAAACCACGGTTAAGTAGGAGGGTCAGAAACTAGTGAGGACTGATTAATCCCACCCTCTAAAGCAGTATGGGGTCATTGGGGTCATGTAAAGACCACTAACTGAGTGTCCAACCCAATTCGATAACTTTATGACCACAGGACCTTGGACAAGACACTTGCCCTCTCTAAGCCACCACTCAACAGGAAAATTTGGAAATTGACGCCCCCTGCCTCACAATGTTGTAATTTCAAATATCAAATACCAAGGTGGTGGGAAGATGTTCTGAAAGCTGTAAATCCTGGTATGATGATGTAATTTAATTTATTATAATAAAGAAGAATCACATATATAAGCATTAGATTTGTCAGTTTCAAAGAACATGAAAAAATAGTCAACACTGTGACAATCGTGAATGTAATTTAATCTTTGAGAATTTAAGAAGTATTTTAGGAAGCAGAAATGCCTCCCTCTGCCATGAATACAGCCATCGATTATGGAAAAGCCAATGGAATTATATGGCAAAAATTAAAATCATGATTTCATATATGTGGTTGTTCTAAATATTGATAATCAATAACTATTATATCCCTTTATGCCTTTCAACTTCTTCATAGAAGTTGGATGAGACATATAATGCATCTATTGGACAGAATGGTCTAGAACAACGTCAGCTGAGAGGGTTTCCATAAGACATTATTGATTGAGCAGTGTAAGAAGGCACAGGGGGCGTGAGTTTGAGGGAAAATCAGAGAGAGTGTCAGTTGGAGAACTCAAGATACTTTATTTCTGTCGGAATGCTCTCGTAATACACTGCCATCTGCTAGAAAATCATTGTAATAAATACAAAAATCCTCACTGCTGCAATATCATTGGAACCCCATTCGCTGTGGTGCCCTTGTGCAGTCAGTGTAAAAGCTTCCCAACAGTGTATGGTGGCCTTGAGATGTCTAGTTTTATCTTTATACCTTCATTTAGTATTCTTACATGTGCTGCAAAGTTTATGAACTACGTTTGAAAACCAATATATGAAAAAATATGTATCAGTAGACCCTAAAATGAATTTTAATGGCAATGATAAACCTAAGCCTTTCAGCACAAGATTTCTGAATGTCTAAATATAAATATGGACATGGGCTCAGAGACTATGATTTCCAGCCCAATTTTCCAAATGTGTACATCAACTAACACCTTTGCTACCTTCTTACATCATTTATAAATTTTATAATTATATTTTTTATAAAAGTACTTAATATCCAGTGATGGACAAAATAACGAATCTATAATCTTGAATCTATCTACAATTAATCTACAAGCTTTTAAGGAAAACCTTCATAAGTTTTTAGTTATAATATTTTACTTTTTTTAATGTGTAAGCACCATGCTAAATCATAAATAGATTTTAAGGCTCTGATTCAGCCAAAATAACTTTCCGTATTCCTGTTTATGCTGTCCAGTGTCACTTCCAATGTTTTACACAGGTATTAAACGTGTATTAGTATTGGAAACCACCCAGATGTCCATGAATAGGTTATTGGTTATTATAATATATTCATACACTAGAATACTAGAAAGCTATTAAAATGATGAGCCGAATGTATGTAGTGTTTGGGGGGAAAATGAAGTTCAAAATCCATGTTCAAAGCAGGCTAAGTAGAGATCAATGCTGATAAAGGATGGATGTATAGACATTCAATGTATCTGTAGAAGAAACTAGAATGATTTACAACACACTGTTGCAGTGGCGATTCGTGAATGGCTGGAACATGGGTGATTTCATTTTCATATTTATTCATTGCTGTAGTCGCTGAACCTTTTCTAGTAGTCATGAGTTGTCTGGTTGGGAATTTCATTGGCAAGGTGGTGCTGAGAAAATTTCTATCACCCACAAACAAGTATTTTGGAGGTAGCCTTTTTGAACAACCTGGAGGAATATTCAATATTTGACTTAAACAAGTAGCATCCACTGTATTCACATTGGCAGAGATTTGTAGAGTTTGAGTCTTGCTTTTCAGTACGTGTCAACAATGATTTTTAAATGTGTTTTCTTCTGGTTTAGCTCTTCAACCATTCTCCCCAGGATAATAAAGGAAAGAAAGGTGTGCCCAGGCCTGTTGGTTGAGACTGGTTGGGAAAGACCCAAAGAAACCTTGTAAAGAGTATACCCATTCTCTCCGGGTGATGGCAGACCAGCTTAAATATAGTTCTCTATATTACCTCTTTATTTATACCTGTATCTAGATAGGGATATCATGGCCTATTACATTCCTGACTGTTTTCTTACGCGAATGCAAAGATGAGAGAAGTCAGAACTGCGCTCAAGGAATTTACAAGTCCTTCTGTGTCTACACAGTCCTGAAGCTTCAAACATAGACACAACCAAGAGAATTAGCCCAGAGGACCAATTGTCTTCAAAATAACCACTCATTTCGTTAAAACCAATGACTGCTCCTTTTCAAAGCATAATTATACTTTATACAAGAAGACAGCCATTAGGATCAGTGAGAGTAAGTCGCCTAATTTACAGATGTCAAAGACAAAAATCTTCACAAGGCATTGAAAACAAAATATGTATTCTTGGTTTGTAAGTGAATATGAAATGTGTATTCATAGCCATGTGGGTGCCCATCTGCAGACCTGCCAGTGAGCAGGCATAACCTTGGTGCCGGGGAGGAAGGCGAATTGGAAAACACCGTGAGGAGGGGGGACAGCCTTTTGAAGCTACTGGGGACAGCTGTTTAATGTGGAAGCTATCATCTGCGCACACAGAAGCATTCACATGCTTATGAGCAAAGGGTAATTGCCGGGTGGCTTATTAATTGAAAGTAAATATTCTCTCTTCTTTGTGAAATGGCTTGATATTGAAAAACCAAACACATGATAAAAGGACATGCACAGTCAGCAGAGAAACCTCAGCTTTGAAAAATCTGCCAGGAAGGAGAAAGTTTAGAATGGATTTGTTTTCTGGCTCCTCACAATAAATAAACCACCAAGAGACTCCCAAGGACCTGAATAATGAATCAATGTTCCCCTCCCTCTCCCCCCTTGTGCTCTGCCTCTCCAGCTTTTTCTCTGTCTCGTCACATGTGCATGGTGATCAAGTACCCAAGGAGATGCCATATTTTCGGTCCTTTTTCTCTTGAGGCAACTAACACTTGAAAGAGAAAATGAATTCCATGCATCCTGCATCAAACAACCAGGGGCTTCCTAGGAGACAAAATAAAAATTAGATTTCTAGTGTATGAGTCATTTTTCCCATTGTTGATTTTTTTTAATGTTTATTTACTTTTGAGAGAGAGAAAGACAGAGTGCAAGCAGGGGAGGGGCAGAGAGAGAGAGAGGGAGACACAGAATCCGAAGCAGGCTCCAGGCTCTGAGCTGTCAGCGCAGAGCCCGCCGCAGGGCTCAAACTCACAAACCGTGACATCACAACCTAAGCCCAAGTAGGACACTCAACTGACTGAGCACCCAGGATCCCCCATTTTTGCCACTGTCAAATAAATATTATGAGCACTCAAAAACTCTGTTCATGAAGTGAATATATGGCTATATTGCAGATTGGATTTCCTTACCTATATTATTTCTAGGTTCGTCATCAGGTTGCTAATTTACGCAGTTAACAACGTGGCTGCATTAGAGGGACATAACTGGCTATATTTACCAAATTCTGTGAATAAATTTAAATTTGCTGCTGAGTGCTCCAGTCAATGGGTGCTCTGTAGTGTTCTCCAGGGGAGATTCGTGGCTTTGAGCCTCTAAGACCTGAGCCCAAAGTATCTTTTCATAATGCAATAATTAGCACCACAAAAACACTATTTCACTATGAGTATTTGCCCCTGAACCAAAACAGTGCTGGGCTTAGGCAAAAGCCACACGTATACACAACACACCCTATATAGGATCCAGCACCTTCAAGTTTTCTCTCTTCTCCTGGACATATATAATTTGTGCCATGATGTGAGTTTAAGTCAAGGAGGTACCTTCTCAAGAGAATATTCGTTGGCAAATGATATCTCAATATGCAAGGAACATCTTTATCAATGTTCCAAACACCGAGGAAAGGCTTGTGGAAGTAACACTTTTCGGAACCGGCACCATGTTTTCTTCTCTTGAGTGAGCGAACTAGTCCCCTTTGCAAAAAAGACAGAAGTGTCAGCCCAAAAGGAGGCAAAGGTAACTGTGTTCTGGAAATGCAGCACTGCCAAGAAGTCATCTGTTCTCCTTGGTGTTGGAAAAACCTCAAACATGTTAAATGTATTTTCCAATCAAAGGTTCGAGGGCTCTGGAAAATTCTTCCTGAGCTACATTCAAAACAATGGAAGGACATGATTTCGATGTCTCGTTCATTTGTGAGTCCAATGTTAGTTCTGTTTTTTTACCTTTGGAAAGCTGAAATCACATGCCTGGACTTCCCAGTATGAGACTCTTTTGACTACCATGGGCTCTCAGGAGGTAGATTTTTACTCCTTTATTTGATGCTGCTGTCTTACCAACTTCCATTTTCTTCCTAGTGTGAACAGAGAAGACAAATCCCTTCAGGGGAGTTCTTGATCTGGCGTGAGGGTTTAAAAAGGAGGTAAGGGATGTGAAAAGCAAAAGCAAAGGGGAGATGGGATGGAAGCAAGAGCCAGTGCAAAACTGACTATACGGAAGGAGAGTGTACAGATGCAGCCAACGAGATGCCATGACAGCTGAGCTTCCGTTGTCCTCTGTGCATTGTGTCAAGGAGGTCATGTGACAGACGCCATTTTTAGTGCGGAAATGAAAGTGATTAGAAACGTTATTTTATAAACCTCAAAAAACAAATTATCCTCCCTGACCCTGATGTTATAGTTGTTGTTGTTGTTGTTGTTGTTGTTGTTGTTGTTTTGTACCATAAATGGCCTTTACTTTTTCTATGAAATCAACGTAAAACAAAAGATAAAAGTCTTTCCAAAAATGCACAAATCCTAAATCCTCTGATGCTGGAAACAAGATTGAACAACATGAAAAACTGTTCCAACAGCTGTTTCTTTACAATAGCTATTAAGAATGGAGTCTCATGGTGTCACGTAACCAGCTGTCATATTGAGGAAAAGTGAACGTACGATCGATGTAATGCTCCTGGGAGGTGGTTTCTTTGAGAAGAGAAGGGTCAGGAAGGTACGGCTCTAACCTGCGAACAGTGCTTGAATTGTTTGGAATGTTGATTCAGGATCCTACAAAGGCCCCATTTTCCCTATTCTCCTGGTTGATTATACACCTGACAAATGGTAATGGCAACATTAGCAGACCTGAGAGAGTTCTCTAGCTCTCTAATGCGAGCCAATATTAAGTCTGATAATCTCTCTTTCTCTCTCTCTCTCCTCCCCCGCCCCCTCCCACCTTGCCCCTATTTTGATAGCTGTCTACTGTTTAAGCAAAGCACTGGGTTTCCTTACAGCGGAGGCCCAGGTGGCCTCGGTGTCAATCTAAACAAGTTGATGTGAAATCGATCTTCCAGGGTTGAAACTAGGTGAGCTGGTGTCAGCAGAGCATTCCACCTTCAGCAAAGATAATTCTTTCATCATCAAGGGGAGGGGAGGGAGAACCAAGAAGAGCTGGCACAGGTGTCCAAGTTGCCCACTTGTATTTGCTTTTGAAACTCAAATTGTGATGACATCATCCTATCAAAGGACTGTGTTTGTTGATGTTTGTTTCTGTGGGTTGTCAGTATATAACCAGGCACAATTACAGCTGGGATCAACCCTCTATATTAAAAAGATGGAAAAATTGAGCCACAAAAGAAACTATTTGGGCACAGAAATGTTGATGGAAGCAAACAAGGAAAATGCAACCTGAGTGGAAAATTCCATAGTTATAAAAACAATCTGGACAGTGTGGGCGGACTAGTGGTTCAGAAAAAATACATATAGTTGACTCTTAATCATGCCCACCGATAAAATCCAACCAATAGAATCAGTAATCCAGAAATAATTTTCTCTTTAGGTTTTCAAATCAATATGTGAGTTTTTTAGAGGTAGACGTATTTTGTTTAACTATGTTTGGCTTATTACTCTCTTGGCTTTGGCACTTCATCAATCTTTTGGGGCAGTATGTAAGTTTAAAAGAGAAGTCAGAGTGACCTTTGTGTGTGTCTGAACCTAGCATTGTCAATGGAACACACACACACATATACTCACATACATACACACAACTTTGAAGAGAGAAATGGGTCATACTCATGAATTTAGTTGGTGGCATGAATAGGGGCATTTCATTCTTGAATCTCACTGAGTTGGAACCGCTGGAAATGAGGCATGACCTAGAGCTGCAATGCAGAAACAACACTAATCCCTTATCTATCAGACTTGTCCTGAGATTAGGCTAGATCTTAAAATCACTATAAAAACTGATTGGAAAGTGAAAATTTTAGATAAGCAACTGTTTCTTGGGTTTCTGTAATATTAGAATAAGTTGATGTTGGAAAGACCCAGACTTTTCCACTTAAAGAACATTCTGGAAACTCAACATCAGCCTATACAGATGAAAAAAAAAAATCTGTACTTAAAAAACCAATTCAGTACATTAAAGAGCATCTTTTAGTTCCCAAAAATGTGGAATTAGAGCTAGCAAATGTATAAACAGCAGAATCTCGGAAGAGTTGAGCACCAACAGTGAAAGATCTAAAGATACACACCATCCCATGCCCTATGACTCTGTGGCCTGAAGCTGAACATGCAAGCTCTTGTAGCCACGGTCTGACTTGACCTCTAAAATTCAATAGAAGTAATAAGGAACACTACCGATGTGGTAAGAGTATTGCTAGATTACTGGGGAAATCAATGGTTGAATGCGTTGAAGAATAAAAGGCAGGCACTATTCCTACACATTTAAAAAGGTAAAACAAACTATCAAACCTCAGTTCAAACCTACACCAGAGGAACCCTCTCAGAAATGTCTCCTAGAGCTTGGTGAGAAAACATTTTGGGTAAGGGGAACTAAAGTCATCTTGCTTTTTTACTTCTGACAATGTCACTTCATCCTCTACATACCAAGTTGCATGAGACTTTCCGCCCCAACCCAGAGAGTACTAGAAGCCACAACATTTGTTGGGCCCATGAACAAACTGAAAAACAAGGTAATTTTCATAATGCTGTTTCTTTATGCTGGTAAGAGTGATGAAGGACATGACCTCTCAGCATTTTGCCTGATTTCATTGTCCTGCCTTAATGGGTAACATATGCAGTAGGAAAGTCCTCCTAGTTTGTCAATATAGACAAATCCATACGATAAATCAAGCTTGATGCAGCACAGAATATTTTCCTCAGATGACTGCTTTATGGAGGACTCGAACCAGAATTAGAAGTATTTTGGATCGGTTCTGCACAAATGCACTTGTTCTTTGTATATTTCAAAAAAAAAAAAGTACCAATGTCTCATTATTGTTACACTATAAAGGTACGAAATAGGCAATCTCAGTGAACACCTTAGATAATTTGTTTACCACTATATTCTAGAATCGAGCTCAATGCTTAGCTGGTGGTAAATGTTCAAAATAAATAACGTAAGCTTGTCCCTTTAACAGAATGAGTTGCTTTTAATATGAGTGGCTTTTAAGTCTAACCATTTTTATCACCTCCATTTTGATCTTAATGAACAGGGCATTCTAAACGTAATTCCATGTTTTGTCAACAAATGCGGTTTACAAAGAGAGCTTCAATCATTTAATTGTGCCGTAGTGGTGGTGCCTTCAGAGAGAGCTGAGGACTGCAAGGCACTGTTCCTCCCTCACGTCTTTTCATAACATGGAGCTCAGCAAGCATGCCTCCCTTGAAGTTCTCCTTCTCGCCATTCCTCATCCATCCATCTCATAAATGCTTATTGAGCACCTACCTTGTAGTATACCAGGCATCAAAGTCCTAAAACTTCTCTAGGTTTCATTCATACAAAACAAGGTGCTTATACTTTATGATGACTTTCTCGAGGTTTGGTTTTTTTTTTTAAGTTTTTTTTTTTTTAAAGCATGAGTGGGGGAGGGGCAGAGAAAGATGGGGGGAAGAGAGAATCCCAAGCAGACCCTGCATTTGGGGCTTGATCCCATGAACCGTGAAATCACGACCTGTGCTGAAATCAAGAGGCAGACGCTTAACTGACTGAGCCACCCAAGCGCCCCGAGGATAACGATTTCTTTATGCCGCTCAGAAACTCTTCTAACTTCTGTCTGACTTTGTGCCTGTGTTCTAAACACAGGTCTCTAGGTTTCCAAATTCTAGGTTCGTGGCGCATTACTGGGGTAATCTTCTTGCTTTCTCAGCCCCTTGACTCAGTGCTAGCGTGTTGCTCTCCATCACGTTTCATGTCTATGCTTCTAACGATTCATAAGTCAGAAGACTACAAAAGTCTCCCTTACTCTGTGGTGCACATTCTGGAAGTAGATCTCAAAAGTATTTAGGGTTGGTGGAAAGCTCTAACAGCGGGATTTGCTTTCTTGAAAGCCTCAGGCCCCACAGTCATATAACCCAGAGATTATAAGCCTACCTTCTTTCCAAAGTGCTGCTCTGATTTCATTCTCAGCGACGTGTCCTTGAATTCCTTCTCGAATCCAACGCCATTTTGCCGTCATGCTGCACCCAATTCATGCCATGCCCCAACAGGAGGTGCCCGCAATAGTGTTGAGGGGCCAGGCAAATCTGAAACAGTCCATTGGCCATTCACTACTTGTACAAACAACAATGAAACAGGAAATGACAAAGCATGATCCCTGAATTAGTACTTCAGCAAAAATACTCAAGACTTTTTCCACAGCCTGTAAATTGCTCCAGCTGTGTTTGCACGGTTTATGAAATTGAGAGAGGCAAGCTCTAGAGACAAATTAAAATCTTGGATCTGGTCAGAGATGATTTTATAGTAAAGGTGCTCAGTAATACAGCATAGACTTAGATACACACAGAGCTATAAAGCCAAGCTCGACTGAAAATGCAAACAGTTTACCTTATGCATCGTCCACCCAGAGGGATAAGGACTGGCATATATCAAAACACAGATCAACCCAAAGAATAAGGTCCGTTTTATTGCTATGTTTTACCAGGAGAGGATGAGGGTATAATATTTTATTATGAAAGAACTAATAGAAGGAACAGAAGAAAACGAGAAGATGGCCTTACCTTGGAAGGAAATGAATGGTGGGTGAGGAGCGCCACCTTTTGGCTGTCGGATGCTTTGACATTCTCTAGGTAAAAAGCATTTTGGCTTAGCAAACATTGGACTCTGCAATTCAATTCAGAAATATTTCTAAAAGTTCTTTTCCAGGTATCTCTGGGTCTCATCCTGCTTGGAATGAGCCTTCTCAGACTTCCTCATGTTCTGCCCACTTAGTTACTGGCCAAAAGGTTGATGTTAGCTATCGCTGCTCCCCTATTACTTCCCAAAGTATCATGGATGTAGCCAGAAAGCCAGGAGAATATTGAAAATTGGGGGACATTTTAAAATCGCAATGCACTCCTGGCTGGAATGGCACATGAGAAACAAATACAGAGTTTGATTGATCTAACACAGTCCTTAAAGTCTAATAGCCCTGAACTTAACCCAAGCTATGACATTTTGGAAGAGGTTTATGGTACCTGGTTGGATAAGCATGGAGTTCTCCAGAGAAATAAGTTAAATATACACGTAACACAAATAACATGCAGGTATTGATGCCTGTCACGGAGGTTCCCCACCTCAAGAAAAATCTTAAAATAGCCACACGGGTGCCCATTAATTGTGGCAAACTGAAAAGATGTTGGAGACTAAGAACTGACCAAGGACATGGCTCAGCACGCCATGATGGGAAAGGAAACAAAACCGCTGGCTTCACGTTCCCTGGAGATAATGGGGACTTCAGCGATCACAGCGAACAAGAGTTCTTACTCCCACCCCGAACAGGGCAGAGATAATGAAAAGCGACAATGTTGAAAAAGTCTTCCCTCCAAAAGTGTTTCCTGGAAGCTCCAGAGATTTCCACCACCATCAATAGATTTTTTACAAAGGAAACAACAGCTCTTTGAGGCCCCACTGCCCGCCCGGGAGAGAGAGCACAGGTGGGCTCCATATGGTCAAAGCCAGGGCTCCATCTCAGCAACAGCTGTGTATCCTCCGCCTTGTCCTCAAGGGTTGACCAAGTCCCTACTGGAGGTCCTTTGTGCTTTGTCCTGATCGAGCACTGCAGGAAAAACAAGCCTCAACAGACTAAAGACCTGTCCCTGTGTTCCTGTAGCCAGGCAGTCAGAAGCTGTTCATGAACACCAAAGAACCAATCCAGACAAGATGGTCTTGAGTGCTGAGATGCTCAGGAGAGACCAAAGACTAACAGGTTGGGGGAACCTGGGCCAGTGTTTGGCTCACATCACACACTCAGAACATACCGGTTCACTTGGTTCCTTCTCTCCTCCTTCCATCCACGCTCCTCTCCTCCCTTCTCGTCACAGTGATGGCCAGACACACCTCTATCCCTGGGGCTTGGCTGCCACACACAGGTCTCACTTGGACAGTCACTTATCGCCAGGGAGGACTGATAGGACTTTCAGCAGCAAAGTTCCCAGAGGTCAGGTCTTCCCCTAAAGGTGCTGAAACGCTTGGAGAAGTCACATCGTAACCACAGAGGCAGGCAGAGCCTGGCAGACTCGGGTACCCACTGCCTGCTCTGTGACATGGGTTGTATACCTGGTGACACAGCCAGGGAAGAAGGATAAATGGACAGCTCCCTTACTTCGGTCCCAGTAAGTTTTTACAATACACTCTTTCTGAGCAGGTCAGTTCAAGCCTGACAAAAAAAGGACCAGACTCGACCAAGAGTAGATCTACACGATAAATTTCATATTCTCAGGATCATCAAAATGGCCTTGTTCACCACACAGTTCTGGGCTCAGGCCACGGCCCCTCAGAGGGCATGAAGAACTGGGCTCATAATCAGAACTAGGGAAATAAGCAACCCAGTGGACACGACGCACCTGGAAATTCGTGGAAGGAAATCCATTCATTTATCCCGCAAACATTTGCCGAGTATCTATCAAGTGTCCTAGGATCCTGTCACCTCAAACACATCATCTCGTTAATCCCCCAAACAGCCCAATGCCATAAGCATTATTATTATTATTATTATTATTATTATTATTCCCATTTGATGGGTGAGGAAGCTGAAGCTCAGAAAGGTGAAATCAACATCTGAACCCAGAAAGAAATTTTCTTGGTGTGTCCACAGAATGGAAAGAATTGATGGGCAGGAACATTTTAGGGAAAAGAAGATCTCGAAGTATTAGGAAGTAGAGGCAGCGACAAGCACAGTCAGACATGCAGGAGAAAAGCCGAGATAAAGGCCCGGGCACAGCAGATACAAGCACTTTAAACCAGTTAAAAATAATTCCAAGAATTCTCCAAAAGTTATTTGAAAAAAAAACTGTAAGAAAAAAAATAACATGTTGATTACTGAAAATATTTCTTTAAAAATTTTTTGATGTTTACTTATTTTTGAGAGACAGAGACAAACACAGGGAGCTTGCGGGGGAGGGACAGAGAGAGAGGGAGACCCAGAATCCAAAGCAGGAGCTCCAGGCTCCGAGCTGTCAGCACAGAGCCGGACGCGGGGCTCACACCCACGAACCGTGAGATCATACCCTGAGCCTAGGTCGGACGCTCAACTGACTGAGCCACCCAGACACCCCAGAAAATATTTCTAATTATGATCATTCACCTTTATTTTGTGCTTTGTGATTTACATTAAGTTTTTGTACCTTTTCTCTTGTTTCTCCCAAAGAAACATGGAAGGAAAGTGGGCAAGAAAGACAGTTCGGTCACCATTTTGCAAGTTGAGAAACCAAGGTTTGGAGCAGTTAAATCCCCTGACCATGGTTACACAGTTCAAGAACAGCACAGGGGTGGGGTCGAAGCTGGATTTTGCATTTGGATTCTGGTATTTTTATTTTACATTGTTTATACATCCTGGAAAAGCCAAGCAAACCCAAGGTTGCCATTCTCAGGTGAACTTAAAATAGATGGTTAAAAAGAGACTCAACCCAACTGACTGAAGCCAATATTGTTAACACTCTTTTTTTTCTTTTCCCAGAGAAACAAAGTACTAAGGGTAGGAGATCAAAGGAGAATCACTGAGTCACAGCCACATGCTGAGGAACCAAAGCCAAAGACTTTTTTTGGATAGGACTTTGTTCAGCATCTAAAACATAACAAACTAACTACTAATTTTTAGTCAATTCTATTTTTTCAATCGATGAATTTTCTTCCAGATGAAAATGTGCACTGTAGTAAAAATATGAATTACCATGTCATTTTATTACTATTCTCCAAAAGAACAAATTTCACCTAGAGAGAGATTATGGACAATTTACTTCAAACACGTTAGTTTAAAAACACATATAGGTATAGATTATGGGTCATGTTAGAGGCCACCTGCCCTTCCAGAAGACTAAATGAGTCTCCAATTTTACGTCCAAGAGACAAAAACAACAACCACCAAACAATTTTAGAATATATTGTTGACCAAGTAAAAGATATTGAAAGTAACTGACAGCAAGTTTAAGAAATAAGATGCAGAATTATTAATTATTGCATTCTTTGGAAAATAAATGTGCTTTTAAAGATTACCTCAAGGCTATAAAGAGCAAAGGAACGGCAAAGGAAAAAGTGGTGGGAAGAAAAATGACCATTTACTTCATTTCTAAATTTAAAAGGAGTTTGGTTATTGCCAGTATCAGGAGATTAATAGAGCTCTCAGTATAATCATTCTCAGAGAGCTGGCACGTTTCCAACTGGAGCTGACAGATTCAAGATACAATAATGGTTTTCTGGCTTCCTAACTAATTTGGAGTTGGCTCTGTGGAATTTTTTTTTTCTCCTTTTTTTGACTTTATTTTGTAACAGTTTTAGATTTACAGAAAAATTGCAAATATATTACAGAGTTTCCATATACCCCACACCCATACCCCTTATTAGAAATCTCTTACAAGAGTCTATTACATTTGTTGTAATGACTGAACCAATATTGATACAGAATTATTAACCAACGAAAAGTCCACGGTTTATTTAGATTTCCTCAGTTTTTTCCTAAGTCTTTTTATGTTCCAGGATCCAATCCAGGACATCACATTACTTTTAGTTGTCATGTCTCCTAGGCTCCTCTTGGCTGTGACAGTTTCTCTGACTGTTCTCATTTTTGGTGACCTTGACAGTTTCGAAGAGTACTGGTTGAGTATTTCATAGGATGTCCCTCAATGGAGACTTGACTGATGTTTTTTCTCACAATTAAACTGGGCTTCTGGGTTTTGGGTAGGAAAACTAGAAAGGTAAAAGTGCCATTTTCATCATATCATTAAAGGACACACACTATCACCATGATTTATCACTGTTGACGTTGACCTTGAACAGCAAGCTGAGGTGGGGTTTGTCAGGTTTTTCCACTGCGAAGTTACTTCTCTCTCTGGTTCTCTCTTTCTCTCTCTCTTCCTCTCTCTCCATGCTGTATTCTTTGGAAGGAAATCAGTATGTGTAGCCCACACTTAAGGGACAAGGAGTTATGTCCTTCCTCCTTGAAGGCAAAATATCTACATAAATTATATGAAATTTTTCTGCAAGGGAGATTTGTCTCCTCCCTCCTATCTAGTTAGGTAATCATGACTTATCTCAGCCTGGACTCACAGATATTTATTTTATCCTTTGCATTGTAATTCAATGCTACACCATTTTGTTGCTCAAATTGTTCTAGCTTTGGCACTGGGAGCTCTACCAACTGGACATACCCTCATCAATGTAGGATTTTTTGTTTTGTTTTGTTTTTTGTGTGGTGGGTTAGTTTGGGCTTTTGTTTTATTTTTATTTTTATTTTTGCATTTCCTCACTTTCTGGCACTACAAGATGCTCCAGATTTATCTTGTGTATTTCCTACCCAGTCCTAGAATCAGTCATTTCTTCAAAGAACCTGGTTCCTTTTACTTGAGGATGATGTTAGAAACAAAGCTCTGGATGCTAGGTGTGGTCATTGTTGCTGGGGTGGCTTACCTCTATTCTTAATGTCAGCTGAATTTTTTTTTTTTTAATACTTATTGAACATTCACTATGCACATGGAACTCTATTAGAACACCCAGTCCTGATTAAGACACCCGTGGTTTTCCCTCCTGAAACTTACATTTTATTGGAGTTTAAGTAAAAAAAAAGAGAGAGAGAGATTTATGAGAAGGTGATGAGTACTCGAGAAAACCAAAGCTTAGAAGAGGAATAAGAGGGAAGGAAGCTGAATTTTAAATAGAGTGATCGGGGAAGGCCTCTCCTGAGGAAGGTAAGACAACTGAAACTAAAGGAACCACAGGAACATTTGAAGTAGCAACATTCCAGGAGAGGGAATGACCAGCACAAAGGCTCTGAGGTAGGAGCATACCTGGCATACGCATGGAACAGAAATAAGGCCAACGTGGTGATCAGAGAGAGCAAAGAGAAAAGCAGTAGAAGATGAGGTAAGAAAGGTAAGGGTCTAGTGCTGCAAAAAGATGGGAAGGAGGTACAGATTGTGCAGAGCACGTGGACCATTGTGAAGGCTTTGGTTTCGCTCTAAGAAAAATGAAGGGAGCGCTGAAAGATTTAAATCTTCTTGGCTAATGATAAATAGAAACTGCCATTCAAAATAAATGAAAAAATATATTTTCGTTTTTAAATAAACGTGAAAACACATTATGACTCTAAGTCAAACCAAAGAACACAACCACGAAGGAGGCCTACATTTTCCAACGTGGCAGTAACGGAAAGTTCCTTGAGAAACCCCAGGTGCTTCTTTGCCTTGGGATATTCCTGTGAGTTCCCCAAGGCAGGGTGGGGAGCCCCCTGGCTGGGGAATTCCTAGGTTCTGCCTTCAGAGATCTGAGAGGGAGCAAGCATCCCAAACATGCCCCCAAGCTCTTCCAGGGTACTCAGGAAAGAGGTTTCATCATCAGCCTTATCATTAGAGTGTTTGCTAAACTAATCTAAAGATTAAGGGCAGGTCTTAGTGGGTGAGGGGAAAATCCACTTGGGAGTGCTCAGTGACTTCAGATGGGAGAGCAGCTAAGCACACACATGGCAGTTAGCACTAGCCAGTTTTCCACTTGCCATGGCTCCAATTTATCATTTTCCTTTCTCTCACCTTCTGGCTTCATTCTTTTCTGCTCTCCTTTGCAAGACCCTTCTTGCTTTGCGCTGGGCATTTCTAAGGCTACCTAACCCAAGGCTAATCAACAATTAATGAGAGTTAAGAGTTTGGACTCCTTCGTCTGTAACCAAGCCTTCCATACTTCCAGAGTCTCCCTCCTCTTCATGTGCTCCCTTTCTCTCTGCCTCTCTCAGGACACTCCTAAGGAAGCACCAGATTAGAAAAAAGAGGGTAAGACCCACTTCACCACTTTGAGCTCTGTGAGCTCAGGTAAACCTCTCAGCCTCAAACTCCTCAACCACTCAATGGGAAGAAGGGGGTATGTGGGCAGCATCTCCTTCAAAGGGTTACTGTGAGATTTAAATGCACTGAAGAATGTAAAGTGCCCAGAACATTCATGGTAAGTGCTATGTTTTCACTACATTTAACTCACCTCACCGTTCCCCCATTTTGGCGTGGGTACTCAAGACTATCTTGTTCACGTATGCATCTCCTTCAAAATCTAGCAGTGACTTGCCCTATTAGGGACGCAAAGGCTGCTAGCTGATTCGGTGAATGCGTGAAGCCTATGGTGTCACCTCCTAACCCCCCACACCCCCACCCCGCCTGGCTCACGGGAATCATCGTGCACCTTAATGCACATGTTATTGACTCGAAGCTTTCCGCAGCTCGACAATGAGCGGGAGTTCAATACATGGTGTTGACTGACTGACAGCACAGACTCCACGAGGGATGGAGACTTATTAGGGTCAACAGTTACCACCTGTGATTCCTAAAACCGCTGCCGTCCTCCACACAGGAAGGGCAGAAAAACCAAACACTCAAGTGGCCATTGTTGTAAAGGACACAGAGATCTTACCCAGGCCTCACACTGACTATATGTGTGCCCCGCCATGTGCTTTTCAGCTCCTTAATTATAGCAGGAATTGAATGTGCTTATTGTAAATGGAACGAAGTTGAAATGATGGATGGGCTGCCTTTGAGAGCATTGCCACTCTGCCACCATTTGGTCTCTTTCTCTTGGAGTGGGCTTTCCAGAGGCTGCTTGTTGGCCTGTAGGATATGCTGGGACAAAGACTCTCTGGGGCTGCCTGAAACTAGGGTCTCAGTGCTTGCCCACGGTCCAAATTTACATTGCTCCCCGGATAGAGTGTCTCCATACTAATAAGGGAAATAGAAAAATGCCTCTTAAAGTTGACTTCAAAGTACAACAATAAGTCCTCACATAAGAGCTGAGGGACTCAGTGAAAAGGCTGGGGGGGGAGGGGGGGTGGTTATGTGACAGGACTCTGCCTGCCAAATAGCGCCCTCTCCTGATGACTTCTCCAGGATTAAACGGTGGCAGCTGTGTTTGGGGACTGGGGAAAAGGTTTCCTTGCTCTGCCGTTTTAGGAGTCCCTTTGAATTAACCTGCTTCTTAGGTCAGTTGTCGGGAAGCACTCGTGTGTTGGAGAGGTCCAGCCAAAGAAAAGTAGAGGCCAGGCTTGGAGAGGGGCAGAATATACGATCTCCTTCGTCTCTTCCTCTGGGCTGGTTCTGCAGTTGGAAGCGGAGCCAGGCCTACAATCAAGGTCTAAAGTCCAGTCTCATCCGCCTTGGTCGTGCTGACAACCAAAGGGAGCCACAGCAGGGAAAAAAGGCACCCAAAGAGCCAGCAGGGATGTGAGGGACGCTTATTCAAGCCATTGGAGCTCACGTTTTGTTGCCGTTAAAATCGCCCAGGGAGACCTTTCAAACATCCTAATGCCCAGGGCCACCTTCACGCTCTCTTGGGATAAGTTCAGGCACATGCTTAAGACCCTCCAGGTGACACCCGGGAGAAGGCAAGTTTGAAAAGCAGCACCTCGGGCCCTCAGGACCCACTGGAAAGGCAGAGGCTGGAAGAAGACTTGGCATAGGCCTCATCAGCTCCAGCCCTCTGGAAGCTGGCCGAGTCGGTCAGCACCCCTCACCCCAAAGCAGACACACATCTGTCGGCACATATCCCACCTGTTTCTGGTGCCTGGAGGGCAGAATGCTCCCTGGAGTGATTTTCTAAGAGCACCAACTTCACCATGCGTAACGGAGAGGTTATAGACATATCAGCTGACGCTACTCCGTTTCGAGACAAAGGACTTCAGTAAGAATGGTCTAGAATCAGTCTCTGCTCAATTCACGGGGACAAAGAGCAACTGTTGCACCACCAGCAGTGTGATCCTTCGATGCCAAAGGTTTGGCAAAGGCTACGTTTAATTGTTTCTAAGGAGAACAGGAAATATTTATTTAGGATTAGCAGCAGCTGCTCCAGTGGTACAGCTGGGGACGGTGGAAGATATAATTAAGAAAATTGTGTGAGGGAGGTCTGGAAAAGCACCAGAAGGTACAGGAGCCTTGGTAGAAGTTGTTTGTATAGGCTTTTTGTGTGGGGGCATTTGAGTGTTAATAGGCACTTAGAAGAAGAGAAAGATAAATACACGGTCTAATTAGCCGCTGACTTCAGGTTGCAAGATCAAATACAGGTAGAATCCTATTATAGCCTACACCACAGGTCCTCAAAATTGTTTTGCTGAGTGAAATTGCATCATAACGTGCACATGCTGGAAATCATCATTCATATCTCCCAGCCTTTCCCCTCTCCTAGAAGACTCTTCTAAAACAGAAGCACTGGGGAAGGGAGTGACGGGTAAGTTTATAATCACGGAAAATACGGTAGAATTGTCCACAGTAAACAAAAGGAGCCGTGTAATGGAATGAGCAGAAGGAGCAGAAGCGATCATGCTAGTCTCTAGAAGTATACATTTGGAACTGCGTCAGCGTGATGAAAAGTAAAAACAATTACCGTGCACAAAAATGCTGTGTGCCCTTAAACCAACGGGTTTGGTCACGCCTCTAATTCCTCACCCCCGTTGAAAGCGCCAGACTCTTCTCTCGGACCTGAGTAGCCATAGGCCACCCACTTTGCACACATCCCTGTGAAAGAAGAACTGTCTTCCTTAATGGCCCCTCCCCACATTGTTTGTATGGATATTCATACAGACTCATTTCCTCCTGCCCTGGGTCATAGTGAGTTGTCTTCCCTCCCTCCCCAACCAGGTTACAAGCAATCAAAAAGCAGAGAATTTATTTTATCCATCCTTTATGGGACTGTGTTCATAGTCGATAAAGACTATTTGTGAATTTCAATTGTGGTAGGCCAGATTCTCTGCAGAGCCAAGGTTTTTGTGACCGTAAGCTTCCCTCCTTCCCCAGTTTTTCAACAATGCTAGAATCAGAATGGCTTTGAGATGTGCCCACCAAGAAAGAGTGAGTTACAGTGCATAGGTGCTCTTCTTTTCAAGAGGTGTTGGCGTTTGAAAGGACCTCAGAGAAGAATGGCCCAGTGCCGGTGAGCGGTTTGCCCAAGGAGACACAGCAGGTTAGGTCAGACTAGACCCACCACTGGCACTCAGACCCATGCCTTCCAGCCTCTTCTAGATGTCCTTTACCGAAGCTCCTGGTTACGCTGTAGTCACTCTGAGAAGTCACTCCCTAGTATTCTTTTGCTCGATAAATGCTTGTCAATTGAATTCTATGTCAGAAACAACTCAGTCTCCAGTCTAATTTACATGTAATCATCAGTGTCTCTACCTTTCAACTTCTCTTTAATCATCAACAGTAAGCTCTGTCAAATGTACCAGAGCCCCCCCTCCCTCCCGTACAGCCACTGATCACCCCAGGAAGGCAGTTCCAATTTACATGAATTAAAACTAAATGAAATTAAAAATGTCATCCCTCAGTTGCCACAGCCACGTTCAAATAAACGCTCAATAGTCACACGTGGGGGGAGCGCCTGGGTGGCTCAGTAGGTTAAGCATCTGACTCTTGGTTTCGGCTCAGGTCACGATCTCAGGGTTCATGAGTTCAAGCCCGGAGTCGGGCTCTGTGCTGGCAGTGCGGAGCCTGCTTGGGATTCTCTCTCTCCTTCTCTCTGCCTCTCCCCTGCTCGTATTGTCTCTGTTTTTCTCCAAATGCATAAATAAACTTAAAAAAAGATAGTCTCATGTCGTCAGTGGCTACCACGCTGGACAGCACAGACACAGAGTATTCCCATCAGCACAGAAAGCTGCTACTGGAGCAAGTCGCTAAGTGAAACAGACCCCGTCATGAGCGAAAGGAGGATCCTCGTAATGTGAACAAACGTCCCCAAATCCACCTGCTCTGAGTCAGAATTCTGCCACCGGGTTTTCTCACAGTAGGCAACCGTGTGCACAGTTCTCAGAGAACTCCTATAAAGTTAAACTTTAGGTTTAGTACATGTCTCATCCAATACAGAACCGAAAGTTATCACTGGAAGACTGAGTATCGACTAGCAAATATGCTCCGAACACTCGCTCAGTCTAGAAAACTGCTCTCCCTTGTCATCACCACACACTCCATCAGACCAAAATAGGTACTTCCTAAAGCAACTGGCACGGCTTTTTGGTGTAAGGAGTCTCCCATTCCAAAGTTTCAGAGCCAGGAAAAAGTTATTACTTGAAGCCACTATTTTTCGCTTTCTCCTCTAAGCCAGGTTTGTGCAGGGTGCTTCACACTTTATGGCTTTTAATCATCTCAGCAACTCCCCGAGGTAAGTATTGTCATCCACATTTTATAACAAAGAGAATGAGCTACAGAGCGATTAAATTTCTTGCTCGTCTTAAGGTTGTCCAACTGCCCCAGTGGGCAAGAGCCCGGGATTTTCCAGAATGCAGGTCTTTCGGTACTATAAAGAGGAAGTCCTGGACAAACTGAGATGGTCGGTCTGCCTATCAGGTCATAAAACTAACGCTCTCAAACAAAAATCAAGCTGACACCTATTTAGATCCAAAATCCAAGCGTGGAGACACCTAGAAACCATTCGCATGTGGTTGTATAACGAAGATTTCCTTCTTGTGTCGCTCCTATTCTTATCCTGTTTCCTTCCTCTGTTTCTAGTGGTCATTGGATTAGAAAGCAATTTGAAAAGTTAGTCTGTGTAATCAGATTTTCTCTTTTTGTTGACTCCAGTTTTCTGCCTACATAAATTAAGCTTTGTGTTGACATTCCAGTTATTAAGACGATCCCACAGGGTTTCAGGCGTTTGTTTACTGGCTTGGCACCTCCTCCAGTACGATCTAACATTTCTGATGTGTCCCTTATAGGGTTTAAGAAAGTCCCTTTAAGAGACTCTGGTGGACACATTTGACAACCCGCTTTTCCTCAAGGGTCTTTGTCCGCTCGGCCTGCAGGAGAGACAAATGAGCTACCCAGGTGCTATTCAAGATGTGGTCATCACCAGTATCACCTTGATAGAGACTGAGCCCCACCCCAGACCTGGAGAATCAGAATCTCTAGGCGTGCAGACCAGCAATCTGTGTTTTAACAAGCTCTCCAGGAGATCCGCATGCATTTTCAAGTTTGAGAATCACCAGACTCTACTAGGTCAGGGGTTCTCAAATGTAGCTGAACATTAGAATCACTTGGGGAGCTTTTAAAACTGCTAATGCCCATGCCACACCCAGACGCATAAAGTCAGTCTTTCTGGGTTGGAAACCCAGGGATAGGCATTTTTTTTTTTTTTTTAACTTTCCAGATGATTCCAACGTGCAGCCCAGGTTGAGAACTGATAAACTAAGAGGAATGGAAGCACACTTCCTTCTGTAATTTTTAGAGTAATTTCCTGCCTCTGCAAAATAATATGATGACACTTGGAGTGATTTCTAACATATTTTCTAAATACGTCATTTTTTGGAATGATAGTGAACAAAGAAAATAATAGCAAAACATCGTTGTTGTTGTTTGTTTTTAATTTTTGAGTGGGAAAAAAAAATGTCTCCTTCAGGAGTGCCTTGTGGGAAACGCCCGAACACAAATTATGTATTCGTGACAAGTTTCAATGCTTTCAACAAGCAAATAAGCCAATACTGCCATAGGCAGGATTGCATTTTCTTCTTAAGGTCGAATTAGACGGCAAGAATAAGTTGGCAATCAAAGAAATGACTTTTAGATATCTGTTTTCTATTACTCTCATTATGGAAAGTGATGATAGTCCATTTGCTATTAACGTTTCTACAACTCTGTGATTTGTGGCCAAATATTGAAGTTTACTTGATGGTGTAGTGATTTTAAGCACAGCCAAAATGATCGGAGATAAAGGAAAAGTGTTGACATGGGGCACTTTTGAACACTGGGAGCATGGCTCTCCTCTCTGGCAGTTGTAGGCTATGGTGTAACCTTGATAGCCCATGGCTGTTTGTAAGGCCAACCAGTTTGACGGGATTTGACTAAATCAGCACCTGGCCAATTTATTCATCTCATCGATTTGCTTGAAGTTAAATATGATGAAAACAAATTTAATCAGATCTGCCCAATTGACCAGTTTGCTGTTGTTGTTTTCACTTGGAGGATAATGTGGTTCTTATTATAACCTGAAGGGTGATGCAAAAGTCACCAAAATTCAGTGCCCTTGCTGAAGCGTGTGGTATGGTAACACCACAGCTCCACAATGGCCTTTGGACGAGAAAACCATTTTCATCTGGCAAACTGCTGGGAGTCATGGGCTTGGTTGCCTCTTTAAAGACAAGGAGCAGTGGGAACCCTGTAAATTCCAGGCTGCGTTGGCAAATGGTTCTCCTTGTCCTAGAACAAAAAACTCATGATCATAAGAGTGGGGAGTCCCAGCAAAGGGAGTTAGATCAACCAGGAAAATAGGCATTACCTGGGTGCCCATAATCAGATAAAGTAGAGGAAAGCTATGAGAATTGAGCAGTAATGCTCAAAAGAGAATACCATGCTGTCTGGGTTTAAAGGCCAGATGTTCCAGAACAGTCAGGGCGGTACCACATCCTATGACTTAATACTTCATAAATAGGAAAAGAAGTAATCTAAGTGGCCTGGAGGTACTCTAAGACATAATGCTTCTTCTTTTTTTCTTGCCAAGAAAAGCTATCATATTTTAGAGTGGTGTGGACTTACTCCTCTTGAGACCGCCTTCTATCCAGTGTTTTCCAAGGCACAGGATTCATGCCATTGCTGGAATATGAGAGAATTTGGGGGACATAGCATTTTAAATATGAGCTCAGGATAAACCCTGGGAAGAAGTACCTAGGCCCCCAGCTCACTTTCTTTACCCACCTTGAATCCTGCCCTGCATTGCAAGAGGTCTCCCATGCATGTCTGTGGACCCAAAACACCACATGTCTAAGCACTAAATATGTCCTTCCTACTGAACAGCCTTCACTTGCTCATCTCACACACCTAGGAGTCAATACACCAGCAGCACAGCCCATCCTCAGGAGGACAAACAAGGGGAAGCATCTGGTAACCTTGGGTGTCTGGAGTGAGGAGTGAATGTCTGGAGGTCCAGGAGAACTTGTCCCTCGGATAACATGGACCCCTATGCCCATGGGTGGGACACAATCAGAGGAGAACCAAGACAGGGCCCTCTTAAAAAAAAAAACAGGGCCCAGACCAGGGGCCCACTTGCTTTTGCCATGAATACACTATCTGCTCGATCCTCAGCAGGTGCTCCTCCAGTCTCTGTCTGAGCACCTTGAAGGGCAGAGTGATCTCCACTCTCAAGGGGCTTAAGTCATCAGGAAGAATCACGATCTCAAAAAAGCTGCAAGAGCCAGGAAGTAACATAAATGAGTGAAGGAGACTGAGGTAGGTCCAAAGAAAGTTGTGGGGAATGTGGTGAGCTGGAAAGAACAAGTTCTTTCCAAAGGAAACAGCCTCCAGCTGGGGCTGGGGGTGGGGGGAAGTTGGGGCTCAGTGTTGCTGAATCTTTCACATTTTCAACAACAACAACAACAACAAGAAGCCATCGATCTAAGATCTTGTTCAATTCCTTGATCCTAAATGTCGGCAACGAATTCACATTTTGTCTTAAACACTGTGGGGGTCCAACAAGCCACATCTGCTAGTGGTTTTTAACTTACAGACTACTGGTTTGCAACCTCTGAATAGAAGCCTTCCTCATTAGATTGTATTGAAGTCCGCTTCCTTGGGAATCCACGCACCTGGAGTAACCAAGAATTACCCTCTTCCACATGCCCTATTTTGAAGCTAAACCTCATTCCCCCAAATATCTCCTCTTTGTGCAACTACCTTCTGTGTCCCACACTGCCACAGCCACCCACCTCTGGAAGCCCTGCCCTCATCTCTTTCGGTAAGTGGGCAACACAATTAGCCAAAGGCTTCAGCAACGATTGCTTTTCCTTGCTAGTAATCATTTTTCTTAGGTTTGCATGCCTGGCTTCAGAAAAGGAAATGATGACTCAATCCCTGAACTTCTTGTACAAGGCGGGTGATTTCAGTAAGTGGATGGAAGGCTGACACTGTTAACAGCATTCTCGATTAGTCGGAGAGTATAAAATGAGGTGTGTATTTGATCTACTGTCGGAGTAGCAGATGGAACACAGCAACCATGACATGGTCGAGGTAGGACTTAATGGATCATCCTGAAGTGCCTGGGACTGATTAGCCGTGGTACAGCTACATGCAGTTTTTAATTGATTGATTTGAGTTTGTGGTCAGAAAATGGCTGTCGGCTCCAGCTTATCTATAATTATCAGTAATCAGAACCAGACTTCTCTCTCCTTAATAGGCCAGGGCTCCTCCAGCATGCTTGACTTTTCTACTTTTCAGACTGCAAGCACTACCTAATAGCTTTCACTGCCATAACATGATACCTGCTGACCGTTGGGGAAAAAGGCTCTGGGGGAATGAGTACAAAGGTAACAGGAACGCGGCTCATTCATTAGTTTAATAGCTTGACTCTTTTGCGTTCAAGACAGCTTCAAATTAATAGGAGGTCTCTTGGTCACAATTTAGCTAGTCTATTGTAGGCAAAACCAAGTGAAGGATTAAAACAAGAATTCCTGTAACTCTGGCCAGCATCTCGTTTTTAACGTAAAAAATGATCTCGATGCTAATTAGAGGCTGGAACTATTTACAGGAGTCAGTGTGTCCCTATCCTGGGTAAGGCACCTCTAACTGTCCAACAGACCACCCAAATCAGGAACCTAGACATTATTCTAGACCACCTCTCCTCACAGCCCCAGCCCCCTGCCACAGCCAGTCACCACCCATTGATCCCACCCATCAAATGTGCAGGACTTTAGAACAAGTGTCTGAGCCACAGAGGCCTAGTTTCAGGTCCTGATACTATCACATATGAGTTGCAGGGCCTTGAACAAGTTATTCTCCCTTCTTGGCCTCATTTCTTCCCAGGCCAATAGAGAATAACATACTTTCTTTAAGGGAGATTAAATAACAATTAAATGAGACAGTCTCTATATCAAATGCTATGTATGTGCTTAATGCTCTATTTAAAATATTGATTTATTAGGTCTATATCCCCACCAGTACAATCTAAGTCCTGGAGAGTGAATCTCATACCTACATGAAGGAGGAGGGAGGAGTAACGGGGAAGGTGGGGATGGGGGAGAAGGGGGGGTAGGAGAGGAGAAGGGGGCGGGGGGGTTGGGTATGGAGACGGAAATGGAGACATTTGTGAAGGTGGTGCCTGCCACCTTCATTGCCTCTGAAATTGTGTGGATTCCCCTTGCTGCCATCTTGTTGCTGGGACCAGCCATTTAGGGACAAAATCTGTACCACTGGTGCCACCACATACTAAAGCCATTAGTCTGCTAAAAGCCCTCCCACCACCTGCTAACCCACTGCGCTAAATTAGCTTTTACTTTTGATCTCGTAAAGTCATGCTTTGTGACTTCAGTCTCAAAGATGGAGTATCTGACGCTCTTCAAATCCTCCTGGGATTCTGTGAAAAGACAGTTCCTGTGGCTTTTTTTTCTTAGAAAGTGACTCTTCTATGACTCTACGGGGAAGGTCGTTAACCCCACTGTAGAAATGAGAAAACCAAGCCTAAGAAGGTTACAAAAATCTTGCTCCAAGTCAGACGGCAGAGCTATGATCCCCTGACCTCAAAGGCCAGGTTATTTCACCATAGAAATGGTCCCTTCAGCTCTTCCTTATGAATCCATCATTATAGATGTTGTTTTCTCTGTGTGTTATCTTGTTTCCTCAAGGGAGAAGAGCCAATGCTGGCATGGCCTTCTGAGGAACGAGTCTGCCTTGATTTACTTCATTCTACTCTCAGCAAGAGGCAAGAAAAGGGGATTAATAGAAATATGTACAAAAAACATGAATAGACACTTCTCTCAAGAAGACATCCGGATGGCCAACAGGCACATGAAAAGATGTTCAGCGTCGCTCCTTATCAGGGAAATACAAATCAAAACCACACTCAGGTATCACCTCACGCCAGTCAGAGTGGCCAAAATGAACAAATCAGGAGACTATAGATGCTGGAGAGGATGTGGAGAAACGGGAACCCTCTTGCACTGTTGGTGGGAATGCAAATTGGTGCAGCCGCTCTGGAAAGCAGTGTGGAGGTTCCTCAGAAAATTAAAAATAGACCTACCCTATGACCCAGCAATAGCACTGCTAGGAATTTATCCAAGGGACACAGGAGTACTGATGCATAGGGGCACTTGTACCCCAATGTTCATAGCAGCACTCTCAACAATAGCCAAATTATGGAAAGAGCCTAAATGTCCATCAACTGATGAATGGATAAAGAAATTGTGGTTTATATACACAATGGAGTACTACGTGGCAATGAGAAAAAATGAAATATGGCCTTTTGTAGCAACGTGGATGGAACTGGAGAGTGTGATGCTAAGTGAAATAAGCCATACAGAGAAAGACAGATACCATATGGTTTCACTCTTATGTGGATCCTGAGAAACTTAACAGGAACCCATGGGGGAGGGGAAGGAAAAAAAAAAAAAAAGAGGTTAGAGTGGGAGAGAGCCAAAGCATAAGAGACTGTTGAGAACTGAGAACAAACTAAGGGTTGATGGGGGGTGGGAGGGAGGAGAGGGTGGGTGATGGGTATTGAGGAGGGCACCTTTTGGGATGAGCACTGGGTGTTGTATGGAAACCAATTCGACAATAAATTTCATATATAAATAAAAAAAAAAAAAGAAATATGTACAATACCCTGGTCCTTCCCGTATGTTCCTCCCTTTAAGGGGCCCTGAGGTATTCAAAATGCAAGAAGAAACAGCCTGGGCCTGGGACAAAGACATGAGTTGGAGTTCTGGCTCCTTCCTTCCTATCATTCAGTATCAAATTTTCCTTAGTGGGCCAGACCCTGCTTTAGACCTGGAGATAGAACAATAAACAAAGCAAAGTTTCCACTCTCGAGCAGCTCACATTCTTGAGGGAAAAGAGAGAAAATAAATGAATGAAGAAATAGATAAATACATGTGAGGTGGTAATAAACACTATGAAAAAAATAAAGCAGGGTAAAGGATAAAGAGAGTTGGAGTCTATGCTATTATAAATAGGGTAGCCAGGGAAGGGTTTGAAGAAGATGTGACATTGAAGCAGGGATAAGAATGAAGTGATAGATTCCAGGCAGAGTAGGCACAGCAGGTGCAAAGGCCCTGAGGTGGAGACACATCAGGTATGCGTGAAGAAGGGCACTGAGTCCAGGGAACAAGACAGAGAGAGATGGGGGAGGGAGAAGTAAGAGCAGAGACTGGGGTGGTTGGGAAAGTTGGGAGCAAGAAGGAACAGATCATATAGGGTCTTACAGGACAGAGTAATTACTTTGGATTTTACTCTGAGGGATTTTTCAGTAAAGGATTTAAGCAGAGGAATGACATGATCAGCCTTATGTTTTTTAAAGGCTCACTTTGCCCATGATATAAGGGCTAAGGGTAGCAGTTACGGAGCTATCGCACTACCTTGAACAGCAGACTAGGGTGGCTCCAACAGAGGTGGTCATGATGGCCATGAAGATGTCAATGACTGGCTGTTCTTCCAATGCAGAGTCATGGAACAGCTGGGCTGCTTTAACTGGAATACTTAGCCTCTCCCGGCGTCAGTTCCTCCATCAGTAACATGAGGATAACAATACCAACCTCATGAGAGCACTGTGCAGATGAAACACAATCATCTACAGGAAGTGTTATGTGCAGACATATTGGTTTCCTTTGTTATTTGGGACAAAGTCTGCACCATTATGGAAAACCCCATCGTGTATATCCCCAGACCCCAAGATGTGAGATACAGTACCTTGTGTTCAGAGTAGCAAAAACAATTTTGAGTCTATAGCAAGATGATATAGGCACCATCTCAGTCTTCCAATAAGAAACCAATGATTGCTATAAATACGTCCACCAGGCTTTGCAGTCCACACTGGGACCATGGCTCCTCAAAAATTATACAATCATGAGCCAAGTGAGGGGGAAGGGAATCACGAGAATTTTATTCGTAGAACAGAAACGGGAAATGTTTGTGAAAATACCTTCCCAGTGATTATACCTGGTCAGTGACATTGCAGAGAAGTTTAATTTGCTTTGTACTATCCCACATTTTCCAAAACGACACAATTCAAAGGGCGTCTTAAGAGAACTTGCTCTTATATATACCCATTTAGCAAGAAGGGTTAGAATCTCTCAGAGAAAAAGTGAGACAAATAAGTTATGATGAAATTGTAAGGGAGGGAAAAGGGTTAAAAAATGGACACTTTGTGGGCATCAGTTATGCACAGGACACAACAAGTAGCTATTTGATTTATGCAACTTAACTTAATTATCTCTGTCTTGCACTCATTACAGCAACAGACAGGATCCAAAATGACAATGTTTAGGAAAGTATGGTTGGTTACAGGAAAGGGATACGATACAGCAGTAGCATTGAAGTGAAGATACGCATCCGAAAAACCTCTGGAGGAGCCAGACTCGTGCTCCAAGTTGTCCCGTCTTAGAGAACAGAGCCAGGATGCATTTCTTTCTAGATCTGAGGACCACTGATGTGTGCATGAAATGCATCAGCACCAGTGAGCGCAACGGGAGTCCCAGCCTGGACTTCATATACCCTGCTGGTCACTCAGTCATAGTCCTGCTGTGTAACCAGCCCAACTACAGAGCCTTTTAGGTCTGACTGAGATCGGGGACAAATCATCAGACTCACTCTTACCAGGAAAAAAAAGAAAAAGTGCTTACAAACTCATACAGACCGCCCTGGGTGACTCCTTAGATATGTGGTTCCAAGGCAGCGCTATTGATCTGTACGTTTCGTGTCTTGGCTCCTTAATGTCCCACTTCTTCCTCTTGAAGGAGATGCGGACTTCTGCGTTCCATCTGGCTTCTCCCTCTGGCTTCTCCCCCTGTGGATATGCTGGAATCATTAGATCCTGCACGTGCAAAGACAGGACGAAGAAAAGTGGCCTGCCTTTAAAGCATCTGTAAGGTAAGCATCTCCACTGCTAAACTGAATCACTTCATACATAAGTCTCGTCAATATTAGGCTAAGGGCTTCCACCTCTAAGACTCTCTGCCTCGCCAAATATCTCATCTGGTTATCATATCTTGGTATAATAAGGACGCCGCTGAGGAGTAGAAAGGAGCAAACCATCCGGCCACACATATAAGGAAGATGGGATTCAGAAGGTGTAAGTGATTTGCCTAATCCCTGACCCTACTGAAGTCTAACTTAGCCTTTTCTCCTTCATGAACTTTCCATCTCCAATCGAATTCATCCATACATCGCAACATCTCTCTCTGGTTTCAGGACAACGATCAGAGCCCCGACCTGTTCATACAATACTTTTGTGCAAGTCATGGAAGGCACCCCAGCGTCTCTGCAGATGAGGCTCCACTGAGGCTAGAGCCCCGCCTCCGTTCCCTCGTGGGTGAGAGACCCTCCTGCTGGTTATAGCCTGTCCTCGCTACATGAAGTCCCTCCCCATGGCTGGATAATTCAGATGCCTCCCAGCATGACAAAATTTCCACTTCAATATCTTGTCGACGTTTTAAATTAGGTATTATCCTCGTGCTTAAATCTTTTTCCATTTTTGTCTGTTCCCATCAGCGGCGTGCTTAGACACCTCTGCTCTCAACTTGGGAATCAATATTTATTCTAGCTGGCTTGTCTTCATCCTCACATCCAGGTTGACATCGAATCTTTCCAATTCTCTTTTGAAAAATAACTTAGGTATATTTTTTCCCCTCCAACTACAACCCTCGGTTAGCCTGTTGATTTCATTCCTAGACTCCCGTAACAGATTCCCAGTCTGTTTTATATTTTAGCCTCTTACACTTCCAGACCTTCCAACACAGCAACAAGAATCATATTTCTTGGCCACCACTTTCAATCATGTTAATCCCTTTCTCAGAATACTGCATCTGCTAAAAATAAAATAAAAAAATAAAAAAATTCCCAGGCTTTTATAACGCTTGACTAGTTTTAATCCCACAAAAATGCCCCCAGTCATATAACACTTTGTAGGTTCGGTTGTCCAGCTGCAGACCTGAGACCAAGCTCAGTGTTCAGTATACAGGGTGTTCCCTTGGGATCAACACCTGTGGAAGGGAGGAGGAGAGCAGGGTTGAGGAAAAGGAGATAACAGGTTGTGATCCAGACCTGGAGACTTGGCGGGCTCAGCCAACCCCACAGGGAGCTCCAGAACTCGTCAGACTTATCCCACTCAGGGCTAAAATGGAGAGGCCTTTACAGTCCTCTCTCCATCAGTCCCTCCTGGGCCACCTGAGGGAGGGGTGGCCCCCGAAGATGCTGAGAGGTAGAGGCCATCTGCTGAAGATACCACAGCTGGAGACCCATCCTCCCAGAAAGGAGATGTGGGCACACATCTCTATGTCCGCCACAGTCTATCCTTTGTGTCACTTGATCCACTTCTTCATATACATTCCGGGAGTTCTCCCACTGTGCCACTAAGCACCTTTTCCTGGGGAAAGCCAGGAAAAGGAGATTCATTGGGATGAACTACAGCCTCTGCTCCTACGCCTGGTCTTGGAGTTGTAGCTGGTGCTCACCATCACCCTTTCCCATTGTCCAGTCTAGATTCCTCTCCCCACAGGCAATACCTCTGCTGGTATTATGGCTTCTCTGGCAGCAAGCCCCAGACCCTCGTGTCTGAGGGATCTGGGCCCTTAGTCACCATGCCCCCATCAGCGAAGCGTTGCTGTGCTTGTCAATTTACCATCAGAACTGAGCAAGGTACAACAGACACCCAAGTGGAGTCAGCCAGATGTCATAACATTCCTCCCTGCAGCACTGCCCCCTCTGCTGATCAGAGCCAGCTACTCTGCCAAGATGAAGACTCTACTGCTTGTCCATTGGTCCCTGAAAACAAGAAACCCAAAGCGTCCAGACAGGAGCTACAGAATATAGTGAAATGAGACTCTTGTCATGCCCCGAGCAGAAGTGTCCCCCTTGGAGGGAAAGGACTTCTAACCCTTCAGAATCCAGAAATGTGGAGACAGACAGCACAACATATCAGGTTGTGAATTCTATGCTGATTTTTTTTTTATAAATAGTACAGTATTATAATTATTTTCCTTGACTTTCTTCATATTTTTTTTCTTTAGCTTACTTTAAGAATACTATATATAATATATATAACATATGAAATATGTGTTAATTGGTTGTTTATATATTGGTAAGACTTCTGGTCAACAGTAGGCTATTAATAGTTAAGTTTGTGGGGAGCCAAAAGGTATATATAGATTTTCCACTGCAGGGGTGGCAGGGTTTGGTGCCCCTCACCCCTGTATTGGCTGGGGATCAACTGTATCGTTATTATTGCTGTGTTAACATTTTAAAGGGAATTTTTTGAAGACAGTCATCTTCAATAGGTTCTAAAGATTTGATACCAGGAAAGTGTTTTGCTGAGATGATTTACCTACCACTATCAGTCAACTTAATTGAATGAGAGTTGCCTTTGACCGGAATTTGGAGAAATACAAATAATGGCTTTGCAGTATGAGCACTTTAGTTGTTGGAGGACTGAAGTTGTGCCCTGATAAATAGACCCTTAGAAATGTATTCAGTGAACAAAACCTATATGAGTGAACACAGATCCTGGAAATGCCTCTATCGTCACCAGTGATGATATCCCATCATTGGTACTAAATGCAAGGTCTTCCTGGAGTCCAGTAAATACAGTATGAGATTTGTGAAGAGCTATCTAGGATTCCCTTAAAGGCTTAACTCAGAGATATTAAGTTTTAGCTGCAAGGGGCGGGGGGGGGGGGGGGGGGGAAGCAAGATAACAACAACAACAACAAACAGAAAAGAAAGAGAAGTTGATCGCTTTTGAACCCTTTAAGAATTACTGAGGAGACACATTCAGTAAATGTTTCAGGCTTTCCTATCCTGTTTTATTCATTCAATGATTATTTGTCGAGTGCCTCCCTTGGCCAGGCACTATTGTAAGTGCTGAGAATATAACAGTGACCAAAACAGATAAAAATCCCTGATTTCATGGAGCTGATATTTTAATTGAGACACAATAAAAAATTAAAATAAGGGGCGCCTGGGTGGCGCAGTCGGTTAAGCGTCCGACTTCAGCCAGGTCACGATCTCGCGGTCCGTGAGTTCGAGCCCCGCGTCGGGCTCTGGGCTGATGGCTCAGAGCCTGGAGCCTGTTTCCGATTCTGTGTCTCCCTCTCTCTCTGCCCCTCCCCCGTTCATGCTCTGTCTCTCTCTGTCCCAAAAATAAATAAACGTTGAAAAAAAAAATTAAAATAAGCGTTATATGTTAGAGGTAATGAATGCTATGTAGACAAATTAAAACAGAGAATAAAGAATGGAGGGAGGTTGTAATTTTCAATAGGGTAATCATTGACAAAGGGACATTTGAGAAAATACCTGACAGGGTTCATGGAGCATGCGGAAAGGAAAGGAAAGGAAAGGAAAGGAAAGGAAAGGAAAGGAAAGGAAAGGAAGAAAGGAAGAAAGAAAGAGAAAAGAAAAAGGAAAGAAAGAAAAGAGGAAGGAAGGAAGAAAGGAAGGAGGGAAGAAAGGAAGAAAAGAAAAAGGAAAGAAGGAATGAAAGAAAGAAAGAAAAGAAAAGGAAAGAAAGAAAATAGGAAAGAGAGAAAGAAAGAAGAAAGAAAGAAAGAGAGGGAGAGGGAGGGAGGAAGGAAGGAAGAAAACCCAAAGGAAAAACAATCCAGGTAGACAGAACAGCAAATGGAAAGGCACTGAATAGGGACTATGCCCATCTTGTGTGAAAAGCAGCGTGGAGGTCAACATGGCTGGAGCAGAGTGAATGATGGGAAAAGTATTAGGAGATAAAGTCAGGCAAGTCGCCAGGGGTCCGATGAGGTATCACCTTGTGGGGTGTTATAGGGCATAGGCTTTTACTCCTAGTGATGTGGGAGTTTCTTGAGGTCTTTGGGTAGAGGATAGCACGTTCTGTCTGACTTGTGTGCTGAGAAGACTACTCTTGCTGGCACGCTGAGTACAGACTAAAGCAGGGAGACCAGGTAGGAGGCTACTACAGCCAAGTTAAGAGGGGAAGTGGCTTTGACCAGGTATTGCAGTGATGCTGATGACAGGTGATGGGATTCTGGATATATTTTCAAAGTAGAGACAAAGAGTATTTAGTAGATAGATTTTTATTTAGACAGTTTGAACATGTGATAGGAGAATAAGAGACGAGTCAGACACAACCCCAAGGTTTTTGGCCCAAGCATCTAGGAGCATGGAGTGGCCATTTACTGAGATGGAAAACTACAGAAAGAATACATTTGGAGGCAAGATCAGGAGCTAAATTTTGGATACATTATGTCTGAAATGTGTGAACCTTAAAACTGTCAGTAATTTTACCAGCAAAAAAAAAAAAAAAAAAAAAAGGGGTTTATTCAGGAATAGCTGAGAACTGCAATCTGCGACAGCAAACCATAGCAAAACCATAGTCCAGAGAAGGGGAGGAACCCTCTTTTGTAAGGAAAGGTGGGGTCGGTTAAGAGGGACTGTTGTAAACTTAAAGGAGTAAACTGGGAGTTGGAAGTATAGTAGTTTCTCATTGGCTGAGCTGTGACCGTCTCTTATTGGCTAAGCCCCTGTTAGGAGCAGAAGAAATCTTCCTTGGTTCTGCTGAGATGGTGAAGTAGTGGCCACCTGCGAGGTCTATTTCTTTTGGGTCTGCGATTGACAAATGGGGCTGGACCTGGGAGCTCCTCCTGCTGGCCTCCCAACTCCACTCTCAATGAGGTTTCCTTTTATTAATTTTCACAGATGCTTATGGACGAACAGGTGGGAAGTTGGATAAGTTTTGAGTTCAGGGGAGAAATTCGGAGCTGATTCTTCAAGTATGTGTTGGATCCTATCACTTCTTTACCCTAAACCCTCCAATTGCTTCCCAGATATAAACTAGGGAATTGGCAGTGTTGGGATGCTTTTTAAAGCCGTGACAAAAAGATGAGATCACCAAGGGAATGAGAGTACCTAAAAATAGAGAGGAAAGGCAAGGATGGGGCCCTGGGTGACTCCAACATAATCTCTTTCCAGCCCTTTCTACAGGAAACTGAAAATATCCCCAGAGACAGGACCTGGGCCATCTGGGGTTCACAGTACGCTTGGAGGTCTGAGGAAACTGGGGGGCCACTTCCAGGGTTTGTGTCCATGTCACCGATATTCTGCAAGACTGTGGAAGATGTCTACTCTCCTAACTGGGGGGTCGAGTATTGGAGCAAAGCACAATGAGAAGCTGTTAAATTAGGGGACGTAGTAATGAAGGGATAATCTAAAGATCCCATCCAAAGAGCATAAAAGCTTCCTCCCAGAGAGCCAGAATTTTGCTGTGAAATCAGCATAAACTACAGTTAGTTGTAGGGATGTTGAACTAGGTGCTGTCCAGTGAAAAGGAAATATAAGGATCTGTTAGACCATTAAATTCCTGCCCTGTGTTCCTGAGAGCATCATGTGACAGCTGTGAGCACTGGGAAAAGAAATAAGCCGGTAACCAAAATGAATTGAGTTGTTTGGGACCTAAGACAAGCAAACACAACTTGGCTAAGTGTGAAACATCTACCTTGCCAATTCGGACATTTTATCCAAAGCAGCAATTCTCTAGAGTCACTATGCTAGGCTTCTCATCCCTAGACAAGGTTGTGGTGTGGGGGAATAGGATCTAGGCTTTTGTGGAGCCGAAACTTATACAGTTTGGGGTGGGGATGATTTTGAGAAAAAGAATACAAAACGAGGTGTAGGGTCTTGGAAGAGATCTACGCAAGTTGAAGGTCCTAAAGTCACAGTTTCATTAGCTTTACATGATGACAGAGACCACGGGAGCAGTAAAGGATCAGTTAATCCACTGGGGTCAAGTTTACCATAGAAATGCCAAGAAGTATTCAGACTTAGCCATACATCCTGGGGGAAGTTCTTCTTGATGTCTATTTCCCATTCAAAACCATTCAAATAAAGGGAAACATACATTAAAGTCACATAGATGAAAGGGGAGAGAGTAAATATACTCATCACTTGGGATACAAGAGAGGAGGACCACCTCAACAACCTGACTGCATCCAAAAGTCTGAGCAACCTAGCTTCGCTTCCCTGAGGCTGGCACATTGTGGTCTGAACCAAAGAACCAGAGATAGCATCAGATAGGATGCCACTGGCTTTTATCCTACTTGTCGTGTTGCTAGATACAATGCATGATGCCCATTTACATTTGAATTTCGACGCCACCATCGATAATTTTCTACTGTAATTATGTCCCAACATACTTATACCAGAAAAGCACTTGTTTCGCTGAAATTCAAATTTAACGGGGCATTCTTTATTTTCATTTGCTAAATCTGGCAGTGCTACCTGCGCTGATCTGTGCTCTGGGATTTTGAATAAGATAGGAATTTGGAGAGTTCCAGCAAATCCAAGGGCCACACCACCAACATCGTATCTGTAGGTCACACCGTTACTCCCACACTTGTCCTAAGAGGTATCATGACTCATACAAGGCCCAGTTGTGGTTTCAGAATCTGTAGGATGAGAACCGAGGACTTTGCAGAATTTGCGCCTATTTGTAGGGCGAGGTGAATGATGAGTAAAGGCTATTCCCGTTGAACTGTTGGAAAGGATGAAAACATTGCTGTGTGATAGGCAGTATTACAAACAAAATATTCCACTGTGCCCCAGTCTCCCAGAGGGATTCGAAATTTTGTAATTGCTGGAGTATAATAGTGAGCAAGGAATGAATACATCAGTCAAATTGTGAAAAGTAAGTCATGAGTATTTTGTCCAGCTGAGTAAAATTCACTTATTTCTTTGGAAGACAGAAACTAGAATTACATATAAGACCAAAGTCTCAGCTCATGGAGACACTTAGTACTATGTCCCAATACTTTGTGCTCCTTGTAGCCATTTTAGTTTTAGGTCTCTGATCAACTAATATTTTAGTACTTTACAGTTTAAAGGACGCATAAGTATGTGTATGTTCTCTTAGTACATCCTTGCAAAGCCTAAAAGATAATATCTTATCTTCACCCCCATTTAAAAACTATGTATTCATTTGAGAGATATTTACTGGGTATTCCGGATGTGCTTTGAATAGTGAACAAGACAGACAAAGTCCATCCTTATGGAATTTACCTTCTGGTAAGGAAGAAATAGTAAAAAATAATAAAATTTCAGGTGGCAAGATTGCCATGAAGGGAAAAAAAAAAAAAAAAAACAGGGCAAGAGGATTGAGAGAGACCAAGACTATTTTAGGCAGGGTGGGGAAAGCCTTTTCGAGACGGTAGCATATGAGCTAGACATGGAGCTTCTGTAATAAGATGCCACACATGTGGAAACAGAGTAAGAGCGCCGCTTGAGCAAGAAATGAGTTTAACAAGTTTCTAGGCATGATGACTGCAGTGGAGTGAGTAAGGCGTGGAAGGAAAGGAGCGTCAGATGTGACCGGAGATGAGGCAGACAGGGACAAGTTCCCAGGGAGCTATGAAGGGCATGGAGAGGAGCGTGCATGGTACTCCAGTACAGCGGGCAGAAACTAGAGGGTTCAGAAAAGGGGAGTGTAATCGGGAGTAATTGATGTAGTGCATTGGTGTGATCCAATGCATCCTCAAAGGTCAATCTGGTATTCAGCCAAGAAGAGGGGAAGACCAGGTTTGACGGGACGACAAAAGGAGTAGTTTAGAGGCTAATGACTTAAGCAAGACATGCTGCGCTTTGCATTTAGGCACTAACTGCAAAAGGGAGAGAAGGGTTCACATCTATTCAAAAGTAGAGCCAGCAGTATTTACTGCTAAATGGTAGGTAAGGGGTGAGGGAAAATGACGGATAATCCCCAGGATTTCTACCTGAAAGGTTCGATGCTATTACCTGAGACAGAAACTGAGGCCCATTAAAATGAAAATACATTCCTATAATCACATTTTATGTAACAGAGCCGAAATTCAACTTTAGATCTTTCTGTGCTCCAATACTTTTGGACTGGCATATTAAGTCTCCTAATTTGTGTACTTATTTAAAAAAGCCCCCCTTTTCAACTATAAGTTCCTCTGTGACCAGGATCTGGTAATATCTCATATCCAGTCATAGCAGTCAAAGGCACAGTGCTTTTTTGATGGTGAGAACATTTGTAAGAGGATATGACAAGTGTTATCGGCCCCCATGTTTCCCACCATCCTCGACTGATTCACTAATCTGATTCTTTCAGAAGGCTTTCTGTGCTTCCTATCTTGTTGGCTTTGGATTCTGCTATGGAAGTACTAATCTCATTTCAGAGACCAGCAAACTTTCTCCTCCTAAAAAAAGTCGTATGGGTGCAATTGCAAACATATGTTCATGGAGATAAAAACACATGGTTATTGTCCTACAGGCAAAATTAGCTTGATGGAATCGACAACGGCCTTTATTTATTTGAGAAAATCAAGTGTAAGAATATCTCGTCAGCTATCTCATTCTGTGTTTGATTACTAGCTGAAATAGTCTAAACCCAGTATGAAGTTTCTGATACATTTTTTTTGTAGAAACCTACAGTTTCCAATATCAATGCAATTCTCGGTCAGTCTTGGCATGATTTTGATTTTCTTGTAAATCATTAGGGGGTCACACAGTTCCACATATTTCCTGATCATCCTTCTAGAGAATATTTAAACTTGACACATCAAAACTTTGATGAACCCAACCATTATTACAGTATTTAACTCGTCTTTAATTCTCAGGCCTTTGACATCTTTTTCAGAAAATCAAAGGAAGCTTTTCTTCACACTTTTTGTAATCCTCTTACTTTGTATGTGATATTAAGACTTGAGGCTCTCCTCAAAGTTATCTTGAACGAATTTACCAAAAAAATAATAATAAATCATGAGTTACCAACTTGCCTCTTTCAATGACAAAATATAATTCAAACTGTATCACTCTATCAATTCCAGTTTTTCTAAGTACCCTTCAGAGAAAATTCAAAAGTCTAGGAATGAGGGAGTTAGAACAGGAAACACATTCCCCTTGGCGCTTATTCTTGCAACATTGAACTGTGCCCGGAGTATCCACTTCAATCTGAGGAATTTTGCATTCCTGATAAACAGGGGGAAATTTTTCTGAAAGGGTTCATGAAAGCAGAGATCTTTCTCGCTCCAGACTCTGATCAACTTAAAACACCTTGGCTCAAATCCCTTTCTGATAAATACCAAGATCTTACCATGTGATCAAGAAGTTTGCTGATACAGTATTCAAGAAGGAGGAGGAAGAGGAGGAGGAGGAGGAGGAGAAGGAGAAGGAGAAGGAGAAGGAGAAGGAGAAGGAGAAGGAGAAGGAGAAGGAGAAGAAGAAATGCCCACTGAGACATCCCTAAGTGAATCTTTAGATATCCTCAGTGAAACTTTCTGGAAAGTTACCGAGGGGTCTGTTGGGCAACATTAGGTGTGGTAATTATTCTTCATTCTTTTGATTTTATCCCCCCAAAATGAGGGATGAACAATTTTTGCCCTACTCACTAAATTTGAAAACTGAATTTTTGCCCTAACCACTAAAGCCATGGCCACAGAAAAATGCATCCTACTAATTTAGCAGGGGAGAGGTCAGGGTGACAATGGTAAGCAGAGAAGGAATATTGTTTGTTTATCACATTAAAATATTCCAAGTGATTTGTCTATGTATTTGAGAGTAAATGGATTGGAGCTCCTAAAAACTACTAAGAGAAACTGAAGAATGAAGCATTGATTACTCTGAAGAGATCTAAACATTTTTGGAGCATATTTAGGGACTGCCACTTCTGAATGTGATTGAATAACTGATACCAGATTTGTCCCCCTGCTATAAGAGATTAGGAAACTGAATATATAAGCAAGTGTTTTGGGACCTTGGAAAACAGACACAGCACAATATGGTGAGTTCTGACAACAGGGGAAGAAATGAGGTACATCCTAGGATCAACATGGCTTTCTAGCTAGAGGCAGCCACTCTTGAGACTACCACAGAATGAGGTGGAACCCTAGCAGAGCACAGCCATCTCACTGAATTTAGAAAATGGAGATCAGAGCTCAAGAAGGCCAAGAGAGCTGAAACATGAGGGGCAGAGTGCCAGAGAAAGAGCTCTGGAAATATATCTGAAAGTTACCTTGGGTCCTCTGTTGAATATCCAGCTACACATGGATAAGATGATACTCTAAGAGGCCAACTTTCTGGGCTCTGTGAACCAGAAGTTGACTTGTAACCAGACAGAATGGAGAGATCTTGCTGAACGCCCTGAATATTTACTAGAGACTCCTGAAGGAGCAGTGCTTTCAGAGTAGAATTAAATCAGCCCAAAAGGAAAACATGATTTCGACTCACTCTAAGAAAGCTTCAAAACACGCCTCACAAGGATCAAGCTGAGCTGCAAGTCACTTAGCTCTCTGCCCAAGATTCAATCCTAAAGGAAGGCTAGTAAATCCAGACGTTCAACAGTATCACATTTACAATATCCAGCATCCTAACAAAATTATTTAAAATGAAAAGCAGCAGGAAATTATGACCCATCACCAAAAGAAAAATAAGCCAGTACAAACAGGTGCACAATGACAGAGATAATGGAGTTAGCAGACTCCAGCTAATACAGATATGCACAACAATTTTAAGGAAAATATGAACATAATGCAGATAGAAATGGAACACACACACAAAGGAAAAGTTGGCTCATTGAAAAAAAATCAATAAAACTGACAAATCTTCAGCAAGACTTAAAAAAGAGAGAAAGAGAAGATATAAATCACCAACATCAGGAAGGGCAAAAAAGGATATCACTACAGACACTGAATACATCAGAAGGGTAATAAGACGAATGAATAAATAAACTGTAGTATAGCCATACCATGGAACATTGCTCAGCAATAAAAAGTAACAACACAACAACACATTTCAAGACACAACAATGTGGATGAATCTCAAAACCTTTATACTCAAAGAAGCCACACACAGGGGCACCTGGGTGGCTCAGTCAGTTAAGCATCTGACTCTTGATTTCGGCTCAGGTCATGATCTCATGGTTCCTAGATTTGAGCCTCATGACAGGCTCCACACTGACAGTGTGGAACCTGCTTTGGATTCTCTCTCTCCCTCCCTCTTTCTCTGCCCCTTTCCCCACTTGCTCTCTCTCAAAATAAATAAATAAACTTAAAAAAAATCTTAAAAAAAAAAGAAGGCACACGCAAAGGAATCCATACTGGATAATTCTATTGAGATAAAGTTGTAGATTAGGCAAAACTGATCTATAGTGACAGAAGATCGGTAATTGCTTGAAGTGGGGGGTACAGGTGAGGATTGACCACAAAGAGACCGAGGGAAATTCGGAGTGACAGGAATATACCTTTATCGGGATCATGGTGGTGTTGGTTACACAGGAGAACACAACTGTCAAGACTCCAACTGGAAGATATTGTCGTTTGTAAATTTTACCTCAATAAGGTTCATGAAAAATAAAACCCAAAACATTCAACAAATATACACACTTACTAACACATTGTTGTTGCGAGGCCAATTAAATTGTGGAATATTCATATGTCAGAGCAACTAAAAATTAATTTTAAGAGTATGATGTAGCTGATTCTTCAATATGCCATCTTATTTTTTGTGTAGAAAATAACAGCATGAATTCAGAATCGCTTAAATGTGACCTGGTTTATAAAGTTCATATTGCAGAAAGGAAGGAGGGGTGCTCACCAGCCAGAGGCTGGGGATTACCAGTTCTTTAATTCATGAAAATTACAGGTTTGCTCTCATTCAAGAGTTCAAATTAAGACCCTTCCAAGAACTTTTGTGTGTGTGGGCAAGGGGGGAGAAAGCTCTTCCCCGAGTCAGGTAGCAAGGGGGGATCTCATGATTCTCAGCAGTGGTGGGAGGAGGGCAGACTAAGAGTCTCAAGAAAGGAAGCTTCAGGAAGGCTGTTTTAAAGGGGGGATCAATAACACCCACTACAGCGAGCTCAGAGTATTTGTCCATAAAACGGGTAGATCTCTAAAAGAGGCACCCTGTTTGACAAGGGGTGTAAGACATTAACAATGGCTTTGCTGAGACTTTACCTTTCCTGGTAACTACAGGCATGTAGCACTATCTTATTATGGAGGGGCCAATTACCTCCTTTCTTGGTGGGTCTGAGGCCATCAACCCACACATTATGGTCAAAAACATTTTCAGTAACCACTTTTTTTTTTCTGGCAGAGAAAAGGCAGAAAAGAAACGTTACAAAAAAGAAACATTACAAAAGAAACATTACAAAAAGAAAACATTACAAACCGTTAAACCTGGTTGCCTTTCAATGCCAAAAATATGGATATATTTTCACTAACTTTCTATATTTCCAAATATTGTTTTGTAAGTATGACTTTTGCAGTGGAAAAAAATAGTAAACATGTCATTATGGTCTGCATTTATTGGTAATGAAGAAAATTCAGGGACAACAAATTGTTCTGTTCTCCTCTTCAGGCTTCTATAAATTTCTGGTACTTTTGCAAGAAAATTGCTGCATATTCTAGTCTTTTCTATTAATAAACAAAATGTGCCTTTCTATACCACAAACAATTTTACCCCTGTTGGTTCTTTTTTTCCACTGCATGTGTCCAATACGTCAATGTTCCCTCCTACACACCGCAAGCCACAGACCACGCGTGGCCACCCGGGGCAAGCAGGAGTCTCCTCTCATTTTGTTCATCTAGGGAAGGAATTCATTCTACTTCATCTCAGACTAGTTCGGTAGTTCATATGTTCAAAGTGTTAGCAGATGAGGTGTTTTTACTCTGAAAGAAATACCAAGTCTCCTAAATAAATTTAGGAAATACAATGAAAGAATTGCATACCACTACAGAAATGCCTCCCCTTTGCAGCGTAGGGTTGTTCTTTGAAACTGGTGACAATGGTTTAAAATGGTACTTGATTATCACCCAAAGGCACTGAACACAGAATGCAAAATTTGCAGCCCTTTGCTGGCAAGAAAGGTTTTTCTACATCTCTTTCCATCTTCTTAAAGATCAGCGAGCTTAAACAAACGCCAATAGGCTCTCATGCCAGAATTCAAACGGATGTGCTCAGCAGTGGACGTTAGGTGTGGGGTGTGAGTATAGTTTTGCCCTTCCCTTCCCAACAGATGATCGTTGAAATTTCGTCAAATGTATACCTGGCTTATGGATTTAGGCCATCGTGTGAGTGGTCATGAGCCAGCTCCGTGGTTGTCACAACCATCTAATTTCTTTAAAATAACTCTCAAAAACATCTTGTACACTTTTTTTTTGGCAAGCCCGCCACTTAGTTCTTAGCTCAGAGAAGATAAAGCAGTTGTTTGGGAACCTGGAATTAGGCAATCCCTCTGACCTGGGTAATTTTTCTCATGTTAGTGCTGCTGGTGCCATACCGCCGAGAGCCGGAATTCAGACACCACTCCACTCTTCCCTCAACTGCATTCAAAGAAGACCCTACGAGGGGGTTATGGGAGGGGGTGTCTTTTTAATGTGCATTTTATGTTACCTCTGACTCTGTGCCGAATGACAAGTCGAGCACATTTATAGTAGGTCCTAAAATCAAACGGAAAGCAGAGCAAACGGGTGATCAGAAAGGAGAAGGAAGCGGGTATTTATTGAATGCCTACGGTGAACCAAACATTTGACAAGCATTGTGCTCTCGCAGTTCGTGGTCAGCCCTCAAACCAGCAGCAGCAGCAGCAGCACCTGGGAGCCTGTTAGAAATTCAAAATTTCAGGCGCCATCCAGGCTTGCATTTTAAAAGATCCCAAGCGTCACTTTATATCATTCCATCCCCACCAAAATTGTGGATAAATACGGTATGACCTCTATTTCATATTAGGAGAGTAAGGATCAAAAAAGGTTAAGAAATTTACATAAAAGGCAGGAAATAGCAATGAGGAAAGCTGGATTTGGGCCCATTTTGAAATTTCTCATATTTCCACTCTACCAGGCAAAGTCCTAAACCAGCCTTAAGCTGTAAGACTGGGGTTTTGATCCAGGCTCCACCATTAATATCTTTCTGGGCTCATATACACCAGTTAATCTATCTGGATGTCACTTTTCTGTCCCACTTATTTCATGGAATTGCTACAAAACAAATGAAATGAATATATGTGAAAACACTGCAAAGCATATAGTGCTGGCCAAAATTAACCTGCTAATGGAATCGTACTCTTTCTCAGAGACTTTTTCTCACTCAGTTTTTGCCAAGGAAGAAAGACCAAGAACAAAACACTGGAGGCCAAGTATCTCCACATCACATACTGAGGGATCAGACTGCCTAGGTGGTTTTGAAGCTGGCTAGGTCAGCCCTCATCCATTACCCAACCTCAAGGTTATACAAGGTTTGAAAAGAAGAGAAGAGAGGTTTTCTCTAAAAAGCGTTTTTATTGGAGAATGGGGCGAGGTAAGATCATTTCTCCTGCATTTCCATCCTACAGAAAGAGGCTCTAAGAAGCCCACACAGAGAGCTTGCTATTTGTCCTCTAAAAAAAGACAACTTCATCTGGAAGGAGAGATCTACCATAAACCTTCCTTTCCCCTGCAGGCTTGCCAGACTAAAGCAATACTGTGTTTTGGTATTGCCATGCTAGCTATTAAACTGGGCGGATATTTCAATTTTCAAATTTCCAGATATTTCAAATTTCAAGAAATTTCACGATATTTCAAATTTCAATTGCATATCTTGAGGCTAAAAGTGACTAGTGTATTTTTTATCATTTAAAAGTGTCTGAAATGTTTTCAGGAACCTGGTCAAGATTTCAACCCAAAGGAAAGGAAAAACCAATCCACAGATTTGGTTTAAAAGAGTCGTGTGAAAAAAAAATAGTATCCTTTGCTGTTTGCATCCAATGGGGAATGCTTTTCCAACACCCTAGTTTCTGTGATTAGCACCCTAAAACCAACACAAGATCAATAGAAATAGTGTTTCCAAAGCAAAAATCTAGTTTTACAGATAAAAGTCATGGGAGAGAGATGCGACAAGCGAGTAGGCTTTCCCAAACTACCTTCTTATCCTAAAGTCAAAACCCTAAAGGACGTCCTAGTCTATACCCTTATAGCTGCTCATTACACAGTGTAGGTAAAGCTTCCCACCATGTGGGCAGGGGGGCTGGGGAGGGGGGTGAGGCTGACTCCATGTTTCTGTAGGAAACCACAGAGGTTTAGAAAAAGAAGAAATGATTCTACCCAAAGTGAAATACAAGCTCTGCATATGGGATAGGATGGTAGGAGAAATACAGCCTGGTCACCCTTCCCAGGCATGGCTATTGAGAATCGAGGTCCCAGTCAAACTAGTTAAGGCAGGGAAAGCCGAGAGCAGAAGTTTAGGCAGGCCCAGAAAGCTGAATATAGGAGCTAGGTCACAGGTAGTTGGTCTGAGACAAAATCACACATAGAAAGCTGAGAAACCAAAAGATCAATATATGTGTTGAGAAAAAGAAACAAAAAAGATCCAAATTGACCAACATGTTTGATTACGATGTGTGTCAAGATGACTTCAAACTCACACCTCCATCCCGAATGTTTAGAGGCAGGTCAACATCCACAGACATAATCTTTCTCTCTCTATCCTATAACCCCACCCCCCCCCCACCCACCCCTTCCTCTCTCCTGACCATCCAAATGTCCAAGAGTGGACTTTTCAAAATAGTCGTATCATTGCCCTCCATATAAAGATCTTTCACTTCCTTCCACAGCCTTCAGGTAAAGTCAAAGTCCCTTAGGTGGTGCCTGAGGTCTCTCATGATCTGGCTCCTGCTTACTTTCCAACACATCTCTCACTGACTCCCATCCCACAACCCACAATCCAACCAGCTGGAACCTCTCAGTTTCCAAACACATCCTACCTTTGGGTCTTACCACATCCCACGCGGCAGAGTTTTCCAAACTTGCTGATTGATAAGAATCACCTGCAAAGCTTGTTAAAATGCAGATTTCCAGGTCCTCCTCCAGACCTACAAATTCAGAATTTCCAAGGAAAGGATCTGGAAATGTGTGTGTTTGACAAAACCTTCCAGGTGAAACTTATCATCTAGGAACTCAAGGGAAAGGTCTGTGAGGGCAAGGACTCTGCCTTTTTCGTAGTGTCACATCCAGAAGTCAGCGTAACCACCATTCCCTTTGCCCACAATGCTTGCCCTCCACTCTACGTTTGACCTGGCTAACTCCTGCACCAGTGCAATTCCTGTAATATAAGAAGCAATTGATACATAATGAATAGACAAGAAAAATAATAATAATAAAATGAGTGAGTGCATCAAATGAGCAGGAAATCTGCAGAGTAGACGGGAGTTCACAAATGGTAGGCAAAAACAAATGTCCCCATACTAGGACAGTATCTAGAAGGCCTGAGCATAGGGATTCTGATTTCAGAAGGAATAAATCCAGGCCCGGAGGCCTTGGCTAACAGATAAGTATCTAGTCACTAAAGGGACTAAGATCACAATGCAGGGATCTTATCAATAATAATGGGGAAGAGCAGAGAAATTTGTTCACTTAGAGAGGTAACTGAAAACAGAGACTCAGCCATACTGGGACTTAGTAACAAGATGGGAACCCAATAACTGGGGAAATTATTGCTAAAATTTGAGTGGTAGCAGCCATAAGACGTTCTTAATAATGAATTACTAAGGGCCCCTTAGAAGACACAATGGGACATAGCAGTATGTACAAGAAGGCATTGCAACCCAGCTCTGAAGGTAGGAAGAAGATACAGGGTCCGAGAGCCTCCCTCCAGGTGCAAAAGAGATTATTAAACTTACTGAGGATTTTCTGCCTCCTTATCAACTAAGACAGTACTTGTCTAGGGTTGTAAGTTATAAAAGGAAATAGCAGAGTTGATTTAATTATACTTGGGAGTATGTGAGGACAGAGAGATTTTAAAAATGTCCAGAAAAATTTGAAAGCTGGACAAATAGGGAAACGAAAGAGAAATGGAGAAAACCTCAGACTGTGCTCTTCTGACACCAGACCCACCTGGTGAAGCTGAGAATGTTTATTAGTTTTCCACAGCTACATTTATTTATGTAATAAAAACTCATCCATAAAGTCTTCAATGGTGGCAAGAAGAAAGCCAGGTGTATTTGAGGTTTTGTGAAGCTCTCAATCTCCCCTTTGTCCTTCGCAGATGGGAGGAAAGAGGCTCGAAGACTCAGAAAGAGAGAAAACCACTTTGCCATTCATGTTGAAACCATGTGTACTTGAGCAGAAATGTAACCCATGTGATCCTGATCCATTTACACCATAATCATCAAAATATTGTTTTCCAGGAGCAATTTAGTGTCCACAAAGATTTTTTGAATCTTTTCAGAAACATTTTTAATCCATTTTCCCCCTAAAAACAGGAAGTTGCCTTTGCCAACTGTCAACTGACTCAATCATGAATAAAACGTCCAGATTCCCTTCAAATTTTCAAGGCTGTGAATTCTAGCAGATTTTCATTAGGTCCCATCAGGCTTCCTAAGCTCACAAAGAAAAGACAGCGCTTGCCCAGGTGGGCGAGCTGATTTTCCACAGGTGTTACCAGACGCTGAGCTCACCCAGCAGGTAGGATTCCTGTCCATCCTACACGGCCCCTGTGTTCTTTACTTTTCCATGGTGATCTTGTGTCTTCTTCCTCCCTGCCTTTATTCTTTTCCTTTCCACACTGAACTATATTCAATGCTTAGTTTATGTCAGGCTCTGTTGTACCCAATATTGTTATCAATGACTAGGATGAGAACAGCTCAGCCCCTTAGAAAGTATGTGAGAACATCAAGATCAGAGGACAAGCTAATCAACTAGGTGATAGGGATGCCTGGTTCAAATAAAATAACAAGTTATAAAGAAAAATGAAAGTACTGTCTTTAGGTATAAAATATCTACACATAGGTTAAGTGCACAACAAAGAGTGAATTTAAGGAGTCAGAGGCTAAGAGGAACCTCAGCAAACTAAAATGGTTTCCAGTGGAGAGAAATCTAGATGAGAAAGAATCCAAGTAACTTGATAGTATAGCAATTGGGACCATTTAGCCTGAAGATGAAAAGACTTTGGGAGTGTAAGACCACTCTTTGAATAAATTAGAAGACCGATAAACAACCACCAACACATTTGAAAGTCAGATTCACGCAGAAATCAACGCACTAGATGATTCTCAACATGCCTCTGGATCTAAGATTCTGTGTTTCTCCTCACCAAGGCCCAGGCAGCTCTTCACCTTCAGAGTCCCTCAGAGTTCAGAAATTTATAAATACCAGCGACTGGTTTGGAAAGCTCCAATATAAAGTTTTCAACTTCAAAAACGTCACTGGCTTTTTACCTTGCTTTTTGTCTTCTCGGGCTCTTCTAAAAAGAGATGCCCTTCCTTGGAGGAATTACCTTCCCTAAGATTCAAAGACAAAAACAAACCCATGCGTGAACTTGAAGTATCTCATCAACCTGTAATCAGCTCCCTTTCGCATAGGCACATTCTCTGAGTCTTTCTTAAAATGTCTAAGATCCAATCCCTCCTCCCTTTTCAGGATTTTCAGTTATTGAATTGAGAAGCAAGCAATGGCAAATATATCCGATAATGGAAGAAAATAACAGTCATGATTTCTTATGACATTTAAGAAAATGGGAAAAAGGATAAACTCTGTGTAACTATTCTAAAGGTGTTGGGTGTTTGGCCACTTCCTCCCCCACCGCACCTCCCACATAACCATTAACAGTTGTGATGGCAAGAGCTCCAGAACCCAAGACTGGCATTTGACTGACAAGCTAAAAGAGACTGGTGGTGAGCATTCACTGTGCGCGCCATCCAAAATATTCCATTTGGGAAAACTAAGACAAGCAAATCAATTAACTTTACAAGAGGAAAGGAAAAAAAGTCCATTTCTCTCTACATTTACCACTGTGAGAATTGAGAAGACTCCACTTCCAAGAAAACTATTAATTTTTACAATGTCAGCATGCTTTTTTACAAACTGCATTTTTATGATACCATACTCAGTGTTGGAAACATTTTATACTCAAGGGGAAAGTCTAAGCTTTTGCAAAGTGGAGGAACAGTATCGCATTGAAACCATCTGATCTATTTTTAAAAACACTGTATTTAAGCCTACAGAACTACATCTTTCAAAGTCTTTTATATAGTCTTTTGTAAGACGTCTCATAAGCATTGTAATCCTGGTCTGTCTCTCTTTTGTCTTACCTCCTGCCATACTTTGCATGTTCCAGAAATATACGCTGTCCGTGAAGTCAGACTGCTGGGTGTCACATGCACAGTGCACATATCAACAGAGATTCCTCATGCCCCAGCATGAATTAATCTGCTCTCTCTTGGCAAGAGACGAACAGCCAACACGATTAAAGGGATGAGAAAGAGTTACTGCAAGGAAAGGTTAAAGGAACTGGAGGTGTTTACCTACAGAAGAGAGTGACTTGAGCATAGCTCTTTAGTCCACTGAGATTTCTTCTGCAAACACTATAAATAATCAAATAAATAAACGATTATACTCCATGTCTATAGAGAAACAAAAGGAAGCATGTTTAAGTCATATCCAGAGCGCTTGCCATTGGCCAAAAAAGGTCTTTGCAAGATTTGAGTGATAAAGCATTGAAAGGATCTCCTCTGGCGGGTTATGGAGGCTGTCTCCCTGTGAAGCTTTCATAAAAGAAGAGTTGTCCCTTTGTCTTGGTTGGTACAAACAAAGAACATCTGTAGCTAAATTGCAGAAATGGGGCCCTGTGGCCCAATGACACCAGAGAGAGAAGAATCTATCCTGTTATAAATGCCTGTGGGAAAGTATTCCCAGAGCTTGCCTTGGTAATCAATTCTAGTACTTAGCAACTTTCCCTGGCAGAGAATGCCTCTTCATAGGATCAAAATCCACAAGTTAAGTTCGGGTATTTCTCCATGGCAGTGAGGACACACAACACAGCCTTGAGCGGTCCTTGATTTCCTCGCTGATGAAGTACCTGCTTGCACCCTGGAATCATGGTATTCTATCTGGGCTACTCTCTAATGTGCCCATCCTAGGGCCATGAATAGAAGAGCTCTTCAAAGAGCACCTACACAATTATACTGGCAGTGGACAAAAGAGGCACATGTTCCCCTTGGTGATCTCAGAAGGCACCTGCAGCAAATTCAACTGAACTCAGTAAGTACATTTTTCATGACTATCTTTGCCCAGCTCTAAGCTAACTGCTGGGAAGGAACACAATAAAAGTATGTCACAGTATCTGCCTCAAGTCACTACAATATTTTAGGTAAAAATGAAGCATATTCCTACGAAAGAAAGGGAGTGGGACAGCTTTTGTTAAATGATGAGGTGACAGAGTGAATAAGTGATAAAGAAACCAGATGTGACAGAAGCATCTGTGGGCTAGAATGGCTGGGCAAGCCTTCCTGTGGTGATGCGACAAATGTTGGAAAGCTGAGTACATGCCTTAGCTAATCTTCCATCTATATGCTTCCCAGGTTGACTTACACTCTTTTCTCTCTGTGGAGCACACTAACCGATGCCCACAAACAGCCAATCCCTCTTGCTTTGTAGGGACTTGTCTTGTGAACATCTTATACCAGCTGAATTGGTTTTTGCACAGTTCTTTCAGTGTTTTAGTATTAGTGTTTTTACATAGAGATCCAACTGGAAAGCATGGTTTATATAAAGAAGGACACATGACCTCTAATCCCTGGACTCATACTCAGAAAAAATAAATTAGCCACGGCCATACTTTTTTTTTTAAGGCGTTCAAGATGTGTTCACTTACATATTTTTAAGATACAAGAAAATGTTAACGCTAAAATATATGTACTATCATTTCTAATGATTCTTTATTTTAAATGACTTAATTAATCAGTCAACTACTTACCCCATAGCATTGGACATCAAGGCTTTACCTGTCAAAACTCATATAAGAATCACTGGAACAGAAGGAAAAAGAAATGGATTCTAGCTTTTACCCTCCACTGGAACTCGGCAAGTCCATTCCTTTCCTGGCCCCAGTTTTCAGTTCTATGAAAGAACTGGGGTAAAGTAGGTCTCTCTATGGCCCCTTCCATTCTCGGCATTCTAAGAATCGATGACACCAGCTTTCATGAGCTCGCTGCGCATTATAAGCCCATAATAAAAACCCGTTAACTAACAATCATTTGTACTTTTTACTGTCCCAACATAGCACATCTTTAAATGTTCCAGGGCTCCAGCACCCTTGGAGCTGCATGTGACTTGACTGCTTTTTCTCAGCAGGAAATATGGTATCTTAATTTTGATCTGCATTGGGTTTGAAACACAACGGAAAGCAAGGTGTGTGAGAAAAAGACACTTCCTACAAGTGGAAAATTATGAGAAAGGGTTATTAGGGAGCATTAACTTCTGGGGAAAACCAAATCCTTGATGCTTTCGGCCTATGCCTCGAGAGGAGACATGAGAAATACAGTAAATTCCCATTACATAGAGACAAGACGTGTCTTTCCCAACAAAGAAGCACTACAACCTGGGAGGAAAGAAAAGGACCTGAAAATACAAAAATAAAATAAGAAAGCTACTAAATGCAATCTGATGTCCTGGGTTGGATCCTGAAATAAATTGGGCATCAGTGGAAAAGCTGGTGAAAGCTGCATAAATTCTCTAAACTAATTATTGGTAATGTGCCAATGGTTAATTTCTTAGTTTTAAGAAATGTATGATGTTACACAAGAGGAAGTTGAGTGTAGGACAGACAGGAGTTCTCTGGACTATCTTTCCAATTTTTCCAGAAATCTAAAATTATTCCAAAATTAAAAAGTTTATACAAAAAAAGAAATGAGGGGGCACAAAAGACAACAGAGACCTACAGAGTCTCTACGGAGAAGAAGAGTTTCATGGTGAGAGAGAGAGAGACAAAGAAGTAAAGACACAGAAAGGGAGACACAAAAAGGGAAAGACAGAAAGAAACAGGGAAGTAACGAATTCATGATGAAGAAGTATAGCTCAATCTTAGTTTTTGTTTATCCCTTTTGTGGTCTCGTTATTCTGCACCTTTAGTGTTCGTTAGCGTTAGTCTACAGCGAGTGGGGCATGAGCATTTAACAGTTTTTTGCCAAAATGCTGCACTGTAATAAAGGCAGCTCCTTCCCTACCCACTTACTGCTGACTCAAATACTACCAGGATGGGAAGAGATATCTGCAATTTGTACTTTGTCGGCACAAAAACAGGATTCAGTAATCAAGGGGTAACCCATGATGTTGCTTTTGCCCAAACTCTCAACAAGGAAAGTTATTTTTCCAGCAAAACTGGAAATCTCCTTGGGTCACTCCCACTCCCCAGCTCTGATACTGAGTTTCTCTGAAAAGTGCCTTTTCTTTTTTTTTTTTTTTTTGCTATAAGCCTTTTAACGTTATGTTTGGAGATCACCACCCGGCAGCCCAGGGGAGAGAATGTTCAGCCCATTCTACTGACAAGGACCAGAACCATTAACTGTAGCTTTTTGCTATCCTTTTATTGGAATAAATCCTTTCCTGATTACATTTAGGCCCAAAGGACATTCCTAAGAGTGATCAAAGCCAAATTTGGGGCACAAAATATTTACCAAAGCTTTCACAGTGGCATGGCCATCCACCCAGGAAGGCAGTGACCAAGTAACTCACATGCAGGAAAATTATAGGACATTTATTTTCCATTGAAGAGGAAAGAAATATTCACAGATGATGCTTCTATGGGTCTTTTGCAGACAGGGAATAACAAACATTCATGGGCTCTCCAGTTACCTTCTCCCTTTATATCTGGGTCTCCTTCCATCAAGGGCCGGTACAGCCAAAGTGATAGGAGTACCAAAAAAAAAAGGAAAAGCTCATCTCAGAAAATACAATCTTAATGGTCTCCAGAGGAAATATGGCTTCTTGAGGAATGATTGATCATCTTTAGGCTCCAGAATTTAATGCTCAGTCACATCAGGTATTCTGTAATATTGGTTTAATTAAATCAAAAAACTCAAGTAAAGAGAAATTTAGTGCTAGAGTTTATCATCTCATCCAATTCTTTCATTATTTGACCACTTAGCCATAAAAATACAATGAGAAGGATGACTGCTTTACCAGTCACCGCGGCTAACAGGGGCAGGATGCTCCTCTCACGGCCATTACCACCTAGAAATGAATAGTGGCCACGGACTGCAGAGCCTGGAAAAAAGAGCAGGGGACTGGACAGACAGACTGGTGCATGGTGAGGACCCGAAGCAGACGTGTCAGTGATTCCCCGGGGTAAGCCGGCCCTGGGCAGGAAAGGTACACAATACCACCCTCTTGGAAAACCTTGAGTGAGCCACAGCCAGCAAGACGGTTTTGTATTCTAAAATATTGATTTAATGTCACTTAGCTCTCAGACCGTTCACTTCAAAGGGACGGTGAAAGCCTATGCGGTTCAAACTCCAAACTGAAACACGAATAAAGACTTTTACAACTCTTAACGGTGGCACATGAGTTGCAAAACAACCGGTCTGTTGCTGGGCTCTACGTCTCTTTGATTTAACAGTTTCTTCAGTGGAAATGAAAATGTGATTAATGACACGGAATGATCGTATGTTACCAGGCCCCAGAGAGTCATGAGAGGAGAAGAGGAACAAAAGGGAGAGAGAACAAGAAAAACCTGCCTTTCCTCCACGCTCTCAGAACTCTGCTCTTCCCTGGGGAAGCTGCCTGTGACTGTAAAGGAGCCTTCTGTGACAGCAGCCATACGGGAGGTGAACACACCTCCTTCAGGAAACTCGAGAGGGACAGTTTAATGAATTACTGACCTCCTAAGAGCATCTGGAGGCCCAGCTACTTTGCTGGAGTTGAGGGGGCAATCGGTGGGCTTACTCCCATCCCTAAGGGAAAAATAAAATTAAGGGGTGATCACTCAGCCACAGAGAGTAGAGGAAAGTACTCTATCGCCAGTGTGAGTAGAATCCAAGCATTATAGGCTGGAAGCAGATCTGGAAATACAATATACTCTATTCTTTGTTCGACTCAAAGGCATTCGAAAGCAAAACTAATGTGTTCCTCAAGTTTCACGCCTCTGAGAAAATAGCCCTCTATATTAGGAACATTGTTGTACCAAAAAAAAAAAAAAAAAAAAAAAAAAACCAAAAAACGAAAACAAAAGCAAAGACAAAAAAACGCCCTTGAGATCCATGCCCGGTAAGTAGCGCCACCTTATAATGAGGTACTGTTGGCCCTTCGGTTCCTAATCTTTCTTTAACGGTGTCCAAGATCAGCCTGTCTCAGACTGGATCCCATTCAATATTAAGACCTTATAGTGAGGTTTTGGCAGGCATTTAAAAGTCAAAGGAAAAAGCAACCAGCCGCCTCTAGTAACATTTTATTATTTTCATCATATATACTGAGGAAGCAATTTTTTTGACCACTTTAGGATAGGCAGCCACTTAAACCACTATGTTCAACTAGAAAGGCTGAAGTCATTATTAAACCCCACCTCACAATCTAGAGAGAAAAGTTGCTTCTCCTATCAAATATTAGGAAATGTTTAGCATAATTCAGGGGTCAGCCGTCTATGACCCGGGATCCTCCCCACTGCCTATTTTTTTAAAAAAGTTTTATTGGAAAACAGGAGTGCCCATTCATTGACTTCATTCACAATACAATGGCAAAACTGAGTAGTGATCACAGAAACCATACAATCCCATGGAGCCAGAAACACTCAGTATCTGGTCCTTTACAGAGAAAATTTGCAGACCCTTGGGTAAGCCACAGCTTGGTCTGCTAAACAAGATTACCTTGATTCGGGAACTGAGAAAGATATCTCTTAATGGACAAAACAATCTCTGAATGGTCATGGATGGAAATATATTTCCAGAGGCACACGCATTATTCTGCATAATAGAATCAATTCTCAGTATATACTTCCTCTCTGGTAGAAGCCTATCATTTTGCCATATTGGAGCTAGGGCAGAGTCATGAAGGCACTCAGCATCACGTACTGTAAATAAAATTGAACTCTCCAATGGCTCTTGTTCAAATCATATTTATAAGCACTATGGCTTGCTTTCATCGGTGTGTGTTTTTCTTCAGAATTAAGTAAAAAAAAAAATCTCATGACATAACGTTCATCTGCTTAGGAATTATCTGAAGATTGTGGAAAAGCCATCATGGTTTTCAATGACTTTTTTTTTTAATTGCCAACCATCCCTTTTGACTTCCCTTTTTACTTTCAAAAGGGAACATGAAAAGAATCACACTCCAGCCCTCTAAACATAATTCCCTGAAGACCAACTGATCAAGTTGACTCTCTTTTTGACTCAAAAACATTCTGTGTCTATATTATCTGTCCAGCTAAAAGAGACTGATGAAACATGAATGAAATTAATGCTGTCCCAGTTCAATAGTTTCTTTCCAATTGTTTTTATTTTGCCTAACCAAGTCACTTGGCCTCAGTTGCCCAAGTCATGGGAGCTTTGCTCGTACTGGATACCCTTCACTCTAATCCCCAAAGCCTCATATCCTGTTTTTCACTCTCTCTTGATTTTAGCAGATGTTGTCTATTAATGTGTCTGAGAGCTTAGGATGTTCCAATTATTGACTAAAGAAACAGGCTGTTTTCACTCTGTGTGCTTCCCCACAGTTACTATCCATTTGTCACTTGCAAGAGTGTGACCATCGGGATAAATGAATCACAAATTAGAATATGTGGAATGATCAGGCCATGAAGATTCAGACTCTGGGGATCAGAAAGCAGCAACGCCACAGCTGCCCCATTGTACTATCACAACAACTCATAAACTCTCACTTGTCTCAAATGATCCAGGCAAAGTTTCCCTGTTTTTAAAAATCTGCCATCCATCTGACCTTCCTTTTTTGGGTGTCAAAACACAGTATAAATCCAGAGCTAAGCTCCGAGTGGGTAGTGAATATTGTCTTGTTGGTTGAACGTAAGTTCACTGGGAAAGCTGGACGAAGCTGAAGCTAGAAATAGCAGCATGAGCCCTGATCATCTTGCTAAGGCATTTGGTGCTTATGCTCAAGGCCACAGAGAGCCGGCAAAAATGTTTCACTAGTCAGAACAATTGGGTGCTGGAGCTCCGTTCACTTCTCATTAGCTGGTTGGTTTGGGATATTTGTCCTTAAGTTTTACCAGCAGTTGAATGAAGAAAGTAAAAACCACTTTATGCAGATCACAGCATGGTTCAGCAGAGTAAATGAGATATGTGTGCAGAATGTGTATAATGATAAGGCTTAACGATTGCCATCATATTCATCATCATAGCCCAAGTTAGCCAATGAATTTCAACTCACTGAAACCAGATTAGCAGAGTAGACCCAAAATGCCTGGGCTTGAATCCTGGCTCTACATCTTCCTATATGGTTTACCTAAGCTTCAACTTTCTCTTTCAAAGAAACAGTTATACTAATAGTATCTACTTCACAACCTACTAAATGACAAATATTTAGGGTGGGAATTAAAAGAATGCATGTAAAACATTTAGGACAAGGCTTGACACACGGTAAGAGATAAGGGTTGGCGTTACCATCATCTTCATTAATAGCTCACAGTGGGAGCGTAGGTGGGTGTGAAGGACAGAGCCGCTTTACCCCATATCACACGCCAAGGAGTATGGGCAGAGTCACTCCAGTGGAGAAATGTTCCCAGTCCATAGATGTCTTTCTTAGATCAGTGAGCAGCATGCCTAGCTCAACAAAACGTTAGTTACTTCATTCAGCAGTGAGCATTCAACAAACATGTGTTGAGGACCTAATTTATGCCACACAATGTGGAATACAACTGAGGAAGACCATCTAGAATTTAGATTGCACAAACCAAACAACAGACTGTGATAAGTTCAGGGTGCTGAAAGAATCCACAGCAGAGTCACCTAATCCATTCCAGGAAGACTGGAAAGGGCTTCTTAGAGGAAATAATGGCTAAGTCAAGACTTGAAGCAGGAAGAGGAAACGGCCACGAAAAGCAGCATGGGGCAGGAAGGATGTTTCATCAGAGGCAACAAGATGGGGAAAGTCCCGGGGCAAGAGGGGTCATGGCAATCCATAGACTGAAACAAAATTAATATGGCTGGAGAGTCGAATATAATGGGGAAATATGGCGTAGAAAAGGAGTCTCGTGGCAGAGGGCACTGAATGTATGTTATACATTCCAAAGCCACCAGAAAATAAAAGGTTTCAAGCAAGGGAATGTGATATAGCCATCTTGGCATTTAGAAAAGAAATTGAAAAAAATGAGTGGCTGTGTGTAGAGAATAAAGTTGCCTAGCTGAGAGATAATCATGACTTCTACTTTCCACCCTTAACAATCAGCCATTTAAGGGCAGCAGCAGGTAGGTTTGAGATATCCGAGGACATGAGGAATGGTGAGGGACTGAACAGTAAGCCACAGTTCCTAAGAGTGGAGGAACTCTTGGTTCTTATCTCCGAGTTTCAGTCGTGCTCAGTGATCAAGAACCATAGCGTTCCAATTTATAATGACAGCATGTGACAGGGATTCAAAAATTATACAAATGTATGTGCTTGCCATATTTCCCACCTCCCCCACCCTCACCTGCCTTTGAAAAAAAAAATAGGTTCTTGCTTTTGTGCTCAGCTTTTATAACCTTCTTTGCTGCAAAGAATGAAGAAAAAAAGCTCCAACACAAAAATTGAAAGATATCAAGAGACCAAGTTGATTTACCTAATAAATAATTGATCCAGAAAGAGGAGGAAAGGGGCCAGAAACATAACTGTGTTTGTAAAAGTTTGGGAAAGCTTAACACAGAGAGATATTTCAGGGTGCGGGAAAGGGTAGGAGACATTAGGAACAAGATAAATGAGGGGAAACATATTAAGGAATTTTCCTTTCTTATAAATGATGTAATCGCATAACAGTGCAGCAAGATGTAAATTGTTTTTCAGTTATTTTGAAGGCAGGACAGGCCTTTCTCTGACTGTAACACCATGCTGAAATGGGGCCACAAGACCCCTAAGCTATGAAGCTTACCTACCTAATGAGGAGACTTCCCCAAAACCAAGATCCATTTCCAAAGAAAGTTTGCTTAGAATTCTCACTCAGGAGGAAAGATAAGAGGAAAAAATGAAGAACCATTTTTTTCCACATCCCAATGCATAGGATATAAAGAATTTTGGCAGACGCTGTTTTTTCCCTTCCAATTTATGCTCACTTAATAGTATTTAATAAGAAAGGTCTTGGGAAAGATGAATGAAAAAGAAGCTCCAAGGAAAGAATGTGGCCCTGGAAAACCCTGAGCAGCTACACTGGGGAGGGAAGAGAGTTGATGGTATAATCATTATCTGCTCAGAACACAGCAGAGGAGGGACTGGTGTTCTTTTGCTGCTTAAAATATTTCACATAAACGAATCAACCATGGAAGCTAAATCAAACAGTTTAACAGACGAGAATAAGATATCTAAAGACCACAGAAATGAGAGAAAATTACTGCTTTAATCGACCAAAAATGTAACTGTGATTTATAAGGAATTCAAAAATATGTTTATCTCTTATTATCAGAAAGCAATTATCCCAAACAAACAATTGCTCAGCCTGGTGGGGAGCGAGGAGTGTTTGGGAGCCTAAGAAAGCAGGCCACCCAAGGCATTGGAAGGTGCAAGGCAAAACAGTGCTTTTCTAATTGTTTTTTAATTTTATTTGTTTTTAAGAGAGAGACAGACAGAGCACGAGCAGGGGAGGGTCAGAGAGAGAGGGAGACACAGAATCTGAAACAGGCTCCAGGCTCTGAGCTGTCAGCACTGAGCCCGACGCGGAGCTCAAACTCACAAACCACGAGATCGTGACCTGTGCCGAAGTCGGACGCTTAACCCATTGAGCCACCCAGGTACCCCAAGAACAGAGATTTTCTTTGCAAAATTGTGTCTTTGAGTCTCAAGTTGAAACTTACTTTGTTCACATAGCAGGATGAGGGCTTGGGATGTTTTGTTATTTTCATTCTGAAAACAATAATGAGCTTGTCTCTGAACAAACATTTTATCTAGTCTATTGCACAGGAAGTAGAAAGTCGGGTGTAACTGAGAATGTTGCATAAAACCTTCACATTGCCACCAAATGGCTAGCAGCCTGTATTTTCATTCTAGACCCAGAAAAGGGGAAATTTATGGGAAAGGGAAATTGTGTGTGTATATTTGGATACTAGATGTTCATTCACCATCCACATTTATGGAAAAGCTGAGATATTCTATTTTTAAACCTTGACGTTCAGCTATAAAGGAAAATCAGTTTTGAATGTGCATCATTGGAATAGAGTTTCTCCCATTTGTTCCGGACGCTAAGAACTAATTACCAGCTCCACACTGGTTGGCAGCCTCTGTCAGGATGCCACGGCAAGACACACACTCTAGTCTACAAATAACAATAGAGTGTGTGGTTTTCCTCATTCAGCGGGATATGCCGATACATGCACACGCAGGGAACTCTTTCCCCCGCACAGTCCCCAAAGAAGGATGGAACAATCAGGATCAATCCTTGTATGGTCGCAACCCTGGAAACCGAGTGAGCAATTACCAGGGACTCAATCCAGGCATCACGAAAAGATGCAGACGGTTATTAATCGGTACTTGAAGACACACAGTACTTTCTCTCCAATCCCCTGCTGCCCACAGAAGAGAATCAGAATCAACAACAGGGTCATATAGAGTTGCCATTTCAGTCCACTTTTATTTCTAAATGATTATCTCAACTTTGAAAAACAAAGGTGGCAAGTAACTTATCATTGTGTGCGTGAGTGTGTGTGTGTGTGTGTATGTGTGTGTGCGTGTGTATAAACTGAGTAAGGTCAGCTGCCCTTCCACAAATTTCCTGGACTACTAATGAGCACCCAAAAGCAAAAGACCAAATTCCCAGGCCAGTGTTTCTCCCATTAGACCGTGGAGTTTCCTGTGGCCATGCCTCCAGAAAGGGCTACAGCAGTGTTATGCTGTTACAAACCCCTATGACAAAGTTCTAATCTGCCCTACAGCGTAGCAGTGAATTAAGTCATTTCTTTGGTGGTCATTAAGTGATACAGGGGATCCCTGCCACACAAACACGGGTATTACTTTTAAGCCCAATAGCAACCATACACTGACAATCTACTTATCAGTTAGAAGCTGTAAAAATATACATCACCATATAAACAATCACTTGGCATCCCTTTTTCACTTGGCATTTCGTAGACATTCTCAAAATGCTGGTATTCATCCTGTCACACCATGTAATGTGTGGATGAAGTAGGACCTGGGAGTATTTTGAGGAACCACTAAGTTCTGGGGACCTCTGGATTAATAGAGATACCAACCAGGAAAAGTTGGATTATTCTAAAGCCAGAGCATACTTACAATTACCCACCAAAGCCAAATGTAAATTCTAAGTCGAGTTTAAACCTCTTCTGTAAATCCTTTAATAATTATCTTCCCGGATCCATCGTGCAGTTGGAAAGGGCTTTCCACCATAGATAAGTTACAGAACATACAATATTCCACTTAGAATATTTTAAGTATGAATTTTACAATCTGCAAAATTGGGTCAGGCTTATTCATCAAAGATCGCTAAAACAAGAATATCACTGTTCTAGCCGTCACTTGGATCATATTTACATGAAGATATTACGTGAAGCCTACTGTGGTGCTCCCCTCTTGTTAGGAGTCTTTTTTGTTTTTTAAGATGTCCTCATGGGGCATCTGGTGGCTCAGTTGGTTAAGCGTCCAACTTCAGCTCAGGTCATGATCTCACAATTCATGAGTTCAAGCCCCACATCAGGCTCTCTCCTGTCAGCATAGAGCCTGCTTCGGAACTTCTGTCCTCCTCTCTCTCTGCCCCTCCCCTGCTGGTTCTCTCTTCTCTCTCTTTCTCTCTCTCGCACGCGCTCTCTCCCTCCCTCTTTCCCTCAAAATGAATAAACTTTAAAAAAAAAGACATCCTCATTATGGATATGAGAATGTAAGAAATACCACTTTAAGTTGGGACCAAGATTCTTCCAGGAATAACACCACCATAGGACATAATAGTGGGAGACCATCTGTTTCTTCAAGCAAGATGATTGTGTAAGGATTGTATGCATGCAAACTGAATATCTTAAAAATTACTCAAAACCATGAAATCTTCATTTCAAATGGAATCATTCATTCAACACTTGGAGTTCTGTTCTTCCTGGAACACTAATTCTAAGGAGAGAAATTTTCTGGGGTTGAAAATCAGAGCCGATGAACACTTTTCAGAGGGGTCCTGGGGTAAGTTGTCTTTGCTCATATGCTGCCTTTAAATATTATGTCCTCCTCTGAATGACTGCTCAGGGTAAATTCATCTCCATTCCTGGAAAAAAATGACGCTAGGTGACAACACAGGATCATACTGGAAAAAAAAATATTTCCCTTGGGATATAGACAGACACAACCCTCGGTGATCATCAGTAAGAAAGTTTTCATCTCTCTGAAATAGATCAGAGCTGTGAAAACAGTAGAACTGAAAAAATGGTCAAAAATGTATAAATATTATGTCCAACCCCACCACAACAAGCTAAGTGTTGGAGTTAAACACTGGGATTAAACAATATCAAAGGATAATTCCAAAGAGCCTCCTCAGCTTGTGCATGATAGAAATTATAATAGATGATTCCAAACCTAAAATTACAAACTGTTCCAGTTGGTGAACCTAGAAATTATTGGCTTATATAAAAGATAATACTTGAGGTCTAGTACAATGAAAAGTTTCAGCCTGAGGGAAAAGAAAAGGTAAAATGCATTTGTAACATAGGAAATGTAGTGTTTCTCTGACATAGTAAAATGGTCTCAACTTATCCTCAAACAAATGTCACTTTGCTGATAAACATGTCTCAACCAGATTGGCAAAGATGGGACGAGAAATCTCTGAATCTTGCCTGGTGTTGCATATTAAACTGTTCTCCTTCATAGGGAGGAGCAGTGGATACAAAACCATGGGAATTCAGTTGGTGTTGGACGTTTGCCCTAAGCACATTTTACAAAGAAAAGCCGTTTGTGTATGGAAAAACAATAATCTAGTCAGGAGCAAGCCCCTGTGTGTTTTGCAATCAAAGGGATAGTTGCGGAGCTCTAACTTGCTTGCCAATGTTACAGGGAGTCTTCAAAAAGCTAAAACAGCAGAGATTATAAAGTCCATATGTTGGCTGACCTATTCCTGGTCCTTCTTGGAAGAGCAATGGTAGTTAAAGGCAGGCAGAAGGGTGGGTAGCAGCAGGTGGGTCATGAGTTTTGGATTTACATTGGGTTGTTTTTGTATTTCCATTAAGTGAGAACTGATGGAATCCCTAGGATAAGACTGGAAACATCTTTCTGGCCCTTCTAAATAGGAGTCATTCGACTAAGACCTATCTGTGACACACGTGTGGAAAAAGCAATAGTGTCCAGGTACATGAATGTGAAGTATAGCAAACCCTTGACTATAAAGATTAATTAGAACGGGCACTACCAGAAATATGGACATCATCCTGAGCAGTATTTCAGGACCCTTCTTCTTCAGAGGAAATAGGAGAAATCATTCATCCTCACAACAAAGGATCCAAAGGAATCACATAGTAGGTGAGATACCTGTTCTCCAAAGATTGGCTTCATAACATAGACATTATCTCTGAAGAGATATAGTATCAGTTATTCATTGCTACATAACATACCAAACCCAAACTCAGGGGAGTTAAAAAACAATTTATTATTTCTCATGATGCCGTGGGTTGATGGGGCTGAGCTGGGCAGTTCTCCCCTGCCTGGTAGATCCAAGGTCATTCACGTGGCTTCGTTCATCTGGGCCATCAGCTGGGGCTGGAATGTCCAAATGACCTCTCATGTTGCACAGCCTCCTGCCACATGATGTCTCATTTAGTAGTCTAGCCTGAGCTGCTTTCCAGCATGGTGATTAGTTTCCAAGAGGAAGACCTTGCAAGATGACAAACCCCACTGTGCAAGCACTTTACCAGTCTATGCTTGCACTGTGTTTGCTAACACCCCATAGATCACAGTCATTCACATGGCCAAGCCCATGTGCATTGTGGAAGAGGCTACAGAAAAGCATGGGTACTGGAAGGCAAGTTTCACTGGGACCACATATATAACAGTCTATAACAGACTCACAGGGAGTTTGCATCCCATTACATTGTATCACATTATTTGTTTTCTAGTATATCAGTATCACATTACATTCGTGGCATTGCATTGACTGAGAAATTCAAAAGCAAAGTGTGACTGCATTCGGCCACAATAACCGGTGGAAAAACTCCTTGCCACTCCTGGGGATGGTTGGTTTATTAACTATCAATTTCACCTCATTCCCTCCCATCCCACTAACGTAATCTCGTCTTTTCACATCACTGAAGTACACATTTTGAAGAAAGGATACCAAGCCAATGGAGGGAAGATGGCTGCCATCAGATTTGCAAAATACTTTATCATGTTTGTATTTTATTACTGTGAATTAATTACTAGAATATGTACACTTGCTTCAAGTTTCTGATGCATTTATGAAAGCCAAAACTCCTTTGGGCCCTCTTGGCTGCTTTACAGACCAAGGTGGTCCCCCTACCTGAGACCAGGCCAAGTGCTCTTGCCTGGGATCCTTAGTCCATCTTGGCACCAAAGCATTACGTGCCAAAGTCAGATACTTAAGACAAATCATTTCCAACTGGCCTGTCACTCCTTCAATGAATGAAAACCAACTTTGCCTCCAACTTGTCCCTACCCCTTATCTTCTTAATCTCTTCATTCCTCACCCATTGTTGGGCTTTCTCCATACCCGCTCCCCCACTATTGACTTACCACTGACATCACCCTCCACAATCCTTCTAACACCTTCTTGTTGTTGTGAATATAGCTACAATAATCTTTTCACTGAATTCTACACCTACCTACCTCTCCAGCAGAGCATATTATGAGCCTAAAGCCTTCTCTTTCTGCTTTCACATACTCTTCTACTCTCGTGTAAAAGTTCACCTTTCTATGAGATCTGGACCATTTGGCAACATCACTCTCAAGCCCTACTGTGGCCGTCTACAACGTGAATGCTGCTGACCCCAAAGTCCATTTCTCTAGTCAAGTCCTCCCCTGACCCAAGACTTCAGACTTGTAGCTATACGTCTGCTGCTAGAAATCTCCACCTGTTTATACCACAGCCGTCTTAACTTCCACGGTTTGAAAGCGGACCCACTGTCTTTGCTTAAAGTGTTCCTTACTTCATTGTCATCTGTATCAACATTACCCTTAAAAACTCAGAAGTCATCCTTGATGATCTCCTCTCCTTTATTCCTCGTGTCCATTGGTCACTGAGTCCTGTAGGTTTCCAGTTGAAATATTTTTAGAATCCTCCTCCCTCTTTCCACCCACTACAGCCTATTTCAGCCCCCAGCATATCTTCCCCGCCCTACTGACGCCATATCCTAACTAGCTAACCCGCTTCCAATTTCGTTATCCTTAAGTCCTTCCTGTGCACAGCCACCAGCATGAGAACTGACAAATCCAACACCGCCATTGCTTAACTTAAAAACACCAATGAGTCCCTATTCATTTCTTTTGCAAAGCTTTGAGCATTTTCTGTATGCCAGGCATTGCTCGAGAGCTGAGGGTACAAGAGTGAACCAGACAGTTTTAGTCTTTATAGAATTGCATTCTGCCGGAAAATACAATAGCAAAATAATTTTTGAAATAGATCAGTAATACTATGTCAGGAAATGATAGGTGCTCTAAAAAGAAAAAGGTAAAGGAATAGAAGTTGTCAAGAAGTGTCAGGGATGACCTTTGAGGGAAAGCAGAATGAGAAAAGGAGCCAAGGAGATTCTTAGGGGAAGATGGCCCCACCAACCTCAGGATGAAGTCTAAGTGTGTAACACCATAGACAAAACACTCTGCACTGACTTCTACAAACTTTCCCCTCTCTTTACTACCTCTCACTTTCCACCAGCAACACTGAGCTGTCTTAGTTCTCCAGAGTCACCGTCTATTTCTTACTTTTACTCCTTTGCTTACATAATGCCCTCTGCCTCAGATGGTCTCCCCATTGGTCGCTCCACCACAATCTCCAGGCAGCTTTTCCTGATTGTCTCATCTACACACACACACACACACACACACGCACACACACACAACACATGGAGTTTACTTCTGTCATCACCCTCATCATATTGTTTTATATGGTAATAACATTAGACAGTAAATTGAAAAACATGAATTTAAAATGTTGTAATCGAAAATATTAAGAGTTTTATTTCATGCATCCAACTTGAAATAATGTATATCATCAATTTGTTTAAATCATGAACAGTTGTTTAATTTCAGAGTCAGCACTCTGTATGTCTGCCATTAATAAATGATAGTGCCACTTTGACTAATAAGAGAAAGGGCTGCTGTCTTTGACCGATTAGGAAATTTGTCTTGAATTTTGTTCTTTGGTTTTTGGGTTGTTTTGTTTAGTTTTTGGTGTCCCTATCGGATATTTATAGTGTGTTTTTAGTTCCTCCATGTCCAATTTACCAATTAGGGGTCATTTTTGGCATAGCGATATGCCTAGAAACATAGGAAAAAATACTATTTTAGGAGGAGGTTAAAGGAGCAGAGCTAGGAAGTCAACTGAAAGGTTTAAGAGACATAACTGACATACAGATAGCTACAGGTGTGTATAGTATAAAATTTGGGGGTGCCTAGGTGGCTCAGCCAATTAAGCGTCAACTGTAGCTCAGGTCATGATCTCACCATTCATGAGTTCGAGTCCCACGTCGGGCTCTGTGCTGACAGCTCAGAGCCTGGATGGAGCCTGCTTTGGATTCTGTGTCTCCCTCTCTCTCTGCCCCTCCCCTGCTCATGTTCTGTCTCTCTCTGTCTCTCAAAAATGAAGAAACGTTAAAAAAATTTAGTATAAAATCTGGTACATTTTTATAAATGTATATATCCATCAAACCCATCACCACAATCAAGAAAATGAATGTATTTATCACCCGCAACTCTTTCTGTGTGCCCCTTCCCTACCTTCTCCTACTCCTTCTCTGGGAGACCACTCACCTATTTTCAGAAACTCACTAGTTTCAGATTCCTCCACGTTTTTGTGTGAACGAATAATCTATTCCTTTTTATTGCTGAACACCATTCCATTATAAGGTTATTCCACTATTTGTTGATCCATTCACCCAGTTGTTGACCCATTTGAGTTGTTTAAGTTGTGGGCTGTTACCTCTGTTGCTGTCATTACCATTTTTACAATAAAACTATTTGAGGCAAGGTCCAAAAAAGATCAATACATAACTCCATAATTACTATTGCATTTCTTAGCTGAAATACATCTGTAAAAAGAAACTTTCCCTCATCAGCGTTTTGGTTACACTAAAGTATTCTTGACAAACATATAACCAGCCTACCCTCACACAGTGACTCGTGGCTGACAGGGTCCCCCAAAGTGTTATTGCGCAAGGTCACTTTATGCAGAAAATTCATTGTGTCCAGAATAATCTGCTAACTTCACCGTATCCATAATAATTTTAAAAGCAACAACAGGGGCGCCTGGGTGGCACAGTTGGTTAAGCGTCCGACTTCAGCCAGGTCACGATCTCGTGGTCTGTGAGTTCGAGCCCCGCGTCAGGCTCTGGGCTGATGGCTCGGAGCCTGGAGCCTGTTTCCGATTCTGTGTCTCCCTCTCTCTCTGCCCCTCCCCCATTCATGCTCTGTCTCTCTCTGTCCCAAAAATAAATAAATGTTGGAAAAAAAAAATTAAAAAAAAAAAAAATAAAAGCAACAACAAAAAGCCAGCACGGACGCTGGAGGGAAGCAGAGCAGGATATGAATCAAGATATCAGTTCCACCCACTGTCTATGCCTCCGAGTACAACTTAAGCTACCCATCCTTCAGTTTATTTACCTGTAAAATAAAAATAAAATGTGTGTCCAGGATTGTGGGGATGAAAAATGATATATATATATATATATATATATATATATATATATATATATATATATAATGCACAGTGTAGGGCTCGGTAAATGATGGCAGCTATCACAGCAAAGCACAAAGACTATGATCGTATATAAAACAGCATTTGGAAGGCCAAATCCTGTACTAGAAAAAGCCTAAGTTTTAGAGTCAAATTGGGATTCAAATTTTGATTACGTTTTATCCCTTTGCCACTGAACCTCAGGTCCTTCCTCTGTGAGATGGCAATAATAAGATACCTTATACATTCATTGAAAGAAGGAGATGAAATAACGTTTGCACAGTACTTGGCATATAGCAGGGATATCATAAATTTTAGTTTGCCCTTCTTCCCATTTTTGGCAGTGATATTTGTTTTCATACTTTTCACCTATGTTCAGTATATACAGACAGCCCCTTAACTTTATAAACACGTGTAGTCGTTGGTTGCTAAAAGCAAAACTTGCACAATGACTCCAGTCAGGATTACCATCTGAGAAGCGACTCGCAACTACCCATGTATTCAATTCTTACATCCATCCAGGGAGCACAGCTCTCATTCCTGGGGCCAAACCATACTTTCTTCAAGCAATGATCTCATTCAGAGCTTCCCTCTCATTTCTCTCCTACTTCCCTCCTGCAGAGCCCATCTATTTCTATTATCCTGAAGGCCTTGGTGTCCATGGGACAAGCTGTACTTCCATCATCTTCAGACCTGGAATTCGCTCTGCCCAAAAATATTTATTTTGTTAAAGCAAACTGGAGGATTCGCAAGTTCACGCAGACAGGAGGTGTCTGTTTTTGCCAAGAATGCTCCTTTCATTTTAAGGACATTGTTTCAGGCACCAGAAATATAAATGATGGAGAAGCTGAGTGCCGGTCTGTGTGGTTCCATTGGGTCTAGGCTGTCGCTGGACACTAAGCAAGGAACAAGGAGCTGAGAAATTTGGTAACCCTTCCCACTCAAAAGGTGGCTGCAAAGAAGAGTTCAGCTCAAGAAGACTGGAAGTTTAGAACTGTACTGCTTATTCTGTTTGATGGCTGTGTGATTTTGGCATGAAAAAGTTAGGATTCAAGCCGCAATTCAATGGTCAAAAAAATAAAGACGGAAAATCAAACAGCGATTTTTAAATGGAATTTAAGTAATGGATGTGCTGTTGATTCAAATTGTAGAGTTCGGCAGAGAAACAGAACCAGAAACCCAAGAAGATATAGACTAAATTGTGAACGGTGCCTAATGGTTGCTTAGGCTTCCGAGTCGAGAGGCAAAATCAAGGTGCTATTATTTTTTAAATGCACAGAAAGCTTTGAAAAAAGTATTCTCTGAAGTCTTCTTTATACAAATCTGTTAACTGAACAGTCTTTGAATATTTGGTAACTGTCTCTTGCTCCTGATTGTTTCACGTGTCCTGGACTTCCAATTAGAAAGTAGTAAGACCTGGAGAACATCACCTCGTTTGTTCTGGCATCCTTAACAGCACCTACCATGACGGTTCCAGTAGTGCGCTGTGGAATAAATGAATGAATGTGCAATCGATAATATAATGTTATATTAATATCCTAAAACACAGCGTGTATCTTTGTTATTATAATAAGCATTAATAACGTCTGCTGTTTAAGAGGATATTTTGAAAGGTTAACAAAATTCTCCAACAAAACAAGAGCTGAATTACCATTCAGGGTGGTGCAAAAGTCACAAGAAAACTTTAGACTAAGATGGACAATCTTCTCCCCTTATCTTATTCCAAAGAGGACAGAAGGTAAGCAATTTCTATATCCTCAATCTCATAAAATTGATTACCAGCTCATATCACATTGCATTTTCAAGAATTTCACAGTTTAAGAAGTCCTTGCCTATCTCTTATCTCATTGAAATTTTTGAGCTACTCTAGGAAGAAGATATTAGCATGGTCATTTCACTATTAAAAAACAAGTAGATTCAGAGAAGCAACTTCCTGTCACAAGTTCACAGAATAGGTGAGTTTTGGAGCCACGACTCACATCCGGTTTCCTCACCCTCTCGGTTTTCCCTGCTGTCCTGCCTGTCAAATGGACAATCTGGTCCAGGCAGAGAGAGATGTCTCCTTTGTGACATATGACAAATGGCAGCCTGAGCTGGAAGTGACTAAGAAAACAAGCAAGAGCTTGAGGATCTAGACAAATACCCAAGGTTTTCAAGAATCCCCAAGTTCAAGAATACCATATAATTTACTTCATTAAAAAAAATCCCATGGTGATGAGCAAAGAACAGTCAAGTCCATTGAGAGACTGATGCCGGGCAACGAGCTGAGCTCCCTCACCAGCTATATGACTGACAGCAGAGACCCCAGCATTCCTGCTTCACCAGAACCCTGTGCCACGGGTCTTCTAGAGCTCTTAATTTCAGACTGTGGGGTCAAAAGGTCTCCCTGTTATAGAAACTAACTGAATCAGCTCTTCAGAAAGCACTGACAATTTCATGAAATTGCACCTACTTATACTTTGGGGAAACTTAAACCAAAAGTTAAGGATTCAGGATTTGCCTGAATGTGTATAGTAACTTAGACGGTAATACAAATTGTTGCTAAAAATAGTCCTTATGGGTTATGCCAGATCTCTCATCTGGCAGAGCCCAGGAGAACATGTTAGTCACTACCTAAAAGTTTCTCTTGATGATATCATCCACGATCAGCCATGATGCCCTGAAAGTTGCCAATTTTGCTCTATTTGAGCAAGAGTTGTATCTCCAACTATATAGCTAGGTGAAGTCAGCTGGCAGAGCTGAAACAGAAGTCATCTATCTGAAAACAGGGAAAGATCAATGCTGAGTGCTGGAAGAATCGGAAAAGATGAAAAAACGTAGCTTGTGGAAGGAGAACCCAGTAAGAAGGTGGGCGGGCCAAGAGTAGGGTCTGAGATCAGGCCAGCCTAGCAGCCCATGTCGCAGCCTCTGATACTGCAGCAGAGAAGAGGGAGATAGCAGACGCTAGCACAAGCATTGGGTCAGCTGGAAGAGAGACCCATGGAGGGGTCACCTACACCAACTTTATTTTTTTTAATGTTTATTTATTTTTTTTTTAATTTTTTTCTTCAACGTTTATTTATTTTTGGGACAGAGAGAGACAGAGCATGAACGGGGGAGGGGCAGAGAGAGAGGGAGACACAGAATCGGAAACAGGCTCCAGGCTCTGAGCCATCAGGCCAGAGCCCGACGCGGGGCTCGAACTCGCGGAACGCGAGATCATGACCTGGCTGAAGTTGGACCCTTAACCGACTGCGCCACCCAGGCGCCCCAAATGTTTATTCATTTTTGAGAGAGACAGAGCATGAGTAGGGGAGGGGCAGAGAGAGAGAGGGAGACACAGAATGCGAAGCAGTCTCCAGGGTCCAGCTGTCAGCACAGAGCCTGACGTGGGGCTCAAACCCATGAATCACGAGATCATGACCTGAGCCAAAGTCAGATGCTTAACCAACTGAACCACCCAGACGCCCCCACCTACACCAGTTTTAAAAGCTCAGCTCTCTACAAGCAGAGACCCGAACACAAAGGAAGGACTCTCCTTGAGGACAGGAATCAAACTTCTGTGAATAAGAGGGATCTATAAATACCATGGTTCCTGATGAAATTGAAAGAGATGAAGAGAATCTACTGCCTAAAGATGCTACAAATGTGGCTGAGAGACACTTTATTTCAGAGAGAAAAGAACAGATTTATTTTTTAGAATTTCCCTCTGCTTTCTAAGGAGATTGTCCCTAAAAGTGGGGTCTTCCTAGTGAGATGACGGTTGAAGGTAAAGATGGGAGAAGCTAAGAGAAGATTCGGTGGCTTCACATGGAGAAGGGGTCTTGGGCATTCTGGGAGGCAAGAAAAGATTGATTCAGTGAGGCTGTCTAGGCTACAGGTTGGGGGCATCTAGGAGTTCAGAGCAGCAGCTGATAACTGACGATGTACTGGAGGGACAAGGTATTTGGGTTTTTTTTTTTTTAAGTTTTGCTGTATGGTGTAAACACCTCCTTTCTTGCCTGTAACATCTTCAGTAAAATCCACATTATTCTCCAAGGCTCCATAGAACCGGATTGAATTTTGAGGATTTGATAAAAGTGACCAGTCACGCTTGGAAGAGAAAGAAAGGGGCAATGATATAAGCCAATCCTGGGGGCAGGGCACATTTGGAATACACAATAAAATTCTTTTATTCTTTAGTTACATTTATAGGGGATGCTGATCCCAGAGAGAGCTCTGAACATTGTATATGCTGGTTGTAAATGATCAGGGAAAAACCAAAATTACAGGTAGCCTAAAAACTTGCAGAGGACCAACATAAAAAGGATGACCTCACCTTCAAATCTCATTATTTTGATATTAAATGATATAGTCCCAAACAAGAATTAGAACACTTAGTTTTAATAGTACTCCAAAGATTGTCAAAATACTAATCTTAAGCAGCAATTTGATCTTACACCAACCATGTGTCAACTCAGGTCCCAAGTGTATCCAGATGAAAGGTAAAAGGTGAGGGGCTAAGGAGCACCAGTCCCCTTCTAGCTCGCATGGCCATGATGTCACAACCCCACCTCACTTTGATTCCACAACATAAGTCTCTCAGATTTTTTTTTAAGTTTATTTATTTACTTTGAAAAAGACAGAGTGCATGAGCAGGGGAGGAGCAGAGAGAGAAGGAGAGAAAAAAAATGCAACATTAGTAAGTCAGATGGTAGGTTCTTGTGGATGCAGAACTAGTTTAACGAACAGGCTCTTCTCAGTAGGAGTTTCAATTCTTTGTTGTCTTTCTTTATTCTCCAATTATTGCATTCAACTCTGCTCTGTTGAGGTTCTCTTTCTAGTCCCCAAACAATGTCTTCAGACATTTTCACAATTTACGCATGATTTAATTTTCTGATGATTTAATTTCAAACTCAACGCCTCCCTTCCAGTATAGCATGGGGTGTAGAAGGCCTGATCTGCTCTTTTATTTCTCCCCCACTGCCTCTTAGAGTGGAGGGAAGTGCATTCTAGGTTTGGCATCTCTCTTCCTTCTCCTTTCCTTAGGTTTTACTCCACTGGTATTGAGGGTTGGAAAGATAAATTGGTAAGAAACACATGCCTCTAATTAAACTGCAATCTTCTCTCTGCCACACAGATGCCCATCACTGATCAATATCAATGCCCTCTGAGTGATCACACATTCAATACTGCCTCTTTCATAGAACACATGTGAAAGTTCTTTGGAGCATCTTCAAGACCATCCATACTGTATAGTTCTCTGAAGTGGGATTTCTGGTCTTGAAGGCGCATCTCACAGCCTCTTGATGCGAGCCCCTTCACCTTGTGGCCCATTGCCTTGAATGGCGAGCTGGTAAGTGACTTCAGTACAACAACTTTTTCAGAGTCCTTCTGGCCCAAGAAAGATCCCACATCTTCTTTCCCCCTGCACCTTTGACATTCCAGTCAGTGTGAGTGTGGACTACTCAACGTCATTTCCTCTCTGTGTCCTGCCATCACCCTTCCATAACTGTTTCTTACGCGCTTTGTTATACAGAAGGAGTACTTCGATAAGTGTTGCCTAAGCAGGCGACCCATCAGGGACAGCCTTCCCTTCTTGTAGTCACCCTCAGTCTCAACCAGTGAATCCTTAGGGCCATCATTCACTTGGTTCTGAAAGGGGGAGGGAGGCCACTGCACTTCCAAGTGGGCCATGACTGTTGCAGTAACTGTTGACGCTCGCAAATGTCCATGTACCCCTCTACATTTCCCAGACTCTTCGTGGTTAAGCCAACCACGTGGCTAATTCTGGCCAATAAAATATGAGTGGAACTGACGCGTGTTGCCAGGGCGGCCTTGGACACACAAGGTGGCAGAGCCACAAGGTGGAAGGAGCCCCGTGTAGGAGTCCCAAGGAGGTTTTTCGGCTCCAGTTTTTGGGTTTTTCCTTTTTGGAAGGTGAAATGCTTCATGTCTGTTTGTCCTCAGCTTTGAATCCTTATGCAGCCAAGAGGAAGAGTCATCCAGCTACCAGGGTTATCACCTTTGCCTCCTCACACGGTGATCTGAACAGAAGGCCAAGGACAGCCAGTCCAGGCAGCCACAAAGAAAAAGGCCCTTTAGGCAGCAACAAAACGTGTGTATGTTTCATGTACGTTTCCTACCCTAATGTTCTCTCTGTATATATAGGTTTGGGCAGTTCTAACAGCTCCAGTCTAGACTCTATCTCACAATCACATACAATGTTTAACATTTAATTAACTGAAATACACAAAGCAAGAAACATTTGACAATTACTGCGGTATAAACAGGGAGAGATTCCCATGTGAAAAAAGGATTACTTGAGCGATAAGCTCCTTTCATGTTTTGTCAATTCAACCCCACATCTGCCTGGCCACAATAAATTAATGTTCTTCAGAGAACTTAAGGAAGCACGCAACGTAAAAATTCATTTTTATCAAGGAACTGGAGCCAATGAGATCCCATGGCGTTTTCAGTTCCTATGTTTGACCCTACTTACTGTTTCCTAGCTGCATTGCTTCTTACAATTTCAGAAAAGTAACATTATGAGAGTCTCCAGTATGCACTCTGGGGAACGCACATTTGCCGGGGTTCCTTGGAGTGTTTTTCTTTAACTGAGGTTTCCTAGCACAAAACCATATAAAGTACAAATGCCAACATATAACAATTTCACCCACAAACTATATTTAAGCACGGCATAGTTACCAAATAAAATAAGACTACAGAAACAGTTTTACTGCTTAGGGGGAAAAAATGTATGTTTTTAGAACAGTTAACCCACAATAGCACAGCTGACAACTTCAAATAAAGGCCACAATCCTGTGAGCCTGTAACTCAATTTTCCATAGGCTCGGTGTAGTGTTTCATGTCATGGATAGAGTTTCTTTACCGCTTTTAATGGTGGACTTTAGAAGCCTTCTTCCTGCAATTAGTATAATGGAGGATATAAGAGTGGAAATAGAAGACTTTTCCCCTGTTCACCTAGGCAATGCGAAAGTTTAAAATCATAGTCCCAAGGTTAAAATGAGGTCACATAGATTATCCCCCTGACTTGGTAATTGTGCTGGTGTTTTGAGAGAATTTCCTGCTTAAAAATCATTCTGGTTAAACCGCATCTTAAAAAGGGAGACCCAGTCCACTGTCCACCGACAAATAAGATCCTTGGCCCCAGAGGAAATTCTTCACCGTGCGGGACCTAGTCAGCATGGCCTGTGCACAGGTCTCTTCTCCTCCAGGTGAGAGACTGTGCACTTTCTGAAAACCAGGGTGGTCGGCGCTGGTCCCTTGATAGACAGCCTCTTGGTCGCGCCCACTTTGCCTCCAGGTTATCAGTGCATTTGTAACACCAACCCTAGACTGTGAGCTCCCTGCACAAGAACTACGCTTCAAGTCTTTTTAACTCTCCACCCAAAGGTTCTTAGCGTGTAGCAATCTATCACTTCAAAATACTGAGAAGAAATGAATGGTGACTATATATTTTTCTTTCCTTATGGGCTTTCTTGATAACTAACTAGTGTGATATGTACGTTATTTAATCTTAAAGTTCCGATGACTTCATAGATGATATGTTTCATGCATTAGCTACCATCCGTGAATTTAATTTCAAAAACATTGGTAAGATCCTAGTACCCTGATTTAAACAAAACAAAACAAGATCTCCCTGTGTTGCCAAGGCCTGACATTCACATTCCACATTTCATTTCCTCGTGGATAGATTTGTTATCTGGTAATAATTAAACAGCCTCAGGAAGAGTAGCACATACTTATTATCACTTATAAAAGGACGAATAAGAAACCTTGAAGAAAGGTGCTGTGGAAACATGGTTTGGAAATGGGAACTTCTGAGGACGCAAGTGCAATAAAAGGATCAGAGGCAGAGAACTGCAAGTTTAAGGGCAAAAAGGAACATCATCGATTTTCTATAATGAGTAGTTCTCCCCCAGTAGTTCCAGAGAGCCTCAATTTTCATCTAAAATTAAATACATTTCTTGAAAGATTCCAAATGTCTATCAACTGATGAGTGGATAAAAAGATGTGGTAGAAATACACAATGGAATATAACTCAGTCAACAAAAAGAATGAAATCTTGCCATTTGCAAAAACGTGGATGGAACTAGAGTGTAAGCAAAATGCGTGAGTCACAGAAAGACAAATACCATATGATTTTACTCATATGTAGAATTTAAGAAATAAAACAGATGCACATAGGGGAAGGGAAGGAAAAATAAAATAAGATAAAAACAGAGAGGGAGGCAAACCATAAGAAACTCTTAACTATAGAGAACAAATTGCCGGTTGCTGGGTAGGGGGACATGGCCTGAATGACCGATGGGCATAAAGGAGGGCATTTGTTGGGATGAGCAACTGGGTGTTGTTTGTAAGTGATGAATCACTAAATTCTACTCCTGAAACCAATGCTATACTATATGTTAACTAACTTGAATTTAAATAAAATCTTGGAAGAAAAATTAAATTAAGTACCTTTTGTAACAGCTCTTTGGAAACATACTTGGGAAGAGGAGGGCTTTTTAGAACACATCTTAAAAAACAAAAATAGCCTACTGTTGAATGCCTACAATGTTCTAGGGACTGTACGTATGTATTCTTACTTAACTCTCAAAAAATGCAATGTCAAGGGCTCCAGTTTTACAGATGATGAATCAAAGGTTCAGAGAGATTAAACAACAATTGGAAAAACAGAGATTCCAACCACATCACAATATCACCATCACCCCCAACAAGCAAGTCCTCCCAAATGTAACACTACCCGTATGGTTACAAATATGATTCTGTGGGGTTCTGATCCAACCGAGCACTTGGCCGTACGACGGCTGGTCCTGATGCAGCAATACCGTGAAACTATATCCTGCAATGACCTGGTACAGAACTCTTTTTCAGAAGAGACCCAAATAGAAAGTGGCATTAATATTAATAGAAATAAATATTCTTTGAAACTCAGAAAGTCAGATTTAAGGATTGGCCCAAGGCTTGCACTAAATCTGAGTTTGGTGCTTAGCACATTCATGCTTAATGATCTAAGCACTTCATAGTCACCGCTCCCCATTCGGTGCAGCCTTTTCCCAGCAGCCTAGATCAAGCTGGTGGTGAGTATCCAGTCATCAGAGCTGGAAATGGACTCAGCACCTAGCATGAGCCAAATTATGACTTCATGCAAGGACTTTCTTTTTTTTTTTTTTTTTTTTTGGTTTGTTTGTTTCTGTAGCTGTAATGATGAATCAAGGAGGAAAACATTAATGTCAACTTTCAGTTCAACAACTGTCTTTGAGCAATTCTGACTGCAAAAACCCTTGTGCACAGCAGGCACTGAAGGGAAATAGATTTCAACATGTGACCTCAAGGAACTTATCTGATGGCTGGCACGGAGATTTAAGGGAAAACGGGCCATACCGGCCTTCTGGAAGGAGACTGCACGGTCTTGGGGAAAGAGACAACTCTTTGCCAGATTGAAATAACGTCTTGGTCTTCTCCTGAAGCATAGTACACTTTCCTTTATTTGACAAAATTGACCCTTATCCACTCACGCCTGCTGTATAGGGAGCCGCTACTGAGAGCTGAGAGGTTTCTGTCAGTCACTGGCTGAGAGTTACTGCTAAATCTCCCCTCACATGCTGCCTGTAACGTCTTCTCACCCTTCGTTTGAACATAATGTAAGTACATGTGTAATTTTAAGATTGATTTCATAGCCACATTCAATATCTCTGCCTTAGCAGGGCACGTCTCAGTCATCAGTCTCAAAGTGCAATCCCGCCCCTCCTGAGACAGATTAATGTGATACAAATTGACATTTTCCTCGTCACCCTAGCGGGCAACCTGGTTCTCATTAGGGCCAGTGAAATTAACACATCCCCAAAAAGCATATTTAAATTTTACTCTGCGAACAAAGGAGCATGGGCACGTATCATCTGTCGGTTTCCCTGAGCAAAATTTTGTTGGGTGTATTTAACGAAGAAACTGCTGCTAACTCATAAAAAAGCCATTAGCAAAACAAAAACTGCCAAATAAAATATTTGTCTCCTACTCTGCTCCTCTCTTTTCAGACCGCAGAGTAAAAGGTCAATAAATCTGCTGATCGATACACCACAGAGATACAAGTAGAACACTGAGGATCTATAATCAGGTTATAAGACCTGATTCTAAGATCCGGATCTAAGAAAAAGAGAAAAATACTTTTGCCTCAATTACCTTAAAATGTTGCACTCAAGGGGCGCCTGGGTGGCGCAGTCGGTTAAGAGTCCGACTTCAGCCAGGTCACGATCTCGCGGTCCGTGAGTTCGAGCCCCGCGTCAGGCTCTGGGCTGATGGCTCAGAGGCTGGAGCCTGTTTCCGATTCTGTGTCTCCCTCTCTCTCTGCCCCTTCCCCGTTCATGCTCTGTCTGTCTCTGTCCCAAAAATAAATAAACGTTGAAAAAAAAAATTAAAAAAAAAAAATGTTGCACTCAAGAGACGCCTGGGTGGCACAGTCAGTTGAGCGTCTGACTTCGGCTCAGGTCACAATCTCACCGGCCGTCGCTTCGAACCCTGCATTGGGCTCTGTGCTGACAGCTCGGAGCCTGGAGCCTGCTTCGGATTCTTTGTCTCCTGCTCTTTCTGCCCTTCTCCCACTCACACTCTGTCTCTGTCTCTCAAAAATAAATACATGTTTAAAAAAAAATTTTTTTTTAATGTTGCACTAAAAATCTTGCTTTGGAGTTGACATTTTCAGTTTACTCTTTCACCTCTCACTTCTTATGCACACACATAACCTTAGTGCTTAGAGACCCATTTAGCCCAATTCCGTCATTTCAGAAATGGAGATCAGGAGCCCAGGGGAGGCAAAGGGAAGCCCCTGGGGGTAGAGCTGCACTGAGAACCAGATGTCCTCACTTCAGCCCCTTCCAAGATGGCAGCATCTTCTCCTCAATCACAAAAAGAGGGAAGGTGAGGAGGATACCCCCACTGCACAGAGGAGGGGGCAGTCTTACGGTGGCCCTACCCTGGAAGGCGCTGCGAGGGTATTGTTCCTGGAGAGCCTGATGACATCAGGGTGGGGGGGTCAGGGGTCTTCCAAAAGAAAGCCTATGGTGCTGTCAGATCTGACCAAATCACAAAGACCAAGATGTGGATGGTGTGGGGCGGTGGGGAGGTGGCTGGAGAAGAGGGGACCCTAGGCCAGGCCAGCGGCAAAATGACTAACTTCTAGAATGGGACCGTGTGACAAGATTCCTCTCTTGAGTCTCCTGAATGTTTTTCTTTTTTTTTTTTCAAAGCCCTTCAGCTGCATCCATTTGATTCTCCGGCGCCCTTTGTTTCCTGGCTGATGATTCTTTTCTTTTTCCTTCCCTACATTTAAGAAAGAAAAGGAAAGACGGGGGTGGGAGCAGGGAACTGTTCCCACAGCCTCCGGACGGGCACACTGTGCAGCCTGTCTTAGAGCTCCCCCTGCTGGTCGCAGCGTGGCGCTTTGCCTTAAACAACCCTCCCGGGTCTTACACCTCAACTTCTTGAAGAGTTTCCTACTCTGTGTCGAGTTCCGCTGATAAACAGCAATTATCTCTGCAGACACTGCGCTTCTGTACCCTCAACAGGAAAAGCTTGAAAAAGAGCAAAATTGAGTTTATAAACATTGTTTCCTGCCGGACCGCCTTCTAATTCAACCAGAATGTCGCTCACCAGTGGGCTGAAATAAACCCTTAATCTTAAACATCCACTTTATCATGAAAATGGCACTGTTTATTCCACTGGTAATATCTTGTGTCGAAATCTGAACAGTATTTCTTCTCTAATGGGAGTGAGACAGAAAGCCCTGCCAATCAAACAGGAAAGAGAAGCCAACATCAGACAGCAGGCCTCTGTTTTCAGGGGGGAAAAAAAAAAAAAAAAAAAAAAAAAAATATATATATATATATATATATATATATATATATATTCATTTGCACAGGACCACTGCAACTTTAAAAAACAATACCAAAAGGAAAAGAAGTTAGAATTGCAGAGGAAGTTTCTCTGGGAGCTTCTGTTTTTTTTCATCTCTTTTCTCTCTCACTTTGTCCCCTTAAGGAAAAAAATTAAAGCTGGTGAGATTTCTTGTTTGCTTAAAGGCTAATGTATATTTACAGAAGCATCCAAGGCAAGGATTGCTTTGAATTTAGGAGCCCTTAGGTATACAATAGGGCTACTGTGTTTCAAAGGATTTTGGCCACCCATCATGACCCACTATTCAGTCTGCCGTCCATTAATCTAAACACAGGCTCTCTCAGATATATCCAGATGCCCGAAAACCTTTTTACATTTGCTGATACGACATTCTTGTTACTGTATCTGGGGGGGGGGGGGGGGGGGAATTGTTGCTGAGACATATTCCAATGTGTCCCCCAAAGGGCTTTTAGACAAGTTGCCATCCACTTGTCATAAGCACAAAAGAACAGGTTTTCTTCTCCCATGCCCAGTATCCATTTTCCTATCAGGTAGACATCAATTCCTGAGATGGTAACAAGGGGGCAACCCACAGAGGGGACCGTCTTTCCATCACAGCAAAATCTGATGAGGATTTGGTGTGGCTACATAACTCTTTTTTTGAGCCGTTTCTAATTAGCAGAAATATAGTTTCTACTAATAGTGCAATAAATAAACATTATCAGTGGGACTTTGGAAGAATGACAATTTTAAAAAGAAAGAAGAAAGAAAGCTGACTCCCCAGTGTCTATGCCAGGTAGCCCACTCCCAGCTATGTTATCAGTTCCTTCCCCTTGCCTTACCAACAGCTACATGTTACCAGCCAGGTTTCCCCCCCAAAAAAAAATCCCCTCTCTTTCCCCCATTGGATCAAGTGATTCATGGAACCCACCAGAGAGTTATGATAAAATTTTATTCTACCGTAACGCAGAACCCGATGTCACACGGAAACTTCTTCCTGCTCAATTTCACTTGTGACATCCTTTTGACCTAACACAATGCAAGAAGAACATCACTTATTCTGCCTGAAATTCATTTACTTATCTGTAATGTAGGATCATTGCCTCCTCTACTATATTCCTAATTTTATTTGGATTGACAAAAAAGGAAACCAAGAGCATTTGCGTTCCCTAAGATTCCTTCCCATTTATGCAATAAAAGAAGTTTTGAGGTCTGACTCAATTACTCTCCAAACATCCAAGTACCCAACTGTAAAATTTCTAAGGTATCCAAAATCCCTACAAACCTCAGATGGGTGAAAGCTTCCCTTATTTGGAAGATCACCATAGGAGAAGAGACCTCGCATCCTTATTTTAACTCCTTGCTAAGCCTAAGCTGCATTCCTCCAGAAACTGCTCAGCACTGGTTATCAGAGCAGAATTAGATATTATGAGTCACTAGCCCAGGGATGACTGCTTCCATTTATCACTGCCATGGCTAATTCACAAAATTAAACTTCTGATCAATTCTTTATTCACATCCAAATGCTACAGAAAACAATCTGACCCAACTGAACTGAAGTTCTTTCATTACGGCCAGGCGCTCTCCAGAAATTCCGTTCTCTAACTTCATCGCCCGCACCTTTCACCCAACCACGCAACCTTTTAACCACCTCCAATGACATGGAAAAGTAGACGCCCCCATCATATCACAAGGATCCATAACTATGTGTCGATACACACGCTGTTGTTCTGCCTGTTGAGCTTCTATGCATCCTTCAAAACCCATAGCACATACCACACCCTCTACTGAGAAGCCTCTCCTAACTCCACCTCTAAACAAAGGCTTATCCCACCTCCTTAATGTTGCTTCTGCTCCCAGCAAGACAGTGCTCCTCCGAGTATAGGCCATGAACACCTGCATCAGAATTACCCAGGATGTTTAGTAAAATCACAGAACCCCAAGCTCTGTCCAGATCTGCTAAATCAGAAGCTCTGAGGTGGAGACCCACGAAGCTGTATTTACTAAGCTCCCTCTCCCCTCCCCTGGCTAGTCTGATGCAAATACAAACATGTGTTTTATTGCTCACATAATTCTGAGTAGCCATTAATATTTATTGAGCCCCTATGTTATGCCAGGCACTGTTCTAAGCACTTTATACACGTATTAACTGATTTAATTATCACAATAACTGTGTAAGAAGAGACCATTTTTTATCTCCATTTATATGTTAATTAACTTCTCTGAGATAAAGGGAAATTGGAAACTCTCCCAAGAGCACATCCCTAATAAATGGCAGAGAAAAGATTCAGAACTAGACCGTCTTCTTCCTGGGTGCCTGTCCCTAAATCATTGGGTTTTATAGTCTCAAAAATAATTGTTTGTCTTCTGTCTCCTTTACTAGGCTGTGAATTCCTCCAGAGCGGGAATTGTATCTTTTCATCTTGGTAACAGTAACACTTCTCATAGTCCATGATGTACTCGATAAATGTTTATTGAATTGTTTAAAATATAGGATAAGCCAAGGTCCCATTTTTTGTCTATAGATAATAATATCAGTGAAGTAAAAAAAAAATTAAAAAAAAAAAACACACCATCATGGATGACAAAAAAATAAATAAAAATAAATACGGCAATACTTTGGTGAAACACCAGTGAAATTACGTCTGCTTTTCATTAAAAATTATAAGTAATGTAATAAATAGAAATAAATTAATTCATACCAGAAACCAAAGCCTCCACAGTGTCACATCGAAACCTGATACCACAGAAAGGAGGCCTGGGGACAGTGAAACTACTAGTAACTTTCCAAACCATATTTTCACATGTCTTCATCTAGATGTAACTTCAAACACTAGAAAAATACATCAGGCTATGCAGCTGTTTCATTTTGAGGCATGGTATATAACTGCCCTTCTTCCTTATCAAATACCTAGAAACTTGAGCCAAACAGCTTGAGTAAGTAAATTTTTCAAAATCTTTGAAGAAACATCCAGCTCTACCGGGATGGTAGCACCTTTCAGGTTTGGCTCTGGTCCCTAAAAGGCATATCATATGCATTCCTTCCTTTCACCAAGGTGGGATATTGACAGGCGGGCCCGAGTGCATTAGAATGCCACAGATGTTTCCACTGGCCCCGTCCGGAGAAGAAAAAAGGCCTGGACTCTGACCTGTTAAAAACTGGCATGTTATTTATACAAGTGATATCAGAACTTACATGCTGTGTCTACACTTGGCCTAAAAACCCAATGAAAATTGAGAAAGTCGTAAACCATTCAGCCAGAAATGTACCATTATAGAGCATTCTATATATGGGTAAGAAATGAGATATTTTTCTGTTTTTTTTTTTTTTACCCAGATGTTTTGATCTTATGTATTCATACGTACACACACAAATGGCTTTGATCCTCACATTCCTAATCTGCTGCTTACATCTCCCAAGTATCAGCTATCAGCCAGGGTCCCAGGTATCTTATCTGCAGGTGCACATGCCCCCACACAGTGGGGATCCCAATAGGATTTCGGGATGAATTTGAGTGGGTCTCACATCTGAATCAATCTGAAACTTCATCAAAAGAAACCCCTGATCCTCAGAAATAAACTCTCCCCTTGCTTCCACACTTGCTGGGAAAACATTTTTCTCCTTTTTAAGAAAATGTGTATAGAGGCGCCTAGGTGGCTCAGTGAAGCGTCTGACTTCGGTTCAGGTCACGATCTCACAGTTCACGAAGTTCCAGCCGTGCATGGGGCTCTGTGCTGATGGCTTAGAGCCTGGAGCCTGCTTCAGATTCTGTGTCTCCCTCTCTCTCTCTCAGCCCCTCCTTCCCTGCGCCTTGTCCATCTCTCTCTCTCTCTCTCTCTCTCTCTCTCTCTCAAAAATAAACAAAAATTAAAAAGATAAAAGGAGAAAATGTGTATATAACACCAGGCAAGAGTACGTGTCATCTGAATTACTCAAGTGTAAGGGACAGTTTGCTAGCAGTGACTTAGAAGTTCAGAACAAACACTCAGAGCAAATAGAATATCTGAAGACAGGCTGTCCCCAGACATGTGGCCACACGTTGCCCAGGGCTCCTCAGCCACAGACAGCTGGCATCACACGCTTACACCTCCCGGGTGCTCCAGCACTGCGGCCGTGTGGGGCTCACCGAATCTCAGACGGCGTAAGTAGGCGCCTTGCTCTACGAGAGCGGCAGAGGTTGTCAACGTCCCTGTGACTTTCAGGGGTGGAAGGCTGCCCTCCCTTTCGTTTCCAAGAGTTCCAAAAACAATGGTGAGGGATGCAGCTCTCGTCAGCTCCTCCAGGACCTACAAGAAAAAGCAGAGGGCTCACCCCTCAAAAGTCAGATTTTATACGATCTCTGTTTCCTTCTGTGATTTGCCTACTGATTCTCCTGCCAAGGAGCGCAACAGCTTTATAAACGGTGACATGAGGACGTGGCTGGACTTTGCAGTCTAAGCCAGAAGCAGTTTGGTTCGGACCCGCCAAGGGGAAGCGCTCTGTGTTCAGCCTGATTGGTCCTCTCAACCCTCCTTTCTAAGGAAGTCTTGTCCCCCAACTGTCAGAACCACAAAACACGAGACCATTCATCTCTGGCTTTTAGAACCTCGCCTGAGCCACTCAACACCCCTAACTGAGGCATGCGCCTCTCCGATCAGGGACACTGGTTTCTCAGAGCCAAGTACATTTCTATAAACACTTCACGTGGGAAGGAACAAAACCAATAAGTCAGAAAGCTGACTCAGAAATGAGTGGAAGCGTTTCCTTTCCTCCCCCAGCAGATTTGTTGTTCCGTGGTGATTTTCCGGTGCGATCACTATGCGAAGGCTTGGCGGCCTGTCAGTACAGGACAAAGTATTTGGCTACCAACATCATAACTTTTACATTTGGGGCAATTGCTTGGAACGAATACAAATGTGCCAGCGGAAAGCACTAAAGTGTACAAATTATGCTCCACAGCAGTAAGTTCAAGGGGACAAACGCTCCAGATGTTTGGGAGTCTCATTTATCTTTCTCAACAATGGAAGCCCACTCTAAGGGCCATACCTTCGGAAGCTTGGGATCCACCACCCGTTAGAGACGGGACAACAGCCAGTAGAACTCAGGATTGTTGGGCCCCGGATATCGTGCACATCAATCAACAAGTGCTTACTGATCCTTAGGCCTAGACCAAAAGGCTCTTTTTTACTTAAAACAGCCATCACTGGCAACCACCTTTGCATGTATAAAATAGTACAGCATAAAAACACTTGCAAATACACTCTGTTCTTTCGGTCCAGACAACAGCCTCATTAGCAATTAGCCTCACTCTGTCTTTATTGACACATGAGAAAACGCCACCCCAGCGGAATTAGACGCTGTGCCCCAAATCACAAAGCTGGTAAGTTCAGAGCCACACGTAGGCTTAGTCTCTTTCCACTGGCCCTCAGGTGTGGATATTAACCGGAAACTCAGTTCTAGTAGCATTTTTGGAAAAGTCCCACACCCCCAAGAGTGTTAACAAAGTTGCTTAGGAATCACAGCACCAGGGGATTACAGGAAGGAGCTGTCCCTGCCATCACCCACTCCTCCAAAGGCAGCCGGGCCTCCCTGCCTCAGCTCCTTCAGAACCTGCCACCGTGTTGATATTTCTTGGTTCTTGTGTGACTAGTTGTCCTCATCCAGAAGATGGGAAGGTGGATCAAGACGTGTGTTCACCACAGAGTATTTAGTGCAAAAGCTCTGAGACCAGCTTGGAAATTCCTACTTCCAAGGGTCATTAGAAGAATGAAATGATACTGAGGGCACCTGGGTGGCTCAGTGGGTTAAGCGTCCGACTCTTGACCTTGGCTCGGGTCATGATCTCATGGTTCGTGAGTTCGAGCCCCACTTTGGGCTCTGCACTGACAGCACAGAGCTTGCTTAGGATTCTGTATCTCCCTCTCCTTCTGCCCCTTCCCCTCATGCTCTCTCTCTCTCTCGCTCTCAAAATAAATAAATAAACATAAAGAAAAGACTTAAATGATACAGAAAACAAAGTCATAGTTGCCAGCATACAGTAAGCATTGAATAATCACTATTAATATTGTTATCATCCTTAACGTTATACTTATAAACTACTTGTAGACTAATTTTGTTCCAAAGTGTATATACTCATTTCCTGTATGAAGACAGTCTGACGAGCATTAGTGCAGCACCAGGCACTAGGCGAGGCCCCAGGGACGGGGAGGCATTGGACGTGGTCTCTTTAGTAGAGAAAGGAACTCCCCCGTAGGAGGAACTTGACTCATGGAAAGAGTAAGTGCGTGCCAATTAGAACCTAGAATATTGTTTCATTATTCAAAATTTGGGAAAAGACATTCCATGCAGGTCCAGGAATGCCCTAGCTACACACAGTGCCCCCCCCCCACAGTCCTTGATGCTTTACGTTTCTTTTCCCCAAAATAATGCCTTACTTCTGTCCCATTCTCTTGGGCTTTTACTAAATAAAGAGCTATTTAGTTTGGAGGAAAATAAAAATCACAGTGAGATATTAGTAATTCAAGTTTACTACTCCTAGAAAATAAATTTGAATCGGATGGGAGTACTGAAATCTCTCCCCATTAGGACCTTCAAGGGCTACTGTCCTGAGGGGCGGGGTTCAGCAGATGGAAATCCATTCATTCATTTATCCAGCCAGCCAGCCTTTTGTTTAACCAATGTGCCAGGTTGTAGGTGCTGGGTAACACAGCATGGCCTTGACGTCACTGGTCTTCTTCCAATCTAGCATGAGTGACAGGCATGACACAAGTGAACTAAAAAAGAAATAATTACAAATCATGGTAAGAGCTAAAGAATGACAGGGAAGATGACAAAGGAGGGGCAGACAGTACGTAGATACTGAGTGATGTCAATAAAGACTTCTTATATTTAAATGAAGTGTGTGGGTGGCTATTTGATTTGAGGCATTAAAGAGCCAACTTTTATATGGCAATTATTTTGCCATATCATTTCAAAATATCAAATCATTTTTTGCACACCTGAAATTAATATACTGTTATAGGTCAATTATACCTCAATTTTTAAGAAAAATATTTAAGTCTATCCATTTTGAGAGAGAGTAAGAGAGAGAGAGCAGGGGAGGGCCAGAGAGAGAGGGCGAGAGTGAGAATCCCAAGCAGACTCTGCACGGTCAGCACGGAGCTCGACATGGAGCTCGAACTCATGAAATGTGAGATCACGACCTGAGCAGAAACCAAGGGTCAGGCACTCAACGGGCTGAGCCACCCAGGTGCCCCTAAAAAAAATTTTTTTTAATAGGATCCATCCCTACAAAAGAGGACAGGCTGGGACTACATAAAATGGCAGTACAAAGGCCAAGGCAGGAAATTACCTGGAGCCTAGGACTCAGACGAGAATAACACTGAAAGCTTGGGATAGAGAGCCAGGGAGAGATCACACATCACCTTGTAGATCCTAGAAGGTGTATGGCTTTTACTGAAGGACTGGACCAGGAAAGCTTTCCAGATCCCTTACCTGTGTTTGATTCTTTAATATATATATAGATATATATTTTTTTTTCAAGGAAATGTAAATTCATGTTTAATTTAAGACAAAAATCTTAGCTCTCTTAATTCTACGCCAGCACCTTCTCACTCCTCTGTAATTTCAGACTCTTGCCCCCACCCAGCGCACTGTGCTGGGAGGAGCCCAGGTCGTCTTCGTGACGATGCTGGTACTGCCAGAAGTGTGACCTTGAACAAGCCACCAGTCACTGCAAGCCTGGACTCCCTCATCTATAGAAGAGGTGGAACCAGATGATCTCAGAGATCCCTTTGGCTCTAAGTCAATTTGGTCAAAACCGGAGGGGGACAATGCCCCTACACTCTCAAGGCTTAGCGCTTACACTTCCTGCTATAGACATGGTTTGACATGAGGGTCAACAGCCCGAACTTTGATTCTAGTCACGACTCTACATGCGAACTCCTCTACCGTGGACAGGTGACTTTATCTCCCTAAGCCTCTTTTCTCATCTGTAAAATATGGATAATAGCCATGCTTACTTTACAGAATTCTTATGAAGCAGTAGGGGTATAATTATGACTGTGCCATCGTTATGCATCGATCTTCCCATAACAGGATGGCAGGACTTGGACCGGAGAGAAATAACAGGTTTAAGACTTGAGGCAGGTCTTTGGAACGTACTCTCATGAATCAGCATCTATTATGCCAATATTAAGGGTGAACCAACATGAAGTAAGCCTGGATCTGTTTGGAGCCCAGAGGTAAAGTCTGGTCTGGAAACTTGAGGCCGTTGAAAGGTTTTCAGTTGAAAAGGTATTTGCTCACTTGATGTGAAACACATGGTCCATGGGGAACCTCAGAAAAACACCAGCCATCCTCGGTTCCCATCTCACGTGTGCGAGGAACGAGAGGATGCTAGACAAAGCTTTATTCTCCTAGATATAGTCACTGCCAGCAAAAAGACGAAGAAGAAAAAAACAATTAAGCTTCTAACATGAGCTAAGTCAAATAAGCCCACCAACCTCTTAGTAAAATATACAGGCATTAAGCCAGGCTGTCCTGACACGTGTTTAAAGAATACCCAACTTTCAGAGGGATTGAATAAATAGACTTCAGGTCATGTAGTTCTTGGGAAAATTTCAAAAGAGTCAATGCCATACGATGGCATCGTTTTCCTCCTCCTGTTCATAAAAGTCTCAGAGTCACAGGGTTGGAAGAGAAATCAGAGGTCATCTTGCCCGAACCTGATTTCTAACACGTTTGTTTCAGAAGCAAAATGGTTCTGAGCCAGACGATGCCAAAGTTCGTATCGCCATTTGAACCTAACCGCTTAACCAAATAAGCAGTGATCTGAAGTGGAAATAGAGACAGGGAGTGAGAGAGCAGTCCCAGTCTTGGTACCTTTTTATTTCTCTGAGTGCCTGACAGCTTACTAGTCAGCTTTACTGTGTAGAATTCTGAGAATGTCCTACCTCTTTGAGCGTTTCTTTCAAACACATCTTTTGAGATGGGCATGTATGTTTCCTGAACTTGGCTCCTTCCAGTTATTAGCCATTCGGAAAGCCAGGAGGGGGTGAGGATGCCCTTGGCGGGGTGACAGAGGGCAGACTACCAAATCTAACTCCATTGCTGACGCTACGGCAGGGGAACACACGGATACTAGGCATTGTCAAAAAAATTAGTGAATGAGGAAAGGGGCCTTACTCTTACTAAGGATTGTTTGATTCAAATGTTCTAGACAGAATATCTATGGTAAGTTGGTTATCAATCTGTATGTAGTCTATGCGTTATAAAGAAGGAGGGAGAGAAGGGGGAAGAGGGGAGGGGGGTAGAGGCAAAGAGGTGAACGTGCAGAAACACACTAAAATACTAATCAAAATGTACAATCATTTCTTGAAGGCTTGGTCCCGGGCTTTCCGCTATTTTAAATATGCTATTTGTGTTCGTCCTCAAAAGAGGTTACATTTTTCCCATTCTACAAGCAAGAAAACTGATGGTTTGTGAATTACCTCAGAAGGTTTGAGGATCTTTTTGTTTTCTTCCCTTTTTGTAACATGGAAAGTGTGCTTTGAAAATGAACAACAGGGGTGCCTGGGTGGCTCAGTCAGTTGAGCGTCAGCTCAGGTCATGATTTCATGGCTGGCAGGTTTGAGCCCCGCGTCAGCCTCTGTGCTGACAGCTCGGAGCCTGGAGCCTACTGCGGATTCTGTGTCTCCCTCTCTTTCTCGGTCCCTTCCCTGCTCGTGCTCTGTCTCTCTCTCTCAAAAATAAATAATAACATTACAAAAAAATCGTTTAAAGAAAATGAAAAACAAATATTTACGGCCTTCCGTTTGGTCCTGTGTGTGTAAAAGCACTGGGCAAAAAGCAGCAGACCCAGGACTCAGAAGGAAGCTACGAAAAAAAAGGCAGAGCAGGACTTATACGCAGATGCGGGCACACAGGAGACCCCTAGGCGTTCAACAAACATTACCGACCTCTCAGAAATTCCTTTGTTTACGTTGATCCCCTCTCTGCAACCTGTACTGCAACCCTAGCCTCTCTGAAAAAGGTAGTTAAAATCCACATGAAACGGTCTCTCTCTCTCTTAACCCAGTCCCACGTGGACGATTTTAACAGAGTCAACTCCTCATCACCAAGCACTTACTGGAGAGCATTCATTTATAATATAAATAGCATTTAAACAGAGACAGGTTTCCCTTTTAAAAAAAAAAAATTGTCTTCTATTTTGGAATTGCCACAGTGGAGGTATTTAAGAGAACAAGCTTGTAACAACAGAGTAAGCAACAGAACAATCGTCTCTAATTGGGAGGAAAGTTCCTCGTTTTTCCATAACGGCATCTACATTACATGTCCAGATGCTCTGCCAGATTGTTAACTCTACACCCCAAAGCATCTGATTTTGGCGAGCTTGGATCAGGACACATGACTGAAGCCAGAACTGCTGAGGAGCCGTGTGAATAAAGACCAAGTCTCAATTAGCAGGTCAAGAAACACGCTAATCAATTAGCGGCCTGGCTTTCTCCAACTTACCAAATTAAGATGGCTTTGAAAGCATAACCGATCTTTGTAAATGAACGTTGCTCGCTGGTCCCTCCTCTGGGAGGTTAGACATTATAAGAAAATAATTGTATGAATCATTTATATTTCTGGAAAGTCCTGAGCACCTCCAGGTGTGACACAGATGGTCGACAATAAAGGGGGGAGGGAATGATTTTTCATGAATAAGGCACACCATCCACGCGCTCGCATAAACAGCAAGTCCTACTTCTTCCCGGCGGGAATCCCCACCTCTCCACCAAGGCCATCAGAAATGCCAAGGTCCCCATGCCCCATAGGCAATAAAATTGTCTAAAGGGAGAGAGAAATCTAACAGACACAAAAAGTACCCGAAAAGGGCTCTGGAGACAGATTGCCTGGATTCCAATTTCAGTGCCACCTTTTTTTTTTTTTTTTTTTTTTTTAACGTTTATTTTTGAGACAGAGAGAGACAGAGCATGAACGGGGGAGCGGCAGAGAGGGAGACACAGAATCTGAAGCAGGCTCCAGGCTCTGAGCTATCAGCCCAGAGCCCGACGCGGGGCTCGAACTCACGGACCACGAGATCGTGACCTGAGCTAAAGTCGGACACCCAACCGACTGAGCCACCCAGGCACCCCCCAGTGCCACCTTTTATGCATTGTGTGATAGTTGGGTAAGCAATGAAACCTCTCTAAGCCACGGCTTCATCACCCACAAAAGGGGGATTATATCAATACTTCCCTCTTGGAATTGTCGTGAAGATGAACTTAATGCCTGCAGAGTAACTAGCATGGGGCCTGATGCTAAGCTTTATGGTTGGGACATCATTGTTAACCTGCACCATTTCTACCAAAAGAGAGGAAGGAGGAAGGGGAAGAGGAGGAGGAAGAAAGAGGAGGAGGAGAAAGACAAAGGGAGAGAAGAAGAAAGAGGAGGAGAGAACGATTCCTCTTCACATTTCTGTGATGATGGAAGAAACTTGAGCTGAACATCTTCAGCCGGGAAAAGCGAGATGTGTTTTCATAGAGGGAAGAGGAGGGGCCCCTGGGCAGCTCAGTCAATTAAGGGCCCAAATGTTGATTTCAGCTCAGGTCATGATCTCCTGGTTCATGCGTCTGAGCCCCACGTCAGGCTCTGTTCTGACAGTTCAGAGCCTGGAGCCTGCTCCGGATTCTGTGTCTCCCTCTCTCCCTTCCTCTGCTTGCTTCTCTCTCTCTCTCTCTCCCTCCCTCCCAAAAATAAACAAACATAAAAAACAACTCAAAGAGGGAAGAGGAAGCAGGAGAAGCTATGCTCCCTGAATATTGAAGATGTGCCAATTATCACCTCACATCTGTCTGCAGAAGCACACTCACAAGCTTCAGTCACCTGCCACATGTCACAGAGTCAGCTGAGCAGTGGAACTGAGATTCATAGCTCCACTTTTGCCTACGAAGCACCCTCTCTCTGTAAACATTCTTCTGGAAATCACGTGCACCGTCCTGTTCTGAGTGTGCTTTCCTGGCAAACGATGCCGGCAAAGAAATACTTAAGCTGCAACATTAGCAGCAATTAGATGTGTAACCTATTTTTGTTTAATTTGAGAGAAAGAGCACACATGAGCAGGGGAGAGGGGCAGAGGGAGAGAGAAAGAAGGAGAGAAAGAGTCTTAAGCAGGCTCCATCCACCTCAGCACACAGACGGCCGTGGGGCTTGATCTCATAACTCTGGGATCATGACCTGAGCTGAAATTGAGTCGGACACTCAACTGACCGAGCCACCCAGACGCCCAGTACAATCCCTGCCTTACACTCAAACTCTGAATGACACGCTAAGGAGTTAACAGATTTTGGTGATGGTGGTTTGGAACGTCAGACTGGTCAAAAGAAGGAACTGAGGGGCACCTGGGTGGCGCGGTTGGTTAAGCTTTCCACTTCGGCTCAGGTCACAGTCTCGTGGTTTGTGGGCTCGAGCCTGGCATCGGGCTCTGTGCTGACAGCTCAGAGCCTGCAGCCTGCTTCACATTCTGTCTCCCTCCTTCTCTGCCCCTCCCCCATTTGCACGCAAACACACCCAGAGCCCCATTCCCTCTGCCACGTCCTTCCCATGAGAAGCCCTTCCCCACCCACTGCTTAAATAAAGTACACCTAAGCCTGTATAAGCTCCATCCACGCCCCTGTCTCTTCCTCATCTCAGCCCTCAGTTTCCTTTAGAGTACTCTCACGTGCCAGCCTCCATTGGCTCCTCAGTGCTGGACACAATACTTGACACATGGAGGGCCCTCGATGAAATGTTGTTGGGCAAATAAGCCAATGAATGAAGGTGTATGGGGCACGTTATCTTTATTTTGCCTCTCCCTAAATCTCTTATCACTCCCTAATATTATATTATTGTTTCTCTGCTTACATTTTTATTGTTTGACTCTCCCACTAAGAAATAAACTCCACGAGAATAGACACTTTCCATGTTTACTACTTTATCCGTGGTATCTGAACAAGTGCCTAGCCCATAATAGGCACCCAGCATTTGTCAAATGAATGAATGAATGAACGAATGAATGAACGAGTACTTGTATCCCTAGGATAAAGTACAGCGCCTAGATCAGAATAAATGCTTAATGAATGGAAATGTATAGTAACAATTCAATTTGGGCCCATAGAGTGACTACAGTTAATTTCTCATATAGTCAAAGGTGATAACAGACTGAATTTTACACAGAGTTCACTTTCAGGAAGAGGAAATATCGTTTGCATCACCAAAGCTTGGTAACTGTCATCTGTCGCAGGTTCTGAGCTGAAAACTCCTCTCCTGGTATGGGTCACTTTTGGCTTAATCGTCCGCCACCACCTTCCCTTAAGGCCAATGAAAATCAATCTCGAGAGAGAAAAGCAATGTGCCCTTCAAACAGCTGTTTTCATGACCAAATCCCACTTGGACTCTTTCAAGTATTGCCTCTAACACTCACAAAGGAAAACAAATCTGTCTTGACACAACATTTTGACCAAGTTCAATGCGGTTATTCATGTTATTCCAACTTTTTTTGGTAGAAAAGATAAACACGGTCTCTGAAAGAAAACATAATCAAAAAAGCACCACCCAGGCCCTTCCAAGGCCCAGCCCTGCTTTCCAGATGCTCTCCTGTTTCAGCTTGGTTTAATTAAAGCTCCATATGTCAGCAACCCATCAGCTTCAGGGTGATTCAGATTGCCCCAAAGCATCAGAAAGCCTGCCAAACTAGCCAAGCATGAGAGCAAAGTTGAGAAATGTACTCTCTAGAACAAAGCCCATCATTACAAGGGGAAGGCTTGTTGGGAGGAGGAGTAAAGTGATTATCTCCCTCCCTGCTTCGGATTTTGAAACATCACAAAGAGAGCTTGGTTCAGATTCAGTCCATGTCTCAGATCAGTGACAGTGCTCTTGAGGGAGGCACGAGACATCTGAAGTCTAACTCCTGGTCAAACTTGGCTACCTCTCAAACTACGGTCATGGTATGCAAAGATGCTGAGAACTCAAGTGCATCTGTGCCCTTACACAGTAGAAAGCTCACAGCACACTTGTTGATTCTTCTTTTTCCCCTTGGTGTGTCAGATCTGAGCTTTTTATAGTACCTCTGGGTCTGTAGTGAGACAAAAACAAAAAAACAAAAAAACAATGCAATCAGCTAAGAGTTTTCTGGCTGCGGTAGCCAGAAATTGAAAGAAAACTCCCAACATGATCCAGTCATAGATGAAAACCAAACTCCTATAGGGGGTGGGGTGGGGGATTATTTTTTTAATAAACAGGGCCCTTGTTCAAGACCCGAAGCCCAGAGTGAATGAGCCTGGCAAAGACAGCAAGAGAAAGTATGAAAAAGCTCCCCCAAATCCACAACAAGGAATACTTACATGAGCCCCTGCTCACATGAATGAAAGCTTAACTGAACTCAAGAATTTTACTTCATGCAGCTAAAACAAATGTAGAACTAAAGTGGTGCCTCCATGTAACTGAACAGATAGACAATTCCATCTATATAATTCTAGAAGTTACCAAATATCTTCTCTCCACCACATTTCCAAGAGCTGTACCCAGAAGTGTTAGGTACCGTGTGAACACAGAGTAGCTCGTTAACGTTATTTGTTCTATACACTTCCAGAACAATAGATTTGAGGGGCTCATGCTTTGGACTGAGTGGATTGGCCATCTTCTGATCATGAAGAGAAAAGCTGCGCATTTGGTAGCTTGCAAATTGATTCATGTGGGTTCAGAGGACTCTTCTTGCAACAGTTTTATGGTATCTGTTGCACCTTGAAACATGTTGAGAGGAATCTAAAAAAACAAAACAAGCAAACAAACCTGCAGCTCCTAAAGTGGCCTTGATGCACAGATATGGAGCGGTGGACAGCTAGATAGAGTGTTTATCACTGGGATGGGGGATGCTGTTCCTCAGGAAACCCACAAGGGCTACCGCACTAATCAGTGTTGGAGTGTTGGCCCTTCATTACTCTGTAGGCACCTCTCCTCTGGACCCAGCAGACCATGCTCCCAATCTCCATTTTAGCTGCAACATATTCTTGCCTAGCCACTGGCCTCCTTCCCTAGACTTCATGCCCTTCACAGCAGAGCACATCCAGCCAAGATGTAAAAAGCCAGTCCTTCACTCCTACAACCCCAGTCTCAATGAATGCTTGTCCACCAGTGAGAAAAGAAAGAAAATAACATCTCATTGCAAACAATACATTCTCATTTTCTTTCTCTCTTCTCCCCTCCACATTTTTTTGTATTGGAAGGAGAAAGAAAAGCAGCCATGATCAGGGTGCCCGGGTGGCTCAGTCGGTTGAGCATCTGACTTCAGCTCGAGTCATGATCTTGTAGTTCGTAAATTCTAGTCCCTGATTAGGCTCTGTGCTCAGAGCCTGGAGCCTGCTTCAGATTATGTGTCTCCCTCTCTTTCTTTCCATACCTCTCTCTCTCTCTCTTTCTCTCTCTCTCAAAAGATAAATAAACATTAAAAAAATTTTTTTAAAGAAGGAAAGCAGCCATGATGGGTGGAAGTTGGTTGAGCCTCCCCTTCCACAGGATCTGTAGTCAGGTTGGTTATTGAGCCAAAGTATAAAGAATGTTAATCCAGAGTATGAAGGGTTTAACGGCTATTGTTTTTAGTTATGGGATATTAGCATCAAACTCAGAGTAACAGAAGAATATCTCACACAAGATCTTGTACATATATGTTCCCCATTTCTATGAAATCGATAGTAACACAATGTTGGTATTAGATCCATATAACTCTGTCTTGATGTAGATCTTCGATGTATTCATCCTTTATAGAAAGTAACAAAATTAACACATGACAAACTTCTGGTGAATACTATCCCTCTTCAAAATGTATATACATATGTATGAATAAGCATATGTATTGAATAATTTTATGTAAAAAAAAAAACACTGTGCAAGATACTTTTTATTCAACAAATTCTTTTCCAGATAACTATATATTTAGGTTCAACATATTCCCCACAAATCTAAAAACCTGAAAACTAAACCCAAAAGAAAAACAAAAACCCATATACGTGTGTGTGTGTGTGTGTGTGTGTGTGTGTGTGTGTGTGCGTGTATACCCACATTAAATGGTTAAATTATAAAATCTTGGCTAGCCCAACCAGAAGTGATATTTGACAGTGGTAACAATAATTAAAATAAAGTTGGTAATTTCTATGTGTTTGGAACAATATTTCAGACACTACACAACTGATAGGAGTGCTGTCCACCTCCAAATCTAAAAAATTTGTGATTACTTCCATGGTTGCTATATAGGACAGAAAGAAAATCACTTTCAGGAAGGAAAAAAAAAGACATTTCTGCATACAGGCAGCAGACAATTCTGCAGAATAAGTATTGCAGTAAAGTGAACTTTCTTAAATTTAGTAAATGCATGGAATGACTTCTTAGGAACCAGTAAGGAACCGTTAGGACTAAAGGTTTGGAGACTTGTATTAAAAACGATTCTTCAGGGGCGCCTGGGTGGCTCAGTCAGTTAAGCATCCAACTTCGGCTCAGGTCATGACCTCACGGTTTGGGAATTTGAGCCCCACATCGGACTCTCTGCTGTCAGCACAGAGCCCGCTTCAGATCCTCTGTCCCCCCCTCTCTCTCTGCCCTTCCTCTGCTCGCATGCGTGCACACACTCTATCTCGCTCTCTCTCAAGAAAAAATAAACATTAAAAATAATATTGTGGGGGCGCCGGGGTGGCTCAGGTCATGATCTCGCAGTCCGTGGGTTCGAGCCCCGCGTCAGGCTCTGTGCTGACAGCTCAGAGCCTGGAACCTGTTTCAGATTCTGTGTCTCCCTCTCTCTCTGACCCTCCCCCATTCATGCTCTGTCTCTCTGTCTCAAAAATAAATAAACGTTAAAAAATTTTTTTTAAATAAAAAAAATAAAAATAAAAATAATATTGTGGAGATGTCCACAATATTACTTTTAATAATGATTAAAATTACCTAATTAAAAATAAATAATTTAAAGCAACCTACAGATTCAACAATATTTAGAAAAAATTCTTCATAGGTCTCTTGCATTTCTTCACACTTTGCAAGCAAGGCTACCCTTTATCCTTTCAAAGATTTGTGTAGTAAATATTTTTGGAATGTAGAGATAGTATCTTCCATTGGAGCAAAGGGCAGGTGTGCTTAAAGTCTTAGAATATAAAGACATGGCCTCCCTCTGAAGGAACAGGCAGTCATGCTTACTGTCTAGAATAATAAAGTTAATGTCCTCCTTTAGAACAAAGAACAGCATGCTTACTACCCAATATCAAAGATTCAAGTTGCCTGAACTCTGATATCTCTCTTGCAGCCCAACCCGTTGAGCATGCAAGTATCATCTCACCCTCTGGGCATTACCCTCTGGGAACTGGGGTTTAGGGAAATGATGCCAAAAGGCTGATGCTCTAATTGCTGCTAGTGATATGAATATAATAAACTTGCTTTTGTTTTGTTTTGTTTTTTAGAGTCCACATAGAGTCATATGTATTTGTCTTCCTGTCCGACCCTATTTCACTTAGCATTGTACCCTCTAGGTTCATCTGTGTTGTTGCAAATGGCAAAATCTCATTCTTTTTTTTTTTTTTTTTTGGTTGATAATATTACAACGTTTGGTGTGTGTGTGTGTGTGTGTGTCTTTATCCATTCCCCTATTTATGGACATTTAGGTTGCATTCATATCTTAGCTATTGCAAACAATGCTGCTATAAACACAGGGGTGCATGTATCTTTTTGAATTAATGTTTTTGTTCTTTGGATAAATACCCAAAAGTGGAATTACTGGGTCATATGGTATTTCTATTTTCAATTTTTGAGGAACCTCCATACTGTTTTCCACAGTGGCTGTGCCAATTTACATTCCCACAAACATCGCACAAGGATTCCCTTTTCTCCACATCCTCGCCAACACTTCCTGTTTTTTGTCTCTTTGGTACTCGCCATTCTGACTGGTGTGAGGTAATATCTCTTCGTGCTTTTTATTTGCATACCCTTGATAATTAGTGATGTTGAGCATCTTATGTGTCTGTTGGCCTTCTGCATGTTTTCTTTGGAAAAATATCTATCAGGTCCTCTGCGCATTTTTAATTGGATTTTTTGGGGGGTGTTGAGTTGTTTAAGTTCTTTGCAAACCAACCAATTCTCACTTAAGCTCATTTCTTTCTTTGAAAAACTAGCTAAGTCAGTAACAATCGACACACTCGATTAACATTCTGTTTTCCAATCCAGAACTACACACTTTGTCTTCATTGTGTCTTTTTCCGACCTCTCATAGAATAATGGCTTTCCCAAATGTTTCACCGCTGAATCGCGTGGGTCTTTATCTTCCCAGATTTGAATGTCAATTTTCCCGCCACCCATTGCCAGGAAACCAGATGCTAAGTCAGTGTCACATATTATGGTTTTGATTATATCATACCACTTTTGGTTCCAATTTCTATGTTAAGGTAACAGTCGCTTCTGTGACAGATAAACCCCTAAACTGCAGTGCCTTCACGAGTTCCTCTGGTCTTCAACAGCCAACTAGCCAATAATAGAAAAGAGAGAATATTCTCTGTGGAGAAAGACTTTTTGTGAACAAAACCGGGATGTGGTACTCATTGTTACTACCCAAATTCTCTCAGCCAAAATTCTGTTGAGTGGCCACCCATAGCTGCGAGGGATGTTGGGATATGTAGTTCTGGCTGTGTTTCTAGAAAGAATAAGAAGAAGTTTTGATAAAGCTATCACAGCTTGTTATGAATACTTTTATGTTGTGGCCTATCCTGCTTCTACAACCTCATAATTACCTGGAATTGGGTGATAAATATTGAGAAAATAAGGACGTCCTATAAATCTTAGAAAATCAAGATTGATCTAGTAATCAGTTGCAAACTAAGCTGTGCTGGAGGGGAGCTTTTTTCTTTTTCATGTTATCAGCAAATAATTATTGAGTCTTTATTTTGTTCCCCAAATGGTGAGCTATCTACTATATCTGCCTTCATCTGTAGGGTAATCCAAGAACAGAGACCCATGCGTCCTGCTTGCTCTCTCTTTCCCAGATACTATCATGCCTTTTCTATGCACCAAAGCTAGCTCCCAAGAAAAGATATTTAAAGTTTACAACTTTATCCACACTGCGGTGCCAATCACTGAAATGACTTAATGTGTAAATTTTCTAGCCTGTATTTACATTTCAGGCAGGACAGGAATGGTTTTGTCTTTCTGGAATTTCAGGAGACCACAGTTTTGCTGTCTGAGAGAGTTATGCTGATCCTGAAATCATATGTTGCAAGCTAATCTGGCCTCTTTAAGTATGAATTACATTTCAAGGTTTTAAAGGACAGAAGTAGGGGCCCCTGGGTGGTTCAGTTGGCTCAGTGTCTGACTCTTGATTTTGGCTCAGGTCATGATCTCACGGTTCGTGGGATTGAGCCCTGTCTTGGGCTCTGGGATGACAGCATGGAGCCTGCTTGGGATTCTCTCTCACCCTCTCTCTCTCTCTGCCTCTCTCCTGCTTGCACACATGTGCGTGCTCTTTCTCTCTCTCTCAAAATAAATAAATAAACTTTAAAAAAAAGAAACAGGGTCGCCTGGGTGGCTCAGTCGGTTAGACGGCCGACTTCGGCTCAGGTCATGATCTCACAGTCCGTGAGTTCAAGCCCCGCGTCATGCTCTGTGCTGACAGCTCAGAGCCTGGAGCCTGTTTCAGATTCTGTGTCTCCCTCTCTCTGACCCTCCCCCGTTCATGCTCTGTCTCTCTCTGTCTCAAAAATAGATAAACATTAAAAAAAAAAATTAAAAAAAAAAAAAAGAAACAAAGGACAGAAGGAACGGTGAACTGATTTCCCTAAGACCCCTGCCCAGCAATCTAGCATACTAGAATTCTACTCAGCTGTCATGATGGAGTCAGAACAGTTTAGGTAGAAAAACAAATGACTTTAAACACCTATTCCTTTGCTGCATAGGAGTTTTATGTACCTACTCACCTGACATGGCAACCCAATACTTCGGCAACGCAAAGAAAGCAGCCAGGAGAGAAGGCAAAGAAACCATGCATTAAATGAAATAACACTATTGTACCCAACAAAGGACAACACATAGAAATCCAATTGTTTGCATTCCAAGAACCCTAAGCATTCTGAACACAGACGGCCTACAAGAATTTTTCAGCACCTATTATATACCAGATATTAAACTAGATGGCAACATATATGTTATATCATCTTTTGCAGTATACCATATTTGTGCTTTTTTTTAAAGCAAGCTCTGTACCCAACATGAGACTTGAACTCATAACCCCAAGATCAAGAGTCACATGCTCCACTGAATGAGCCAACCAGGTGCCCCTGCAGTATACAACATTGGCCTAATTTTTATAGATGCAAATAGAGGTTGAATAAGTTCCTAAAGTCATAGCTAAGTAAGGGAAGCATCATTATAACTAAGCAAGAGCAGCACCATTTCAGCCCTGGCCAGTTTAACTCTATCCAACTTTCTAATAAACTTGGTGACCTCATAAACCAGCGCCTGATTTCTCCCACTGTTACCTGTCCTTAGTATGTAACTGCTGGGGACATAAAAGTCAGAGGTAAGGGCATTCCCAGAGGATCTTTTGCTTCTTGTCAAACTAAGGTTGAAAATCCAACATGTAATTTTCCCATCATAACAAAAAGGACAAAGCAAAAACCAATACGCAGTGAGAAAGGGCAGGAAACGTGCTAAGAAGTATCTAAAGGACCTATCTTTTGAAATCTTCTTTCTATATACTTTAATGAATAAGAGGTTACCTCAATATTTTCAAGGATTGGTTCTTACTTGAGGAGTGGTCAGAGAGCAATGATGAAGAACAATTCAACATCTGATTGTGTATCTTATGCCTTTCCCTGTATAACCAGGTTTATTATGTATGAAGAATCATCTCTCTTTGTTGTAGAAGACACAGTTTAACCATGTGAGTTGAGGGCAGTAATACTTTCTCTATTTTGCTAAAAGCGTTACAGTCAAGGTATTCCAAACGGGTCAATTTCTTGCAGCCTGAATCCGGTGAAAGACAAATGAGGAGCCATTGAAATCACTGGAAATGTACGTCTGATGCACCTTGCTCTTTAAAAATCCCACATCAAGTTTCAATTATGCAAGATAAATAAGTTTTAGAGATCTACCCTACAACATCATGTCTGCAGTTAACAATACTGCATTGTACACTTAGAGATTTGTTAAGAGGGTTGATCTTCTGCTAAACATTAAAAACATTAACACAATTTTAAAAAATGTAACCCTGGATGACATCAAGAAGAGAAGTTGTCAAAGACTGGTCAGGACGTTTCTTGACTGGAAATTTGAGAGGTCTAAGATTGTACTTTTAAGGGACCAATAATGGCAGCCTGCCTAACTGGAAAGCTTCCTCTTTATGTGATGATGAAAGGTTATTTTTAAAGAAGCTGGAATTAGATACTAAAGGAATCTTTTAACATCTTTTGTCAAAGCAGAAGAGTTTCTAAGAGGTGAATGCCAATCAATTTCTTTTCATGTCTGTGAAGATAAAACAAAGGGAATAGGCTTAAATTACTGTTTGAAAGCTTTCATATCAATCAAGAAAAGGGCCTTCTTGAGGATGATAAAGCACTTGTTTAGAATATTGAGAAATGTGGTAAAGTCTCCATGTTTAGACATCTTCAGGAAGATAAAATACCTGGCCTAGATAAGCATCCCTTGCTAAAGTCAGGGAAAACACAAAATGTTTTCATAAGGTTCTCGCTAGGTCTAATTCTGTAAAATGAGGATCTCCCAAAGATCTATGAGTGTAGCTGATTTCTAATATTTTCTCTATAAATTCAGGGCTGAAATTTAAGCTAAAACAAAGTGATTCCAAAGCCTATTTTGATTATACTTGAAAGTGACAAAACGGTCCTTCTCTGAAAATCATTACTTTCAAGATAAACTTTAAAATACAGATATGTCCATCTCACCAGTGGAGCAATGTTCACTCATATTTCCCCACCGTGGTGTGCTGAGAATGGCTCATACTGACTCAAAAAATAAACAGTCGTGCACATCTCTTTCCAATTCCACATTCAGTGGCTTCACAATGAGAGCTTGAAATTGGCCGTTGTGTATTTATACCATAAAAATTAGCAAATACTGCAAATCAGGGATTTGTTCATTTGTTTTTGCTGTTGTTTTCAGAAATCTTGTTGTTAAACATTTACCAGTTCATCATGGTTTCCTATTGTTTAGAAAGAGAAACATCAACTTTCTGCCCAGCAGAAATTCTAGCTTTGTGATATTTGACAAATCACTTAATTGCTCTAAATCTCTCCGCTTACTTATCTTTGAAATGAAAATGGTAATTCCTGCTTCGTAGGGTTGTTGTGTTATTGGGATAGTTCGTGTGAAGTGCAAGTGCAGTGCCTACCCTGGGAAGCAGTTGGCTGTGGCCACAATTGTGGATGTGTGAGTAATCGGCATGGTTGTAGCAATCTTGATATAGTCAGGATTCTTAAAACTTACTCTGGGGATTGAGTATTACAACTGTTATTACAAATTTGGAAACCAATTCTAAGTTTCTGAGAGTCAACATAAAATAGGTAGCGTCACATTAAATAAAAATTCTTTGTTTTTCAACTTACTTGACGTTTTCATACTTCTTAAATAATTGTACCTATTTGCGTGATTTGAGTGTATTCATAATTACCAAATCATGAGTACCACCCGAAGAATTTCCAGGGGAGAGGTATAAGAAGTTTTCTTCTTATCCCACTCCCTTTAAATCTGAGTGGTTTTCAAATTTTCATGAGCATCACAATCACTTGGAGGGGTTATAAAAAGACAGATTGTTGAGCCCTACCTGCAGAGTTTGTGATTCAGTGAGTCCGAGAATTTGTATTTCTAGTAAGTTCAACGATGATGTTAATGCTGTCAGTTCTGAAACAATCTTTCTCCTCTATCTCATTCTGTCCTCTTAAATGAGCTGTTACCCTTGAACCAAACTAGTGGATGTTAGTGCCCTTTACCTTTAGGATGCATGGTTTCCCAGGAGACACTTCGGTTTCTGTGTCAATTATATATTGCTGCATAACAAACCGTCCCAAAATGCAGTAGCTCAAAAATAAAAATTGATTGCTGTTAATGAGTCTATTGTTCAGCTAGATGGTTCTGCTGATTTGGACTCAGGTGATCTCCAGCTGGGCTTAATTATAAAGCTGGGGTCAATGGGCTGGAGGTTGGCTGGTCTAGGACCGTTTCACAAGTCTAATGGTTGACTGACATTAGCTGTGGTGACAAGGGTGACTGGGTTCTGTGCTGCTCATCATCCAGTAGAATAGCCCAGGCTGGTTCAGATGGTGGTGACAAGTTTCCAAGAGGGAGAACAGAAGCACTCGCGGTCTCTTGATATCTGATGGTTGACTGACATTAGCTGTGGTGACAAGGGTGACTGGGTTCTGCGCTGCTCATCATCCAGTAGAATAGCCCAGGCTGGTTCAGATGGTGGTGACAAGTTTCCAAGAGGGAGAACAGAAGCACTCGCGGTCTCTTGATGTCTAGATTTAGAACCGACATAATTGCATTTCCTCTACATTCTAATGTCCAAAGCAAGTCATAAGGACGGCACAGATGCCAATGGTGGGGAACTAGATTCTTCCCCTTGATGGCAGGAGCTGCAAATTTACATTGCAAAGGGAGTGGCTGAAGGGAAAGATAGAAAACTGGGGATTTTTTTATAATTAATCTCTCATAATCTCTTCTTCAAAGAAAACACTGGTTAACACATTGGGTATTCTAAGAAATTCCCAGAAACATCTAAACACCAAGGTAAAAACAGTTTGGGTTCTCTAGCTGGAATTCCTACTGCACAGATTATAGCTCTTGGAGTATGCCTTACCTCCGCCTGTATCTGAGGATGAAAAAAACACTCCCCCAAATGTAGTTATCCATAATCACGTATTACAGGGCCAAACTTCTGCATCCCAGGTGTAGCTGGATCCTATCCACTCCCACATGTGCACATCAACCATTTACGAATTGTTTGGTCTTGGAAGAGGAATGTTACATAATAGGTTTACCACATAATTAAGAAATATTTTTTTTGGATCCCTATATCTCCCTCCTCCACTTTGTCCTTAAATGCATTTTATATTTTAATAACATTTGCCCAAGACACTGCACTCAAAGAAATTCAGAGAAGTGTTTTTAAAGAACACTTTGATCTAACTTCCCAGATGAAATCTTTTCAAATCCATTTAACTCTCATTTAGTATTAAAATGCCACGTATTGTTTCCTTAATAGAAATAATGCCAACACTACCTCAGGAAAAGGTCAAAGAGATGAGAAGACTCAGTGAGCCATGCCATATTTATATTGTGTATGGATATTTTTTCTTCTTTATTCTTCCACTATTGACATTAGCCTTTGAAAACGCTTGACATGATTTAAAATTATAGCTCATTATTGGGATTTATTACAATATGTATAGAAGCCAGAACTCATTTCTAACACTTTGCGCTCTTCTAGGAAAAGCATCCCTAAGTTTGGGCTCCAAATGGTAATATCGTAGAAAAAATTTCCATGAATAAATGAATTACGTATGTAACAACCCTGAAAATTTGCTGATGAACATTCCATCAGGTTCTACACCCTGGAGTGAATAAATCTGTAAGATCTCTTCTCTTTCTCCCCTCCACTTCTTTTTCTCCGTATCCCTATTCCCATACAAGTGAATATCAAGGTACGTCTTTGAAGAAAGAAAAAAAAATATCACAAAATAGCAGCATATCACCTAACATAGGAATCTGTGTAAATGGGAAGGACCAGTCTCTCCTGTTTTGCTCTGGTGACTTGGAAAAGAATCTATGAGCTTATTGTAGGTATACTGGTTAGTAGTTTCCTTGGCTGCAACAACATTGCAAAAGTAAAGCTCTATTTTAATTATTATTATTATTATTATCATTATTATTAGAGTGAGAGAGAGAGAGAAAACACACAAGCAGCGAGAGGTGCATATGGAGAGGGAGAGAGAGAGGGAGAGGGAGAGGGAGAGGATCTTAAACAGGTTCCACACCCAGCTTGGAGTCTTACACGGGCCCAATCCCACAACCCCAGGATCATAATCCTGGGATTATGACCCAAGCGGAAATCAAGAGTCAGATGTTCAAGTGACTGAGCCACCCAGAGACCCCAAGTAAAATTCTATTTTCCATCACTGATCTCAAATCTGGATCATCCATTACAGCTCAGCAACAGAAAATCTAATTTAGCCCAATATGATACAGCACACAATTCAATTTAGGCTCAGTTATTTTCTTTTTTTTTTTTTTTTCTTTTTTTAAAAATTTTTTTTTCAACGTTTTTATTTATTTTGGGGACAGAGAGAGACAGAGCATGAATGGGGGAGGGGCAGAGAGAGAGGGAGACACAGAATCGGAAACAGGCTCCAGGCTCCGAGCCATCAGCCCAGAGCCTGACGCGGGGCTCGAACTCACGGACCGCGAGATCGTGACCTGGCTGAAGTCGGACGCTTAACCAACTGCGCCACCCAGGCGCCCCAGGCTCAGTTATTTTCTTAAAGGAGTTTTTCCACTGCTTCTCTCCTCTCTCATTCTCTTTCCTCCTGAAAGCATGGAGCATTTAGGCAGCCAGGTACTGATAATAAAAGTCTGGAAGGGAAGGGCAAGGAGGGGGATGGTATGTTCCCATTCTTGGTACAGTTTTGTTCACGCCTTCTCAGATACATGGTCATTTGGCTCTATGTGAAGGGTAACGATTTGAGGAGACTCAGGTAGCATTTCAGATGGTCTAGAGCCACTCAGGTGAACCCCTGTCCAGCTTCCTGGCCTGAATGATCCCATAGAGACAGCCCTACCTCCAGTGAGCAGTCAGTGGTCTCCATATACTTCATCCTTAGAGTGTGCTCCAATTTGTCAAATAACCCCTTGGGTCATGTTCACAGATAATATTCTCTATACTCTGGGTACAGAGGAAACTCAGGAGTCTTTGCCAACCATGTAAGGAACATGGTCCAGTCTCTTCCAACTTATACCACCATCTTTGTCCAGTTCCCTAGCTTTATGAGGATCTATGTTAAGCCTCATCCCAACTCTCTCTGGGACAACTGGTTTGTGTGTAAGGACAAGTTTAAGTTTTAACTGAATTTTTGGAACCACATTTATATGTGTAAGCAATCTAAGAGAAGTGAAATTCAGAGGAAAAATGATTGCATATTTATTTACCCAAGCACCAAAGAAATCCAAGTCTATTAACATATGGGAAATTCACTCTATATATTGAAAAATGGGAATTCACTTTATATATTAGCTATGAAAAATAACCAAAGATTGACCAAACCAATGCTTTTGACTGAACAAAATGTTCTAATTTCACTTTAACAGGCTCACAAATAATTATAAATTATAATGCCAGAGAACCCCCTGAGTGTTCAAATTGATTATAATAGGCAACTGAGTGTTTAGGAAAGAGGCCATCTCACCAATAAGCTTGAAATGTGTGATTATTTTTGCTAGTTAAATCTAGAGATTTTGCTTTGCTATGAATTCTAAACCTAAGGTTTATAGATTGGTTTTTTACTGTTTATTGAGTACTCATGATTTCTCTCTAGCAAGACTATACGATCCAATGGGACAGTACGTTTCATTCTCCATATGCCCCAGCAACAAATATAAAACTGTATTTTAAATATATTAATAAATACTGGTAAGTATTTGATTAATTCAGAAAATTCCTAAAGAAAAATAAAGACCTCTTTTGTCAGAATAGTCTTATATCTGGGTCATATTCTTCTTCTTCAGTCAACACTTCATCTTTAAATGTATGGGAAAAAAATCTTTCCACTTTTATGGAACTGGATTAAGAGAAAACAGTTGATGAGTGCAACATTTTAAAAGAAATAGATGTGGAAATTCTTATTCATAACTAGGGGCTGATTAGACCATATCAATTAGCTACTTGGCAAGAAATAATAATAATAATAATAAGCAATAAAAATAATAAAGGCTCTTTCAACAAAATAGAGAACTGCAAATATACAGTGATATATGGTTTATTTCCATCGTGTATCAATAGCTTGTGAAATAAAATGACATAAGTTTTGTACATGGAGAGGGCTATAAACTAGAAAGCAAAACTCTTCATTGAAATCACCGTGAGGGGCACCTAGGTGGCTCAGTCCATTGAGCATCCAACTTTGGCTCAGGTCATGATCTCACAGTTCGTGAGTTCAAGCCCCACATCGGGCTTGCTGCTGTCAACTCAGAGCCAGCTTCAGATCCTCTGTCTCCCTTTTTCTCTGCCCCTCTCCCGTGCTCGCTCACTTTCTCTCTCTCCCTCTCTCAAAAATAAATAAAACATTTAAAAAAATCACTATGAAGTTTAGCACATTCTGGAATAGTATTTCACAACAAGTTTCATGTGCTTTAGTCATTACGTGTTAAAAAAAAAAAAAAAAAAAAAAAAGGATTCCCTGGTCAAGTAAGTTAGAAAACACTGCATTAAGTAAACACTGCAAAAGTAAACAGGATTCTTCACTACAGGTCTTCCCAAAGCCTTAAATATGCTAATGACATGACCAACCCGAGAAGGAATTATAGTGTGTACATCTCCAAAACGTACTTTACTAAGAAACACTTTTCCTCAGGGAAGAAACGTCTGTATTTGTGAAGAAAAGAATCTGTGGGATCTAGACACTAAAAATAGTATATATGTTTCACATGTACCAAAGAATTTGTTTTAATGCTTCTAGGTACGTATTCAGCTGATCCAAATGGTTTGAAAACATCTGTCAAGTAGCTGGGTCTACGTTATTCTAAACATTTAACCTTTCCAAATATCTGGATATTTGTCATTATTTAAATTAAAAAGTTTAGACGGCAAACTGAATCTTTCACTTCAGTTGCAGACATAACCTATATAGCATGTACTACGTTTTCAAAAGAAAGGAAGAAAGGTAAGTTATGGGATCTATTCAAGCCTTAGTTTTCTCATCTAAAATTTAGGATTATAATAGTTTCTGCCACATAAAGTTTATTCGTTCATTGATTCATTGATTCATTCATTCATTCAACAAGTATTTACAGCCAGCGATATACCAAGCATTGTTCCAGGGCTGAGGGCATAGGGGTGATCAGGGAAGAGTCGAACAACGCAGAAGGAAACAAGGTAGTTTCAGATAATGATATGAACCGTGAAGACAACAGAACAGTTGGAGAGAGGGGATTGATGGATACTCCAGTTTACATGATCAGGGGAGGCCTCACTGAGGTCATAAGTGACATGAAACCTGAATGGTTAACAAGAGCCAACCGGCAATAACCAGAGGAAGAATGTTCCCGACAGATGAGGCCGAAGCCAAAGCCCTAACATAGTCACACGATTGGCTTTTTCAAGGATCGAAGAACCTGAACTGTGTGGCTGGAGTACAGGAGGGAGAGGAAGACGGAATATTCCTAATTCAATGAGCTATGTGGAAAAGCCTTAGGCTACTACCTGACCCATAGCGAGTGCTCAATATATGAGGGCTAAGGTGGCGGTGACGAGGAGGAGGATGGTAACAATGATGTTTTAGGAATAGAAATAAAATAGAATAAACTCCCCAGTGTCAGAGTCAGGAAATATGTCTGAGAGTAAACGTACAGTCAGCTACATAGCCAGTGGCCCTTGACCTTCCTGTCATGTTGTAGATGATGTAAATATTGGTCAAGGTAAGTAAGGCTAGTAACAAGCAATGCTGAAATCTCACTGGTTTACCCAAATAACAGTTCATTTCTCACTTATTTCTCGGCCACAATCTCCTTTCCGTTCTCAGCTCTGCCCCAGCTGGTACCTCAGTGATTCAAGCCCTTTCCATCATGTTCCTCCACCATCTTGGAATCCTTCGGTTCTTGTGCCGAGCAAATAAGAAGGGGAGCAGAGAGTAAGGAATCTACACTCCACACTCCACCATCTCCCAGAAGTGAAGACCACAACTCCAGTTCATATTTCCTTGACCTGGATGAGTCACATGCTCCGACCTAGATCCAAAAGGGCTGGAAACACATGGTCTGCCCGTGTGCTCAGGAGGGAAATGGAACAGTTCAGTGAACACGATTGCATTCTCTCTGTACAATGTGCTTCATCTCATGAGCATAGCCAGATTTGGGGAAAAACTCCTCCTTGAGCTGACAGAGAAGTAGAACAGCGCAACAAAATTTGAGAGATTCAAAGGTCATTCACTTCAGGCTGTGAAAGGATTAACCAATTTCTGGGTTATCTTACCCTTTTTCCCTCTTATTCAAGAAAGTATATCATATTGTCAGTAGAGGCTTTGAATTAAGCTCTACAGGCTATTTTTTAAAAAGCCACTGGAAAACTTTCTTTTCACAACAAATTTTTAAACAAGCCTCATGACAGATTGCTACACAGTGCCTCATCTGAACATTATAGTTAGGAACTGCTAAATGTACTATATCATAGTTTAATACACACAACAAACATCAAAGACGGTGTTGGTCATTGTTCAGTCCATTTGCCCTTTCCTTCAGTGATTATTTACTGAGCACCCGTTATGTGCCTTCAATGGCCACATGGGAACCTTCATACCTTGAGAATATTTTTATCATCCCCATTCTGAAGGGCCAGCCGGAGTCTGTCCCTTCCCCGTGACTTTTCCTGATGACACTCTGACTAGAGGGTAGAGAATTATGGGAGGAGTGGGAGATGAGGAGGCAGAGGCCCTTTAGACTTCAGGGTCTGAGGTGACTGGAGACATGAAGAGGTTTGGGCATCTTTGGATGAAAAGGGTAATGGAGAACAGTGTTTAGGAGCACAATGGTTTTTCAAACAGTGAGACCCTGCACAAGTTATCTTATCTCCCTCAGCCTCAGTTTCTTAACTCATAAAACAGATGACAGGGTTCTGGTAAGGATTCAATGAGAAAATATGTGCAAATCACTTAGCTCAGTGCCTAGTGTATAATAAGTGGTAAATGTCAGTACACAGTATGGTTAAGCGGAGGATATATGTACGTATCCATGAAATGTGATCCGTGTGATTAGCTGAGGTAACCGAGGAACACTATCCAAGAACAGACTAAGGGAAGGATGACTAACATGATAAAGTGAACAGACTATAAAGAAACCACAGGGAGATAACTTGGTGCATGTTCTGCCTCGGATGAGGGCAGACGGGGAGGGAAGGGAGATGCATGAGCAAGTCTGTCCTGCAGGAGAGCTCAGGGGGTGACCTGTGTGTGCTCCATCCCAACCATGCTGCCGCAAGGAACCTTCTCTGAGCTCAGACCACCCACTCCCTAATTTGGCCCAGTCCTGCCAGGATTCCTGATACAATGCAGCAGCCACACCACCCACAGCCTGTGGTTAGCACACCCCTGAAAGAGAAGGGACAGACCTAGCAAAGAAATAAAGGAAACCACAGAGGAAAACGGGGTGCGGGGAGAAACAACGTGTCCTGATGGTAGCTATATTATTAGGTGCTCACGCTTAGAAGGGATAGGAAGCTGAAGTCTAGACGGTCTGCAATTAAATTAAATCTAATTAGTGTAACTAGATACGAGTGAATATACAAATATAGTTGATCTACAGTATATTAATTCAATTGCAGTACCATGAAAAGCCTGTGGTAGATTACCTGACCTGATGGGGCCATGATTAACAACTCCACGGATCAACAGGAATAAAACGCTGCACCAAGCAAGACAGACAGTCTCTAAAAGTTAAGTAGGTACTATTCCAATACGTGGAATCTCATATCGCCGAATTTATTTCCAAATCCATTCACTAAGTTTTGCCATTCTAAATCTGAGAAAACATAAAAAAACGCGTTTGTTGCTCCAAAGACATGAGCCACAAGGAACAAGCCCAGGGCTCTATCCTACAGCATCTCCTCATCAGGTTTCTGAAATGCTGCTTATTTGTTTCAGTCTTTCACGTTCTAACCCTGGCATTCCAGGTGTGTGCATCCCAGGGTGAGGTGACATATTAAACCATTCTCAGCTGCTAAAAACTAAGCACAAACTATTACATCAAATAACTCAAAATAACCTAAGAAAGCAGAGGATAGAGTCCTGAGAGAATGCGCAGAAGGAAGGCTACAGAAACTGAACCTTAGTAGCCCAGAATCCACAGGAGGGCATTAACACCTGGGGGAGAGAGAGAGGAGGGTAAAAAATATGGAGAAGGAGGTCCAAAGGCAAACTTCCCTGTAACTTGGCGTGAGCCAACCCTGTACAACAAGATAGATGAATGCAAGCAGCCCCTGAAAGCTGAGTTCAGATCCCATCACAAGAACAGAATCATACAACACGGGAGAGCTACGACCCCGCACACAGGCCTAAAAATGCTCTATTCCATTGGGAAGGTCAATATTTTTATTCAATTATGTGAGAAAGCTTTGGGTCCTAGTTTATAAATATGTAGAATTCTCCTGGGTGTCATAAACCTTTGTTATCTTTATCGGACTGTTTCCAGGCTGGTGGACATTTTGGTGAGTCCAGATCCTTCTAAAATCTTTCTGCAAGTCTGATTAAATCCATCTGGGTCTGATTAATTTACAATTAACCTGCCAAGTACTGTCTCAGAAGAACGGCAGAGTCCAAGCCTCTCTGAACCATCATCTTGCTAAAACTAGATCTTAGGAGAGAGCGTGAAGCCCAACGTGAGTTCAAAGGAGGGTGACATCACTGGGGGCTGGAGGATCAAGAGGTTCCACGGAGAAAAGAGAATATGGGCCAGGCTTGAAGGATGTAAGAATTTTCTTCCTTTGTAGCCACCCCAGTGTTTAACAGTGTCTTACAAATGATAGATACGTAATAACTATGTGTTGACTGAAATGGAGGCCAATAAGAGCTAACATACTTCTCAATAAATCACGAACAGAGCATCTGCAAGATTTCAGTTAAACATCAATCCCAAGGTTTCAGGACCTCATGTGACCCCAGTGAAAAGATGTGCCTTCCTAAACATCTAGCACCCCACTGGGGAGGCTCGCGGGAGTACTGACATTCCCAGTCACTTCCGAGACCTTTGCCCCAGTCGATTGGTCTACGCATTGAGAGTCAAAAAGCCTCTCTTTACAGGTGATGGGACAGGGAGAAGACAACATATGAATTGGTTGTTTGACTGGATTCATTAGGTATATTGATGGGTTCTTGTTTTTTCTTCTGATTTCGGCCAAACCTATTATTCCTATGGGAGGTTTAGCCTCAGTATTCTATGTCCAGAATATTAGGGGAAAAGAGGCAAAGTGTCAGGGACAAACATGAGCCCAGTGGATCTCTGATGTTGTCTACTGAGAATATCTATTTGATCCCTTTTTAACAAGTTGTTTTGCTACTACACAGACCCAGCCTTTGGTTTCATAAAGAGAGATAAATGTCTCCTGAAGACTCAATACTATGTAATTCTTTTTTCTCCTGAAGGTTGACAAATAATTCGACTTTCATGTCCTCAGTGGCTCTGACTGAAGAGTATTTCCTTCCCTGGCATTTCCAAGATGGCTCCTCATCCTTGGCCCTTTCCTTCTGCACTGGCATTTCCTAGGCTCCTGCCTTCAATCCTCTTCTGCTCTTACCCTCCATAATCTTCCTTGTTTATCATATATAGCCATAACTTATAGACTGATGATTCCCAAATTATAGCTTCACATAGCTCTGACTCCTGACTTCTGAATGCTTCGGGGATATATCTACTTTTCCCTGTGTTTCCTGTTTTAGAGAATATGAGTCATCTATCCTTCCCACAAACCAGACACTTATGTGTACAACCTTTCTCATTCTCACACCCCATTCCCCAAGTATCACCAAGACCTGCTGACTAACAGGGGGCTACCTCTCAGAGTCACCCACTTGTCTCTTTGATGCCCCCACTCTCATTTTGGCCTCTAGGTCTCACTCTGACTATTGCAATAGGCTTGACTGACCTCCCACATCTCCACCCCCGTTCATCTCCAAACCCTTGTCCACACTGCGGCCAATGTGATCTTCATAAAATTTATAAAACTCAAATGTGATTAGATCACACACATCCCACTTTGCCTAAAATTCTTCTCTTGGTTCCCCTGACTCTGAAGATAAATACCAGAATCCCCTGCACAGCCTTTAAGAACCTGTGCGACTGGCTCCGACCTTCTCTCCAATCTTATCTCATACCACTGTCCACCTTTACCTTCCATTCCAGCTACACTGGTCTTCCCCTATACCTCCCATGCTCACGTTTCCCACAACCACAGGCCCTCAGTGCAATTCTGGCTCAGCCTGTGTGTGATTCTCTTCTCCACGACTTCCCCTCCAGAATCTGGTTGGTTTCTGTTTACCCTTCAGATCCCAGTTCGAAGCTCCCTCCCTCAGGGCGGCCTTCTCTGAACTGTAGTCTAGATTAGGCTCTCTGTTATACCCACACAATCCATACCATCCTTCTCCTGTGTTTCAGACCACTTACGAGTTTATATTTGTGATTACTTGATCACAGTAAGTCCCCTACAAGACCATCGTATCAATGAGCAGGGACTGCATCTATTTTACTCACCATTATTTCTCCAGAGCCCAGTACAATGCCTAGTACATTGTAAGTAGTCCAGAAATGTGATGAATAAAGGACGAAATGAATAAGTGAATGGATTCTTAATATTCCTTCAAACAATATGTAGCCAATTTTTTTTTATTCTACCTCTTTAACATCTCATCTTCACCTCTGCCTCTCTGTCCCCAAGGCTACTCATTCAGAGCCCAACAACTTCTCGCCTCATCTGTCACAGAAGTTCCCTAAGCATCTCTATGCTTCCATTGTTACAGCATTCCAATCCAACCTACATACTTGGAGGAGAGTAAACAATTTAAAAGACAAATTTGAAAACAGCACACCCTGTTCAAAATCCTTTGGATGTTTCTAAAAATGGTTTCGATTCCCATCTCAATCTATTTGCCATGGCACCTCCCTCTACTTCTTCCCTCTTCCCATGTGTCAGCTTGCAGTGATCCCCAACATGTTTTGTGCCATTGGCACCCATTTAAAAATGGTAATATTTGTACAACATGCTGGAGTCTATAGAGGAGGTTCCAAGAGCGCAAAGGCTTCCAAGAGAACTTAGCACACCTATAATCCCTATAAACCCAGAATGAGAAGCTCTGGCTTGGGAAATACCCGTTCAACAGTCAAGTCTTGCTGAAGAGTGACTTTCTCTATGAAATATTTTCTGTCACTTTTGTGACTCTATTACTGCCTGGCAGACTTTTTAATAGTACTCTGAATACTTATTCTGTTTACATTCCTGTCTTTTCTGTGAGACTGAAAACCCCTTTGGAACAGAGAACATATCTCACCCATCTATGAATTTTCAGAATACAATGGTTGTGCCCAGATGAATGAATAATGAACAGAAAAGGAGACTAGAAAGACCCAAGTGTCCAAGAATCCTGGATGACCATTAATTTCCTTCAGTCATCACTCTAATATATAGAGATTATTTTAGAAATTAAAGTGATTTCTTTCCCTTCCCCCAAGCTCTTTTTTCTAGAGGCAAGCTTCCAAACTATAACTATGACTAAACAAAGTGCTGGCGTTTTAAATTATAAATATCTCCAAAAGCAAAATACAGCTACTCTGAGAAATTGAGTCCTCAGTACCCAATAAGTCATTGTGCTTTTTACTGCCAGAATATTTTCTATCAATTGATACTTCTAAAATCAGATGTTTCTCATCACCAAGAAGAGATTTCAGAAGGTGAAGATTTTATAGACGCATTGAAATAATGTCAACATTTTTGGTTCAAGTTATGATTTAAATAAGTATGACTTCATATTTTAAATGCTAGGAATGCTCTCAATGTGGTGAAAAAGCAAAAGGAGAGCTGAGGCCCCCCCCCCATACTGTATTTTCATTTCTCAGATGGACCTGACAACAGAATGAACATGGCCAGAGGCCCACTTCACCAGAAAAGCTCTCAGGTGCCTACTGAGAAGCCAATGGACATCATTGCTTGTCCTGGAAAGGATGGCTCTAATCAACATGCCCAAGTTCACCAATTCTCTTCAGACTTTACTTGGGACACTCAATTTACTGCTACTGACCTAAAAGCCAAGGAATCATTTCTTTGTGGTAGTAATGTCCCTGCTTCTTTCTCTCCCTCAGGCTCCCTGGTGAACACATACCCCAGTACCCTCAACTGTAAGATGTAGAGGATATAATAGCCATCTTTCAGGGTTGCTGGGAGGAATAAGTGAGAAAATAGCTACAAAAGCTCATAAATCTGCACATCTTAGTATTAAATGCCAGCTGAATCAAAAGTCAATGTTGCACTCTCTTCTAGTAGGATCCCAGAAGAATTCTATGGGAAATGTAGAAGCACATGACCACTCTAAGGCCTTCTCTCACTCTGTACTCAAAACAAGGATCTTATGACATGTGGTTGGTGGCTTCATACTGTGTCATCTTAGACAAGCTGGACTGCACTTCTCAAAATTTCCTTCCCTTTATGGTGCCAGGTTAGGACTGGCCAGAGATATTTCTGTAACGCTTGTAAGGCAGAAGTGAAGCAGCGGCCTTTATACTCTGAGGTCAATGAATGGTGTGAGGCACAGTTGCAGCTTGTAGACGTTGTCATTCATCTTCCAGTTCACCTTGGTGACCTGGGACTCTCCAGGTCGACAGCGACTCCAGTCCTTGCCGCAGAACTTCCTTCACATTATTCTAGTCCAAGGCAGTTTGTCCTTCAGTCGTCCAGTTGAACCTCATGGGATCCAATTGATTTTTGTTCTCTCCCATTGCACGTGCAGCTTTTCTTTCTGACAACAGTCCTACAGACTCACAGCAACTTCGTGCCCACATCAGATACATCAGAAGCGATAGTCTTCTATAGAATTCTTTACCAGATTCCACAGTTGTGGAAAGTCTAACCCCTATCACAAACCCCTTATCTCATATCACTCATTGTGGTTCTCCTTCTCAAGTCAAACCTGATACAGGAGAATTCCTTCTCATCTTACCTTTCCCTCCAACTTACCTTGGAAAACGAAGGGAAGCTTCCTAAAGAAGTATACTATCCTCTGTCCTAGGTGAAGTTACCTTTGCAGTCACATGACTCAGGAATGCACAGTCACCAGTGCCTCTTCCACCTCATCCCCAATGGCTGGTGATCAGAATGAACGTCTATATCCTTGTAAAACAAATACCTGTAAGAGAAATGCATGATCTTCAGTCTGAAGTATCCAATGGGCTCAGATCCAAAGGAAGCAAATCTCAATTCCTGTAACAGCATATGAAACCAGGTGGGAGCATCCTAACGCTTCTCCAAATTTATTCATTTTCTAAATTATCTACACTTGATATGACCAAAGTAAAAGGAGTTTTTCTGCTTTAAAATATGCATCTTAGGGGCTCATGGGTGGCTCAGGTGGTTAAGTGTACGACTCTTGATTTCCGTTCAGGTCATGATCTCAGGTAGTGAGATGGAGCCCCACATCGGGCTCTGCACTGTGCATAGAGCTTGCTTACGATTCTCTCCCTCCCAGCCTCCCCCCTCCCCTTCGCACGCATGCATATGCATGTACATGCACACACTCACTCAAAAAAATAATCATAAAATACTCATCTTAAGGTACAGAATAGGGAAGACCGTCGGTGGTATTGTAATTGCCCTTTATGGTGACACGTAGTAGCTACACTTGTGGTGAGCACAGCATAATATATAGACTTGTCAAATCACTCTGTTGCACCCCTGAAACTATTGCAACATTGTGTGCCAACTATACTTCAAGTAAAAAAGAAAAAACAAAACACACGTCACCTTCACATCCTGGCCCCCTTCCTCAATAGCCCTTTCAGAAGCAGAAGATAAAAGACATATACTTTGCATACCATGGTGTTGGTGTCTTTGCTAAGTTTCCCGGGCAACCAGAACCACTGACTCCAATACTTCTGTCAAACGTTTCAGAAAATACATTTTAGCTACAGAGGACGACTTCTACGATTCAGCCTTGCTTCAGAGCATCACAGCCGAATAGCCATCGTGTAACCTCATGAAAGTCCAGATGTGTGCAGAAAACTGGGTGCCCTGTCAGTGTAAGCACCTTAATGACAGCACCTCACACGGCTAGAGTGTCTGCCAGTACTCAAGAGGCTCCTCGCACCCCGTCTCTCCTGAACCTCACAATCCTCTTACTGAACGGTGATCGCGAGACTAGAGCAGCCATTTTACAAATGAGAAAATGGCAACTCAGTATTGACATGACTTTCCACAGTCACATAACCACTGAGCAGTAGGGTCTGAGCAAGAGCCCTACTATTCCAGGTCTCCACTCTGAGGGTTTCTACTATTTCACACTAACTTAAGAAAGTTGTTCTCGCACAGATATATCATTTACAAATAGACCAGGTGGTTTCTACCTTCCCCAAGTGAAGTTCACCATACCCACTCAACTGTTAGAAGCACTGGTCAGTGATCAGGATGAGCACCAGGCCCAAAGAAAAGAGCAAAATGGATTCCACTGATTCAATATATCAAAAATGTTCATTTTTAGTAACAGCTCCTCTGTTTTCCAGCCTTCAAAAAATTTCAAGCTGTTATTCATGGAGAAGTAACCAAATAGAACTTCTCCAGAGAAAGGATGTATCTACAGGAGGCATGATATCTCCTTCATTCCACATACATACTCTGTTAGAGGAGACAGAGAGCCCTTTTTCACTGGCTTCCACTCCCAGCTCGTCTTGGGAAAATTCCCTTAGGCAGCCTCAGCTCTCTTGAGTGTACAATAAGGAGCTGGAGTAGATATTCCCAAATATCCCTTACAGATATTATGTTCAATGTTCGGTGTACAATGCCTGAGGGAAACAATGTGTCATGGCAGAACACTGGATAAGGAGACAGAGGATGGACTCAGGATAAGCTTATCTGTACCTCTTGCTGGCTATGTGACACCAGGCAACTCAGCCCCTCAGAGGTGACACTGCCCATCTCATAGATATTTTGTGAGGAGCAAATGTACACAGGTCAACGGTAGGTTATCGGTAACTATCACAAAAGAGTTACCCTGCTAGCCCCGGATGGAGATGCACCGTCTGGCTGAGTCAGGTGAACCTGTGAGCCAGTGGAACTCTAGGACCTCTTGCCTAAGGTGATGGAAATGAAGGAAAGGAGGTCCGAAGGCAAGAAGTTTTACTCATGGGATCTTGAAGACAGAAGAGATGGCTATTAGAGAAGACAAGGTTGGTGTGTAATTATGTGTCACCACCCAGGCTTAGAGGGCTAGGTTTACCTTTGACCCCAGGAAGTTACAAGTAGAAGCCAAAATCATTTCTCCGAGGAACTTGTATCTCAGGATCAATCAAGGTTACTTGTGGGACCCCAGAGACCAGATTCATCCAGTTAGAGAATGGGGACATTTTTACAGGTGAACACAGCATTGCTCTAGGCACCAAGGAGGACCCAGAAAAAGCAATATTTGGCATTGCAGGGCTCCCACCACGGCAGCACTCTCTCCTAGAATGCCTGCAACAGTGGCTACCCCCATATTTCCCTCTAGTAGTCAGTGTGGGGGGTGGGGGTTATAACGGCAGAGGGTATGATAAGAGAAAACTACACATGAGCACATAGATGCTTCAGAGACTCCCAACACCTCTGCATTTGCTGGGGTGGGGAAGGGGGCATATATTAATTTTAATATGATCCCATGGGTATCCACAAGCTAGAAACATGGGGGATATTTGGGCTCTAGTCCATAAACTACAGTAGGGTGGATGAGAAAAATACTTATCCCAAAAGGCCATGTCAAATACACAAACTACAAAGCAAAAATTCAAACTAAACCTGCCTTACTTGATCTTTACACTTACCAGATATTTTTAAAAATGTATTTTTAAAAATTCCTCCAAAATGATACATTCCTTTGCCACTTGAAAAATACAAGTGGACTCTCAATCCATTGTTCACAGGATAGTGTCCATTAACAAAGAAGCTCGTCCCTGTTTTCCAAGCCAGAGGATTCAGTTTTGTTGATGCTCCTTGCTCAGAGTTTCTTACAGAAGTAATGAATTTCAAGTCGTTCTATTTATAAGAGGAAATGCCCACACGGGGAAACGATTTTTGAATGTGATCTGCGCTATGAGTCATAACCAACTTTCACGGAGGGTGACAGCATCCCAGAGAACAACATGTGGAGAGTGTCACATGGAAATGCATCGGATTGTAAGCTTTCTTATTCACCTGTACAACTGAGTACACTGCCCAGATGTTCGTAAAGGGCTCATCCACCTTCAAAACTGCATCTCAGCGTTTCCAGCATGATGGGACCTGCCAACCCCTTCCATAGGCACCGATCTCCCCAAAACCCTTTAGAACACATTGAAGTACTGAATGGCATAGGATACATTTTGAAATAAAGACTTGTTTTAGATTGGAATAGTATTGATTGCATTATAAAGTCACATCATTAATAATAATCATGACACATGACTCCTTTTGACCTAAGTTCCATAAAATTTTGTAATTTAAAATAATTTACAAAGAAAGTTTAAAAGTGGCATGTCCTATTTAGAGACCATAGGACATACCTAATTTTATACATGTAAATATATATGCAGATGTAAAAATTACATATGTATACCTGTTAAAATATGCATAACATTTACCCAAATATTGGCCACAAATTTGACTTTTTCAGTTTTGTTTCCAAATTCAGAAAGAAGGGTTTTAGACTGTTATTTGTAAACCACCTCCAAATATATTGCCAGTATAGAGTCTTTATTTTCGATTACAGCTCTCCGTAAACAATTTTCTAAAGTACTAGAATATCTCACTTAATTGTATAATTTTCATCAGATAAATGAAACAAATATAGTAAAGAGCATCCTGAGGTTAATTTATAGAATTGTAGCCATATTTCAGCATCAATACTCTTTGTCGTCCTGTAGTTATCCAACAACGCTATTACGGGTACAAATTTTAAGATACATGATTAAGAGGAACAGTCATTTTTAACTGGACCACAAGAGAAGGAGGTGTGCAGCTGAGAAATAAATTAGCTGAGTGACAGGATCTTGAGATTTCCAAGAAGCTCATGTGTTCCCTAGTTCCTGAGAGTCTTTCACGCTGATTTGTTTCGAAGGGAAGAAAATAATGACTTCTATTTATTGATTAAAAACCAGATGGCATTTTTGTCTTTGGTTATGTAATCCACAAAATACTTCGCAAACCCAAGTCTGATAGCCATGCGGCAGGAAATTTCTTAATACTGAATCATTTTCTGAAAGGGTCTGCTGTAACTGAGTTCTGTTGGTCAAGATCACCAGAGCTTGGGGAGCCAGAGATACCCTTTCCCCACTGAAGTCCTGGGATTGGCCACACAGACAGACACATCACTGAACATCTAAAACCGCCTGGCTTTTTGTCAAAGGCAGGCTTTGTATCCTGTGGAACACCCTTTCTTACTAATAACACCCCCCCCCCAACTCTGCTTATGAGTGGTTGCTTTGGTTTTTGCAAATTCTTTGCCAACTTCATCCTTCCCGGTTCTGAATTACCTGTGTGGTTTGACCTAGGACTTGACTCTCAAGCTCTCCCTTGACCTTACCTGCCCTCTCTCCCAGTTTAAAATCCTGAGTCAGCACGCAAAATAAAAAGCAATTGTTTGCTCCTTTTCAATATTACTGCTCAGCTGTGAGATGACAGCTCTGAAAAAAGACCTCAGAGTTTTAGGTAAAAGGTGGTAAATTCTAAGACAATGGGACACTATCCATGGAAAGCGGGCAAGGGAAAACTTAGCAAACTGCGTTACTAGGCACAGCTGACCTCCTTCCATTTGAATGGAAGAAAAAAGAGAATACATTCTCTTAATTAGGTCTATTTTTTCCTGTTTCTAGACTGTGTTTCTTTTTAAGATCCAAAAGAATCAAAGAAATCTCTTGAGGCTGTATTCTTGTCATTGATCTTTTAAAAACTGTAAAACACCTTCACTGAATTGTCATAAATTCAATGCTGCATAAAGGAAAATGTTTATTGTGCTTTTCTTTTGTCAGAAAACATTTTTGCAAATCCTCTTCATATCACTCATAACTGCTATTTTTAAAAATTATTTCCAATACACTCTTGTTGACCTTTTTTTTTGCCTATCGCAGTGGGGTCAGACCAACAGATTTTGCTAATGGAAAGGAAACATCATGCACATGTGAAGCAAACTTCACACTGACCTCTAGCATGTCCTCTGCAGCTGTCATCACTAGCAACAGGAAGGACGTTGTCTGACAACCAAGTGTGGAGTCCAGCCCTTTAAGAAGACAGCAAGAGGCAAGTGCCACCGATAACCGCGATGCCTTCCTCTCAGCAAGTGACTTTAGGCTGTTGCTATGGCAGAAGACAGTGGCCCAGCTCAGCAGTCTGTACCTACTCGGACAAGCATGTCTGAGAGGAGAGCCTCAGAAAACTCAATTAGATGCCTCTCATGGAGTAGGCAGCCACGGCCTTGTCAGAAGGAACACCCCATTGCCTACAGGAAAAATGGAGAAACAGGTTGCCATGCTTCTAAGAGTTTAAATTATACAAGATCCAAAAGGCCATTCTAACTCTAATCAGGGACCATAAGGATAAGAAGGCTTTTGTTCTCAGGAAGAGTTCTCTTCTCTGACACTACCATTATCTTTAGCCACTGAAGTGACCACTAGAAAGATCCCTGGCCTTTGTATCGGTCGTTATTTTAGAAAAAAATATTTACAAAGATTAAACAATACTAAGTGTAAGTTGGGGGTGGGTAGGATTGGAAGGATAAGAAATGATAAACTTCATAAGAGTGAATAAACCCCAACACTGGAAAATCTAGTCTTTTTTTATCCTTCAGAATTTGGCTTTAGAAAATTTCAATCTCATTATGGATCAGAATTAGCCCAGTGAAATGTGGGGAGGAAAATTTTTTTTCTCTAGCCTCTTTGATTCTATAACTGGGGCTTAGAAATTAAACTGGCAAAAGACATATTAACAAGATCAAAAACATACAGATTGCATTAACATTTTTAATTTTACATGCACAGTGGCTTTACAGAAAAAAAATGTAGCTACAGATAAAGAAAGCAGTTAGACTGGAAGATTTATATACCATTTTAACAAAGGGTAATAAATTACTACATATAACTACACAAAGGAAAAGGAGTTTGAGGTTCTAGGAGCAATAAACTATGGGAAATATACGGGGGAAACTCATGGTAGGTAACAATTATTTAGTAAGTTTTATGCAGACTCACATCAATGCCATCTCTGAAAAGATAAAGTTTATTCTCCTCGTCCTAATATAGGATAAGGGGAATAACTTCAGAAGATAAATGTATGCCCTGCTTTTAGGTAGACAGGGGAAGAACGGAGAGCTGTTCCCAGATCTGCTTGTTCTCAATGGCCTTCAGCTCAAAATAATCCTTATCCCAAAGTGGCACAGGGTGTGGTGGGAGATCCCATCAGTATCCTTCAACTCTGACAGGTGACATAAGCAGTAAAGGGATTTTGTGAGCCAGTGCTAAACACAGGCTTTATTAAACATTGAACCATATAAACTCACAATTAAATGAATTATACTGAAAAACAAAGGTAATACTCAAAACTCCCCATTTATTTTACTACATTTTACAACCCCCTATGCAGTTAGACACATCTACCACACGTGTGTGCTGAGAACACCGTAAAGTATTGTTACAGAGCACCACCTCTCCCCAGTTTCTCTTCCAATGGCATGTTGGTAACTATAAATCAGCAATGGTGGGAGTATTTGCACCATGGAAATCAGCAAAAAGTAAAAATCTGGGTTTGATTCCTTGTGTTATTCTCTAGTCTTAAGATGGAGAAAATATTAATCATGAAAATTAAACTTTAAAAACAAGTCACATGGGGCACCTGGGTGGCTCAGTCAGTTGAGCTCCAACTTCAGCTCAGGTCATGATCTCACGGTTCGGGAGTTTGAGCCCCGCATCAGACTCACTGCTGTCAGCACAGAGCCCACTTCAGATCCTCTGTCTCCTTCTCTCTGTCGGCCCCTTTCCCACTCAAGCTCTCTCTCAAAAATGAATAAACATTTTTTTTTTAATTTTAAACAAGTGTCCTATCGAGAGCCATATATTCTAAACTACGCAAAATCCTGAGGAAATATTCTTCCAATATTTGAAAAGTAATTCAGCAAAGAAGTCACTCATGTTAACAACAAACGAGTAAAGTTCTAACATGCTTAGTATTAAAGCTAAAAGAAAATGAAAGAAATTTGTTTAATAAATGTGATTTGGACAAGAATGGGAAACAGCTTAATCATAGGTCATATAACATGTATGAAGACAATAAATTTTGCTGGGAGAAGAATTAGCAAATCGAGACAGCATTCCATCTGTTGGGTCATGGTTGATCTGCAACCATAGACTGGCTACAGATGTGAGTTCGGCAAAAATCAACAAAAGCATTCTCTGAGAATCCATCAGCTATATGGAATTTACAATAAAGAGTATTCTATGTGCTACTATTATTTGTAAAGTGTGTGTTATATGTCTGTATGCCTGTAATATTTATAACAAAGTACACACACACACACTCCCTAATACACACTTTTTTTTTTTGCAGCAGTGATTAAACATTTACCAGCACATCATCAGCCATTAGGTGCAAGGATGGTTATGGGAAACCATGGGAGCTGACCTCCATTTATGAGCTTTGAATGTGATGAGCCCCGAACATTCCTATGTTCTTTTTAAATCTATTAGATGGACCTTTTATCTATGGATTTAACTAAAACTGACATGAATGTGCCCATATTTTTGGCCTACATGATCTCAGGGGATAATGAGTTCCATATTTCATATTCATGCTTCATAAGCTTTTAGAAAAAAAAACTCTTTAATCAAGCAATGTCCAAGCTTGTTTTAAAATTAATTGCCCCACATACGTAAGATAATCTCAATGGTCTGTCCTGGGAAGTGAGATTGAGGAGTCAGGAAAGGTGAAGGGGTATTTTGATTTTCATTCTCTATTAGTCTAAATTGGTTTCCTGAGAAAGAAATATAAGATGAGGTAGGAAGAGGAGGTTCAGAAATGTGCTATGTAGCAGAGAAAGATTTTTATTTATTTAGATCCCACTATATTCAAGAAATATTTAAAAGGCTTATTGAAATTTGTATAATGCAATAGGATAAAAATAATGACAATGAAACCAAGGTGATGTGATAATCATGGTAGCATAGGAGGGGAAGCCATAGGTAACGTTAAGATACAAAAAAATGCATGTCCTAAGGTCTTGCATTACTATTATAGGTAGATAGAACTCACTTCTACACTTGGGAAATTTAGAGATCAGCATAGAAAGCTACATAAACCGACTTTTTCAGACTTGTTCACAACGACTTCTGGGCCCCAAATAACTCTTGCTCACCCTGCACGTGATTGGAGACGGCAAAGAGCCATTTACAGAACATCCCGAGCGGGAAGAGCGAACAGAACCCTTGTTGCTTTTAGCTACCAGTCTTCCCTCTGGCGATGCTTCTGGTTCCTATCAGCTGAACACATTAGCATTCCAATGCTTCAGGATTCCACATTGAAGTGGTCCTTGTGGGAGCCAGAGAGCTAAATTAGATGAGCCTCTAAACTCTCTTGACCTTCTATTTAGTTCAATGACTACTTCACAGGGCACTCCAGAATGTTACCTTCACTCCAGACTGGGCTGTCACATAAGGGTCAACTAGCCGGTAAAGCAATTCTTTTAAAACCTAGAAATGTATCTGTTTCCACTACCCTTAATCAAATTTTCCCAATCAATCGGTCAAAGCCCAGCTGAAGTCCCAGGTGCTCTGTTTTTGAGCACACATTGATTGAAAGGTTTATCTACCTTCCATGAATAAATCTAAATATTTTCCTGGCCGCTTCCCAGCCATAATTATTTGAGATGGGAGGCTTAGTGACAATAGGCACTCGTGGCTAAATGATAAAAATGGCATAGCTGCCTTATATGCACAGAAAGGAAGTCTGAGAGGGGCGCCTGGGTGGCGCAGTCGGTTAAGCGTCCGACTTCAGCCAGGTCACGATCTCACGGTCCGTGAGTTCGAGCCCCGCGTCGGGCTCTGGGCTGATGGCTCGGAGCCTGGAGCCTGTTTCCGATTCTGTGTCTCCCTCTCTCTGTGCCCCTCCCCCGTTCATGCTCTGTCTCTCTCTGTCCCAAAAATAAATAAACATTGAAAAAAAAATTAAAAAAAATAAAAAAAATAAATAAAAAAAAAAGGAAGTCTGAGAAACAAGGCAGAATGAGAAAAAAAAATCAATAAGACAGCTTTTTAAAGTACTGCTATGTTCTCATATGTGGAACTTGAGAAACTTAACAGAAGACCATGGGGAAAGGGAAGGGGAAAAAAATAGTTGCAAACAGAGAGGGAGGGAGGCAAACCAGAAGAGACTCTTAAACACAGAGAACAAACTGAGAGTTGATGGTTGGGGGCAGGGGCAAGAAAGAGGGGGAAATGGGTGACGGGCATTGAGGAGGGCACTTGTTGCGATGAGCACTGGGTGTCGTATGTAAGCTATGAATCACGGGACTCTACCCCCAAAACCAAGAGCACGCTGTATACATTGTACATTAGCCAACTTGACAATAAATTATACCTAAGTATTTATTGAACAAATGCAAAATGAATGAACTAGAACGTTTCAATAAATAAGTAAATAAATAAAGTGCTGCTATGTTGCATAAACATCACAGTCAAAGCACTGGGGAAATGACCCAGAAGACATTTCCATTCAGGTATATTTTCTTTAAATTTTTTTTTTTCAACATTTATTTATTTTTGGGACAGAGAGAGACAGAGCATGAACGGGGGAGGGGCAGAGAGAGAGGGAGACACGGAATCGGAAGCAGGCTCCAGGCTCTGAGCCATCAGCCCAGAGCCTGACGCGGGGCTCGAACTCACGGACCGCGAGATCGTGACCTGGCTGAAGTCGGACGCTTAACCGACTGCGCCACCCAGGCGCCCCTATATTTTCTTTAAAAAAATACATGACAGCTGGGGAAAAAAATGTTCCGTTCTTTTGGAGAAACAACTATCAAGAAACAGACTTTCATTTCCAGGAAGACGGAGTAGATGTATTTTCCTGTTGCTTCCATGAAGTACAACCACACTTCTCTTGGGACGGTGTCAGAAAAAGCCAACTATGGAGCCAGGATGGATAGCCCCACAGCTAGTAGCAAGGTCCCCTCTCCACGGCATCAGTAGGAATTACATGGGGAGCTGGAACACCCACCTCAACCCACGGGTAACACGGAATTTCCCTAACTTGCATATCAACGACGAACAAATAAATTTGACAACATTGACCAATTCCTCAAAAAAAAAAAAACAAAAACAAAAAACAAAAAACACACAAACCACCATAACTCATTCCACCTGAAAAAGATAATATGAGTAGCTCTCAAGTTAATAAGGAAACTGAATTGATAATTTACAAACTCCCCAAAATGAAATCTCCAGGCCCAAGTGGTCTCACTGGAGAATTCTACCAAATGTTTAAAGAAGTAACACCAATCCCATACAATTCTTTCCAAAATATAAAAGGGAACGCTTCCCCCAACTTGTTTTATGAAGCTAGTGTTACCCTGATACCAATACCAGACAAAGGCAATATAAAGAAGAAAAAAAGGAGGGAAGGAGGGGAAAAAAAGAAACACATTTGCAGACCTACTATGTCCTCACTAAATAACTATTTGTTATGGAGTATAAATCAATAGCAGAATTCTTCCCCTAAGAGATTCCAGGTTGGCATTAAATACTCAGCAAACTTGTTTACCTTTAAGTAGTATTACAGAGCCAAAATGATAATGCAGAAATCATACAGGATCTGGATTAAGAAGATATTGTGCAAACTGCTGGTGGGAATGCAAACTGGTGTAGCCACTCTGGAAAACAGTATGGAGGTTCCTCAAAAAGTTAAAAAATAGAACTACCCTATGACCCAGCAATTGCACTGCTAGGTACTTATCAAGGGACACCCGTGTGCTATTTTGAAGGGGCACATGCACCCCAGTGTTTATAGCAGCGCCATCAACAATAGCCAAAGTACAGAAAGAGCCCAAATGTCCATCAACAGATGAATGGGTAAAGAAGATGTGGCATATATATACAATGGAGTATTATTCAGCAATCAAAAAGAATGAAATCTTGCCATTTGCAGCGACGTGGATAGAACTAGAGGGTATTATGCTAAGCAGAATCAGTCAGAGAAAGACAAATATCATATGACTTCAGTCATGTGTGGAATTTAAGATACAAAACAGATGAACATAAGGGAAGGGAAGCAAAAATAATATAAAAACGGGGGGAGGGGGAACATAAAAGACTTAAATATAGAGAACGAACTGAGGGTTGCTGGAGGGGTTGTGGATGGGGGGATGAGCTAAATGGGTAAGGGGCACTAAGGAAGACACTTGTTGGAATGAGAACTGGGTGTTATACACAGGGGATGAATCACTGGAACCAACTCCTGAAATCATTATTGCACTATATGCTAATAACTTGGGTGTAAATTAAAAAATAAAAAATAAATAAAAATATCAATCAATCAATCAATAGAAGATATTGTGCAAGTGGGGTGCCTGGATGGCTGGTCGGTTGAGTGTCCAACTCTCGATTTCGACTCAGGTTTGATCTCACAGTTTGCGAGTTGGCACCCTGCGTTGGGCTCTGTGCTGACAGCATGGAGCCTGCTTGGGATTCTGTCTCTCCCTCTCTTTCTCTGCCCCTCCCCCACTCATGCTCTCGCTCTCTCTCAAAGTAAACATTTGTAAAAAAATCAGATATTGTGCAAGTGTTCCTTTTACATAAATGTTTCTCAACCGTTAGCATTCTTTACAATCCTTGGAGTGATTATTAAATCACAAATTTCTGGACCCCCCTCAAGTGTCTCTGACTCCATGTATCGGGAGTGGAGCCTGAAAATTCACCTATCCAACAAGCTCCAGGGAAAACTAATGCTGCTGGTCCAGGAACCACACTTTGAGAACCACTGCCTCCTACTTCCTAGCTTTGTGACAGTAAGGATACCACCTAAGTTTCGATGTCCTCATTTGTAAAGTTCATACGGCAATACTATCTATCCAAATAAAACAGTAAGCTATGAAAATTAAAATAAGAAAATGTATGCAAAAATTTGTATGTATATTTTATCAGAATGAATTACATGAACTCCTCCGTTCAAAAAATATTTTTTTAGAACACATGATGTGCCTCTACTAAGTTAGGAGGTAGAACCAAATCAATCATTGAGCTTATAGTCGAGTACGGAAGACAAACAGTCAATAGATAACTATTTAATGTGAGCAGAAATGTTATTTGTCAGTAATAAAAATATTTGAACGCGTTTTAAAATTTTGAAACAGGAAGCAATATAGTAAAAATAAGGGACTAGAAAAACAAATAAACCAAATTAACATCAAAAAGTGAGGCCACTGAAAGTTCAAGATAAAGCCCTGTCAACCCATGAGCTATACTGCAGTGTACCAGAGTCCTTCTATAGAAAAATTAATTGAGGAAATAATCTCCAGTCCTCCTAAATCACTGTCAGGCAAGTTGCAAAAGTTTTGTGGCATTCGGGATACAGAAGATACAGCAATCAGACACAGTAAAAAGAGGCAATTGAAGAGAGGAAATTGTTCAGTCCCAGCACCTGCAGGAAGCAGTCCTGACCACTTGCCTCAACGTTCAACAGCACTTTGTGTTTTGCCAGTTATTACTCAGAGCCCCAGCATGCTGCCTTTTATTAACTCTGACTGGAAATAAACTGGATGTTTTCTTTAATCAAGCCCACACTGCAGCCTGAGTTATCTTTAGGCCAAAATGTATTCTCCTGTGCCCATCGGAAGGCTCTGTAGGAGGGTTTTCGCTTTGGGAGAGGATCTCCTAGCTTTGTCAAGCAGGCAGTGAGCAGGTTCTCTGCCTGCCCTCCAAGAGCAGCCAGCAAAGCTGGAAAAGCCCGATGCTACCCATCTGCTGTTAGTGACAAACTGATCTGCTCACCCACTTGAATATCCAGCCAAATGAAAGGTCAGACTGGAGGTCCCTTTTCATTGCTCCATTCTGGGTCCTTTTTTTTTTTTAATGTTTATTTCAGAGAGAGAGAGCAGGCGCTCATGCGAGAGCGAGCATGTGCACACATGTGCACATGGAAGCAGGGAAGAGGCAGAAAGAGAGGGAGAGAGAGAGAATCCCAAGCAGGCTCCTCAATGTCAGCTTGGAGCCTGACACAGAGCTCGATCTGATGACTGTGAGATCATGACCTGGGCCAAAATCAAGAGTTGGACACTTAGCCAACTGAGCCACCTACCCAGCTGCCCCTGGGTCTTTTTAAAGCTAAGAATTGTACATTTTTTCTACTCAGTACTTTAAAAGGGTAAAATATATGATTTCTTCAAAGAGTTTTCAATGACTATGGAAGACAGTTTTGTTTTCTAGAGCTCATTTTCCAGGAAGAGACCAAATCTCCAATTTTAAAAGGTGAGAATTTACCCTTGCTGCTCCTGTGTCCAACTCACAGAGGGCAAGTCTAGAATCTGGATAGGATCAGATAGGCATTAGTAGGTGATGGGACAGCATGTCATCAACTTTATTTAACATATTGACTCTATCTTGGGATAGTTTATCCTTGAAAAATATCTCTAAATGGTCCATTCAACCACTATCTCTTTCTAATTTCCTTTATCTCTCTCATTGTTATTCTTCTTTCTTTTCTCCACACTAATCTAGGAATAGAATTATTGTGTCTTGACTTGAGAGACCTGAAAAGACCCAACTGGCCCAGTTCGCCACCTGGTTTCATGCCTAGAATCACTGCCATGACTCATCTTGATCAAGGTGCCTCTCTTCAGCGGAGGAGGACCAATCACCAGAATGGAACTCAGCCTCTAACACTGGAGGAATGAGTATATAAATCTTAAAAGAGGAGATTTGGACAACACACCATCTACTACAAAGACTACTGTCCTGTTCTTTTCACAATTTTGCCTTAATCTACCACACTCTAAGAGATCAGGCTTATTACTAGCAAGGGGAACAGGGAGGCTCAGTCAGGATCCCAACAGGAAGACTTAATTACAGTGGAGCTGTTTGCAAAGATATAGGTCAAGTACAAGGGAATAACAAAGTGGCCATGTAGCCATTACTACTCCTGGGCCAGAAGGAACGAAAAGAAGGAAAATACTGGAACACAGAAGGCATATACCAAGTAAGGGAAGCTATGTTGAAAGGAGCAGAGACTTTTGACCGAGGGTACAGCCAACTCAAAGTCCTCACGGAGAGAAGCCAGGGGATTGAATATACCAAACTTACTCTCTTACCAGGGCTCCCAACTGGCCCAAACCAACCAAGCAAGGGAACCTATTGCTGCCATCCACTTATGTCAGCCTCCCGGGACAGAGAGCTAGAAGACAAGAGAGGAGAATGGATCCAGAGGCACAGAGAGAAACTACCTTAAGAACCATTGTCATGTCCCTGAATGGATAGGCTCAGGGTAGAAGTTCTAGGGACTCCTGTAAAACAGAAAATGAGAGAAAGCAGGACATTTTAGCACTTGACTCATTTCAAGACTATGAAGGCATACAGTACTTGGAGAGTGTTTTCTAAAGACTAATGTCAAGCAATTTGAACATAAAAACAACTTGTTCTTTCTCATTGATTAATGTTTATTATTCATATCAGGCTATTAACAGCTATATGCTCTATGTAAATATAATCTCCAAAGCATATAGGGGAGAGGATAGTGCTGAGTTTTCTCAAAGCACAACCCTATTGTATCATACAGTTAATTATACCCCACATGTCAAAACTATAAAAACAAGTGGCAGAGTCTTAGAGGAGATGTTAGGAAAATGGTAACCTCAATTTACCTAATGATCCCTCCACCCCTGACTCTGGTCTGTATCATCTTGAGCCAAACTGCTGCTGAGGTCCATGGTCACCTAGGTGTAAGAGAAGACCCTGGCCTCTGACTCAAATCAAATAGAGAGGGGGACACTTGGGTGGCTCAGCCAGTCAAGTGGCTGACTTCGGCTCAGGTCATGATCTCACCAGTTTGTGAGTTCGAGCCCGGCAGTCGGGCTCTTTGCTGCTAGCTTGGAACTTGGAGTCTGCTTCAGATTCTGTGTCTCCCTCCCTCTCTGCCCCTCCCCCCCCCACACACTCCATCTGTCTCAAAAATAAATAAACATCAAATCAAGTAGAGAGGAAGGATACTAGCATTTCTCTCTGGAGAGCTGGCCTAATAGAAGCTAGGAAAAAACTAGCAGGGTGGACTGAGTCCTCCCTACCCCCAATGCGGGAAGAGAACAAGGAGCTCCGGAAGAAGGAACAGCACAGGGCCCCCTCTCTATGGGGAGAACAGCAACCATTTATAGGTCAGCATCTCAGCAACCAGACCTGCCCGTCTGAGCCTACAGCATTGAACAACATCTAAGGGTGTTCAGCACCCAGAGAAGGGAAGAAGCAGGAACACAAAGCAAGCACACAAGTTTTTATAATCAACGAAAAAGGATAAAATCCCCTTACTTAAAAAAGACTGACAGATGAAGCCATGCAACAAAAATAAAACTACATTCTATTTACAAGAAACACACTATAAAAAAAGATAAAGAATGGTTGACAATAGAGCAAAGGGCAAGAAAATACCAGGCAAATGTCAAGAAAAACAATAGCAGCAAGAAAAATATCAAGTAAGTAGAATTTGGGAGCACCTGGGTGGCTCAGTAGGCTAAGTATCAACTCTTGATTTCGCCTTAGGTCATGGTCTCATGGTTCGTGAGTTCGAGCTCCACGTCAGACTGAGAGTGCAGAGCCTGACTGGGATTCCCTCTCTGTCTCTCTGTCCCTCCCTCCCTCTCTGTCAAAAATAAGCAAGCTGTTTTAAATAGAATTTAAAGACAAAAACACGAACCAGAATGGAGCACATTATATTAGTGAAAGGCACAACTTACGAAAACAAAATAGTGATAAATCTAAATGCGTCATATAACAGTTAAATATATGAAACACATAAAAATAAATTTTGGCTAAACTACAATTATAAGCAGTGATTTTAATATATTTCTTACAGAATTGAACACATCTAATATACAAGTAATAGGTAAGTGAAGGCTAAATTAAATAACACTTGATTTTAGATGGAGTAGAACCTTATGGTCCTTGAATTGAGTGTATATTGATTCCGTATATTTATTAAACATTTGCAAAAGCAAGTATTTGACCACAAAAGAAAAGTTTAAGAAATTTAATGTAATAGAAACTGTATAGGTTACGTTTCCTTATGATAATAAAATTACAAATGAGAAAAGGTTGATGGCAAAAATATTAAACACTTAGAAGTACATACAAATATGTAGATAATCCTTGACTCAAAAGGTGAAGCCAGTTCACAAACTGCGGTAGTGGTGAAGTAGAAAATAAATTGGTAGATATTATAAATAAACCCAAGAGTTTACTTTTAAAAACAAAAACAAAAACAGACAATATCATTGTGTACCTGATTACGGCACAAAAAGATCTGACCCGGAATGAGAAAAGGGAGAAAATTAGATTCAGGAAAGATCAAAAGAAATATAAGAGAATATTTCATACTACTCTGTGACAACAGATTTTAAGCCCGTGAGAAATGATTTGCTACTATCACAAAAATAATTTTTTACAAGATGTGGAAAACTTGAATAGACCAATAACCATAGAAGGAAATGGAAAAGGTGATTTAAATCTACTATGGACAAGGACACAGGACAGGAGGGTCAACAGCTAACTTCTATCTGATATTTAAAGAACAGACCATTTCTATGTTATTCAAAATATTCTGGCCATAGAAATTATGGTTCCCAATTCGCTTTATGAAATCACTATATCTCTAAGGCCAGAATGTAACAAGCAAGTAAAAACAATTTCACTCTTAAATATAAAAGAAAAATATATAAATAAAATTGAAATCTAGCAATCAAATGAATAACACACTCTAAGGAAGGCTTATTCCAGAAATGCAAAGGTAATTCAGTATTGGCAATAACTATAACCCTTCTGTGAATTCCTTACCATACCTTCCACTCTCCCACCACTATCTTGATCTTTCTGGCTCATTCTCTTTGGTACTCAACCCTTACAATTATTTCCCCCCACAGGATCTCCAATCCATTGATCACACAATTGTATCACTGGTCCCCACCTCTCCCCCAGCTTTACTCCATGATTAGTTGTCATAATCAGGCCCTTAAGTATGCCTTCAACAGTCTTGCCTTCTCTAATTTTAGTGGGTTTTTTTTTATTATTATTATTTTGAGGGGGAGAAGGGCAGAGAGAGAATACCAAGAAGACTGCATTGTCAGCGCAGAGTCCGATGCAGAGCTTGAATTCATGAACCTTGAGATCATGACCTGAGCCAAAGCCAAGAGCCAGACGCTTAACCCACTGAGACACCCAGGCATCCTGCCCCCTCTAGTTTTATACCTTCTTGGAAAACCACAACCCCTGGCTACATCCAGCACCCCAACCCTCATGCTCTCACCCAAGTATCTGAACATGACTAAGGAAAACACTTAAGTATCCTGAATGGTCACTGAAGTTTGTTATTGAACCTCAAGTGACCCTTTAATGATGTTCAGTAATCATATTGAATTTCCCTAGCACCCACACTTTCCCTCTCTCCTGAAACCTTCAAAACCCAGCTGTTGATCATTTCCCATTTCAATGAGAAAGTTGATCAGCAGCTAATTTCAACAGACTCACACTATCATATGTACAAATATCTGTTGACATCTATACCCATACACTCTCCTTTCCTGCCTTTCACTAATGATGTGCTCTCATCCAAAGCCAATCCCTTGTGCACTAGATCCAAAAAACGTGTACGCACAGTCCCTAATTCCTCTCCTTCTATACTCAGTGTTTCTCTTTTCAACTTTGAGAAAAATGTTAATCACATTTAAAAGTTACGATAGTGGAACGAAGGTCCATATACACTCCACCTAAATTTACTAGCTACTAATATTTTGTCACATTTTCTTGATACATGTACATATAAATAAACATAAAAAATATGCATGTGTTTATTACACATGCCTATGTATTCTTTTCGCTGAAGCATTTAAGAGGTAATCTTTAGCATTCCTGAATACTTCAGCATGCATATCCTCAAACTATTTCCCTATAGGACTGCCATAAAATCACACTTGGAAAATCTACCACTGCTACCATATAATTATTTAATAGCTTGTGTTCAATTTCCCGATAGTAGCCTTTTGCCCAATAATTTTTCCCAATAATGGCCTTTACGGATTTTTTGGGTTATTGATGGCGGTGGTAATAGCCAAGGTGACGATAGTGTTTTAATCTAAGATTCAATCAAGGATCATGCATCACATTTCATTACTATCCTTGAATTCTGTATTGCATGCATTCCAATCAGACTTTCACCCCCACACTGCACTCCATTTGTGGCTTCTTGTCAGGGCCACAGATGCCTTCCATGTTACCAAGTCCCATATCCTCTTACTTGGCCTATAAGTAGCATCTTGACACGGCTGATCACACCCTCCTCCTCGAAAAATTTTGTTCCCTTAGTTCCAAGGCACCAGACTCCCCTTGTTTTTCTGTCACTAATCTTGTTCTTCTTCATCACTCCCCAATATCTTAATGCTAGTTCTCTTGTTCTCTTCCTCTGTGCTCCTCTAGCGATCTCAAACAAGTGATCTTTCAGTTTGAACACTCTATGCAATGACTCCCAATTTTCTGTATCTAGCCCAGACCTTTCACTTAAGCTCCAAACTCCTATATTCAACTGCCTTCAGAACGGAATTTCAGAAAGAAATTCTGAAATAAAAGGTAGAGGAGGGGGAGAAGTCTCTTATTTTCAACAGGGAGAATTAAGTTGCTTAATTTGTATTTGCCCTTACACTAATTCTTGGGTGAGAAAACTTATCTTTGTGAAAAATTCAACTATCCAAAATTAAAACATGAATATAATGCAAATCCAACTAGAATCTCAATGGGGGGGATTATTTTGGAATTGGATAACCACTAAATTTTGTATAAATTAATAAATGCCTAAAAATAACCAAAAGGAGTATGGAAAAGGAGACACAAGATAAAGGGCACGTTATAAGGTCAAGGTAATCAGATCAATTTGGTAATGGTAGGATAGACCTGTCAATCATGGAACAGAACGAAATACAGAAATAGGTCACAGTATATACGAGAGTGAAAAATAAAACAAGGTGGAAAAAAAGGTAATTATTAGTTAATGATGCCACCACAGCTGGCTATGCATCCAGAAAAAAAAATAATAAAACTACCTCCCCATGTTACGATATACAAAACTGAACTTTAATTAATGGCTTCAACATACCATGAGAAACTATTAAAAACTTACAAGAAAATCCAAGTTACATCAGAGTAAGGCTTGAGGATACCATTTTAGTAAGACTGGCAACCCAGAAAGATAGAGTATATGTTTACAATGCAAGGCACATCCAGAAATGAATGTGCAGAATGTGCAGGAAGAAATTTGCAGAATTTTATTCTTTCTGAAGACTTCTGGGAACTCATTTTAAAGTAATTTTTTTATAGGGGCACCTAGGTAGCTCAGCTGGTTAGCATCTGATTCTTGATGTCTGCTTAGGTGATGATCTCACAGTTTTTGAGGTTGAGCTCACATCAGGCTCTGTGCTGACAGCGTGGAGCCTGCTTGGGATTCTCTTTCCCTCCCTGCCCCTCCCCAGTTCATGTGCTCTCTCAAAAATCACTAAAACATTAAAAAAAAATAAAGTGATTTGCTACATCCTCAGAGTTTTATGAGCTGTTGTTTGGTAAGGATACAAGAAATGGGTTTCTAGGCGTCCAATCAGTCATTAGTCTTTGGGCTGAGATAACAGATATTCACTTTGTCAGTTTACTCCTGTGGCTAAGGAGTAAAGATGTACTAGGATGTAGTCTTCTCTGCTCTACCCACCCCATCCCCCGGCCACAAAAAGACACCACATGGGGGCGCCTGGGTGGCGCAGTCGGTTAAGCGTCCGACTTCAGCCAGGTCACGATCTCGCGGTCCGTGAGTTCGAGCCCCGCGTCAGGCTCTGGGCTGATGGCTCAGAGCCTGGAGCCTGTTTCCGATTCTGTGTCTCCCTCTCTCTCTGCCCCTGCCCCGTTCATGCTCTGTCTCTCTCTGTCCCAAAAATAAATAAACGTTGAAAAAAAAATTAAAAAAAAAAAAAAAAAGACACCACATGAAAAACTATGAATACCCAGGTCTTCCCAAGTGAAGATCATTATTTTTTAAAAGCTCCTTCAGATTAGATTTCAAACTAATAGAAACTGACCAAGGGCTCTATCGATAATCCAGAGAAGAAGAATTCTGAATAACCATCAAATGTATGACAAGAGGTATAAGCTCTTGGTGCAGCCATTGTGGAAAACATCATGGAGGTTCCTCAACAAGTTAAAAATAGAACTACCATAGGATCCAGCAATATCCTTTGGGTATTTATCCAAAGGAAATGAAAACGCTAACTCAAGAAGCTATACATACCCCCATGTTCATTGCAGCATTATTTACAATAGCCAAGACAAGGAAACAACCTAAGTGTCCATCCATCGGTAGATGAATGAATAATGAAAACGTGTGTATACATATACACACATAAACACAATGAAATATTATTTGTAAAAAAAAAAAAAAAAAGGGAAAATCCTGCCATTTGTGACAACATGGGTAGGCCTTAAGGGCATTATGCTAAATGAAATAAGGAAGACAGAGAAAGCCAAATACCGTATGATCTCACTTATACGTGGAATATAAAAAAACAAAAACTTTACAGATACAGAGAACAGATTGATCATTTCCAGAAGAGTGGGTTGGGTAGTGGGTGAAATGGATGAAGGTGGTCAAAAGGTACAAACTTCCAGTTATAAAATAAATGTCACGGGGATGTGATATATAGAAAGCATGGTGACTGTAGTTAATACTGCATTGTATGTTTGAAAATTACTGAGAGTAAGTCTTAAAAGTTCTCATCACAACTATGTGAGGTAATGGATATTAACTAGACTTATGTGGTGATCATTTCACAATATTTGCAAATAACAAATCAGTATGGTGTATACCTAAAACTAATATAATGTTATATTTCAGTTCTATCTCAAATTTTTTTTAAGTATAAACTCATTTGCAGGGACCTGTTTTCATGAGATCTAGAAGACAGACAAAAACCCAAACTAACATAATACCTATTACTGTTAGGGTTAAGGAGGAAATGGTAGAGATGGGGAACGTTGCAACCTTCATCTATGCATGGACATTCGGGTTACTGTAAAAATATTTCTTTAGTAAAATCTTAAAATAACATTTTTTACTTTTTTTTTTAGAGAGAGAGAGAGAGCATGAGTTGGGGAGAGGGGCAGAGAGAGAATCTTAAGCAGGCTCCATCCCTGACACAGGGCTCAATCCCACAACCTTGGGATCATGACCTGAACCGAAATCTAGAGTTGGAAGCTCAACCTACTGAGGCACCCAAGTGCCCCGATGTTTTTTAACCTTTTAAAAAATGCATCAAAAAGAGGAGCCCCAAATGGAAATATATACCTTCCAAGTAGGGTTCATTTACCGAGAGAAATGCTCAAGAGGAATGCCCGAGATCCTGGAAGAAGAAACAGAAGAAAGAGATGGGGAAGGAGAAGAAGGAAAGGTCAAAGTGGCCAGAAGCCTTCTGTTCTATCCCAAGATTCCCTCCCAGCCATTTAGCCAGAGCACCCAAAATTTCCTGAAGGATTAAAAACAAAAATAAAAACACATCTCACCAGAAGTAATGAGTGCTGATTTCCAACACAACTAGAATCATTTTAACCAGCACTGAAAGCCACTGGCACACAAAGAAGTTATATTATAGTTGTCTGTAGCCTGGAATTTATTTGGCCATAAAAACAGTATCATAAATCTCCTAAAGCAACTCAAACTTAAAGCACTTTAACTGACAATGAGGAGAAAATGTAAAATCTTGTTGCTAAAATACATTATTTCAGCAACATTCTGTGTCTGCTTTGAAACCTAAACTCCAGGGCGCCTGGGTGGCGCAGTCGGTTAAGCGTCTGACTTCAGCCAGGTCACGATCTCGCGGTCCGTGAGTTCGAGCCCCGTGTCGGGCTCTGGGCTGATGGCTCAGAGCCTGGAACCTATTTCCGATTCTGTGTCTCCCTCTCTCTCTGCCCCTCCCCCGTTCATGCTCTGTCTCTCTCTGTCCCAAAAATAAATAAACGTTGAAAAAAAAAAAAAAAAAAAAGAAACCTAAACTCCATTTGTAATAATGTTTCCGTGGTCTTAGTCATCTCCTAAATGTTATATGCTCCCAATCCTCCCAACTCCCCAGTTGGAGAATAATGATATCAATGTCTACGACCTAACCAGGGTCAAGTTCAGGATACTTTTTGCATGCATCATTTAATTCAACCCTCACACATCCCATGATATAGATATTATTGTCCCTATCTTCCTTAAACAAGGCAATAGGTTCCAAAATACATGTCTTCTGCCATGTGACCAATAGGCCACTGAGGGAGACATATCTGCTTCTGAAGCCATGTTCTTCTTATCTGCGACACCACCAAAGTTACAGTGTTCAGCCCCCACAACCCTGGGTCACACACCACTGGCCCAGGGCTCCTAGACTATGCCCCCAACCAAATTCTAGAAACACCAGGCTCCTGGACCTTTACCACCACGCCACACTTTGTTCACAACTGCTGACTAAGAAGAGAGTGTGTGGACATCCAAGTAACGCATCTTTGCTCCTGACAACATTCCTTGGGACAAAATGGATCCCCCACTCAAATGTACAGAATAATTCTAGATCATTGGAGAGCTCCTGTCTAGTGTTTGGTTGCATCCGTGGAGGCCGTAGAGATAAGGATTATGTTCCAATTCCTGCCGAAATTTAGCCAGAATCCAACTTGTTTTAGACACTCTGCATTCGGGAACATTTGGACTCACGAATGTCTATGATCCTGCATGCTGGCCCACATGAATCCAGCACATGAGCCTCTTATTTACTAGGTGACCTTCTCAAAATAGCCTCAGATATGAGCTCTCCCTGCAAGGTCTCTCTGGGGAGGCTTAAGAGATGGATTTGCCTTTTAGCTTTCCAAATCCTTTGTTTGGGGTTTCAGAGAATAACCCACAATACAGCACTCCCTGTACCTATCATCGCTTTACTTTTTAGAAAGTTGAATCACTTGGAGCTTTGTACTATGTTCATTTTCACTGATCTCATTTTTTCCCCTTTCTTCATTTTTTCCACTTAAGGGGCCATTTTCCCACATTTTGCCAAAGGCTCTGTCTCATGAGAGGTGATAATAACTGAGTTGAGTGCTGAAAACTTCCAAGATGTTTCTTGTGGACCATTTTGGACTGTCGTTTCTCTTCTTCCTAACACTAAAGACGAAGGGGATGGGAGGACAGGATATCATCGAGATACTAGAGCAGGTATACAGCTTCCCCAAGATGAGCTCATTTCCTATTTTGGAAGAGATGGAATTTTTAAGAACTGAATTTCTCAAGTGATATCATCATCCTGTGACGGGGAAGGGAAAAGTCTATGAGACAAAGGACTCTTAGCGTAGCAGCATGCTCTTCAAACAAAGAGCCCCGAGGCAGACTGACCCATGTGAAAAAGCAAAGGAAGTTAGAGGTCAAGTTGGCCACACCTGACCTCTGGAGACTTCTAAGAGGGAGAACTGGCCCACAGCATTAGGTCAATGAGAAAACACATTCATTCATTCATCCATGCTAGTTATTGAACATCTAGCAAGTTCCTGATACATTATGCTAGGCACTAGGATATCAAGATAATTAAAGACTCAGTTCTTACCAAAGAACCAGCAACACCCCACGCCCCCCACTCAGGTGCAGTGGCTTCTAACATTTTCTGCCACGTTGCTTCTTTTTTAATATCAAAAACTTTGGTGAGAGTAACAATCGTAATTCCACTCTTAAAATCCACTGGTCAGGAAAATACGTACGCCTATGGACTTACAGATTCCTTAAGTTGGGGTGGTACCTGGGGACAGAGAAGTGCTGGGTCAATGAGATGATCAATAAAAGCAACACAATGAAAGCTGAACCTTGCTCTGCTCAGCATGAGACAGGATTTGCCCTCTGAACTAAAATCTATTGGCACCGAGGCCCCCTCCACTCACACAAATATCTACTAATTCTTTGCCTGATGCCTTCAATTCCATATTAGCGATAGATCTATGACATACAAAGCACTATCAGAATCATCATCTCGTGTGCTGTTTACCGTGACCCCATGAGATAAGGTTATTAACAGCAACTGAGACAGACCTCTGATGTGGCTGCACAAGATCACTGAGCTAGAGTGGCTTTTCCACATCACCCATGGTCCTTGCGACTCCAATGTGCTTTATGCTATATCAGGCTGGTTCCTCTAATTAAGACCTTGCATAATCCCCCCAGATTACTAAATATGCCCCATATTACAAATGGGAGGAAGAAAGAAAGGGGGCGAGTGGGAGGAAGGAAGGGAAAAAGAAGAGAGACACTGAGCTAAATGCTTTTTATAATGTTATCATCTCCCTCAACCTGCATACTTATGAAATAATTATTTTACAAATAATCTCATATATGAGGAAACTAAAACTCAGAGAGGTTGAATCACTTGCCCAATGTCACACAGCCTGTAAGCAATGAAGCCAGAACTAAATCCCAAATCCATCTAATCCCTCATCCCTAACACCTCACCTCCCTGCCTAGGAGGGTTTGTGCAGGCAACTTTGAGGAGCTCACAAAACATCTGAGGATTAGGTTTCTCAGCCCTCAAATAGGATCTTAACAGAAACTACCATTTGGCCAGCATACTTTACCTACTTCTTTTTCAGAGCTCACAAAAGTGCTGCATGATATGTATTTCAGCCCCATCTTACGGAGAAAGCTTGGATCCCAAAACAACAAATCGAAGGCGGAGTCCGGATTTGAACCCAGGACTCTCTCATACCACAACTCAAGCCCTGTCCCCTCTTCTGTGCCATCTCTCCAGATGGGGCACGGGCACATGGTGGGGGACGAATGAGACAATGAATTTAAAAGCCCTTCATCAACTGTAAGTTAGTACACGAATGCAATATATTGTTGGTATTAGTAATAGTCGCATTCCTATTATTCAGCTGAGATGTCAGACAGAGGTTGGAGACTGAATAACTGGCCCAAGAGGACACTGCCAAGCAATGAGAGTAGGGTTTCTGTTCCAAGTTCTAAGTCCCAGTGCAGTGTCCTTTTCACTTCCTGCTGTGACTCAATTAATTTATGGGGGCCTCAGCCTCCCCCGCACCAAAATGGGAGCCGCGGTAACGGGCTGTCGTGAGGGCACGTAGACACCCACTGGCCCACTGGACGCTCAGTGAAAGGCTGCTCCTCCCTTCTCCCCAGAGCTCCAATCGAGAGCTGCACCCTGGCTTCGTGTTTATAATGACTTGCCACATTTTCCCAACCACAAAAAATAAAACAGCATTTTGAGAGCTCATCTCCATCCTCAATGGCTCCTTACGGAAACGCTGACCACAAGAAGATCTGTGAAAAGTCACCTCTGCTGTGCTTGGAGGTGGTGCTGCAGTAATCTCAGACTGGGGACAAATGGTGTTTCTTTGACGGCATCATCCTTTCAACAAATGTCCCAACCACTCCTTCCCCAGGGAAGAACTCTAATGACCTAATGCACCGGAACTTTAGTGCTACTAACACCATCTTCATCATCAATTTGTGCTGTCAAGATGCTTCCAGGAATTGTACAATGCAGCAACCGAGCTTCTCAAAACAAATAAAAAGACCAAGTTCTCAAGGGTAGGGTTTTCCCATGGGAGCATATAATTCAGCGGATGTTTAACTAGTGCCAGATTTATCAGGATCCTTCCAACCCTGCATCTGATAAGAAGTGTCTGGAGAATAAAGTCTTCTATTTCTCCACCCAGACCTAAACAACCGAATCCTCACCACTCCCAGACCCCACAGAATTACCATTGGCCTTTGCTACTTGCAAGGTCATGCAGATAAACTTGTGCATGGTTTACAAATATATTTGAAAAGCAGAATTCCTCCAGCAACCGCAATTCCACCATACTTTTTTCCAGGCGATTCTGTCCCCGGCATCGATCTTCCTAGGACATGCTTCTTTCAATTTTATGGTGGTTACTGAGATAATAAAATTACCCGTGCCCACAACAGACGATCTTCACAGCAATGCTATTCGGGCAGTTTATTCAGGGTGAGGCAACGCCACAAAACAGGTAGGGCACATTTCCAGGGATGCTCAACTCACAGGCAGTTTTTAGGAATGGCACACATCTCTGGTCATCCTCTCCCCCAGAAAAGCCACATCACACATATTCTCATGCTATGTGAGAGATCAATTGTTCGCTCTCTGTGCTCTCACAGCACTTTGTTCTTGATTTGTATACGTTTGTGGTTTGCCTGTATGCACGTCTGTCTCCTCCACAGCCCATGAGCTCCCTCAAGAGCAGACCAAGAGCCACAGCTAATGGATTTCTTCTATTTGCATCATCAAGCCCAATGCTAGGGGTCCAAAAAATGTCAAATGAATAAACTTAACTAGTTAACATGAGCCCAAGGATATATGCTGCAGTTGGTTTTCGATGGACAGGGTTCCGTGAAGGGACAATCTGGAAGCGGACTATATAGGGTAGGCCAAGGGTTCGTGTGAGTTGTGTTCCTTTTACCTGTCATTAACCAAGTGGCCGGATCTCCTAAGTGATGGTCAGGACCGCGGTTCTGAAAGAACAACTTGTCAGCAACGCAAACCCCTCCAATTGCTCTGGAGTCCGTCCCCTACCTGCTAAAACTCTGAAGGGAGTGAAGTCCCCTGTGTTCCTCCTTTAGCCTAGAACAGAGCACTTCAGTCAGTGGCTCATTGCCCATCTTCTCCCCATCAAAACCCCACAGCACATAGCCCGTCTCTCAGAGTCAACACATCTTTTTGCTTGACAAACTCCCCTCCCTCCAACAACTGTGACTCATTCCCCACTGCTGTCACATGGAGATGACCAATTGTCCTAGGCTCAGTGGGTTATGAAAAAGCTTGGCAAAGGGACGGTGCACTCTCCCAATCCCCAGTCACAAGCCGATTTGGCCGCCCGTCCTCGATTCTGCCTTTTAATTGCTCACCCACTTCCCATTTGCTCCTCTCTGTGACCCTACACAGAGGTCCGGAGTACCAAGGGAAACGGATGAAAGAGTCCACCCAAGCACCTTACAATCACTCAGAGGCTGACAGCTTTGGCCTCTAACCACGTTCCGTAATGAAATCTCGTCATTTGCAGAAGGACGAGGACGCAGGAGGGAGATTTTTAAGGAAGACGATGATTAAGATGACAAAAAACCCCAAAACACAGCCACCATCATTCTAATAGGTCAACTTGGTGGAAATGCACCAAAATTTTTTAGAAAGACACTCAGTGAAAACGATTCATCTGCATGGAGTCAAGAAAACGAAGGGTGCTTTGGATTATAAAAACCATCTCATGATGCTTCCACAGATTCTGACACACTTGTGAATCCCTACGAAAGAAACTTTCCACAAGTTAAACAACAGAAACAGGATGCTGTTCCACTGATAGAATGTTCTATTACACAGACTGGAAGAACAGATCGCTGGGGATACTAAGAAAGATACAGTTTAAAAAAACAAATGAACAACAACAAAAAACTCCCTCCTGTTTTCCATGCTTAAGTGCTGAGTCAATTCAGAGGCGCAAAAAAGAAATATGTAGAGATTAAAAAATCTTTTTTTTTTTTTCTGTCAGTCTCCCATTGGAGAACATGGCTTACATGCGCAGCAATGACCCCTTTGTTGCAGGCGTACGTAAGGCTGAAAAAACACAGGCTTCCTAGTTAGGAGCTTGTCCCTGCAAAACTTTCAGTGTGAAGAAGCAGGTCAGAGCGTGTTCAGAGGCAGCCAAGTCTCCTCTGTACCCCCATCACGCCTTCACCCCCGCCCCACATCCACACAAGGCAAAAAGAGACTGACCTATTTCACCTTCCCCCCATCCCAAATTTCTTCACTTCCTCATCTCAAACTTCCTGATCCCCAGTGTCTTCTCCATAAGACACTCCTTCCCGAGGAAGATGTGTGTGAGGCTAGGGCATTCTGCTGATAGAAATTCCTCAACACCGAAGAACAGTTCTCATAGGGGTTCTAATCATTCACCCCCAACGAATCTGTTGATTGCTCAGTTGGCAACAAACTTTGCCTTGGGCATCGAGGAGGACAGCAAAGGAAGAGGGAGAAGCTACCAATTGTGGACCCCGTGCAAACGCCAGGCACCACGTTAGGGGTTCTTGCATCTCGCTCAGTCTGTTCAGTCCACACAATTCCGAGAGGTATTAACTGGCATCCTCTTTTTTCTGTTTACAGATGAGGAAAGAAAGGCTTCAAAGGATTGTAGAGAAGACATAAGTTTACGGCCAGTTCACAGCACCAACGAAACAATGATGAGGCCACAGCCAACCAATGGTCCGTACGGAAGACAAAATGAATGAAAAGTAAACGCTGTGGTGCCTAGATGGAGAACATAATAAACGGGTCAACAGCCTGCAAAGCCGGAGAACAGAGGGCGAAGTGGGTTCACGACTGAAAGTGGATGCAGCGGGTTGGAGATGGGCGAGGGGCACGGAACGCCGAGAGAGGCTCCGAAGATAAGGGAGGAAGTCAGGCAACTTTGAACCTGCTGGCCTCGGTGATACAGCTTTGAAGTCGGCAGCCGGCATTCGCACTGAAATGCACTCCTCCTGCATTTAGGCCCTTATCAGCACTTACGCTCCAGAGAGGTTAAGGAGGAAAGTCAGTCTGAGAAGGTGACTGGGTGGGGAAAAGAGGGAAATGAGCGTGGAAGAACTTCCCTTCTTTGTTTCTGGCGCCCTGTGAGCCATATGTATTTATATTTTACTATCCTCCATTGCGCAGGGTAACAATCCGCAACGGGATCAGCATATGCTGTCCCCATGCATCCAGTGTTAATGCTCAACAATCATTTCAACTTTTTTTTTTTTTTTTTTTTTTTTTGGGACAGAGAGAGACAGAGCATGAACGGGGGAGGGGCAGAGAGAGAGGGAGACACAGAATCGGAAACAGGCTCCAGGCTCTGAGCCATCAGCCCAGAGCCTGACGCGGGGCTCGAACTCACGGACCACAAGATCGTGACCTGAGCTGAAGTCGGACGCTTAACCGACTGCGCCACCCAGGCGCCCTTCAACAATCATTTCAGACTCGAAAGACTTTCTCTGCAACTATTCAGAAAGGGAAGAACTAAGTCAACCAAATATTTGGCTATTGTAGAAGGCCGAAATGCTTTGGGAAAAAAAAAAAAGCGTGTTTATCCTAGGAAACCGTAAACTGGTTCTTAAAACTTGACAACATAGATCTAATAACATTACTACCACCTGCTAAAGGAATTTGGGTAATGATAGCAGATTCCAATTGTAGAGTTCTGCAAAGCTGCCTCACATGTAAAAATCATTTTTATTCAAGTTTTGTAGGCGATGAGACCAAAGCTTGGAGAATGTAACCTATTTGGTGTCACGCATCTTAAAGACAGTAGGTTAAGATTCCAGTCCAGGATTCTCTGACTTCAAAAAATACTCTAGGGGCTCCTGGGTGGCTCAGTCGGTTAAGCATCCAACTTCTGCTCAGGTCATGATCTCACGGTTCCTGAGTTTAAGCCCCACGTAGGGCTCTGGGCTGTCGGCACGGAGCCTGCTTCGGATCCTCACTCTCCTCTCTCTCTGTCCCTCCCCCGCTTCTGCTCTTTCTCTCAAAAATAAACATTAAAAACAAAATACTCCAAATATGTCATCATGTCATCCAAAAATATATCTATATAGGACACAAAGATATCCAGAAAATTTTTAACTGACTCGTGATATCTTTGATCAAATGCCTCTTGTTCTATGAGTGAAATTGAGCAATCATCTAAATAACCAAAAATTTTGGGTTTTTTTTTTTTTTTTTGGTCACTTGTGGACCCATAAGAGAAAGGTTTTGTCTTTTATTTTTTCTTCTCTTAATAGTGGAAAAAGCCCAAGGACAAGTGCCGTGCTGATAAACATCAAGCACTCAGATCTCTCAGGGCCTTTTACACTTTGAGGATTTCTGTGATACGATACTCCCACCACAGTTTCAAGCTACCACTGGGACGTCACTGAATGAGGAACTGGGGAGAGATCCGCACATCAGCTCCCATGAGCCGTACATATGGGGGGGGCACCCCACTGCCAACACCATACTGAATAAATCAAGAACCCTCATGATGCGGCAGCTTGTGAAGAAACGCGTCAGCGACAGAGCACTGCATACAAATAATAAGCTCCGGGTGCGACATTCGTCAGGCTAAGGATTGGAAATGGAGTTGGCCCGACTTGCAAACGAAGATATGAGCCCTTATAATCTCCATTTTCTGAATAAAACCAAAATCAGAACCGCCGACCAGAGGTTTTCACCTTGAGAAACCGAGTCTCCAGGTGCAAAGACGTCAAGGAGCTGCAGCCTTGATCTGACCTTGGCTTTGCCCTTTCCCTGTGAGGCTTCTCACTTTTACCCCCTAGTGACCCCACTTACTTCACTGGCCCAATGGCGAGCTGCCTTCCTTCCAACACTGTTGGTTCACCCTTGGCATAGTCACATTTTCCGAATCCTGTCACTTAACAGAGAAAAGGCAGGAAACACAAGGAATCTGGGTTTTGATCTTACCTTGGTTTTCTTGGCCCCAGGACTCACAAACCCTGTCACACTGTGCACTGAGATACTTACGCTCAGGCCCAAAGGGCCGGTCCAAATGGACAGCCTCCTCCCTGCTCACTTCTAACTTCTGGCCTATTTTCACAAGGAAGCCACCCTGATAGGCCCCACCACCTGGTGGCCCCCTTTGAAAGACCTCAATATCTTCACCCATGCTTAAGACCAAACACTAGATTCATTGAATTCATTCCTACCTGAAATCATTTCATACTCTCCCTTCTTGTACCATTTTCTCACCTGAGCCATAACTCTTCCTCATATCAAAAGTCATCACCCCTATAAAGATACAGCCACACCTCCTACAGACTCACACCGTTTTCTTTAAAATCTACAACAGCCATAGCATTCCAATAATGAGAAATGCACAAGTATAGCAATGGGCGTATCGTTCCCTCCCTCCCGCTGACCCAAGGCCTAAGCAATCTGACCCCTTCTTCACCACCTCCATATTTTAGGAAACCAGAATGCCATAGGTACTCCAGGTTTGAAAAGGAGATGGTCCTCTCCTTGATGTTCAGAATAAAATTTAAAGTTAAAAAACATCTTCCTGAGATGCCTTTGTGGCTCAGTTGCTTAAGCGTCCAACTCCGGCTCAGGTCATGATCTCATAGTTCGTGGGTTCGAGCCCTGCATTGGGCTCTGTGCTGACAGCTTGGAGCCTGGAGACTGCTTCAGATTCTATGTCTCCGTGTCTCTGTCTGTGCCCCTTTTTCACTCACGCTCTGTCTCTCTCAAAAACAAATAAACGTTAAAAAAAATTTTTTTTAAGTCTTCCTTCCTTGAGGATCAAGTCAAGTTCCATAGCATATTGACCCAAATCAGTATTCCCCTTAAAGTAGCCTCTGAGGCAGATACACACACTCTCCCTAAAAGCCCTGCTGATGCTGAAACAACTTTTGGAGCTTCACTTTGAGAATTGCCTTCAAAGTTACGGTTCACCCAAGATTGTCAATTTCATTCTACTTTATTTTTCTCACCCATCATATAAACTGTGCCTGGATCTTGAAAAAAGGCCACCAAAGTGTTGCCATTACTGAGAATCTTTGGAACAGTTGCCAGAAAACTCCACACACACACACACACACACCCATTCCCCCTCATCTCACACAGTCCGAAAGACAACTTCTAAGGACACTCGAATGTATTTTCACGACAGAAGCTTCTATCATTGTTCACGCTTACCCAATTGTTCCTTAATGAAATGGGTGGAGATTGGAGAAAAACACACAGTGTGACCAAAGCCCAGGCTGGTGTTCTCCTCAGAGGGGCCCAAAAGCCAAGATACTGGCGACTAAGAGGGACCTAAACCCACCTAACCCATCTTCCAGACTCCAGCAGTTGCTTCCCACATTTAGGGTGATCACAGACTGAGCTGGACTGGACCAGGTCACAAGACCATAGTGCTAGCTGCTTGTTATTCTTCAAACATGCCAGGCAAGTTTCCACTATATACCATTCATACTGGCTGAAATAGCACTTCTGAATAGCTCACTCTCTCCCCTCCTTCAAGCTTCTGCTTAAATATCATTCTGCACACTACAATCCTTATTTAAAATTGTAATCATTCTTCACTCCTATTCAGATTCCTGCCAATACTGCTCTACTCCCTTTCTCCATATAATTATCACATTCTAATACATAATTTATTTATTACATGTATTACTTATCTTCTGCCCCTCTTCTCCCCTATTGGAAGATAAACTTGTAGAAAGCAGGGATTTTTGTCTCTTTTGTTGACTGAATATCCAAAGTGGTTGGCACAGAAGCTAGCTCATAGTTGGCACTCAAAAATATTTGAATTCATGAACACTAGCAGAGACCTTCTTATCCTAACTGTAAACCCCTCCCCAAATATGCTCAATAGATAGTCATAGTGTTTTTCTGTGACCACTAACCATCCTCTGTCAAGTTTCCATTGCCCTAGAGACGGTGGGCACCAAAGCTAATGTGTTCCCATGAACACGTGTATAGGATTTTTCTAATCTTGCCTTTTCTTCCAGAACCACACACATGAGCAATACCCACTGTCTGCACCATCATCAGTACACACATTGAGCCAGGAAGGATGGGGGAGAGGAGCGTGGGGTGAGGAATGTGGACTACACATGCAGGTCAGAGAGATTCTGCAGGTGACACAAGACTGTGCATATACACAGGTGTGAGGCGATGAGGTGAGGAAGTGCATGCCTTATGCCTGCACCATCTGGGAAGGGGGGGAATCCACCTGTCGACGTCCATGCCTCCCCGAGCCAGCAAAAATAAACACATCGAAAGCTCAGTCTTCATGTGAGTTTTCACCATGTGGTTTAGCTCCTTCTACAAGCTTCCCCCAAAGGGGGGAAAAACTTTCATTTTTGTTTTAAACCTTTAGGACTGCAAAGAAAAGGTAAAGATGAGAAAGTACTGTTGCTAGGGGATCCCCCCCCCAATTCTCTTTCATAAAACAGTTCAAACGTTTGAAAGATCATAACTCACGGTCAGTGAATTGAGAGCCATGAATCGAAATGTGTGCCAGCACACAATCACCTACGTAGGGTTTTCCTGTGGTTTGTAGAGTTATTCCAAGTGTACATGAAGTAGGACTGTAAAATGGAGCACCACCCTGGGCTGGAGGAAGTGAGAGGGAGACCATCCACTATTGGGCTGAGAAACCAAATGCATAGGATCCATGTGTCTGCCAAGGAAACTTCTGGTCCACTCATCACCTTCAGAACTATCACCAGAAGGAAACTGTGAAAGCACTCCCCTTTCTCCACGAACAGCTTTAATGAAGCTCATATATTCATGTACCAAAAATGCTACTTTTAAAGTTTTGTTAGTCTTACGAGGTGTTCTAACGGCACGATTGTCTATGTAAAAAATCTAATAGCACCTACCAAAATCTATTAGAAATAGTGAGTTTACCAAGGTCTCAGGATACAGGAGCAATGTACAAAAAACAACTCTATGTCTTTACAATAGCAACAAACAATTGAAAATTGCAGTCATCAAAATACTACTTACAATAGGAAAAAATATAAAATACTTCAGAAGATCACAAATTATGTGCAAGACTTGAAATAAACACTGAAGAGAAATTAAATCACATTTAAACCGGCGATGAGATACAATACGCTCACGGGTTGAGAGGCTCAATATCGTTAAAATGTCGGTTCTCCCTCAATTGGTCCGTAGATTCAATACAACGCCAATCAAAATGCCAACAGGTGTTTTTTATTTATGGAAACCAGCAACCTGATATCAAAGGTTATCTAGAAAAATGATCTATAACACCCCAAACAATTTTGAAGAAACAAAATAAAAGAACAAATTTGAGAACTAACACCATCTGATTTCAAGCCTTGTTATAAAGCTGCAGTAATCAAGACAATGTGATATTGGCCTCAACAGAGGCAAACAGCAATGGAACAAAGGTAAGGTCCATACATGTCTCAGATATATGGACAACTGATTTGACAAAAGGAAAAACAAAACAATTCAATCAGCAAAGAACAGTATTTTTAACAAATGGTGCAGGAACAATTGGCTACTCGTATATAGAAAAATAAAATTTCACCCAGACCTTATACCAAAAATTAACTCAAATTATAGGCCCACATGCAAACCCAAAGCCATAAAACATAGAAAAAAATCCTTGGGACCTTGGGTTAGGCAAAGATTCTTTTGATTTCCTCGACACAACACCAAAAGCACGATCCATAAAAGAAAAACAAATATTTGGACCTTATCAAAATGTGAAAGTTTTTGAAAAACTATTTAGAAAATGAAAAACACAGGGGCGCCTGGGTGGCGCAGTCGGTTAAGCGTCCGACTTCAGCCAGGTCACGATCTCGCGGTCTGTGAGTTCGAGCCCCGCATCAGGCTCTGGGCCGATGGCTCGGAGCCTGGAGCCTGTTTCCGATTCTGTGTCTCCCTCTCTCTCTGCCCCTCCCCCGTTCATGCTCTGTCTCTATCTGTCCCAAAAATAAATAAATAAATAAACGTTGAAAAAAAAAAAAAAAAGAAAATGAAAAACACAAATCACAGAGTTGGACAAAATATTTTCAGATCATGTGTCTGATAAAGGACTTGCATCCAAAATATACGAAGAACCCTCAAAACTAAATACCAGATTTTTTAAGTAGGCAAAAGATCTGAAGAGACACTTCACCGAAGTTATACAGAAGGCAAATGAGCGTATGAATACGTTCAACATCATTACATCATTAGGTAAATCCCACTTACAACCACAATAAAATATTACTACATGCATATTAAAACGGCTGAATTTAAAAGGACTAACTATAGCAAGTGTCGGTGAGGATATGGAGGAACTGGTAGGACTATAAAATGATTCAACAATTCTGGAAAACACTTTGGCAGTTTCTTTAAAAAGCATTCAGTTTCTTAAAAGGTTAAGTCTTTCACTATGATCCAGCCACTCCACGCCCGAGTACTGACCTACGAGAAGTAAAACCATATGTCCATGGATAGGAATGTTCACAGCACTTAGTATGTTCATAACAGAATGCAATGACCCAAATCTGGAAACAATCCAAACACCTATCAACAGGTGAACAGATGAACACATTGGGGCATATTGCTATAATAAAAATGAATGAAATATTGATATATGCATAACATGAATGAATCTCAAAATAACTATTCTGAAAGAAGCCAGACCAAAAAAAAAAAAAAAAAAAGTATCCATACAAAATGTTAGAACATGCACACTAAAAGCTATAGTGACAGAACATAGATCGGTGTAATGGTGGGGGGATTCAGAGAGGGGTGGGAGGGAGAGATTACAAAGGGACATGAGGAAATTTAGGGGGCTGATAGGTCCATTATTTTTATCATGGTGATGGTTTCCCAGGCATATACATATGTCAAGACTGATCAAATTGTACACTTCAAATATGTGTAAGTTACTGTATATAAATTATATCTCCATAAATCTGGGGGAGGGGAGGGTATTTCAAACAAATATTTCTTTAAAAAGAATGTTCTCAAAAGATGCCAAATATCCCTAAGCCTTAAGATGTGATCTCTTTTATTAGCTAGCACCTTAGAGGGGGAAAGACAATGAGTGATAATCAAGGACAAAACTCCTAACTTTTCTAAGAACTTACCCTAAGGACACTTACTAGGTAACCCGAAATTCTGACAAAAGTTTTAACGGTGACGTGTCATACTGAATCCACTCAGGGACACTCAAAGGTGCCGTTCCACTCATGCCACATACTGTCTCTCCTCTCTCCACCCAGATCCCCAAAGAATCGGTCAATTAAAAAACAAAAGAGGACAATTTCCTGGATCCAAGTTAGTCATCTTAACCTCGTAATGCTTCCCCAAGGCCAGGAGAGGGGAAACTTACATCGTTAGGACCTCCGCACGCCGTGAGGACGTGGTCTCATCTTTATACCGCCCTCAGCTTACTGAGCTACAAAGAGGACATTTGGTCCCCCCTGAAATTCCTGGGCTTGAGAAAATTCAGCTTTATGGCTCAAGTCAACTAGAGGAAGTACGGCTGCTGCTAAGTGAAGAAAGAATGGGAAAATAGAAATGTGTAACGTCCTATAGTTTCCCAAATAGTCTTCTAAAGATTCCCCATCCCATGGGCTTCCTAGTACCTGATGCTCATCCTGCACGGGTGCCCCGCGCTGGCACCCGGCCAACTCGAGCGTCCCAAACACCAAGCTGAGTGAGGGAAGGGAAGGAACACCGAACTTCTGTGCTCTTTTCATTAAAAAGGCGAAGGGTGTCTGGACAGGAATCATCAATTTAGCCAGCAGAGACCATTTCAAATCCTGCTTCCTGTCAGAGAGCATCCTAACTCACGACGAGATTGAAGGCAAGCTCCAAAGCTACAGTTCCAGTCGGCAACTTGGCCGCCGGCGACGAAGGGGCAGCCCTCAGCAACTTTGACCTCCTTGCACTGAAATGAGAGGAAACTGTGATCCGGGGCTGACATTTCCGCAGAGCATCGCCCAACTTTCCCAAGAGGGGGACAACAACTCACTGATAATGGGGCTTTGAAGTGTCTGGCCCGGGGCCAGGAAACATTGGAAGTGTCCTCTGGAGAGTATCTGTTTTAGATTACTCCCAGTTTATAGGAAGCCACACATGCTAACTTTAGCCTTTCTCCTGCCTTCAGAAGGCAGGGGCTTTAGATGATTGATCGCAAGCCTGCTCTTTTGGCTCCGACTTAAATGGCAGGCCTACTGGGTTTGGGTGGTTTTGTTTGGATTTTTCCCCCCTCCTGTGCTGCCTTCTAACCCTACATACAGTTCCTGCCTTCCGTTCTTCCTTCCAATTGTCTTCATTCTCACATCATGGGGGACTTTCTATTTCTCCTTGTGAGACATTCATTCAAAAGGTGGTTCCACAACAGAAACCTAGATCTCCCCAACAATTAAATGCTCTCTTAAAGTGTCTTATAATCCTACTTTGGTTGTGGGATGCTTCCAATGATGTGCCCCAAAATGTGAAGCAGCTCTCTCATTATAACTTAAAAAGCCTGATCCACATTATAATGGGATTCTGCCACTCAGGGAAAACCATCAGAAATTGTTTCTGCTAAAAATGCATGCTGTTAATTCTACCAACACACCCAAACTGATTTGGCCTGGATTACTTCCCTCTGTAGCAATTGCTTCTGATAAATAAATATAAGTTCTAATCTAAACCCTTATCCCCCAGAAGTGTGGTCTTTGAGCTGGTAACAATGCCACCACCCCAGGAGCTGTGAGAAACTCCCACTGCTCTGTTCTATCTGAGCAAATTAGAATTTGCTCCAAATTAGAATTTGCTCCTAGTCTATGCTAATCTTCGGGCCTTAAACTAATTCTCTTATCTGCCCATCAGGAAAACAGCCTTTCCATTAGGTTAACACTTCTAAACCCAGCCCAGCCCCTTCCCAGATTCCTTTCTGGCTTTACTGCCCATGCCACTGAAATCCCAGTAAACTTTTAGTCAAGCCTCGTTGTTATAAGGGAGGTTGCCAGGGGCTATGGTCCTGGCCACCCATTGGCTTAGCCAACTCCTGGTGCATTACACACAATATGTGGCATGAAAAACAGTACATAAATGTAGGAGACTAAGGGCCAGAGTCCCTCTCTTGGAGCCCGGACACTGGTCCCGGCTAGATCATTGTGCACTCACCCCGACAGCAGTGGGCAACAGAGCACCGGCATTTGTTCGTTCACAGATTCAACAAATGTTTACTTAAAATGTGAATACCCAATGCTCCTATGTGCTATTGTATGCCAGGTACTATTCTAAGGGTTTTACCTTAATTGCAGCATATAATCCTCACAGCCGCACTGCAAGGTAGGTATTAATACTCTTGTCACCTACATGAGGAAACCGAAGCATGGCTCCAGAATCTGTGCTCCTTACCAGTATGACCTTATTCCTTCTACCAGGGGGGATGGTAAAGGCCTGAACTGGCAAAAGAGGAAGGGAAAGACAGAGGGGATAAGAAAGTCAAGCGAGGAGAGCCAGAAGACTAATTGCATATGGCGCCAGGAGGAGGGGAGGAAAGGGGTTGGGTCTCAGGTGTCTGGCCTCTGGCTAAATAGAGAGTTAAACGCAACACGAGGCAGCACGTGGCAAATGAATCCCCAGGTAGGATTCAATGGTGGCAATGAAACGTATTAACTCAAAATAAAGAGCTAAAGATTGCGTGATTTTATTAGCGACTTATTTATAATAAAAACTCCAAAGTCTAGAGTAAGTGGGGGAACTGGAGGCATATTGCAGTAAAAACTCCAAACATATTCAGCAAGTGTTACCAGCAGAAGTCAGAAAGATGAAAAATAATCGAAGATAAAAGGAGGATGTAATTCAATAAGAGCTATAAAGACCGTTGATTCCTGCTGTGAACATGAGATGAGACTACAGCATATTGGCAGCTGAGGCAAGAGAGGGAAAGCCAGAGGGTTCTGTAACAGACAGCTGGCGGTTCCAACCTGGTAGAGAACACACAGGCTTTGGAGTGTGAGGGACCGGAGTTTGAGTCCCAAATTAACTGCACACTGCATGATCTAAGATTCCTGGCTTATGTATTCCGGGCCTCCCTTCCCTCTTATGAAAAAGAAAGACAATCTTCTCTGTACTGAAGATGGAAAGCATCTTGTCCACCACAGGCCCTCAAGAGACTACCCTTGTTGTTGTTTGTCCTCAGAAAACAAGCCTTTTCCTGGCATACATTCTCAGAGGAACCGATGCTTGCTCAGCACAGAGACAGAGAGATGCACATTTCTGCAAACGTTAGGTCAGCCAAGCAAATGACAGAACAGACAGAGCCTGAGGAGGCCAAGAACAGGAGGCTTCCTAAACCTTGGAAATCTTTCTTCTTTCAAGGAGGTCTCAGTTGGATGGAACCAAAAGTTTGCAAACCTCCTGTTAGACAGAAGATGGAGAAAGTTCCACGACGTATCCTCCAGGCTGAGAAGCCACTTTCAGACTGAAAACGAAGCAAGCCATTGCATACAGTTTACAGCACCACCCAAAGTAACTTCCAGGCAGGGAGAAACGAGCCACGACCCAAGCTACACAACCATCCTCCACAAAGTCTGAACCTTAATCCCCAGCTTTTATAGCCTGAGGGGTATTGCGGGAAGGTCAAAGGTTAGTCGCCTAAAGTGACACCAGCTGTTCATCGGTCAACTCTACTGGTTACGTAACGTGGCACCTTCGGAGTGCCTGCCATCTCTAATTATCTAAAGTGGGGCCTTCTTTGCCCATGCTCTCTACTAGTTAGCTAAAGTGGCGCCTTCTGTGTATCTCTTCAGGAAGGATCAGAACAAGCCTTCCCTCATTCAGTCACGCCATACATTAAGCTCAAGGGGCCTGCAACAAGCGGCCCAGCGGGAGGTCATCGCACGGGCTCGAGTAAGACGGAGGACCAAAGATGGAGTCGGTGTTGTCTGCACTCTTACACCCACTTACAGACGAACCATGCGTTTTTCTCGGTTTAGGGTCCCGCGGGTAATGTCAGTGCAACAGTGGGAAAGTGTCGGGAAGGCGAATGCGTCCACCCCAGAAGCCTTCCTGGGGCTTCACTGATGCATGCAGCCCGCATGTCAACCCCAGCAGAACTAGGAAAGGTAGAAGTTGCTCACTCAAACCCCTTCCTAAGTTAGAACACCCTCTCTTCTTGGGGTGCCTGGGTGACTCAGTCGGTTAAGCGTCCAACTTTGGCTCAGGTCATCATCTCACGGTTCGTGAGTTCGAGCCCCACATCAGGCTCTGTGCTGACAGCTGGGAGCCTGGAGCCTGCTTCAGATTCTGTGTCTCCCTCTCTCTCTGCCCCTCCCCTGCTCATATTCTGTCTGTCTCTCTCTCAAAAATAAATAAACATTTAAAAAAAACTTGAAAACCCTCTCCTCCAGTAGAACTTTGGTCCAGGAGAGTTTTCAGGAAGACGTGCCAATACTGATCTTGAAGTCATCCTGCCTCCTCACCGACCTTTACTGCTTCTCCTGTTACCAGATTACCTTACAGACACACAGACATGTGTCTCCCTAGAGACAGAGCTATGTGCCTCTAAAGGAAAGAGGGCCATGCTCTACCCTCTCTCTTCAGAAAGGAAAGTGTGGTTAGAAAAGGAAGCCATGGTTCTAGAGGAAGTTGGAGACCCAGGGGAAGTGAGAAAATAAAATATGGCCTTTTAGTCAGAAGCTGAAACAAGCCACGCCCAGGCTCCACAACCAGCTCCCCAATATAATCGTTACCACCGTGGAGTAGCAGGCCCAAAAAACCCTTGCAAACCCTAAGTCTGTTGGGAATAAAAAAATAAAAAAAATTTTTTAATTAAAAAAGAAAATGGAAGGATGAGAAGGAGAGAGGGAGGTGAGAGATGCCGAGTGAAAAAGGAGAACAATAATTAAAATTTGTGTTCAGAATGAGTGTGCCAACAATTCAAGAACAGATTGGAGAAATGCCCTGCTGAGAAAGACAACAAACAAAATCAGTAAATAGAACATGAATTAAGTCCAAATGATACTGATTTTGTGAAAGTCTGAAAAAAATTCATGTGTGAGGGTTTGAAGGAGATCAAAAGAGCATAGTATTCACTTTGTTTTAATTTTTTTAACACTAATTTATTTAATTATCATGCTCAGCATGCAGCCTGCCTAAGATTCTCTCTCTCCCTCTTCCCCTCTCCCCTGCTCATGCACTCTCTCTCTCTTTAAAAAATTACAAATAAATAAATAAATAAACAGGAATAAAATAATGTAAATAATAAGCACCCAATTCACAAAGCTAGAAAAAAAGAAAATAAATCTAAAAACCAAAACAATAGAAGAAAAGAAACTCTGAAATAATAGATGAGGAAGTAGAACATAAGTAATAAATGAGTAAACACGAAAAGTAAAAATTTGAAAGTAAGTAATAAATAAAACAAAGAAAAGAAGTGCAAAACTAAAGCTCACACTTCCAAATAGACAATAAAAGAGATGTGATTTAGCACAGTGGAGCAAAAACAGTAGATAAAAATTATAATTAAACGTTACTAAGAGGAACAAAGGATATATCCATACATAGAGCAGAGATTTAAAAACTCAAGGGAATTTATGCATAGCTTTATGCCAGTATATTTTTAAAATTTAGCTTAAATATAAGTGTATAAATATATAATATGATAAAAATGTATAAGTGACGTATCATATATAATAAATAATCTATATTATCTCCAAAATTTGCTTAATAGAAAACCTGAATAAGCCAAAAAACACATGAAACAGATGGAACTGGTCTCTGAAGTACTACCCTTCAGTAGACACGTTCAAGGGTTTTTATGAGATAAAGCTACTGAAGCTACGAGGAAGGGAAGGTTTTATACGTTAGGTTTTACAAAATAAACGGAGATCTAAAATATCACCTTCCTTTGTGATGAAGCCCATTAATGGCTTTGATCTGCTCCTACAATGTTTTCATGAAGCCAACCTCCCACATTTAAACTCACCCACTAATTATGGGCACAGCTGAACAACTTCAGAGAGTCGAAAATGTGTTCAGTTAGCAGGAGAGAGGTGTTCGAGATGTCTCAGCAGATAAGTGTCGTGACTGGTAAGATTAACTTGGCACCAACGTACAGGACGAGCTCGAAGTTGTAAATAAATACCAACGGCAGGAAAAACTCTTTAACGAGAGATAAGAGCATAAGTAAAAGTAATAAAAATGCAAGGGATTAAATGCAAGAGACTTCATGGAGAGAAGCAACAGAATTTAGCAATTGGTACAGTGTTTTTCAACAGAGGAGGGGCGCCTGGGTGGCTCAGTCGCTTAAGCATCCCACTTTGGCTCACGGTCATGATCTGGCGTCTTGTGAGTTCGAGCCCCGCATCGGACTCTGTGCTGACAGCTCAGAGCCTGGAGCCTGCGTTTGTCTACCTCTCTGTCTGCTGCAACCCCCCACCCCCACCCCCCGCCCATGGTCTTTCTCTCTCTCTCTCTCTCTCTCAAATGGTAAATAAACATTTTTTTACATTTTTTTTCAATATATGAAATTTATTGCCAAATTGGTTTCCATACAACACCCAGTGCTCATCCCAAAAGGTGCCCTCCTCAATACCCATCACCCACCCTCCCCTCCCTTCCACCCCCCATCAACCCTCAGTTTGTTCTCAGTTTTTAAGAGTCTCTTATGCTTTGGCTCTCTCCCACTCTAACCTCTTTTTTTTTTTTTTCCTTCCCCTCCCCCATGGGTTTCTGTTGAGTTTCTCAGGATCCACATAAGAGTGAAACCATATGGTATCTGTCTTTCTCTGACTGGCTTATTTCACTTAGCATCACACTCTCCAGTTCCATCCACGTTGCTACAAAGGGCCATATTTCGTTCTTTCTCATTGCCATATAGTACTCCATTGTGTATATAAACCACAATTTCTTTATCCATTCATCAGTTGATGGACATTTAGGCTCTTTCCATAATTTGGCTATTGTTGAGAGTGCTGCTATGAACATTGGGGTACAAGTGCCCCTATGCATCAGTACTCCTGTATCCCTTGGGTAAACTCCTAGCAGTGCTATTGCTGGGTCATAGGGTAGGTCTATTTTTAATTTTCTGAGGAACCTCCACACTGCTTTCCAGAGTGGCTGCACCAATTTGCATTCCCACCAACAGTGCAAGAGGGTTCCCGTTTCTCCACATCCTCTCCAGCATCTATAGTCTCCTGATTTGTTCATTTTGGCCACTCTGACTGGCGTGAGGTGATACCTGAGTGTGGTTTTGATTTGTATTTCCCTGATGAGGAGCGACGTTGAGCATCTTTTCATGTGCCTGTTGGCCATCCAGATGTCTTCTTTAGAGAAGTGTCTATTCATGTTTTCTGCCCATTTCTTCACTGGGTTATTTGTTTTTCAGGTGTGGAGTTTGGTGAGCTCTTTATAGATTTTGGATACTAGCCATTTGCAAATATCTTTTCCCATTCCGTTGGTTGCCTTTTAGTTTTGTTGGTTGTTTCCTTTGCTGTGCAGAAGCTTTTTATCTTCATAAGGTCCCAGTAATTCATTTTTTCTTTTAATACCCTTGCCTTTGGGGATGTGTCGAGTAAGAGATTGCTACGGCTGAGGTCAGAGAGGTCTTTTCCTGCTTTCTCCTCTAAGGTTTTGATGGTTTCCTGTCTCACATTCAGGTCCTTTATCCATTTTGAGTTTATTTTTGTGAATGGTGTGAGAAAGTGGTCTAGTTTCAACCTTCTGCATGTTGCTGTCCAGTTCTCCCAGCACCATTTGTTAAAGAGACTTTTTTCCATTGGATGTTCTTTCCTGCTTTGTCAAAGATTAGTTGGCCTTACTTTTGTGGGTCTAGTTCTGGGGTTTCTATTCTATTCCATTGGTCTATGTGTCTGTTTTTGTGCCATTAAAATTTTTAATAAAATAAATAAAAAGGGGAAGAAAAGAGGATGGAGAGGAAAAGGATTTCACTATAAGGCAGTGGTTCTCAACTGGGAGTGCTTTTGTCCCCTCGGGAATATTTTTCAATGTCTGCAATTATTTTAGATTTTCACGACTGGATTGGTCGAGGTGCTACTGGTATCTAGTGGGTGGGGGCCAGGGACGCTGCTCAACATCCTCCAATGGGCAGGACAGCCCCCCTTCAACGAAGTATCCAGCCCCAAACGCCAACGGTACCCGGGTTGAGAAACCCCGCCTTAGAGGGATAGGAAGAAAAGTCGTACCTTTGACCAAATTAAGAAAGTGAAAAGGAGAGAAAGAATTTTTGAAAGAATGGGATAAGCTCTGTGTTCTACACATTGCGTTCCAGGAGTTCAGAATACATATAGGCTGGAATGTGCAACAGCCAGTAATGCAAAAAGTATGTAAACATAAGCTTCTCGACTTGGTTGGCTACGGCACTGTACGGGCAAGACCTCGGATTTTGAAACCTTAACTGAACACCAAGCGTGGCTCAAAACTTGGCTCTGCTGGTGGAGGTATTTTCGGAAAACACTGCAGATCCTCTGATCCTTGCCCTCCTCAGCACGTTAAAATTCTTCTTGTATAGTTCTAGTGAGGAGTAAATGAAACATACACGCAGCCTTCAACACAATGTCGGGCACAAACTTGCTGTTCAATAAATATTATTTTTCATTACTGTTTTTGAAATTAGTGTGACATATTTGTTTCACAGTATATATTTATTGAGTGCCTAGTATGTGCCAGACAGACTAGGTTCCTATTAGAAAAGAAAGGGAAAGACTATAGAAGGAGTTCTGCTAATTAGCTAAAGACCCAGCAGTTTCAACATTCAAGTTGGGAAAGTTAAGCAGAAAGCACTTCCCGGACAACCACTCCGACATACTTTTCCAATCTAGGTCAGCTCTGGAGATACTGCCCCAAATCAATACCAGATCAGCAAGTTGGGGGCAGCAGGGTGAGGTCAGAAAGACACCAAAGGGATTCATGAGGGGGCAGAGCTCCCTGTGCCTTTCACTTTCCTGAACTGGAACTAGAGCTTTCAGAAAGCCAGTTTTGCACAATCCTAGACCCAGAGCAGTCCAGAGGTGGGGAGTGTCCTGAAATGGGTACAATAACACCGAGGGGCCTTATATTTACAGCTGCTGGTATCAAGAGAAAATGAATAGTCAGGGTACCCCTCATTAGAAAATGAATCACAAAATTTAGGGGAAAGAGAAAGGCAATAATGATTAATTGTATATTCTTCAATTTCAGGTCTTGCTTTATGGCCTTCCCGGGCCATTGTGAATCCTTGGGTATCCGGCAGCTGCTAGACATGGCCCTGGGAATAAAAAGAGGAGACAAGGTCCCCGCCGCCGAGAAGCTGAGAACAGATTCAGGGAGATGTGATGTCAGAAAAGCAAAAGACGCACAAAACCACGTAGGTCATACGAAGTATTGGGTAGTACGTATGTCCTTCCCCTTCCACCCACCCTCATGCCCCAACCAGCTTTCCCCGCGTCACCACCACCTTCAGCCTCTGCTGTGATCTTGGGGCCTCTACCCTGCAAGACCCTCGTTCATCAAACCCACCAAACACTGGGTTCTCTCTGCACAAAAATGGTTGAGGAAGAAAGACTAGAGATGATCTCCTGGGAACAGAGAGTTTTCAATGTTGGGAATAAAAAAGATAGAAGACCATGCACAGAGAAACACATGATGGTCGTGACTTGGCTGAGCTCCGTGAGCGAATACATGGGCAGCAGAACAAAAGCCTCTGCGCCTTCTTCATGCTCTGCCTAATTGATTCTTCCCCCAATAATCAAGGAGCTTCTTTGATATCATGTTGGATTCACAGCAGAGCAATTCAAAATCACTAAGTAAAAACGGTAGCAAAAACAGCCGCTTCCAAGGCACATAAACAGGGCTTTTCTAGCAAATATATCCTCTGATTCTATGTATTTCATCCCATGAACTAATAGTGCAAGCATGTCTTCTGCCTACTGGTCCAAGAAAGAAGAGTCTTCTTGGAGGATTTGGACTCACCTCCGAGTAAGGCTCTGCGTGTTGGCCAGTCTCATCTTTTTTTTTTTTTTTAATTTTTTTCCCCGAGACTTTTCTATTTTTATTGATTTTTTTTCTTTTTCTTTTTTTGTGAATATAATGTATTGCCAAATTGGCTTACGTACAACGCCCAGAGCTCATCCCAAGTGCCCTCCTCAATGCCCATCACCCATATTCCCCTCTCCCCCACGCCCCCATCCACCCTCAGTTTGTTCTCTGTATTTAAGACTCTCTTGTGGTTTGCCTCCCTCCCTCTCTGTTTGTAACTATTTTTTTCCCCGTCCCCATGGTCTTCTGTTAATCTTCTCAAGATCCACATGTGAGTGAAAACATATGATATCTGTCCTTCTCTGACTTATTTCACTCTTTAATGAAGAGCATGACTGCCCTGGCAGGCACCCCCTCGAGACTCCCTCACCAAGAAACTGTTTGGCTTGGCTGATCTTCACCAGTGGCTTAGCCACTGCAAATCACCCACTGTTCGTGTCAGCACTGGGCTAGGCTAACCGTTTTACATGCTGAGTCATTTGGGGCAGCCAACTCATTGTCTCCCGTACCTGCCATGGACATCTACAAGGCGGCTCTCCCACATCTGCTTCTTATTCCTGGCCAATGCTAAGTGTGCTGTGTGATGTTTTTCCAACCTAGAACCTCCCCAAACTTCTACACTATCACCAATTAAAGGGTAAAAGTATTTCCCTCTTCGTAATGTCAGGGTCTAGCATTTACTTAGTGATAAAGATTACCATTTGACTAAGGATTTTCAGACTGGTGGCAAAGATCTCTATGACGAGATAATCTATCAATTGTGGTATGAATTGTGCTTTCAAATCAAGCCGGCCCAGCAGTCTGTCCTGACATGATACGCACCTGGTTTAGTCGCTTTAGGGTTCCTATCAGTTAGAAGGTTCCTATGCTTTCAAGCACCGGTCCTAAATCATGAACATGACTTAAGTGTTGGACTTTTGAGTTACTGTTCTCCACTGGTTTGTTGCTTTCATCAGTTTTTTTCTCTTTTGCATGTTTTTTTGTATACGTCTTAGTTAAAAATGCCTTTTAGTGCTTGTTTATATTACATAGGAGGATTAGAGATTAAGTCAGTCAGTGTTTCATTGGGTCAAGTGACTGAAACAAGACCAGAACAAGACCTAGGAAAAAAGGAAATCATCAGAGAAGATTACAGAGTTGAGCCAGAACCACTTCTGTGCATGTATTTCTGAATTTGAAATCAAGCTTGTCTTTATGTGAGTTTAAATTTCGGATTTTAAATCACTTGACCTGGACAACGTAAAAAGAGAGATACTAGTAGTCATGCGTCTGTCCCTCTGTCCAGTCTTTTCTGGAATGGTTCCTTCCATTAGTTCCCAAGAAACTTGCTACGTGTTTTTATAAATGAAGAGCACATATTCCAATGAAGAAGGGTCCAATGGCACCTGCTTCCCATCAACACAACGGGGAGTGGATGGCCAAAATTTTGTTGGGGACAGTTCAGTTGGGGGTCCAGGAAAGCCTCAGATATCAAGGATTGTCTGGCCTGCCTATTTCTCCAGCCTCATCTCACACCACTTGCCCGCACGTCCTTTTCTCTCCAGCCACACTGCCCTGCCTCCAGTTTCAGCCATCGGCTGTTCTTTCATATCCCTGAACCACTCTACCCAGACCACTGTCCAAAATGCCTTCCCCAGAGTCCCTTTCTCTGCCTGGTTAAGTCCTACTTGTCTCTTATCTGTAATGATGGAGATAATATCCACACATACTTCAGAGAAAGAGAAATGTTATGAGAATCCAAAGAAACCATCCATGATCCTCAGAATGGTATCTGGCCTATTGTGAGGATTAGGTACACTTTTGCCGTTATCATTACTGTTCTTTCTAGACTCAGTTCAGGTGCCACCACTTATGGGACAACTTCCATGAATCCTTTCCTGCCTATTCCTGTGTGTGCTCGCTGTGCACCGAACGTGCGTCTATTACAATGAAACAATAATAAGTATAAGGAGTGCTATTAGACACCACCCGAAGTTCTTACAACATTAATCGCCACCATAGCACTCTGAGGGGGTTGTACTATTAGTCTCGTTTTAGCAAACAGCAAATAGGTTGAGCTATTTTTTCCAAGGACTAACAGCCAGAAGATGACGGAGTCAAAACCTTGAATTCCCTGGCTTGGCAGCCCTCTTCTACTTTATCGCACCGAATTTTATGGGCTATTTTTTTGTCGTGCTGTCATTTCTCCCCATCAGACTGTAAGTTCTTCAAGGACAGAGATTTGTTTGTCGTTACTGTTGTTTTTGCCAGACCCTGGCTTTCTGCCTAGTGCAAAGCGCTTGTTCAATAAATGTTTGATAAATTAATACGTATCCAAAGTCCCACCACACAAAGAAGAAATGAAGAGTAGAGAGTCTTATCAAATTAAGCTGAGCCGGGAGAGCCAGGAACTTGTAGTTCTCACTTCCTGCCTATATTTTATGGTTAAGACCAAGCTCTGGACCCCCAGAGATTCTGTCTGACTAAACTTCAGCTGCACGCACAGCCTTACCCCCCCATAAACAAGGTACCGTGTGGTCCACTGCTGCATAAATCCAACAGAGGAAAGTAGTTGGACGGGAGATGGCTCTTCCCTGTGAAAAATCTACTTAGCAAGGAAACCAACCAGAGCATGACTCATGCCTGGATTGCCTTCCCTCTCCCTGCTGCCGATATATGTATACTACTCCCCTCAACTCCAAGCGGCCCTCCAGGTTGCCCCCTGACACCCCACACCCACATGAGAACACAACATGTTCTGCCTCCGTGTTCCCGCAATTCTCAGGTGGACTATTCAGACTATGTTACTGTGTTCCTCTTCATACATTAGTTGCAATCTTCCCTCTCTGTTTCGTGGTTGTAGTTTGTCTCCCAGATTAGATTTAAAACCACAAAACCAGTTCCCTAGCCCAGACACATGATGGACCCTCAGCAGATCTTGGATGATTGATTGACTGGGCAAGTGGATGACTGAATGAGAACAAAAGAATAGAACTAATTCAACAAAACTCTCTCATTCTGTTTCCATCCTACCCAGATGCTGGCCCATCAGGAGCCTGCCAATAAATCCTGGGATCTACACCCATCCTAGCACAGTTACATCCACTGTAACTATTCAGTATCTTGTAATATAAACATAATTGTGTCTTAGTCTTCGTTTTGACCACCACAACTAACGTAGAGCTGGGTACACAGAGATTCTGAATGAAGGGTAAGTGAAATCAATCATTCAACAAATATTGATTGTTCCAAGCTTTGTGCTAGAATACTGCAAGACCTACAATGACATTTTTGTTCTCTCTAAACCCCCGAAGGCCCCAATGTCTTAGCTATGAGTTCCCCTTCTGCTCCCCCGCCCCAGAAGGAAAGGCTCCCCACCTTCTAGGTCCTCTAGCTGGACCAGCTGCATTCTACCTAGTCCTCAACTGAATTGGTTTCACCTTCCTGCCAGCCCACAAAGTATTCAAGCAAGCCAATCCCACATCCTCCGGGGGAAAACAAGGGTCACTTCACCTGTTTGTCTCCACAAAGCCTGCCTCCCGTAGCCCCTGCTGGTTCCCCTTCCTGAGTGCAATCCCCACATGGCCCTGCGCAGCATGCAGTGTCCTGTCTCCCACAGTGTGAATACGTGTAACTAATAAACTGACGTCAATCTCACCTAAACAGTGTCAGGGGTTGAGTGTGTGACTATCTCATACTATTTATGGCAGGCATCACTCCTTTCCCAGTTGAGGTGATTTCCCAGTTGAGATGTGATTAAAATGATTTTAGCCGTGATCTAGAGAACCGAGTCCCTGCCTCACTGAAAACTAGGATTCCTATTCCAACCAGAGGCCAAATGTACTGGCTCCTTCTCCTGAGATGAACCCTGAATTCCTAAGAGGGAATCTATCAGCGTGAGTGAGGAAGGTGAATAAACCTTTGGAGAAAGAGGGCTCTGGGGAGTGGGCAAGGCCTGCAGGGGAGGGAGGTACCGCTAGCCTGGAGAGTCAGCCAGGCAGAGTTCTAGGCATTAATGATGGCGTTCCTGCTCCCAAGGTGACGGTGTTCTCACAGAGGAAAACAAAGGAACAAATAAGATCATTGCCAGCACTGTGAAGTTGAAGGATGGAAATATACTAGAGCTGCAGTTAGCTCATTACAGCCATCGGGCCAAGACCTATTTGGGTGCAGCCCACAAATAACCTTTTAAACGATTGCAAAAAATCAAAAAGAAGATTAATATTCCATGACATGTAAAAATTGTACAAAAGTCCAATTTTGGCATCCATAAATAAAGCTTTATTGGAACAGAGCCATGCACATTCACGTATGAATTGTCTACGACTTCTTCCACGATATCACAGCAGCGGTGGGTGGACAGACGCTGCAGGGATTACAAAGCTGTAGATAGTTACTATCTGACACTGTACAGGGAAGGTTTGCCTCCCTCTGTGTTAGAGCCACGGGTGGGGACAGGGAGCGGAAGACTGGCAGGAACAGGCCACTCTGAGGAAGTGGCTTGAATTAAAGCTGAAGGATGATAAAGGGTGGCCAAGTGGAGGTCTGGAGGAAGAACATTCCAAATAGAAGAGAAGCAAACACAAGGATCGCGATATGGAAGCTAGGCTGGTGAGCCCATTCATTCGACAAAGCAGTTCTGAGGCCAACATCATGCCCAGCACTGTTCTAGCTATGGAGGATAAAACAGAGACTAAATAGAAGTTCCCTGCCCCCGTAGCCTAAATTCTAGAGGAAATGAATGAATGTATAATTAATTTCAGGGAGTGATAAGAGTTCATAAGAAAAGGAGACAACCGGGGGCGCCTGGGTGGCGCAGTCGGTTAAGTGTCTGACTTCAACCAGGTCACGATCTCACGGTCCGTGAGTTCGAGCCCCGCGTCGGGCTCTGGGCTGATGGCTCAGAGCCTGGAGCCTGTTTCCGATTCTGTGTCTCCCTCTCTCTCTGCCCCTCGCCCGTTCATGCTCTGTCTCTCTCTGTCCCAAAAATAAATAAACGTTGAAAAAAAAAAAAAATTTAGAAAAGGAGACAACCGGTTATAGAGTGAAAGGAAAAGGTATCTGTTTATTGACAAAGGCCTGTTAAAAGCAGTGCACTTGACATGAGGTGGAGGTAAAGAGGTGGGGAAAGACACGTCATGATCCACCAAAGTGTCCCAGGCAGTAGCCACAACAAAGTTCAGGGGTCCAGAGGCAGGGATGGGTTTGGCATGCTTGAGGAACAGCACGATCGGGGGCACCCGTGTGACAACAGCAGTGGGGAGAGGGCACCGTAAGAAGCCGGAGAGAAACAAAAGCCAGACCTAGATGTTCTGTGCATCACAGTCATATAATCTGATTTACATGTCTAAAAGAATGTGGGAAACTGGTGAGTGAGCTGTGGGAGGGCAAGAGTGGCAGTCGAGAGATCAGAGAGAAGGCTGGTGAGTCTGTGAAGAAATGACGCCATTTACTGGAGTGAGAACATGGTGGCAGTGGTGAGTAGTGGGTGGATTGTTCCAACGTAGAACCAACAGGGCCTGATGCGAGACCAAGTTTTAGTCTTCAGTTGCTGCATAACGAATGGTCATACACCTAGCAGCCTACGAGCAACATACATATTTATGATGCCACAGTTTCTATAGGTCAGGAGTTCAAGCACAGCTGAGCTGGGTCCTGTGCTTAGGTTGTCACAAACCTGCAAAGTACCAAACTGGCATTCTCTTTTCTGGAGTCCAGAGTCCTCTTCTAAGCTCGTGTGACTGTTGACAGAATTGACTGCCTTGCAGGCGTAGGCTTGAGGCCCCTGATTTCCTGCTGGCTGTCCAGCACTTACCACCCTAAACTCATAGCGGTTTTTGCAGTTCCATCACATGGCCCTCTCGCAATACCACAGTTGACTTACTCAAGACCAGCAGGAGAATCTCTAGCTTCCGTCTGGTAAGTCAGAGAGAGATACATAAAATTTAAAGAGATCACAGGCATGACTATCACCTTTGCTGGATTTCTTTGGCTAGAAGTAAGCCATAGGCTCCACCAGCACTCACGAAGGAGGGGATTACAGAAGGATGTGTTTCACTGGGACTCATCTTAGAATTCCTCCTACCACAGATTCCACCTAGAGGGTGACTCCAAGGTCTCATATGCTGGAGCATTTGGGTGGAAAGTGGGTTCATTTATGGAAGTGAAATAGGCTTGAGTGTGGGAGAACAGATTTGGTGGGGATAGGGAACGGCAGGGTAAATAGGTTGTTCAGTTTGGATATATTAAGTTTAAGGTGCTTACTGGACACCCATTAAATATGTCAGCTAGGCTTTTGGATATATAAACCGGAGCTCAGACAGGAGATCATCCTGGATATTTCAATTTGAGGATGATCAGCAAATGTAGATGGCATTCAGAGCCACACCCACACACATAAACTGGATCGTCCTGGTGATTAGGGGATGATAACGTGGATAAATAGAGAAGAGAAACAGAATAAGCAAGACCCCAAGAATCTCCAATTCAATAAAGATCTCCTTTCAATAAAAGGTCAGAAAGAAGAAGAGTGTTTTAAGGGCACCAGGGATTTATTTTAGTCAAGTATGATAAGACATATAGACATGGAAATGACTGTCAGGAAGAAAGAGGTTTCTTACACTCACAGATCCCTAGAAACAGGAGGTGTGGTGCACCATGCAAGACCACACAAGGAAGTACCAGCGTCAGTCAGAGGCAGAGGAAGTGAGAAGGAAAATGTAGATAGGCAAGAGTTTTCCTATGGTTTCCATGGGAAAGAATGGGCAAGGCAGAGTAAACCGGTTTAGGATTGGCTAGTTTGAATAGGTTCAGTAGACTATGGGGTATACGAGGGGTCCCTAGTGGTCTGGCACATGGCCCTAGGTGATTACATCAGAGGAACATTGCCCTGAAGTGTAAGAGTTCTGTGAGACCCCAGTAAAGAAGTTGATTGGGGGTTATGGGCTTTGGATTGGTTGGTTTACATTTGAAAGGTACACTCAGGACTGAGTTGTTTATTATCTAACTCCGAAAGGAAGAGTCCCTTCGTTCTCAGCAAAACCCTGAATGTCAAAGCATCAATATAAAAAGACATGGTTAATACAAGGGATCATCCAAGGAGATGAGAAGTAACCAACAATGTGGGAGGAAGAGGGGAAGTGTGTGATGCCTAGAAGACTAAGGAAGAACATGTTTTCAAGAGAAAGTAAACAACTACACTCTAAGCGAGGGATAAGCAAAGTAAGGTCGAAACAGAAAATCAACTACTGGATTTAGCCAGATGGAGTCATTTGCGGCTTTACCCAGTATCATGCATGATGGGAGATAGAATCTATTTAGAATGGGTCGAGGGGAGAATAGGCAGATGGCAAGTCTAGACAATGGTTTCAAGAGGAGCTCTTAAGAGTAGCAAAGACATGAGGCGGTAATAAGAGGTGGGTGCTGGGAAATGGGAAGGCTTCTAGAAGGTGGATCTTATTAAGACCAGCTTATGTGCTGACTGGAATGACACAGAAGAGAGACACAACGGATGGTGTAGAGGAAGAAGGGGTAAAGGAGAAGCCAAGTCCTTCAGTAGGCAAGAGACAATGGGATCCCAGAGGGAATGGAGGGAATATTACCTGTAATAAGAGACCCATTCTTATGCAATGATCTGCATCACTGTGTAAATACAGACACAGGTACACAGGGGGAATTGAAGTAATTCTCACCTGGTTCCCCCTATACTGTCTGTGAAGTGTGAGATGAGATAACCACAAGAATGGGAAAAAGAACTTACCAGATGTTTGGTAGGATGATCAAGCAGAAAGAAGTGCCCTTCAGAGATCTGTCATCATCACAGGTTAGAAGTATAATGGGTAGACCACGACCCAGCAATTGCACTACTAGGCATTTATCCAAGGGATACGAGTGTGCTGTTTCCAAGGGACGCATGCACCCCCATGTTTATAGCAGCACTATCAACAATAGCCAAAGTATGGAAAGAGCCCAAATGTCCATCGATGGATGAATGGATAAAGAAGATGTGGTATATAAATACCATGAAATATTACTCAGCCATGAAAAAGAATGAAATCTTGCCATTTGCAACTACATGGATGGAACTGGAGGGTCTTATGCTAAGTGAAATTAGTCAGTCAGAGAAAGACAAAAATCATATGACTTCACTCATATGAGGACTTTAAGAGACAAAACAGATGAACATAAGGGAAGGGAAACAAAAATAATATAAAAACAGGGAAGGGGACAAAACAGAAGAGACTCATAAATATGGAGAACAAACTGAGGGTTGCTGGAGGGGTTGTGGGAGGGGGGATGGGATAAATGGGTAAGGGGCACTAAGGAATCTACTCCTGAAATCATTGTTGCGCTATATGCTAGCTAACTTGGATGTAAATTTTTAAAAAAAGATAAAAAATAAAATAAGTTAAAAAAAAAAAGAAGTATAACGGGTAGAAATTTTTTTTTAAAAAAAAAAGGAGCCTCAGCTTCAAATTTTATAGCAAATCATTTTAAAAAACGAACAGGGGCACCTGGGTGGCGCAGTCGGTTAAGCGTCCGACTTCAGCCAGGTCACAATCTCGCAGTCCGTGAGTTCGAGCCCCGCGTCGGGCTCTGGGCTGATGGCTCAGAGCCTGGAGCCTGTTTCCGATTCTGTGTCTCCCTCTCTCTCTACCCCTCACCCGTTCATGCTCTGTCTCTCTCTGTCCCAAAAATAAATAAACGTTGAAAAAAAAATTAAAAAACGAACAGACGACATCTTCTAGCATCTGGTTTAGGGTCTGTAAACTTTGTCTCTCAAGGGCCAGATAGTAAATATTTAAGGCTTTGCAGGTCACACAGTCTCTGTTCCAAGCGCTCATCTCTGCCACTGCAACGGGAAAGCAGGCTTGGGGGGCGGGGGGGGGGGGGGTATAGAAGTGAATGAGTGTGACTATACCCTGATAAAACTTAATGCATCCACACTAGAGTTTCGATCTCGTGGCATTTTCATACGTCATGAAATGTTTGTCTTCTTTTGATTTTTATTCAACAATTTTAAAAATGTGAAACACATTCTCAGCCTGCAAGCTGTGGAAAAGCTGGTGGCAAGCTGGACTTGGTCCGTGGGCTAATTAGGTACTCAGAGCTGGAGGGGAAACTTATAGCCAAATGAAAACAAGCATGTTCAGTTCACGTCAGCTCAGCAATTATTGAGCACCTGATATGTACACAGGCAGTACGCCCAAGGATTCTAAGTTATTTGGAGCTCATGTGAATTCACCGGATAAGAGCTGAAAAGGCAACGCAACTGGATTCCCGTGTGACTTATAAAATGATCTCACATTTGCATCAGTTGAGTATATGCTATTAAATTCTCCCACCCATGAAAGTTACCAGCTTCACAATATAGAGCGTGTTTTCAAAGGCAAAGGAAAATAACACACAGTGTCTGCTCAGTGCAGTGTTTTTAAACATCCATAACTTTGTTATTTCAAAACCAAATTTCTTCAAACAAGGCAAAGCACACGTCCCTTACTCAGGGTTATGCACCAGAGATGCCAAGTTTGAAATTTCCAAACAAAGCTGCTTTTGAGTAATCCAAAGACAAAAAAGTATTTGAAAAATCTCTGAACTGCTGGACAAATAGCATTTTTTTCACCTTTCAGTAACTCTGAAATGGGTAAATGGACTTTCATTTACTTTCCAAAGTAAATCCATTTGGGAATGAAACAGAGAAAGAAAAGCCAGAGAAATCTTCCATGGATTCCATTAATTGCTATTGATGCCCGGGGCTTTAGAGGAAGAAAAAAAAAAAAAGTACTGGGAATCAAAAGATTTGGATTTCTAACTCTTAGTTGGCTGCAGCCCCTTCTCAATATCACACATTCCCTATCAAAATGGGCTCCCAAAAGATTCCTGGTAGGATATAGGAACATCACCATGAAACATCTTTAATAATGCAGTGTCCCCATCAACCTAGGGTGGGAAGTCAGAGCTTAAGCAGTGAGGAAGGTGATTTGGCATCTGTTGGAGGCCAAGCAGAGTGGGGAGATTACCCACATGGGAAGGGGTGTGAGATAGGACTGATGAGCGAAGTAAATATATTGGGATGAGAGCCAATGCTCTAGTGCAAGAGAGAGGATTTATAAATACAGAAAGAGAGAAAGCAACATATACTCTGTGGTGTTGAATTGGAATTGGAGATACCAAAGTAAACTCATAGTTTTCTGTATACATAATAGACACAGATACAAATAAAGACGTGTGTGTCTGTGTCTGTGTCTGTGTATGTGTACATTCACACATGTATCCTGTAGCTCTGACCACCGAGAGGGTTTGGGAGCAGCCACACACCCAAAGCAAACAGCACACCAAGTACTCTAGCCTTCTAAATACCATTCTCCACTAAGAACAGTTAGGGTCCCTTGGAGAACTGGTGGATTGCATGGCTAGAGCGGGAACAAGGAAAGCTTAAGATGAGCCTTGAGCCAGAGGCAAGGAAATACTCAAAGAATGCCAGGGACATGGTAAACAGACATGGAAGCCAGATTGAGGTTGCCACTGGTCAAATCTGGGACAATTTGAGTGTCAAAATAATTACAACAATGAATGATAACTCATTGGATAAATAGAAAACCATGAGTTGCTTCAGATCTTAATTAATTACAAGTCTAATGAAGAATGGGATGTTTACATAGTTTCAAAGTAACTTCCTACAATATATTTATCAATTACAAAGCGGGGGAGAAGTTGACAGTGGAGAAGTCTGGCCGATGCCAAGATGTTCATCAAGTTGTCAAAATGATTGCCATCAGTAAAGGACAAAATGAAATTGTGCCCCACCTGACAGGGTGCAGTGAAAAGAACAAATAGTCTTCCTCCTTCCCAGCACACAGTACGATTATTCTTCCTCAGTTTCTTCGTTAGGCATGACCCTACGACTTGGCCAATGAAATGGGAGCCGAAGGTACATGAAGCATTTCCAGACAGAAGATTTAGGAGCCAGATTCATTATTCCCACCCTCCCCCCACCTTTTTTTTTGAACTCGGTCTTGGTAGGTGGGAGCATGTGTTAAGATAGAACCTCTATTGGCCTCAGACCACCGATTACAATGAGAAGAGCTCTGTGCTTCCCCCAATCTACCCCACCCTGTCTGCTTCGGACATGTAACAGGACAGGAAAAATAAATCCTTGCTGTATTAAAACACTGTTGTGGTGGTTGTTTGTCAGCTCAGCATAATTTACTGACCAGTACATGCTTGGTTGATGAAGTGGTTTGATTTGCATGTTTGTCTCCTCAATAAAGTATAAATTTCATTAAGGGTAGGGATGATACCATTTAACTTGCGCCCCCCAAAATCTGTTTTCTCGTGTCTTACTCCCAAAATCAATGGCAACAACATCCACCCAGTTCTTGAAGTCAGAAAACTGACCCCACGCGTCTCTGTCCTTCTAGATCTTTCACCTGTCCACCTGATCCTGTCCATTGTAACTTCTTAATACCTCTGGAATCTCTCCATTCATTTCCAACCTACTGCACTATCTAAAAGCAGAATAACACCTTTTCTTGCACCAACCTCTCTAGTCTCTTGGCTCCTGGACTAGCCTGCCCCCAGACATTCTCCACACTGCTCTCAGAGCTGTGATTTCTAAAATGCAAATCCAGCAATGTCACTCCCCAACTTTGACCACTTCAAAGGCTCCCATAGTCTTTAGATAAATAAAGTCCAAGCCTTTTATATTATGATAAATGAGGCATATTCTGACCAGGTCCCTGCTTAAGTACATGTTCCCTGGGGGCAGAGGTTTTTATCTGTCTTGCTCACTGCTGTATCCCTGGCATAGCACAGAGCCTGGTCCATCAAAGGGATTGTATAAGTTGTCGTTAAGCGAATGGTCTTTGCTTATCTCCAGCCTCACTCAAACTGTTCTCCCTCTCCCTCTCTACCTGGGGCTGTGTGAGCCCCAGTCACAGTCAGTCCTCTTTAAGATACACTTTCTGCTCCCTTGGGCTGGAATGTACTTCCTCTGGCAGCACCCAGGACTGACATCTCAGGTTCCAAGTCTCAGCTCGAAGTCACTTCCTTTCAGAGGGAGGAAGTGACTTATTCCTTATCCATCTTATCTAAAGTAGCCCCCACCCCCACCTCGTCCCTCACGTACAATGTCTTCCTTTTATATCCTTCTTAGCACATTTCACAATGTATTATTACCTATTTGTTTATTTTCAAGTACTTTTTATCTTCCCCCTGTAGGAGGTAAGACCTTGAGGACAGTATGTCTTGTTTTTGCCTGACATGTAAGAGGCACTCAGCAGATAAATGAATGAATGCCGATTTGGCCCCCGTATCTCCCTTCCTAGCTAATGTGGGGCTGCACATCCTTTTCTACGAAGTGATCCATGTGAAACCTCAGATTTTAAGATTCTTAGTGGCTCTTCTCACCTTACTACCAATTACCACGCAATATAGCTGTGAATGAGATTTCTTTATTAAATATCACTTTTAGCTACCTCGAAATTTCTCCTGACACTGACCTTTCCTCATTACCAAGCCCTTCCAACACATAAAACAAAGCTTTTGCTATAAACACCACATACTGTAATGGAATTAAAATGTCACCAACATAAAAAAAAAGGCAATATTTTAATGAACTATAAAATTTTCCGACAAAATTTTGAAACGGTTAACCATTGATAAATCCAAAACCCTACTTAGAAGTGTGCTGGGGGTGGTGGGAACGTCTGGATGGCTCAGTCAGTTAAGCATCCAACTCTTTGATTTCAAGCATAGGCCATGATCTCATGGTTCATGCGATCCAGCCCTGCAGCAGGTTCTGTGCTGACAGCACAGAGCCTGCTTGGGATTCTCTCTCTCCTTCTCTCTCCTCTGCCTTTCTCTCTCTCTCTCAAAATAAATAAATAAACATTAAAAAAAAAATAAGTGTGCTGGGAAGCATTTGTTGTCCACAACTATGGCTTGCAGTCAGGTTCCCCCCTATTTCCTGAGGACTCACCCCACCCTGCCATGTTTGCATTTGACTCTTTTGATCACAAAGAACGGAGAGCTACTCTAGTTGCCTCAGGACATGAAAGCTTATTGTAAGAATGTACCTGGTAATAAAGAAAATAGGAATGTCAGCCAGGAAGCTGGCCTTCAGTGCCATTGAAGAGAAGATAACAACCAGACCCCTTGGGGAAAATGGAAGTGGGGAGACAAACTTAAGGACTGTTCTAGATCCAAAGCAATTCTGTAGATCTCAGCAGAGAGATTTCTAGATTTTCACTCTAAGGCTCTGCCCTCAATTCCACTCACCTCCTCAGGGCATTCGTCTGCCTGTCTTCCCACTACAAGTGACTCATCACCTCTCTTCTCTCTCTTAATAGAATCTTAGATTCGGCTTCCTCACAACCTCAGCTTGCTCCAGACATCTCATGACTATAGCACTAACTCAGAGTCTACTCTTTGCATTTCTTCGCCTTTCGTTCCCAGCCATACCTGAAATCTGTCCTGCCTTCCAACCGAACTTACCTAAGAATGACCTGCTGACTGACACAGCTCTTTTGGTCAGAGCATCTCAGTCGTTCAAGATGGAACGGCAGCCTCCAGGTCAGCGCTTCCCTATCTTTGCTCAGCTATGCCTGGGAGGAGGACCAAGACGTGTGGCTCAAAGCATGGCTGGCTAGAACCACCCCAACAGCAGGAGCTGAGATTGGCACAGCGGCCCTGAGGAGGAGCTGTGAACACACATGGACCATGGTTACATGGCCAATACTTAGCACTTAGCACGGATGTATTTGTTTAATATTTTGACAACTGTATTGTATTATAACTGGCTTCCTCTGTAATCTCATGTGCTTATTCTATGCATCTAAAGGTATTATTCTGAGAAGCCTTCCATAGACTTCACAAGACTGCCAAGAGAGTCCACGTGAGGGGGTTTTGGAGGGGTGGGGGTCCAGAGCCCAGCCGACGGCCAAGAAAGAATTCTTGAAGATGTCTTTGGTGCAAAAAGGTGATTTTATTAAAGCGTGGGGGACAGGACCCGTGGGCAGAAAGAGCTGAGCTGGGGCTGTGACTGCTTATATACTGTGGAGCTGGGGGAGGGAAAGTCAAGAGGAAGTTTCTTAAAGAGACTTCCATATGCTAAAGAGGATTTACAGATTATTGGAGGACAAGCTAAAGCAAAGCATTGTCTTTAAAATAGTAGGGAGTTCCTGGAGATTAGGCTATTGATAAGATTGCCTTTTTTTGTAATATTACTAAGATGTTTGTAAACTGCTAGAGACTCTATCAGTTTAACGGTTTGTCTTCCGCCCTTTCCTTTGTTCTTGGGTGGCCAGGACCTCTTAAGGAATATTGCACAAATCCCACCTGGGGGTGGGGGAGGGTTGTGCTAGTTTGTGCTTGGCCCTCAGCTTGCCTTATGGTCCCTCATCACGTGGCAAAGGTTAAGATCCCCTGCCCTAAACCTAGATCACCTTGAGAGCACACTGTCTCCTTCTCTGCTGTGCCCTTAAGGGTCCAATATAATGCCTAGCATGGAATAGGCATTAAAAACATGCGTGGAAATAAGGAATACTTACATTCCCAGTATCCCTAGTATCAAAAACCGTGCCTGGCCCATGGGAGGCACGCGAAGGAAGTTTTTTTTTTTTTTTTTTTAATTTTTTTTTTCAACGTTTTTTATTTATTTTTGGGACAGAGAGAGACAGAGCATGAACGGGGGAGGGGCAGAGAGAGAGGGAGACACAGCATCGGAAACAGGCTCCAGGCTCCGAGCCATCAGCCCAGAGCCTGACGCGGGGCTCGAACTCACGGACCGCGAGATCGTGACCTGGCTGAAGTCGGACGCTTAACCGACTGCGCCACCCAGGCGCCCCGCGAAGGAAGTTTTTAAATGAATGACTCACCATCTGAAGCTCCAGCTTGCTGGCCCTTGGCCTCCCCACTCCAGTCTCACGCAGCTGCCTCTGCATTCCAGCATACTGAAGCAAGGAATCATTTATCAAGTAGGCTGGTACACTATCAACAATCAACTTTTACCACAATGCAAAATCCTCAGTCGCTCGTAAATTACTTCAGGATAAACACCAGGCCTTGAAGTGAAGTGCAGCCATATTAATGAACAATACCAGAATCTAATGAGTGGTTTCTAACGTCTGGAGGGCCTCCTCCAGGGAGAATTCTCCAGGACTAAGGATAGGCCTGTTACTCAGCCATCCGTGTTCCAGGCCCCACAGAGTACAGTTTCTCAAGCCAGCTGGTGAGAGTCAGTGAGGCAATCTGAGGACTTGGATGGATTTCTCTGTCTGCAGAGTTAATTGGCTCATATGGAGACTGAACCTGTGACCTTGATTTCCTTAGCCCCAGAGCCTAACCAGCTGAGCTCATCATCTTGACCACCTGAATGGATTCAGAGCCTCACAGAAAGGAACATAGCACAGAAGAGATACACAGGAAGCCAGAGTGATACAGAATTAAGCGGAGAGAGAACTCTTGAATGACATCCTTGATATTTCACTTCCTGCTCATAGTAACGGCAAAGGGCTTCAACATTACCACCCCCTTTCTACACCACCCAAACCCTGACCCTTGAGTGCATGGCAGCAAAGAACAATGAAGGTCATGTCCTCATGTATCTTGCAAGATGGCTGGCAGTGATACCAAGAAGAACTAATCCAGATTTTTTGCTACGATATATTTTGAGTTTTCTTTTGCCAACTTTTTATGAGCGTTGCTTTTGATCCACCCAGAAGAATATAGGAAGACCAGGGTTCACATCCTGCCCTCCTTCCCCAGGAAAGCCCTTCCTGACTCCATGCAGGGACTTCCCAGGGCTGTGATGTGCTCCAGGGGATAGGAGTTTACCGATGGCTTTGGATGCACCAGAAATAGTACTGGGAATTTTACATCTATTACTTAATTCAACTCAGAGGGAATTATTTTCAACACCTTCCTTCTAACCTGCCTTTAGAATTAGTCCTTAAAAGTTAAAGAGTAGATGAGTTGGATACATTCATAAGTAAGGAGAAGCAAGAAGCTAATAGAATGACACATGTGCTACTTAATTCTTACTAGGGATCGATTTATCAGGCTACCCATTGTCATTCTGGCCATGCAGGAAAAAACTGTCAATGGGATGCTGAGATTTTAGGGTTTTCTTTATTGACACATTTCTGCCAGGAATGAAGTTAACACTATTAGAAGCATAATAAATTTTGAAGTGGACAGGAGGAGACGAGAGTTCTGGGAACCATACCACCAACAGGATGTCATCACGTGGGCTGACGAGAGGGCACACGAGAGGATGCCTGTACATCCCGGAACAGTCTGGGCTTGTGCTGGCTGTCCTTGAATAATTTTTGCAGCCTCCTTTCCACTCTCACATGTGTCCCAGTTTGCATGATCGTGGGCCAAAAGACTCAATAGTCTTAAGCTGTCAATTCTCCTGAAATTGATGTATAGAATCCACAAAATTCCAATCAAAATCTCAGCAGGCTTTTTCGTAGAAACTGTCAGACTGATTGTAAAAGTCATATAACCACACAAAGGGCCTAGGAGAACCAAAATGGCTTTGAAAGAGAAGAACAAAATTGGAAGACTAACAGTACATTGGTTCAAGCTTCTTATAAACCTACAGCACAGGGTGATATTGATATAAATGTAAACAACAAAACAGCAACAACAAAAACAATGAAAATAATAGAAAGTCCGGAAGACGCATTCATGTGGACAACTGATTTTTTAAAAAGTGCAAAAGCAATCCAGTGGAGAAGAAATAGTCTTTTCAACAAAAATGCTGGAACAGTTGGCTGTTCATATGCCAAAAAAATTGCACTTTAATCCACACCCCACACATCATACACAAAAATGTACTCAAAGTGGATCATAAGCTTAAAGGTCAATCTAAAACTATTAGAACTTCTGGAAGAAAAAAGTAAGAGGAAACCCTGACTTTGGATTAGGCCTTAAAGAACAAATCAATAAATCAGATTTCATCAAAATTTAAAACCTCTGCTCTGGGAAAGACACTGCCATAGAATGAAGAGGTAAATCACAGGAATGGGGAAAAACATTTACAATTGTGTATCCAATAAGGGCGTTGTTATCTAGCACATATAAAGAACTCTCAAAACAGAAGAAAACAAACCAGTGTCTTTTTAACGGGCAAAAGGTTTTCACAGACACTGGATCTGAGGAGATACAGGATGGCAAATATTCACATAAAAAGATGCTCATCATCATTCATCGTGAGTAAAAAAAAATTAAAACCACAATGAGATACTCCCACACACCTATTTAAAATAATGACCAGGGGCGCCTGGGTGGCGCAGTCGGTTAAGCGTCCGACTTCAGCCAGGTCACGATCTCGCGGTCCGTGAGTTCGAGCCCCGCGTCGGGCTCTGGGCTGATGGCTCAGAGCCTGGAGCCTGTTTCCGATTCTGTGTCTCCCTCTCTCTCTGCCCCTCGCCCGTTCATGCTCTGTCTCTCTCTGTCCCAAAAATAAATAAACGTTGAAAAAAAAAATTTTTTTTAATAATGACCATACCAAAATAAAATGAAATAATAAAATAAAATAAAGCCCATAACAAGCATTGAATGGGATGGGGAGGAACTAAAATCTTTGTCCTATACGCTGCTGGTGGAAATGTAAACTTTACTTTAGAATTTAGAACGTAAAAATACTTCAGAAAATGATGTAGCCGTTTCTTGAAATGTTAACGTAGATACCTACCTTAGGAGCCTACCATTCTACTATTTACCCAAGAGAAAAGAAAGCACGTATCAATGCAATGAATTATGCATAAATATTCAGGGAGCTTTATTTGCAATATCCAAAAATTCACAAACAACCCAAATGTCCAGCAGCAGGTGGACAAATGAGCTGCGATGTATCCATGCTCTGGAACACCAGTCGGCAACAGCAAGGAATGAACTATTGATACAAAACACAATGAATCTCAAAATAGTGATGCAGGGTAAAAGTAGTCAAGCCATAAAGAAAATCTACTGCATGATTTCATTTATGTGAATCTCTAGAAAATGCAAACTAATGTATAGTGACGGAGAAATCAGTGGTCGCCGGAGAAATCAGTGGTCGCCGGAAAATGCGAACTAATGTATAGTGATGGAGAAATCAGTGGGGGCGGGATGGGGAGGTGACTATTTGGAGGGGACACGCAGAAACTTTGCCAGGGAGGTGACGTACAGGTGCATTGTCCTGATTGTAGTCAGAGTTTCATGGTTTCATGGGCATATGCATATATCAAAACTAAAAATTGTACACGCCGAATACGTACAGTTTATGATGTGGCATTTGTGCCATAGTAACACTGCCAAGAAAATGTATAGTAATTTGGCCAGATCTCATGTGAGTAAGTGATAGGGTTGGGATTTGAACCCAGGTTTCTGGCTTCAGAGTCCATGCTCTTAAGTCTAAGCCACTAAATATATAAAGTGTGGCTACTACTACCATGATCATTATCATTCTCCAGTCCTAAGCCTCTCTTCCATAGATACTGACCCTTAGCCCCAGAGAAACAAAATGACTTGCCAAATTTCCCCTATGAGTGAGCAACAGACCAGAGTCTGTTCCTGCATTTCCTGATTCCCACCCCGGAGACGGGGCCCTTCTTCTCTGTGATGAAACCCCTTGCCACAGTCAATGCGGGACACAGGGTGCTACATGCAGCGAGGAAGCACCCCCTTAAATCCCGGTGCCGCCACCGGCTGAGTAAGTATGGATTGCTCATGTGATGTCTTACTGGGAGTTGAGAACAAAAAAGGCCTGGTTTGGATGACAAATTATAAGGTCACTTCAGCAATATTTGACCCTGGGACACAGGAGATTGCCAAAAAGGAGCAGAGGACATTAAAAGGAGAGGTGAAAAACTGAAGACCATTGTCACCACTTCAGGACTTTGCCCAGCCTGGACTCTGAGAACAGTGTCCAAAGGCGCTTCCGGAACCCCACCAATAGGTGCTGAGAAACACAAAACTCCAGTTACCATGGCTTTCGTGTTGACAGGCAGGGAAGTGTCCACCTTAGAAAGCCTTCGAGAACTTTTCTCCCCAGGACTTCAGGGAGACCATACTGTAATAACAAGATCCAGGTTTTATGTTTTTAACAACACGGTGACAGGAAAAAGTCTTTCTGGCATCTCAGGTATTCTCCTTCCTGCCCTTGTATTCCATTCACTTCCTTCATTCCAACCACCAAACAGCTCCTCAGATGGAGACAGTGAGGAGACCTCCCTTACGCCCTTCCCAAATCCGTATGATCAATCTCCCCACCCCACCCCGCTCATACATGCACACACACACACGCACACACACAGACATACACACACACACACACACACACACACACACACACACACACACAAGGAGAACTATGTAGGCAACTTTCTATTTTAGTTTGGAGCTCCTCCTTAAGAAGATCCTAAAACACAAAATCAAATGTAAACAGTTTATTTGAGAGGAAATCGCAAGAAACACTGTCAGGGTAATGAGGAAGTGAGATGGGGAGGGGAAGACAGCCAGTTATAGGTTTGTTATCAAGTAAGTCATCGCTGCGGACAATTAGAGCTTAACCCCCCTGCCGTCTCTGGGAGCCAGTGCAGAAAATGCACCTCCCGGTCATGCCACCAGCTGAGTAGTGACGGGGCTGAGCTATTTATACACTAAAGCCCAGCAGTCATCGATTGAGTCAATGCCGCCTTTAACAAGCTGAGTCTAGTGAGGGAGACAGAAACGTAAACAGTATAAACTCCTCGATGGCTGCTCTGTGTCTTATTCAGCCTTAATCTCAGCCTGACGTAGGGTGGCTTCCTGGCACCCAGAGCCTCTTATGCTGAAGGCAAAGCAGGAGCCCAAAGCGAGATCCAGCGACCCAAGAGAGACTTCAGGCAAAGATACGCAGATACGCATTGGGAAGCTGGCCGTCATGCACCGAAGCGGTAAGACTAAGGGTGGGACACAAAGAGTCGCTTTCCTAAGGTATTACAGCATCACTTAGCAAGCACTGACTAACATATTTAGTGGAGCATGCCCACCAGATACTCATGGGCTCACCCACATTTCCCAGCCATGTAGCCAAAAGACTGTGAACAGAAGTGACATGCATCATTTCCAGGCAAAAGCATTTATGAGTCAGTGTGCAACCCTTTCGCCCTCCCTTCCCCTAGAAGAACAAGCCCAAAGCTATACATTCCAGGTTAGCTACAGGATGCTGTCATACTGGATCCTGGTGTTACCACTGGGAAAGGAGTTGATCTAGAAGGCAGCGGGATCCCCAGCCAGCTCTGTGGAAAAGAGAAACAAACCTATATGTGTTCAGCCTCTGAGATTTCCAGGGTTATTTGTTACTGCCACATAGCTTAACTGAACCTGTCTAATATGCCAAGATCTTTTGTCCTGATTTCAATTTTATGTATTCGTTCAACAAATAATTACAAAGACATGAACTGACATGTGATTACTATGTCCCAGGCAATATTTTTGATGCTGGGGAAATAGCAGTGAACAAAAGGACAAAAAAAAATGTCTGCCTTTATGGATGATCATAGATACTAGTGAGAAGTCCCTCTTGCCATAAAGGAAAAAAGTTTGCTTCTCTTCACAGTAGTTGTAAGAGGTGCAATAGGAAATAAGCATCTAGAGGGAAAGATGTTCTGGTATTTTGATAGGAGGAAATCTGTCAGTTGATATGCGTGAGGCAAGGCTGTTAGAGAACAAGAAAGGAAAATCTCAAGGCAAACTGCTTTTTGCATACTGTTTCAACATTTGTTAAATACCCATCATGGGCCAGGCTTGATGCTGGATGGCAGAGATCAGAAGATAACTGAGAATAACACCGTGCTTCCCAAGCTGAGTCTAGTGAAGGGAGAGAAATATACACCACGTATAAATTCCTCAATGGCTGCTTTGTGTATTATTAAACTTTGAATCTCGGTCTGACATATGGTGATGCCCAATAAACGTTTATGAAATCTACTAATGATGACATACTATTGTTTCACTTGATCTGAAAAAAAAAAAAAAAAAAACGGCATTAAAAGAACAAATCAACCCACATCTCTGCGTATCCTTGCCCTCAGCTTTGCAGAGCAGTCCTAATGAGACCAGGGCTGTGACTTGCTACGTCAGTCCCGGAGTTCATGGCACATGGCTCTGCAGTCAGCTGAAAGCAGTCAGCTGAATGATTGGGCTCTGGGGATATGAGCATCAAAGGCCTAACAGCTGTTCAGAGCTCAACATGAACTTGAAAGCTGGACACAATAATCCATAAGATGGAATGTTAGCCCCCGGGACTAAAACTCAATCAGCAGCGTTCCATTTGAGGCATGTCCCGTCTACATACATCACTGCAAATCCCAGCACTGCGTTGCAAGGACTTGCGAACATTTCAAGAAACGAATACCTCTAGCATTGCCCCAGTTTTAGAGAGAAGTAGAGACGCTGTGTGCATCCAGAAAAGAAGCCAGACGGGCGCATTTGTTATGTCTCGGGACGCCTTGTTGCCATATTCTCACCTCCAGAGATGTTCTCTGCCATCCACACGCCTCTGTCCTGCTGGGACTCTCTTGGTTTCTCTAATAGGTAAGCAGATCCTGGGGAGAGTCTCTGGCAGATTGTGCTTTGGGGGAACTGCCAAGCTTCGGAGCTACAACATCTTTTATGAATTACCACAATCAAAATAAATCAAAGTTGTAGAAACGTGTAAACATTTACCATTGAGCAACACAACTTACAGCAAAGTTGTTCTTCCCCTGAAAACAGGGCACCCTCAACCTCTTCTTTTCCAGGAAACATGACAGGTTCAGGAAATCTCCGACCTAGGAGTCACCGCTCATCCAGGGGTCTGTGAAGAAGGTGAGCACTAACGCCCCCTGATGGACCTCGTCCCATCACCCAGATGGTCTGCGGTGTATCACCTCTGGCCATCCTTGTACTCCCTGGGCCCCATTTCTTGATGACTGTTTCACTGCTGGCAGATGAGCTCTATTCAAGATACAGAATACCTGTAAGGGCCTGCTCCGGGTCACCAGCCCCTTTGATCCTCAGGTGAATTCCTCTCACTTAGCTAACAGCGCTGTCTAGCCAGTAAAACGCTCTGTGAAATCGAATCCAACGCCCCGTAAAGCTTAAGCCACCTCTTTCCCCTGGATATACAGCCTACCCTGTATCTTACGCCAACAATTGGAAATCATCTTCCCTGACCCACTCCTAAAGCATCAGAAACCGGTTGCTTCTCACCACTAGTCGTCTATTTTTAGAAATAACTGCAAAGTGAGCAGATGGTCAGTCACAGTTCTGACTCTTTAAAACAACGCCTGTTGATTTTTCATCTTCTCCCCTCCCCCTCACCCCCCCGCACCCAATGACTCGATTCTCTTTCTTGGCCACCCACCCCCTCCGTGACTTTAGCCCTAAGGATTGTTTTTCCTTCCTTCATTCCCTCCCCACCCCAAATCCTTACCCTGGTACCACAGCAAACCACATCTTACCTATGTGGAATGCAGAAGAAACGTTTGCCTTTGGAGATTAAAAAGTCCTCCCGCCAATTAAGTAAACACTGGCCACACCACAGAGCTGGTATGTTATTGCAGAGCGCCGGAGAGCACAAAGCCAGAGTTTTGGGCAGAGTTGTGTCAAAAGGAACCTCAGGCTTTGGCCTGGACTCCAGGGAAGAGACGAAAACGCACTATGCACACGTCAGAATGCCAACTACACCTGTATGCGTGCATGGCTACGGTGTCAGAGGACGTGATCAAACAACAGGATCTTCTTAATGAATAGCTTGTGGGATTCCCTCTCCTCCTCCCAGAGGGGATCCAGGCTGAGCTCAAACACGGCATCTTTGGAGGCTCCTCTCCGGCAACAGCAGGCCGACGCTGGAACAATGTTGTCAGTCGGGCATCTTCACAGTCCGGTGCTTCGGGAATTGCTGCACAAAAGGCCGAGAGCCAGACGGTGCCACAGGGATCAGCCAAGTGCACATCTTTCCCGAATTCTTAGGGTTGTGGCATTCTTAACCACGACTGTACAACAGGACGGTGGGACCGGGGAAGGGTTACATGAGTATTTTCAGTGCACCTGCGTTTCGGTATGGACAACTGGCGACTGTCTAAGATGAAGTGTTAAGTTCAGGTATGCATCGTTGAGCTAAGGCAGGCCGTTCAGAGAGGGAATGCGGCACGCCGCTCCCATTCTGTGCTGGATTTGCCTAATGGCAACAAGAGGGTCATTTCAACTCCCTTCTCCATTTCCCCATCCTTCAATTCTTCAATAGAGCACCTGAGAGGACCAAGAAATAAGAAGGTTCCCCTGTGAAAAGTCCCCCCAGTATACCCATGGAAATTTACTCAATTATTAATATTAAAAAAAAAAAAAAAAACACCCCACCGAGAGTTTCCATTTTTCCCTGGGTTCTTAATATGGGGTTACTTTTGCCCACGGCATCCAAAGGTGAGTTAATTTTATTAAGAACATTTTGAGACAGCTAGAATGTCAGAAGTTGACACTGCCCTCCCTCCAGTCCTCCATTCCTGGTCACACTGTTAAATGGCAGCTGGCCCCAAAAGCCAACCGTGCCTTTTTTCAATATCTCAGCCATTCTGTGGATAGCATTTGTTTCCCATGGCTGCCAAGGAGACAATCTGGCTCTCATTTCCTTTGAAGAAGAGCCCGTTCTGATGAGTCAGGTCTACATTGGGAATAATTAGGTCAAATAAATGAGGCCTTCCAGCTGCCTGTGGCATCACTCAACACCCCCATGTTGCAGATAAAGGAGACAACGCTGGAACAAAAGCAGAGGTTATCTATTGTGAGTTATACCTACCTCTTGCCCAAGGGATGTTATCAAAATGTATGCAAGGTAACCATGTCTCCTCTCTTTGCATCTGGAAAAGTGAACACTGATCCACGTGATCGTGTGCTGGTCCCACTGCCTTCCCAGCCTACGAGAGAAGGCTCCTGTCCTGTGAGGCACTACCAACCAGCTGGAAGTTCTCACGATGCCTTATGTCACATTTGCCCTTCTGCCTTATGTCACATTTGCCCTTGTGGTCTCCCCGTCACCTTATCCTGGGCTGCCACGACCACTGGCAGGAGAAAGAGGAAATTCAGTGAGGTTGGAGTCATACGCCAGGTCTTGTCAGTTAGTGTCAGTTCATCATTCAGGCAAGACTCTCGGGTAGTTTACCAGTTCGCTCAACAACCCGTACACACAGCAGATTAACCCGGGCTCAGATTAGAAATACCAACCTGCTACCCGGATTCAGGAGCTCCCCCCTCTCCCCCAGATCTGGGTGGCAGTAAGTAGGGAACTTCATCCAAGAGTCTCATTACTTAGGGGGGTGAGGGGAGGAATCTTTGTTTCTCTTTCTCTCTCATCTCTCTCTTTTTCTCTAACTTTATTCAACTATTGAGCAATTATTATAATGGAAGGGCTCTCAAAGGTTGCACCATGAAATCCCACCAACCTGGGATTTCGTACCCAATGTTGATGTAGGTCACGGTCCTCCTGCAAGGGCTGATGATACATCCCACCCTACATCAGGCTGACCAGATCACGTGCTCTTTCCAAGCAGCCTGGTCTCGCAAAGATCCCACCCCTGTTTAAATCAAAAGCACCATCGGAAGCAAGTGGATTATCTTGAGATGTGCGTGGCGTGTCTCCCCACGGGTTCCATTATTTTGGGTTACACCAGCTCTACAAAAAATGAGGAACTTTCTATCTCTTAAAAAGTAAAACGAGGAATTCAGCTTACATCGAAGTAGCAGGAACAGAAGTACTGCCTCCCAGCCCGTCCTTCCCAGCTGGCTATGGGACTTGAGGCATCTCATGCCCACCAGATGGTACACGGTGCCTGAGGAGAAGCCCAGGGAGGACAGAACAGCTGTGAGCCTCAAAAATGAGCCCATTTTCAACTCCACTGGGGCAATAGACTGTCAAAAAGTGGCTCATAAAATAGCTTTTTCATTTAGTCACTCAATAACTAATTACAGAGTGACTGCTGGGTACAAGGCATTTTTCTGCCCCTGCTCCCCTGCCCCAGGTGTGAACACCAGCCCTGCAGTCCCTCCAACATACAGCAGACGCTAAATCCAGGAGGCGGCTCAGGCACCAGAGTAATTCGCAGTTATGGGAGGTGAGGAAGGCTGGCCCCAGGAGGCTCCGTGGAAAGCGGCAAATTGCTCACAATCCATAATCCAGCTCCTACACAGTCCTCCCCCATCCCCCCCACCCCCACTCCCACCATCCTCATTTCCCCTGACATGAAATCTCCAGGTCTAGGCTGAGAGCCCTAACCCCACACTGCCTGCACATTCACCCAAGAGAGAGAACATCACAACCCTAACTGAGGAGGAATTGCTTTTTTTTTTTTTTTTTTTAATCTCCTTGCAGCCTTTAAACAATCCCATTCACTTGCCTTGCCCTAATCTAACTTCCTCTCCCGGGATATGTCTGCAAGACTCATTACTAAGAAATGCTGGCCTCGGCCACATCATAGGCTTAAGACTCCAGCCCCTCTGCTGCCATGAGCAAACCTCAGCTGTTCCAAAGCGAAGCCGTATTTCACCTCTCCCAAGAGGCCAGATCGAAGCCACACTACAGATTCCAGAAGGATGGGCAGATGCGGGGTAAGAAGGGAGACTCCCTCACTGGGCCAAGGGAGCCGCCTCGGGTCCTCTGTCCTCCAAGAGCACACGGCTAGCTTTGTTCCCGTGTCCCAAACAGGGTGCAGCATGGTTCATGCACGCACCAAGTTCGGTGTGCCCTTCAGGTCAAGGGCGGGAGTGATGTGTGCGCCTATGTGCAGCCACTGTAGACTGGGGCTGGGCTTAGTGAGGTGAGTAGAGGGAGGCGAGGTCCAGCAAGGCCCATTAATTCATATGAGCGTTGTCTTAGCTGGCTGGACTGGAAATGAATTCATAGCCGGGCAGCCTCGGGGCCCTGCTGCTACAATCTGGGGTGGGGACCACAAAGAGTTTTCATTGCTGGTCATACAAATGGAACAAAACTTTCAAACGCAATTTCCTCCTGTTTTTTCCCCCACCCTGTGTCATCTTTAATCTGTGTTGGGGAGGATGTGAAGATCTTGGGTGGGTCAACAGCACAGAGGAGAAGGAAAATCCTGTGATGTGAAATATTCTCCAGCAAGAAAAGCAATAGGAGAAGTGACCGCGAAGCCACTTCAGCTGTTTGTGTGCTCTCTCTCTCTCTCTCTCTCTCTCTCTCTCTCTCAGAATCCCTCCAGTAAATAGTTAAAAAAAAAAAAAAAAAAAAAAAGATGATGGCTTTGGAGCGCATGTTTTTACTGGAATTGGAAGGGGTTTTATCAAGAGAAGTCCAGAACACTCCCTTCTCACCTGAAGGAGGACAACACCATCCGCTCCCCCCTTCGCCCCCATTACAGCACCAGCTTGGGGAAGAGAGCTCATGAGCTCTTAGCAATTCCCCTATTTGCAGACTGAAGCTCCTTTGCTCAAAAACTGATGAATACGTTTTCTTTTGTGGCATGAAAATAGGTGACCTTTTCCCCCTGAATTCCCATCCTGGGGGCCAGGGAAGAGAGCCCAGGATCCCTTCTCTTGGCCCTTGCACCGTGGGAAAGAGAATCCAGAGTTGAAAAGCCTGAGAAATGCCCTGGAACAGCTTTGAAAGTCACTCAGCGTGAGCGTTTGCCCTCTGAAAAATCATCCCCGTTGTATCGCGACAGGCACGCCTCGGGGTCTGTGACCCGGTCCCAGACACAGAGCTGATTCCCTGTGTCAGCAGATTCACACCACTTGTCTCGCTTCTGAAAACAGTTTCTAAAGAATTATCTGGTGAAGTCAGTTTCCTAGGAGAATCCATCACATCTCCCCAGCAGATATTTCCACCCTTGCAAACCATTAGATAAACTTAAAGAACAAATTAGTCCTCACTGTCGGACCCCCCAGCCCTCTCCAGGCCACCACTTAAATCATGCTACTTTCTCAGTGGATTTGAAGCAAGCTTTCAGATCGGAGCCCTCCAACCAAGAGCCCAAGGACATAACTCATAAGAACAATCGCCCAACAGCTGTCTCTTCAACTTCTCCCATCTGGTATCTGCTCCCTTGTGAATGGGGCACCCACCAGCAGGAAGGGTTAGGGCTGGGGTGAGTTAAGTCTTGAAAAGAAAGGGGTGACAGAAAAGGAGTGAGATCAAAACGGTCCCAGGAGGCAAGTGTCGGTCAAGGGCTTTGAAACCCTTCAAATAGCTACTTCTGCTCTGTCTTGATTTTGTCCCACTCTCCAGTGTTACATACCTGCCACCCTAGAAACCATGAGCTCTGTGTGGCCACTGGCAATCAGCTGCTGGTCACTTTATAAAAGAGTCTGCTCCTCTCCAGAATCAGAACAAAATCTACGTTGATTCACTTGGTATCCCTAAACTGAATTAAGCATCAGAGCGGCACAGTAGGCTGGGAGAAGGACAGATTTCGCCGTCAGGTAAGCCCGAGTTCCACGTTTTGCCTTTGACACTGGTGGTCAAGGCAGGCAAGGTGGTCAAGGCAGGTTAGTCACGGAGTCTCTGCTGTCTGCTCTGTAAAACCGAAGTGGTTACACTTACCTTGTATGACTCAAATAAGAATAAAATGGGGGGGGGGGGGGGATGAAATGACAGTAGCTATTTAACACACTTGATGGAGTGTCCTAATGAATAGCACCTAGTTCCCTGTGTCTTTGATGTACATACAGCCATAACTGGGATCCCATCATTAAACTGGTTCCGACATTTTGACTTTGTCTCGGTTTCCTTTATAAGTTAACAAAAAACGCCAATAGCCAGCCCAGGTACCCATAATCGTAACATTTATGCACCAAGATCATAACAAGGTAAATTATAAAGGCAAGTTATTTCACACAAAAAAGGTAAAGGGAAGGCTGCAAAGAGACGAGAAATAAATTCATAACTTTAGCTGCACATTCTCTCAGAGAAAGAGGTCTTACTGTATTTTAATATGTCATTTTAACATATTTTTATACAGTATAGAATATAATATTATAGAGAACATTTATTGAATTGTAGAATTTCAGGGTCATTTAAGTCCAAATTCTTCACTGATACCCGCATACCATGTGAAATACTCTTTACTTTTAATAAGTATTTTTATGTTTATTTATTTTGAGAGAGAGAGAGAGAGCAGGGAAGGGGCAGAGAGAGAGAGTCGGAGACAGAGAATCTCCAGCAGGCTCTGCACTGTCAGCACAGAGCCCAAAGCAGGGCTCGAACTCACAAAGCATGAGATCACGACCTGAGCTGAAATCAAGAGTTGAATGCTCAACCGACATGAGCCACCCAGGTGCCCCAAAATACTCTTTACATTTAATTTACTCTTTAGAATGTTTTTTTAAAAGGCTATCTGAAGATTCCCTGAGGTAAACAAGATAGTCACAACCCAAGAATAAGAGGTTAAAAGCGATGAGGGCAGGTAACTTGAGAGAATCCTCTCGGTTCATAGGTACTGAGCTGTAACTGGATATATGCCCTATAATTTCTCTTCAGAAGAGATGGGTTAGAAAGAACTTACAGATCTAAATGTAGTGGTTGTTCCCTCGTGAGCCATGGCCACTGCCGACTGACTGTGCGGTGAAAGGCGATGCTCAGTTAGTTGGCCCACTCCTGTGTTTCCCAGAGCGTGGCCCATTGCGTCCAAGTCCCCTAGGGAAGATGCGGTGGTGGGGGTGGATATTGAAAATGGGACTCCAGCCCTGAACTCCTGAACAGAATCTTTGAAGATGGTTCTGAAATTAGCGTTTTGCACCAAAATTTGCATTTGTAATAAATTCTGTGAAACCCTATCTGTCATGTGAAAAAAAGGGATGAGACAAAACATCATAGTCACTATTGGAAAGAGGCAAAAGCAGCTTACACATTAATGGAGAGAAAGAGGAAAAACAGAAAGCCAGTCATCTTCTTAATGTGTGGATGTGTCATAATGTGTCATTTAAAAAGCACCCCTGTAACTCATTCCCATTTCAACCGCCTCTGGGAGAATCCAACTAGAAATATTGCCCTACGCTTTTGAAATGACTCTCAAAGTTTAGTCACATTTAAAATAAAAGGGTAGACATAGAAAATATTCATTTGCCTCAATGTATTACTCAAACACTCAATATTGCATTTTTCTAAAGAGTCCAAACACGAAGTTCTTTAGAGAAAGAAAAGACTACTGGGGAAAAAAATATTGTTTTGTTGGGTCTGAATGCATCTTTCTAGAAAACCAATTATGCTGCATTCAGCCACAGGAGAATAAATTCTTCAGAAAGATTCTCAGGAGATAATAGAAGTGAATTGTTGAATGTAAAATCACAAGCAGAAAATTTTTTTTAATTTCTAGGAAGAAGACTCAGCACCCTCTTCCAGTTCGTGGAGAGATGTGGAAAGCTGAGTAATATTTGCCAAAGGATAAGTGCCTCCTATTCATTCTATTCTAACGTAAGCTCCTGAGAACCAAACTGTAAAACTCTGTCACAAGTGAAAATAAAAAGAGTAAAAACATGATAGAAATCCAAATCCACACCACCCATGAAATGAAGGTTGCAATTTCACCTTGGTCATTAGACCACATAACCTTATACCTACCAACAGTCCTTTTCACTTTCCTCGTTCCTATGCCTCTGTCACACCCTTAACCACATGCCATCTGCCTAAAAGCAGACTGAGGAGATTGTCATGCTAAGATAATGAGATAAAAGTCAAGATATATAAAGTACTACAGAATCCTTAGAAATTAGAGGTAATATCCACCTGGGGTGATAAAGAAAGAGTTCATGAAAATGATATTTTCAGAGATAAGAAGAGTGAAGTTCAACAAACAGAGATGAGATGACTGAGAAAGGACATTATAGAAAGAGAGAATATGAGTAAAAACGTGAAGGTCAAAAATGAGGGACACAAGTAAGAAAGGCTATGGCTCTCTTCCACTTTCCCTCCATGTATTTCATCAACCTTTAATCGTCTCTATTAGACTCTTTCAACCTGCTTATCTCTCCAACCTGCTTAACATTCAATTCTCTGTATCATTATTCTCATTTATACCCTCAGTACCTTTCTCCACCTAGACTATTGTGACAATATTCTACCCACTTCCTCATTTTTGGATAAATCTACTCACTGCTCAGTTTCACATAGATTAAAAGCAGGATTGGATCACCCAATGCCTACTGAATAAAGCCCTAAACCCCTACTCTAGTATTTAATGCTCCACTCTGTCATTCTAGTTTTTGGTCTCAAAGTTTCCCTTCACACAGGTACACAGAGGTCAGATAATAAGTGAAGAAGATAACAAGAGGACTGACTCTCAATTAAATAGCTATGGATGACCTTTGAGAGCCCACTCTCAACAGAGTGGTGGAAATAAGCCACAATGGATATGGAAAAAAAAAATGAGGCATAACAGTGAGCTAAAGAGGTGTAAGTAGCTAGCTAGTATAGATAATTTGGGGCGGGGGGGGGGATTTGACAATAAAAATAATATGAATAATAGGATGTTATGCCGGGAGAGTCCAGAGTGCCAAGGAATGGCTTTTTGGTGCTGATGGTAGTAATAAATGGTGATGGGAGTAGTAGATAGTGGTGGCGGTGTCCCTGTTTGTGCTGGGTAGGAACTGGAGAGAGGAGACTGAGTCCCAGGTTTCCCTCTCCAAAATCACAGCAAAAATAAGAGGTGTTCACCCACAACCACAGAAAAGTGGGGAACAAGTCACAAGCCCTTACCAAGCCAACAATCTACAGAAAAATCTTAAAAACATTTATCAGAACCACGACTTTGAGTAGCAAATTTATTTCAGCATATTTGGGGAGAGGAAGAGGCAATGTCAATTAAATATAAACTTATTTATGTATTTGCTTATTCCCCAAACTTGTTCCAGAAAGAATCTAAGGCAGCCACAAAGTGCTAGGTGCTGGATAAAAGCCACCACAGCCTGGAATGTGAGCTAAACTCCCTTGGCCACCAGGGCTATAAGACCCAAGCAAATAGATCGTAAACAAAGAGCTCAAAGCACCAAGCTCTTAAACAGAAGGAATAAAACTGAAGGACCATGATGAGAAGGGGCAGGTCCCCCAGGTGTACCTGAGTGCTGAACTGCTTCCCACCACATCAAAAGCAATGGCACAGCCCCTAATTCCAATTGCTGAAACATTTTAACAGCTGGGAATTAAAATAAGCTGTCAGCCAGCTCAAAAAGATTTTTTAATTCAAAATAAATCAGGCTAACAACCTGCAGATGTTTGGAAAGAAAATGTTTGGGTGACTCATTTTCAAAACCCAGTCCCTAACTTTGCCATTTCAGGGTTTCTCAATGACTGCTACCTGCCCTTGGTGTCTAATCATGAGGCAAACTTACGCTGGCGTTCTCAGACTCAAGACTGGTCTAACATGTTGATGATCATGGATTCCAACTGGTAAACTCGGCTGAAATCAGGACCCAAGAGCAGAGTCGGTCAGATTACTGAACGTGTTACCAAGTCTCTGGATCTCCAGGGATCCTTCAGCCTCTAATGATAGACGGAAATACTCAAAAGTTCTGCCCCAAAGTCTTTGTACTCAGGTTTGCATTAACCTTTGTGCCACATTTCTTAGAAGAAATTGGGGATAATATCAGTATGGGTTGAACAACAGAATAGAAACAGGGAGGGAATAAAAGGGAAGAAGAGACTGTGGGAGCAATGAACAATATTGCGGACTCAAGATAAATGACCCAAGACAAATCAGCTCCTCAGAGCCCGGTGTGAGGACAACATGGGAGGCGCACACATCAGTGAGCTGCCCTTGGAGTAAGAAGAGAGTTTCAGCTTCTCCACCTGAGGACCATCTAGGTCAATTCCATTTGGCCCCTTTCAGCTGGTAAATATAAAACAAACCATAATAATACAGCAATAAATCTGGTTCTAAAATCTGGGAGCTGTTGGTCATCAAAGTGATGAGGTGGGAGGTATTAGACTGCTGCCTGGGAGCTGGGGGACCCTTCACCCGTTCATACCCAGCAGGTGAACTTGCCCCTCCAGGAAGACCTTCCCTTCTCCTTTACTTTCCCTGTCTTAGTTCAAGTGGCTATAATGTAGTGACACAGACCAGGTGGCTTGTCAACAACAGAAATTTACTTCTTATAGTTCTGGAGGCTGAGAAGTCCAAGATCAGGGTGCCGTCACGGTCAAGTTCTAGTGAAGACCCCCTTCTGGGTTGTAGACTACCGACTTCCCATGTGTATTCTATTTTTTTTTTTCAACGTCTATTTATTTTTCGAACAGAGAGAGACAGAGCATGAACGGGGGAGGGGCAGAGAGAGAGGGAGACACAGAATCGGAAACAGGCTCCAGGCTCCGAGCCATCAGCCCAGAGCCTGACGCGGGGCTCGAACTCCCGGACCGCGAGATCGTGACCTGGCTGAAGTCGGACGCTTAACCGACTGCGCCACCCAGGCGCCCCCCCATGTGTATTCTATAAGGGCACTACTCCCATGCAGGAGGGCTCTGCTCTTATCATAAACTAGTCAGCTACCGAAGTCCCCACTTCCTAATTCCATTACATTAGACGTTAGGATCTCAACATATGAACTCTGAGGACAAATTCAGTCTCTAGCACTCTCCTGGCCTCAAGTCACCAGTGATGGGAAGTTATCTGTGGCCTCTGTTCTCACCTCTTTTGTACACCCATAGGCGTTTGCATGTTCCCCGCCGCCCCACTGAGGGTCTTGCACACGGCAAGTACAACAATGATCTGCCTCCAATTCTATTTCCACCTCATCCTTGAAAGCAAGAGCTGTGTCTTGTCATCTTTGTACCCCCAGCACCCAACACAGGACCTCAGATATAGTAAGCAATCAATAACTGTTTGATGAACTATTCAATCAAGTCCATTAGGAAGAAAATTATTATTTTTAAAAAGAGTAAACTGAAAAGTCCCAAAAAATGTTCTTTCGATAGGTACATTTTCCCCAAATTCTTGATGACCTGGCCTCAATTAAAATTACTTCCAAGGCCAACAGCTGAAAAAATAATAGAACATCTTCAGCTAGAGGCTGTTTGGTCAAACTAAGAATGAAAAGAAAGATTTCTTAGAAACATGATACCTTTATTTCTACCTTTGGAGCTTCTTCATGTCTCACTGCTACAGCAAATATTAGTCCCTCTGAATCCTTTTGAGCCAGAATCCAACACAAATGAAAGGTAAAAGGTCACAGAGACTTAGCTATAAGAGAAGAAAAGGGAAGCAGGAATGATGTGTTTCACATTTCATCCTATTTGCTTTTCTCATCACATCCATGTCGGTGAGAAAGGGGTAAAGAGTCTTGACCGTCTTACATACCGCTGAAGACTGTCTCACCAAAGACTCAACCTCCTTGAGAAATGAAAATCAAATTATTACCAAGGGACTATTCCTTTCTAGAAAGGGTCTTTGGCCAAAAAGACATATGTTGAGCTTGATTCTCTTCTACATTATAGAAAATAGACTTTCTCCAGCCATGATTATATCAAATCTAAGTTCTCAAAATCAAGTACCTTTGTGTTGACCCCACCACTTACTAGTGATACCACCCTGGGCAAGTCATTTCATTTAGTTAGTTAGATGTCACTTAAATTCCTGCTGTGTACCAGGCGCCATGCCAGATGCTAGAGATATAATGGATAGATGGATTAGAGATCTTTGACCAGGGCGCATGGGTGGCTCAGTCGGTTAAGCGTCCGATTTGGGCTCAGGTCAGGATCTCGCAGTTTGTGAGTTCGAGCCCCACATTGGGCTCTTTGCTGACAGCTCAGAGCCTGGAGCCTATTTCAGATTCTGTGTCTCCCTCTTTCTCTGTCCCTCCCCCGTTCTCTCTCTCTCTCTCTCTCTCTCTCAAAAATTAAAAAAAAAAAAAATGTAATGTTCTTTGACCTCACAGAACTTAATCTGCTTCTCCCCATCTTGGCACCCCATAGTGGTAAACTTGGGTCCCTGATACAAAACGTTCTAATTAGGAATAAATAAAGTACCCTGTGTCAGGTGCCAGATGCAATACCTAGAAAGTAGTATGGGCTCATTAAATGGAAGGAACTATTATTATGATTAACCAATAAGTTAATGTCAAAAGTATTATAAACTAAAATATAGTACAATTATACAAAATATAATGTTCCTGTTATCATTCCTATTATAGAGAATTTTTAGAACAAATTGTTAAAATAAAACCAGTATTCTGTTTCCATCAATTAAAGATACAGCATTTTACACACATTTAAACTTCCAATGTGGCTGTTCTGATAGACGAGGCACACCCAGACCTAGAAAACATTTTGAGGAACCCCACCTCCTACCACTCCCCATAAGTCCTCTCAGTACCAGCTACCCCAAATGGCTTGCAATTCCCTGATAAAACAGACACATTCACCCTGTATCCAATGGGATCCTGTACAGACCCCAATTTTGTGGCACCATTTTACAGTATGGGGCCTCACCCAGAGCTCAGGTGTTTGAGGACAGGAATCATGTTCTATCTTAGCTTTCTGTGCCTCGTGGATTCTCACTCAGTTCCTGGTACGCAGTAAGGATTCGGTCCCTATATGCCCATTATTTTAAAAGTAATGATTAAATGAATTACCAAGAGGGAAACAATAGAATATGTTATTTATGCCTTACTCATCTTCTTATATGTAAAATCAATCACATTAGAAGAGTCTATTTCCTATTCATCTAGAATTCAAAAAGCATTTACTAAGGACACAATTAACTGTTGTGTGTACGACCATACGTGAGACCACATGAGTGACATAAAAATGACATAAATGCTGCACACAGAGTACACAAATTTTCAACTTTGGGGGCTATGAAACACTTTGGAAGTCATATTATTCAAAGCTATCATTTTATTGGTTTTGAAACGGAGGTTCCCAGAATTTGATTTGCCCCAGATCAAAAAAACAATGTCAACTGACATATACACTTCCCACAAACACTTCACAGGTATTATTTCCTTTAATTCTCAAAACCGCACTATGAAATAAGGACTAGTATCCTCCCCATTTCGTTGGTGACGGAACTTAGTATTAAGGTGACTCAGTGACTTGCCCGACACAAAGCCAAGTCCAGGAAGGAGGCTGTGTGACCCACTGTCCATTTCTCGGGCCACCTCTCCACATTGACTGAATAACCTGAAATGATCCGAAAGCAATATATGAGCAGAATTCCAAGCAGGAACGCTGCTAACCTGGCACCTGTCAACACTGTGGAGAGTTACATCAGCACATGACAGAGACCTCTGGTTCATCCCAGGAAGGCTCCCGACTTCTCATCTCTCTTGTTATTTATTAAATGAGATGTTGGTGATTTTCATAAAAGGAATAAAGAAGGTGCTCTTTCTCTCTCTTTGCCCCCACCTCCCTTCCTCCTTCTCTCTCTCCCAACATCCTCTTTCTCTCCCTTTCTTTCTCTCTCACTCTCTCTCTCTCTCTTTCCCTCCCCCCTCTCCTTCCCTCCCTCCGTCTCTTTCTCTATCTCTCCGTCTCTCTCTGGCACAAAAATGGAGGCAGAAAGAACATGTGTGGGGCCACACGCTTAGAATCAGACCATCTCCCAAGCCACGCATTCACTCGCTTCAGCAGAGTAGGACACGCCAGAATCCACTGTAAATAACTGCCCTTTCGCCGCCCCCCTGCCTGCCTCCCCAGATGCCATCAAAGTTCTTGGTTAGGGAATTAAACTCCTCTACGAGCCACTCCTGCCACCTAGTGTGAAGAGCTCCAGAAAAAATAATTTGGGTTGATAGCAGAAGAAACACACTACAACCTCCAAATTGCAAAATGTTTTCAAATAAATACCGTTTAATTTTTATATGCTACAAAACCAATGAGCATCTATAGGTCAGCTGCAGTAAGTTGAGGCCATGATTTTAAACCCGCTGAAGGCTTTTTGACAAAATATTGCAAAACAATGCATCATGAGCATAAGTTCCAAGATACGCCACGGTCACTTTGACATCAAAATCACGTGTACAAGCTACAAAAAATTTCCAGCCAGCAGGGCTCAATCCAATGAGATTGTACTTATACCTACTATGAAATTGTTTTCCCTAAGAAACCCCAGCTCAGGAGAAGCACATTTTCCCTAATGCTGAGACATCAGAGAATCATCTCTACACTTGTTTGCTGTGTTGCTGTTATCCAGATAGAAAGGGCACTGTATGACGTAAGATAATGTTTTCCAAAACTTCCTTACAAGAAATAAAATGTGTTTCGCATGGCTTTCCCAGTATCACTTGTCAGTATAGGCTGGAGACAACCTCTTGGTGAAATTCAGTGACAGCATCTTTTTTGCAAGAGGCCAAAACACATCCCAAGCACACAGCTTTCTGGTAGTGTGGTTTTACGCAAAAGTAAAGTGAGGTCGTGGAAAGCCTGATTCTGTCTTTCAGAAAATCCTCAGTAAAAACTTTTCCTCACAACTAGCCACGGAAAAAGATGGACAAGAGAGAGTTCAGGTTTATAACTTCTGGAGACAGCCTGGAGTGCAGACAGTTCATGATACTGATGAATGAAATACTGATTTCCTTCAACAATCAACCAGGAAGAGGGTAGGGCTACTGTCCCCCGTGGAAACTCAAGAGCCAAACAAGTCTCATGCCTGTGTGGATACACAACCCCCCTCCAAGAAAAAAAAAAAAAAGAGCTAGTATAGTCACTCTGAAATCGGAGTGAAATTCGGCAGCTGAAACTCACAGCACTTGGCCCCACCTCAGCACCTCCCCCCTCAACCACACAAGCACCCACGTACAAGCGGCGTGCACTGTCCTCTGCGTCTCTCCGGTTATCTAGAATAGGAAATATAGACCTCGGGGGGGAATCGCCGGACACCAGAGGGACAGTCGGATCCGGTTCACGGGCTGGCAAACCATCGGTGACTAGTGTGGGCACAAGGGAGCATGAGAAAGAAACAGCCTCTTCAGTGGATCCGGTTACATCACAGAGGGTGAAACCACTTCAAAGCCCAGATATTGGCAGCCCGAAACCCACTAAGGATTGAAATGAAATACTACCTATTTCACCAGGCCTGGAGCAACGAATCAAACAACTTAATTCCTCCGCTGAGCCTCAGTTAATGATCAAGAGGCTCGTCTCTCTCTGGCCCGCTCGGCATATTGACTGTAGTTTGTCTTTATGTGCGTGTTTCATTTTTTGGAAAGCTGCACGAGATGATGGAAAGTCATAAATTAAGGAGGTATTTTATGGGGGAGAAAGGCTATTTTTTTTTTTTTTTTTTTAGTCCTGCCACCTGCAAAGTCCCGTTAGAGCCACAGCCGACAGAAGCTGAAATGTCAGAAAGGGATGGAGGCAAGAAGCAAGAGTCCTGCTCTAGGAATGTGGCTCTAGGCCCAGGAATCCAAACGGGTTATCGCGGACAATAATTCTTTAAAAATATTTTCCAAGAACGGAGGCTCGTATCCCTAATCTGAGATTGTGTCAGGGAGCTCCTAAAACTCTATTCCAGCATCTTGCCTTGGAAGGGTCTAGAAATATCAAGGAAAGATGAATTTGAAAGCACACAGAAGTCCTCTTAGACAGCTATCCAGCATTTCTTCTACTTTTCTTTACCTCCTGCCGTCCGTTGGGGCTGTTCCCATTTCCACGTCACTCCCGTGTCCAGATTAGAGTGCTATTCCTCTTTTCTAACAGTTCCTGAAAGCCCAGTTCTGCACCAAACACCCACAAGAAAATTTCTCTTGCAAGTCACATAGATTTGGAAAGCTTTTTCCTAAAGCCCCATCAGGATTATAAGCCACCTATCATGTATGTTAGTTTCCTCATTGTTCATGTGTTGGCTCTATTTCCAAAAAGATATTCATTCTTTAAAAGTGTTATGTTCAGGATTCCCCTAGCACCTTTTTAGCCCAACAACATAGTAGCCACTAAGTAAACAGCTGAGAGTTGACTTTAAGTTCTAGATAAACTATAAAATTTAGCTTGAACTGGAGCGCCTGGGTGGCTCAGTCAGTTGAGCGTCTGACTTCAGCTCAGATCATGATTTCACAGTTCGTGGGTTCGAGCCCCACATGGGGCTCTGTGCTGACAGCTCAGGGCCTGCAGCCTGCTTCAGATTCTGTGTCTCCCTCTCTCTCTTCACTTCCCCCACCCATGCTCTGCCTCTCTCTCCCTCAAAAATAGATAAACATCAAATAAAAAATTTTAAATTTAGCTTGAATTGGACCTCATACCTCTACTCGGGATGTGACCAGGCAGGGATGTGCCCAGCAAAATAATTGCTTCCTCTGACACAGAAGTGAGTTTGCATGGTTTTTATCATTTACCATGGCCCAAGCTAGAGATTTTTCTTGTCTTTGTGCTCAAAAATGACAAATTGCACCTTATATAATTAGAAAGAAAACAACAGCTGCTTAAAGAAAGGACACAAGAAATTGTAATAAAGGATTTCCCACCCTGTTTTCATCAAGTCCTCAAAATTGGAGCCACCAGCCAAGTTCAGTACAAACAGCACGTGTATGAGAAGGGCTGGCAGGATCGGGGCAGTTTTGAGAAATCGGTGCCTAAGGAGAGAGAGAAGGCTTTTCAAGGCATGAGCCTGTGTATTTAGGATGACACCTGCCCCTCGCTTTGGGACCAAGAACTTTGCTGCAAGAAGAGAATAAGCTCAGGAGAAAAACTGACGGGGCTAAGAAACCAGACTCAAATTGAGGCAAAGCCAGCCCGAGGCACAATTTGCAAGCAGGTAAGGTTGGCTGAGAGCACTCTTGTGATCCCCCTTTCTGCACCTGTCTTTCCTCCTGCCACCAACTCTCCTCCAGGTAGGTCCTCAGACAAACTGCTGGATTCCAGGACGCTCTGCTCTGGAATCCAGCCCTCCTTTTGTAAGGATCCCTCACACTCTGGGACTCTCATTCCGCGTATCAAGTACCTGGTTTGGAAAGCAATCTAATCAACTCACAGAACTACAAAATTTCTAATCAAAAAGCTTACTTAGAGATGGTTTCATCTGACCCCCTTATACCAAATGGAGGCCACAGGGCTGGAGTGATTAACCCAGTCTCCCATAGCTAACTAGTAGCACAACGGGTGCCACCCCGGAAGCAGTCCTTTGTTCTTCCTGCCGGAAGTCCTTTGTTGGCAGTCCTTTGTTCTTCCTGCCACACCATTCAGTAATTTATCCAATAATATTATCCAATAATATCCAATAATATTATCCAATAATATTCACTGAGCACCAAGCATGTTCCACACCCTGTGTTAAACGCCAAATTGAGAGCACCAAAATGTTATAGACGAAAGCTCAGTATCATTGTTTAAATCATTTACTCATTCAATAATAATTCGTTGCAACTTCTAGAAGAAAACAGAGGCAGGAATTTCCTTTACATCGGTCTTGGCGATGGTTTTTTGGATTTGACACCAAAAGGAAAGCCAACAAAAGAGAAAACAAGTAAGAGAAACTACATCAAACTAAAAAGCTTCTGCACAGCGAAGAAAACCATTGAGAAAATGAAGAGGCAACCTACTGAATGGGAGGAAATATTTGCAAATCACATATTTGATAAGGGGTTAATATCCAAAATATATAAAGAACTCATACAATCCAATAGCAAAAAAAAAAAAATCTGATTTTAAAATGGTCAGAGGGGCGCCGGGGTGGCTCAGTCAGTTAAGTGTCTGACTTCAGCTCAAGTCGTGATGGCATGGTTTGTAGGTCGAAGCCCCGCGTCAGGCTCTGTGCTGACAGCTCAGAGCCTGGAGCCAGCTTCAGATTCTGTCTCTCTCTGTCTCTGCCACTCCCCTGCTCACACTCTGTCTCTCTCTCTCTCCAAAATAAATAAATGTTAGAAAAAATAATTTTTAATGGGCAGAGGATCTGAACAGATGCTTTTTCCGAAGAAGGCATACACATAGCCAACAGGTACATAAAGCAGTATATACACATCATTATATACACCTATCTAGATATGCCATCATATAGATAGGTAGATATATCACTAGATAAATAGATACACATACACACAATGGAATATTATTCAGTCATAAAGAAAATGAAATAGGGGCACCAGCGTGGCTCAATGAAGCATCTGACTCTTGATTTTGGCTCAAGTCATGATCTCGTGGTTCATGAGTGCGATCCCCACATTGGATTCCACACTGACAGTACAGAGCCTGCGTGGGATTCTCTCTCTCTCTCTCTCTCAAAATAAATAAATAAATGATTTATAAATAAATAAATTATTATTTATAAATTATTTATAAAATTATATAATAAAATTACATAATTTATAAATTTATTTATATTATATTTAAATTATATTTATATTATTATATTATTTATATTATATTATTTATATTATATATAAATAAATTATTTATAAAATTATATAATAAAAATTATTTATAAATAAATAAATAATTCATTTAAAAAATGAATGAAAAATTGTTATTTGTGACAACATGGATGAAACTTGAGGGTGTTACGCTAAGTGAAATAAATCAGACAGAGAAAGATAAATACCATATGGTCTCATTACATGTGGAATCTGGGGTGGGGGGGTAGCTAATAGATACAGAGAACAGATTGGTGGTTGCCAGGGGTGGGGGTGTGGGAGGATGGGCAAAATGGGTGAAGGGGGTCAAAAGGTACAAACTTCCAGTTATAAAATAAGTAAGTCATGGGGGTGTAATGCACAGCACAGTGACTATAATTAATAATACTGCATTGCATATTTGAAAGTTGCTACCAGAATAGATCTTAAAAGGTCTCATCATCAGAAAAAAATTCTGTTAAGTATGTATGGTGATGAATGTTGACTGGACTTGCCATCATTTTGTAATATATGCAAACATCAAACCATTATGTTGCAAACCTGAAACTAATATGATGTTGCATGTCAATCACACCTCAATTTTGGAGGGGGCGCCTGGGTGGCTCAGTCGGTTGAGCATCTGACTCTTGATGTAGGCTCAGGCTACAATCCCAGAGTTTACGATCCTGGGGTCTTGGAATCAAGCACCGAGTCAGGCGGAGCATGGAGCCTGCTTGAGATTCTCTCTCTCCCTCTGCCCCTCCCTACCCCTGCTTGCTGTCTCTCTCTCTCTCTCTCTCTCTCTCTCTCTCACACGCTCGCTCAAATATATATCTATATCTATATCTATATCTATATCTATATCTATATCTATATCTATATCTATATCTATATCTATATCTACCTCAATTTTAAAAATGATTTTAAGATAATAATAATAACTTACCAAATATACACCAGGTGGAAGATTCTACTTCCAAGTTCATTCCAAGAACGTCTGAAACTTAATTATTGTGATGACTTTGTACTGTATCGACTCAGCTAGTCTGGAACTAAGTTTCCCAGAATTCCCCCCTCACTATGGTGCAGGTTAGGGTTGATCACTCAAGGGAAATTTGCCTGGGATTCAGAAGGCAGAAGTAAATTCTTGGTCGTGATGTTCTGAAAGTTGGTGTAGGTGCCGGGCACGGCTGTAGGGAGCTACAGGCTCATCCTACAGGCCAGGGGGTGGCAGCCACACCTGCAGGTCTTCTAGCTTCCACCAGATCTGCAGCTTGAGTTTCCTCCCACCCCGTATGCAGCTCTGGGGTGAAGCGTCCGGCTCGTTCCACGGGTCACGCTGGTTTGTTCAAGTTTGCAGGTGATAGGAAACAGCCGTGAGTTCAAGGTGTTCCTTGCCGGCTGCAGTGGCCCTTGTTCTACTGTGCTATTTCTTGGCCAGCTGCTTTCCCCCCGCTTCCAGCTCTGTAGAACTATAGGTTTGCCGTCAGACCAGACACAGAGACGACAGCGGTCCATAGACCCCTTCACCAGCTCCCACAGGCGTGCAAGGTCCCTTCAAATCCCTTCAAAAAGTAAAATAAAAGGCTGCTTCATCTCACGCATGGGGGTGGTGGTTCTCCTTCCCTACCTGAATCCTGATGCAGAAAAGCATCCTTAAATCTCCTTTAATCCTGTGTTGGTGACACACTAGTAATATACAAACTCCTAAAAACAAACTTGTAGTTTCCTAGTGTTGACAAAGTATTTTTATTATACAAAAATAAATATGAATATATATTTATATGCAAATATATATAAATACTGATATATAACTACAAACTAAAATAAACCTTAAACTTTAAATATAAATAAAACTAAAAAAAATAACCACGAAATTCAAGTCAGTTTCACTGATTTGTGCCTCGCAATGTCATTTTGCTGAAATGAAGTCATGAGTGAACCTTCAGCACAGGTTATTTTAATATCTTGGGACTGCACCACCAGGTGCCATGTGATGATTTAATCCTTGTGACCCTTTCTTCTATTCAGATCATCACAAAGGTTTCTTTTTATACAGTTTTCTGAGTTGTCACATGCCTGTCATTTGGTGCAAATGCATCATTCGGTGATAAATTTAAACTCGAGATTCAGGAGTAAATAAGAAGTTAACTTTGCCACTGTCTGGGTCTCCCTCCTCGATCCCTCCCTCTCCCTCCAGTTCCTCCCTGGGGACACAATCTTGTCCAGGCTTAGCTGGATTCCTCGTTCTGGCTCCTCAGAATCTGACTAAATCAGTCTTCCCCAAGAGAACAAGGCTTTTAGCCTCCTCCATGCAAGACCTCTGGCCAAGGGAAAGCTAATTCTTTTTTTTTTTTTTTTAATTTTTTTTATTTATTTTTGGGACAGAGAGAGACAGAGCATGAACGGGGGAGGGGCAGAGAGAGAGGGAGACACAGAATCGGAAACAGGCTCCAGGCTCCGAGCCATCAGCCCAGAGCCTGACGCAGGGCTCGAACTCCCGGACCGCGAGATCGTGACCTGGCTGAAGTCGGACGCTTAACCGACTGCGCCACCCAGGCGCCCCGATAATGGTTATTTCTAAAGGCTGGCTTCTTTGTTGCAGTTCTACATGTGAAGTGTGATGAAAATCTGTGTTTAAACCTAAAAATTGTTTCTTCTTTTGCTTCCCTGGGTCCAACTGATCATCAGTGAACCAGTAAAACAGCTTATGGTCTCACCTCCCTAGATACAATTTTAAGCAAGAGCTAATCTATTCAGATGACGTCATGGATGACAGACTCATAAGGAACTTTTAACAAAAATTGGAATGGCGCCCAACGTTGGTGGCAACTAGGCCACCCCCACCCCCATCCTCTAGTCTCACCCCCAGACACAGGGAGGCACAGCTGGGCTAGGACTCCCAGAGCTGCCTTGTTAGGTGCCCAGACCAAACAAGCATGGCTGTTTCCCTGGTGAATTTCCAGAACATCCAGGCACCTCTTCCAAGACTTGTCCTCACTGTGGGAAGTTATTGAACTTGAACAAGATGAAATCAAACACAAAAAAGAAGGATGATTACAATCATTGTGACAGCTGCTATTAGAAGCTGGCCCCGTCTGACCCCAAAGCTCAGCCCTTGGCCATTATTGCCCCCTCCTTCACTTGGCATGGCTGGGATAGTATGATTCCACTCTTCTCTGGACATTCTGAATTTTATTATAACTTTGATAATTTATTTTTATTTTTTTAATGTTTATTTATTTTTGAGAGAGAGAAAGACACAGAGTATGGGCAGGAGAAGGGCAGAGAGAGAGAGGGAGACACAGAATCCGAGGCAGGCTCCAGGCTCTGAACTGTCAGCACAGAGCCTGATGCGGGGCTCAAACCCACAATCCGTGAGATCATGACCTGAGCCAAAGTCAGACGCTCAACCGACCGAGCCACCCAGGCACCCCTATTATAACTTTGAAACCTCTTTCACCTGCCCGTTCCCAATCGAATGATTAACAAAACTCCCTGCGTATACTTTCTATATTTCTTCTTAAATGTCTTCTTAATGCTGACAGCCAAGAATTGTTTGCACCCCAACATGTGCCAAACAAGGTACATCTTCCCTTGTCCTTTAGCTTCAGACTAGCATTTCCTAGTTTGACAGGTGTGATGGTTAATCTCATGGCTGTTAGGCAGACACTTTCATTTGCTAATAACCAAAACCTTATTTAATTTGTGAACCCAGGTCAGCAGGGACTGTGTGCTCCCTAATGCCTTGCCTGGTGCTTGGCTCAATAAACTGCATAAATGAATGAAGAAAGGCAGGGAGGGGAAGAAGAGAAGAGACAGATGCTTAAAACTCCTCCACTCCTGAGGTGGCTCAGTCGGTTAGGCGACCGACTTCCGCCCAGGTTATGATCTCACGGTTCGGGAGTTCGAGCTCCGCGCTCTGTGCTGCCAGCTCGGAGCCTGAGCCTGCTTCCGATTCTGTGTCTCCCTTTCTCTGCACCTCCCCTGCTCATGCTCTGTCTCTCTCTGTCTCTCAAAAAATAAATAAATGTTAAAAAAAAAATCTTTTTAACCTCTCCCCTCCTGGAGTGCCAGGTATAGAGATGCACGGTAGCCGCCCAGGATCGGGGAAATCTGGAAGTCTTCTCGGAGGAGTGGGATCTGGCATTGAACACGGAGCATCGGCCATCGAGGACCAAGGGCTGAGCGAAGCTGGCAGGGAGCCGGGACACGTGCTTTTCCGTGCTCTTTGATGCAAGCCCCACAGTAAGCCCGGGCGATGGGCAATCTCAGTGAGCCCGTTTTTTACAGAGGAGAAAATCGAGACCCTTTAGAAGGGTTAACTGACTTGCCAAAGATCACAGCTTGTAAACCATGAGCCCCAAAGTCCTCTGTTTTTACTGTGGATGGTCAAGCTAGCAGGCTGGCCACTTAATGCATAACACTCCTCTATCGTTCTTAAAAGTTGCCAGGTTTTGCAGATCCTTGGACGATTTGGCCTCTGTGTGAACAAAGAGGAGTTTGTTTTCAGGTGCATTTTCTTTTCATTCTTTAGGCTCTCCTGCCCTCCTGTGGTTACACCGAGTTATAGCCACCTGGGCTTTCTTCACACATCGCAGGGAACACTGATCTAATAACGAGCAGGAGGAGGGGGAAGAGGAGGAAGCATGGGTATATTAAATTATATTTATATACAAAGAGGCAGCGCACGCATGTTTAGAAAGCCCTGCTCAAGGGGAACTGAATGTCGATGTAATTCATGGAAAGTAAGGAACAATGCAGTGGGGGAAAGCACTGGTCTAGACAAAGCTGCCATTTCAAGTTTTGGACCCCGCTGACTTGTCTACCTCGCTACAGTTTTGCCGGTTAGAAACAATGTCTTCAGTCAGTTATGAAACAGACAACAGTCTGTCCCCAGAGAGAGGACATCTGCATGAACCCTACAGGCATGTGAGAACCAGACCTCGTCCTTGGTCTCAAACAAGTATTTGAGAAATGCCTGCAAACAGCAGTAAGCACCAGTTTTGCCTTTTATTCTTCAGAATTCTTTCTAATTTCAGAGGAGTGCCAGTGTGAAATGGACATCGCCCCACCCCAGCAGAGGAGACTATGACATAGGGCTAACTGAGAGCATTCCATTATCTAAGACAAAAGACCTTTTATTGCCAGGAAAAAAGGCCAACACTCATTGCTCCTAGTAGAGACGGTAGGAAACTGGAATTAGAGCACACAGTGAAAAATTTACATCAGATGCAAGGAGATTTCCAAAGGGAACGTGAATGGTAGGGTAGTAGGATGCAAAGCAAACTGAACTCAGTATCTAGAGGGCTGGAGGTTAGTTCCCACTCTGCCACAAGCCAGCAGGGTGACCTTGAGAGGGTCATGCCACTGTTCTCAGTCCCCTGCTCTGTAAACAGAGTCACACTCGGTGATCTCTCACTGTCCATTTAATTCTAAATGTTCATAAGCCTAAGATCCTGTGATGCTCCTCTTAGGAGGCTGCCAAAGGGAGGCAGGGGGAGTGGCAGCGGGGAGAGAAATATTTTAAATTGTTTCCATTGGTTTGGACACAGATGTACTTGCAATCAAGGGCATGACTACAATGACCTTTTCAGATGACCTTCTATTCCAAAATCGAGGGAATTTGGGGATGCTTCTCACAATAGAAGCATTTTGCCTGATGAATAAAATCCCAGCATCTCAAGATTTTTAAACCTTAATGGTCACCTACTGCAACCTTCGGACTGATATTTAAATCCTACCACTGGCATTCATGCTCCTTCTTAAATACTTCCAATACCAAGGAACTGGTTCTTTTCAAGCAGTCTTTGAAAAGCTGGTCTTTTTTTTTTTTTTAATGTTTATTTATTTTTGAGACAGAGAGAGACAGAGCATGAATGGGGGAGGGTCAGAGAGAGGGGAAGGCACAGAATCTGAAGCAGGCTCCAGGCTGTCAGCACAGAGCCCGACGCGGGGCTCGAACTCATGGACCGTGAGATCATGACCTGAGCCAAAGTTGGACGCTTAACCGACTGAGCCACCCAGGTGCCCCTGAAAAGCTGGTCTTTAGAGGGAAGTGACTTCCACATCCTTAGCTAACGTCTGCCTCACTCTAGCTGCCAACCATTGGTCTGAGTTTTGTCCTTGGAGTCAGAGAGAAAAAAAATCTAATTCTTCTTTGTCTTAATAGTTATTCAAATATTTAAAGGTATTTATCAGTTTCCTGTAAGTCTTCTCATCTAGCATCCACAATACGTTCAACAACTAATCCCCGTCTAGCTTGGTTTAAAGTCCTTCCGCTGTCTGCAGTGTTTTCTTCTGACCATATTTCAAGAGTCTGATATGATAGTTCGGGAGTTCGTGCAGCATGGTGGTCAAGGGCATCGATTCTGGAGCTGTACTACTGGTGTTCAAAATCTAACTCTAGTTAGAATTTGCTGGACGTCCGATAAGTTACTATCGGTATAAACCTGGGCAAGAACTTAGACTTTCCTGTGTCTTCTTTTCCGCATCATAAACTGTGGATTAAATAAGTTAATATGTATGAAGCACTTAAAATGATGCCAAGCACAATGAAAGTGCTCAACAAATTATAGCTGGTATTATTATTATTACAAAACTATGGCTTCACTCAATCACCTCCCTCACTGTAAATATATCACTTTATTAACAAGCACTTAAGAATTCATTAGGTTTTTGGGTACCTGGGTGGCTCAGTCTGTTAAGTGTCCAACTTCAGCTCAGGTCATGATCTCACAGGTCATGAGTTTTGAGTCCCACATCGGGCTCTCTGCTGTCAGCCCAGAGCCCGCCTTGAATCCTCTGTCTCCCTCTCTCTGTGCCCCTCCCCTGTTTGCACTCTCTCACACACAAAAATAAATAAGCATTTAAAAAAAAAGACAAAAAAAAAAAAAAAAGAATTCATTAGGTTTTTTAGTGCTCACCCGTACTCTAAAGGAGGTACAACGAACTTCCTATTGATTGAATAAATCACCTATCACCTAAAACCTCTAAACTATTTTTATAGACCAGACTTCTAAACTACACTTTTCCCATATTGTACTCAGTCAGAAGGGGCTCTAAGAGAGATGTTTTCAACCAGGTGAATACAAAAGAATACCTTCTGTATTTCAACATACTGAGAGATTTTGACAATTGGGGTAAATCGTTGGGGTTGAATTGGTGGTATGTAGATAAAAACCTAAGCAAACCAAAAATAGAATTTTACCAAGTCTAGGAAAAATAAAACATCGTGCAAGAAAAATACTTGTATTTGCCACCATTATGGGACCACTCTGTTTTGCATTTATTTTGTGACCAGTGTATGGAAGAATTGGAATTTCAAATGAGTGGGAAACAAACAAAATTTTTTACATCACATTTTATTCACACCCTGTCAAATCTTTTCTTCCCTGCTTGATAATAAATCCTTTAATACGTCGAACAGGTCCCATAACTTTCCAGCTGCTTGCAGTCATTAAAACTCAGGCCCATCCTGTAACAAGTCTGGGCTCATATCTGATTCAGAACTTTCCCTCTCCCTCACTGCAAGTCAGGCCTATAACATGAGGGATTGGAGTGTGAAGGGAGCTATGCTTTTATTGCCACGCCACCTCCATGCTCAGACTCCAAATCCTTTGGGGAAGGGAGGAGGGGAGTATTGGTGAAGGACAAACATTTCTTTACTTAACAGGAGTCATGGAAATCCTCTCTCTGGCCAACCCTGACTGGCCAGCAAGGCTAGGCATGTTGGGAAGTGCCCAAAGTTGACTCTCCTGTGGGGTTCACGAGTGTATTGACTAGAGGATACCAGAAGTTCCTCCCCACAATATGGCTTATGCTACATGGATCCCCTGATGTGGGGGTCCTACTCTGGCTCCGTCTCTTCTGTCCTCGCAAATCCCGTCATAAGAGGTCCATCCAACAACCCTGGTCAATGGGATCCCCATATCGTGTGGGTGGCCCACGTATATGGAGTTTCAGCAAAAGGGCTCGGAACCAGCCACCTCCCGTGGAGTACCCTCAACCCACTAGAGACTCAAGTGCACCTCCCAGGCCAGTCGGTGCTTGGAAGGCCAAGGCCTCCTCCTCAGCTCTGCGGGCTCCTTCCAATCCCTCCTCCTTTCAGCAAGTCTGAGGCCCAGGGTGTGAGATGCCAATCTCCCCGCCTTGCAGGGAGCTGCACACCCAGCTTCACAAATGATTGTCCGAGGGGTCCTTTCATTTGATGTGAGGGAAGGAAAAGCACCCTCATGCTCCCTCGGGGGAGGTAGCAATCCCCTTGTAGCGTGAGCACCGCACTCCCGACAAGGCCAATGACCAAAACCTCCCCGTCTCTTGGCACCTTACGGAAACTGACAGCATCCCCCTTTCAGTGCTTTCATCCTGTGTTGATGTGGTAGCAGCAGTGGCCAGGAAGTCTACCCCCTCCTCACAGGCCCCGGAGGGAGGTGCCTGGCTTCTCTCGGCCCCTTCTTAAAAGGTAGTAGGGCTTGTAGCCACAATTCTGGGACAGCATCTGCTCCTGTGTCTGTCTCCCCAGCTAAACTGTGTTCTCCTTAAAGACAAAGACTATGTCTAATTCCTCAGTGTATCCCAGTCCCTAGCACAGCCCCAGATGTATGACAGATCCTCCATAAGTAGAGACTGCTTGAAGTGGGATTGAAAGAATAATTAATGGATGGATGGATAAATGGACAAGTGATGATAGATAGATAGATAGATAGATAGATAGATAGATAGAATTGATAGATATGAGATGGATGGATGGATAGGTAGATAGATAGATACATATAATTGATAGATATGAGATGGATGGATGGATGGATGGATGGATGGATGGATGGATGGAGATAATTGATAGATATGAGATGGATAGATGGATAGATAGATAGATAGATAGATAGATAGATAGATAGACAGACATAATTGATAGATATGAGATAGATAGATGGATAGATAGATAGATAGATAGATAGACACATATAATTGATGGTAGGAGTGGATGGATGGATGGATGGATGGATGGATGGATGGATAGACAGAGATAATTGATAGATATGAGATGGATAGATAGATAGGTATAATTGATAGATATGAGATGGATGGATGGATAGATAGAAAGATAGATAGATAGATAGATAGATAGATAGATAGATAGATATAATTGATAGATATGAGATGGATGGATAGATAGAGATAATTGATAGATATGAGATGGATAGATGGATAGATAGATATAATTGATAGATATGAAATGGATGGATGGATAGATAGATACATATAATTGATAGATATGAGATAGATGGATGGATGGATAGATAGAGATAATTGATAGATATGAGATGGATAGATGGATGGATGGATAGATAGATAGATATAATTGATAGATATGAGATGGATGGATGAATAGATAGATGCATATAATTGATGGTATGAGATGGATGGATGGATAGATAGATAGATAGATAGATAGATATAATTGATAGATATGAGATGGATGGATGGATGGATAGATACATATAATTGATAGATATGCAATAGATGGATGGATGGATAGAGATAATTGATAGATATGAGATGGATGGATGGATGGATAGATAGATATAATTGATAGATATGAGATGGATGGATGGATAGATAGATATAATTGATAGATAGGGGATGGATGGATGGACAGATGGATAGATAGATAGATAGATAGATAGGTAGATAGATAGATAATAGGACCTCTTTCCAGCTCCCATTAAAATTCACAAAATAAACCACTGCTGGTCTTGTGTGTTGATCTCAGCCTGAGACAACACAGGCCACCACGGTGAGAACTTCATTTAAGAGCCACCCTAGAATTGATAGTTTCAGCCTCTTATCAGCATTTTGTATTCCTTTTCCTTCTCATTCTCTCGGGCTTTATTAACCTCAGATACAAGGATGTTTACATTATACAAAGAAGAAGAAAAAATGAAATACTCTCTTTTTCCATCTAAAATATCTGAATGATGGGGCACCTGGGTGGCTCAGTTGGTTGAGCGTCCAACTTCAGCTCAGGTCATGATCTCACAGTTCGTGAGTTCAAGCCCCACAAAGGGTTCACTGCTGTCAGCACAGAGCCCACTTTGGATCCTCTGTCCCCGTCTCTCTCTGCCCCTCCCCTGCTGTGCTCTCTCAAAAATAAAATCAAAAACATTTTTAAAGATGTCACCATTCTGGGATGGTATAAAATAACCCTTAAATAACTGTCAGAATTCCACCTTAGAAGTGCTTTCTAGAAGTCAGATCTGGAGGGGGACAAGGACATAAAACCTGGCCTGCCCACTGCCAAGGCTTTTCATTTACTTCTTCCTAAAGATCCACCCTCCCAGGAACATAATCCATCCTGAGCCATGAAGAAGGACCAGAAATCAAGAAACAGGATGCACTCCTGATCCTCCCACCACCTCCTGTGAAACTAAACAAGTAATTCTATTTGGTTTCCTTATCTATAAAATGAAGAACTTGAACCCTATGAATCTTAAAAGGTATCCACTTCTAAAATTCTATAATTTTAAACTCTAGCTACTTATGACAAGTCTGACAACAATAGAAGCTCGTCTCAAAAGAGAAAGTAATTTCCAAGCCAAGTGTGGTAGGCTGAATAATACCACCCCCCCAAAGAGGCCCACTGTCCTACTCCCTGGATTCTATGAATATGTTACAGTACATGATAAGATAGACTTTGCAGATATAATTAAGGTTACGGACCTTAAGGTAGGGATACTATCCTGAATTATCCAGGTGGGCCCAAACTAATTAATTAATCTAATTAATTCTCTGTGCCCTGAAAAACAGAGAAATTTCCTCAGCTGAGATGTGGCAGAAAGGGAAGTCAGGGATATTTAAAAGGTGAGAGGGGGGGCGCCTGGGTGGCGCAGTCGGTTAAGCGTCCGACTTCAGCCAGGTCACGATCTCGCGGTCCGTGAGTTCGAGCCCCGCGTCGGGCTCTGGGCTGATGGCTCAGAGCCTGGAGCCTGTTTCCGATTCTGTGTCTCCCTCTCTCTCTGCCCCTCCCCCGTTCATGCTCTGTCTCTCTCTGTCCCAAAAATAAATAAACATTGAAAAAAAAAAAAAATTAAAAAAAAAAAAAAAAAAAAAAAGGTGAGAGGGACTCCGCCCGCCGCTGAGCCACACGGAAAGCATGAGGAGCATGACGGCAGCCTCTAAGAGCATAGCGGACAGCCAGCAAGAAAACCGGGACCTCAGTCCTACAACCACAAGAAACCGAAGTAGGTCAGCAAACCTGAAAGAGCTTGGAGGCAGATTCATCCTAAAAGTCTCCGAAAGAGAAATACAGCCCTGCCCACGTGTTGGATCTTTTGTCATACTGGCAACCTTCATACTACTCCCTTTGAGAAACTTTTAGCATTCTGGGGCACCTGGGTGGCTCGGTCAGTCAGTTGAGCGTCCAACTTCAGCCGAAGTCATTATGTCACAGTCTGTGAGTTCCAGCCCCACTTCAGGCTCTCTGCTGTCAGTGCAGAACCTGCTTCAGATCCTCTGTCCTCCTCTCTCCCTGCCCCTTCCCTGCTGGCACGTGTGTGCACATGTTCTCTCTTGAAACTAAATAAAACATTAAAAAAAATTTTTTTTAAGAAAATGTAAGCATTTTATTACAACTTCCTCTGACCAAAGAATCAGGACTCAATTACCTATTGCATGACCCTATTCCTTGCCCAGTACAATGCTTGTTCCTTAGAGAGTGATAACTGTGTGCCAGTCACTATGCTGTGCTAGGTCTGTGTTTTTCAAACCGTGGATCATGACCCACTGATGGGTTTTTAAATTAATTTAGTGGGTCATGACCAAGATTTTTAGTAATATGAAATAGCATAAAACAGAAAAAAGCAGTGCATTGCACATAGGAAGGATAACTATTGTTTCATGAAAGTCTTGGTAAAGTGATGTGTGTCTCTCTCTGTGTATATTGAGGAATGCCAACCAATAAAGTAAAAAATGTATTTCCGGGGCGCCTGGGTGGCTTGGTCGGTTAAGCGTCCAACTTCGGCTCAGGTCATGATCTCACAGTCTGTGAGTTCGAGCCCCACGTCGGGCTCTGTGCTGACAGCTCAGAGCCTGGAGCCTGTTTCAGATTCTTTGTCTCCCTCTCTCTGACCCTCCCCCGTTCATGCTGTCTCTCTCTGTCTCAAAAATAAATAAACGTTAAAAAAAAAAATTTTTTTTTAATGTATTTCCTACTACAGACTATGGTTGAAAAAATTCCAAGTGCTTTCGATTCATCCTATCACTTAATCCTGACAACTACATATAAGGTAGGTACTGTTATCGCCCTCAGTTTGAAGATAAGAAAACAGGCTGGGGAAAAAAAAAAAAAAGGTTGAGCAACATACTTAGGATCAAGCAGCCAATAAATAGTAGATCTTGCATTCAAATCTAGATCTGGTGATTCAAGTCCATGTTCTTAACCATATGCTGTCTCTCTTTAACAGGATTAAGAAACAAAACAAGAGGTCTTGTCCAAAGCTATGTTCACACCTGTTGGCAAATGGCTTACTACGAAGGGAAGACACATAAATATCCTAGACTAAGGTCCCACCTGCAGAGATCAGCTCTTGAAACCCTTCCGCGTAAATCATATTTAGGATGAAGACTGGTTCGTAATATTTACGGAAATTGGACGTGCAGAAATGATGGCAATGCCAATGAAGTAGCAGCAATAGTTTTCCCCCATTGTTGCAGTCAGCACTTGGCAGGGAATTAGCATCTCTCTCGAAGGTGTTTGGGCTCCTCCATCACTATTCATTTCATCTTTCCATGACACATTGATTCTCCCAAACCAAACCCTACCCCCCCCCCAACTCCCTACTCCTACCCATCTGGGCAGGCAGCAGGCATGCTGAGCCATGCAGTCTTTCCAGCAGCCAGCCACTCTGCCATGTTCAAGCTGTGCGCTCACGACCTCCCCAAACCCACCCGCACACGCGGCAGTGGAAACGGAGATGTTCACTCCAAAAGCCTTCGCGGTGTCTTTCGTAAATTGTGCACATCCTTAGAAATAGAATGTGAGCATTCTCTAACATTGCTCTTTCTGTCCTACACTTCCATGTCTGTCCCCCCCCCACAGTTTGCTTCTGGCAATCTGACTTCATGAGAGCATCATGGAACAAATCAAACACATAAAGCCATCAAGCCATACTTGGATTTCTTCCTTGTAATTTCTTTTTTTTTTTTTTTTGAAAGAGAGAGAGAGAGGGAGCAAGTGACTGAGGGTCAGAGAGACAGGGAGAGAGAGAATCCCATGAGGGGCAGAGAGAGAGAGAGAGAGAGAAAGAGAAGCGGGACTTCACCCGAAGCAGGGCTTGTGTTTACCCGATGTGGGACTCAAACTCACAAACTGTAAGATCATGACCTGAGCAAAGTCAGATGCTTAATGACTGAGCCACCCAGGCACCCTCTTCCTCATAGTTTCTAGTATTGGCATTAGAAACATAGGTAGAAAAATATTTTAAAGAAATGTGATTTATTTTTCCTGATATCATCTTCTTTCCTACTTTTTTGTGGAAAGAAATCTATTATGGAGGGACATATCACAAAGAAACTCCTGAGAATCATTAGAAATAATCCAGTCTCAACTGGCCAAATGATACAGATGCTATGGAAGTTAAAACCAATTCTTTTCCCTGTGCCACGTGGCAGGTTGAATGGCCTGTCGGCTTTTCGAGTGGTTTTGCAGATCAGACCCAGGCAGGTAAGAATGATTATAAGTATGATTCCCTTTACACTCCAACATGAGTTCTGCCACTTTGCAAGGATGGAATTAAAAACGAGAAGCTTAACTGTGCAGCCAAGGCTTGGATCACAGTGACCAGCCAGGCGACCTCACCCCTACAATTACCCACTGTGAAAATCTGCACAGGAATAAAAACAGATCGACCCAAAGCACAGCATTTGGCACCTGAGTGCCGCGCATGTAAAAGGCGTAGAGTGTGTTCCTTTAAATTACATTATGCTAAGTAAGGCCCTGATTCCTTCAATCCTTCCCATGGAGGTTTGCAGGGGACAAGTGAGTCCCTTTTATATAAACTGAGGAAGTCTTCATTCACAGCCAGAGACAAAATGCAGCCCCTCTGTGGAGCTGAAATCTGGAGCCAGTCTGGAGGCCAGAGTTCACCACCTCCCCCGTCCCCCAAGACCCTTAGAACTGCAGTTAATGAGGTGGCCATAAAAAGCATCCAAAAGTTGGGGGCGCCTGGGTGGCGCAGTCGGTTAAGCGTCCGACTTCAGCCAGGTCACGATCTCGCGGTCCGTGAGTTCGAGCCCCGCGTCGGGCTCTGGGCGGATGGCTCGGAGCCTGGAGCCTGTTTCCGATTCTGTGTCTCCCTCTCTCTCTGCCCCTCCCCTGTTCATGCTCTGTCTCTCTCTGTCCCCCAAAAAATAAATAAACGTTGAAAAAAAATTTAAAAAAAAAAAAAAAAAAAAAAGCATCCAAAAGTCATTACAAGCCCTCATGGGTTTCTCCCCTGAGTAAAGGGAATCTAGTCCTCGAGCAGAATGCCTGAAGAATGCCGGGTTGAGAGAACAGGATTCTTTCTGGGCCTCCGAGCCTTCAATCACAATCCCTGGGTGGCCGCGTAATGATTTGGAGTTACCTTCAAGCAACCAGTTCAATCATTTTGACCGACGCAAGGTAGATTATTTGGCCAAGCATAAATCAATCAAATCTGATGTTCACATTGATCGGCGAGTTCCATCACCTCAGCGCGAGCCAGTTGAGAACAAAGGCACATCCTTGGTGGAATTCAGAAGGATGACAAATTTCTCAGATAGGGGACAAAACCAGTTTCTGACACAAAGACTAATGGATCGTTTCTGGCAGCCAGACAGCCGGCAACCACAAGCCTCCAGACCCAGCAATTGCCCTGGGTGCTGCTTCTGGGGATTCCTCGGGCCTGTGCATTTTCGGGAGCTCCCCCCCCACCCCCGCCCTAACGTACTGACTGTACTCTGACCTCACCCTGGGGCAGCCTGGACCACTTCATTAGTTAAAAATACCCCAGAACCGTCCTAATTTCAGAAAAAGTGGCCCAGTTGTAGCCAATGGTGATGTTGTCGAGGAAGCCAGCAAATCAGGCAGCACAGATTCTGGCCCAGCAACGCAATTAGCTGGAAGAGCCTTCTGCCCCTGGAAAGGCTTTCTGAGCTTCTAGGCATAAGGGACATAAGGAAACATGCCTAGGGGACTTCGTGGGGACCACCTAATCTCTTTGTGGCAACAGAGCCCAAAAGAGAGAAAACAAAATGTAGACACATAGAGGGTTCATCCCGCCGATTCTGCCTTCTTTTCTCAACCATCCTCCCCACCACATGCCGATGGAAACGAGAAACATAGGCTTTCTTAGAAAAAGAGCTAAAACTCCAGTCTTACCCATCACCTATCATCTTAGCACTACCCTAATTCTTCCAGCAATGAAGCATGACAGTTGAATCCGCCAGCAACTTTACCCTCCCTTGACCTTGGCAACACTAAAAGAGCACCACTTTCCCACTGATCCGAGAGTAACTATTTGAATAATTACTCTAGATAATCACCACAAATAAACTTTCCCTCTCTAATAGTAGCTGTTCCATTTCTGGATTTAATGTTATTCACCTTCTTCCAAATAAACATCATTTCCCAATGCCTGGAAAGTTCCAATCTTGTTCCAAATTTACATATTACTTTTCCATTATCTCAGGGCAGCAATAATAATAATAATAACAGTTACAACATCTTCCTTCTCCTAGAAGAATCCTGGCCACTTCGTGCACTTTTCTGGTTTGGAATTCTCTTATGGGCTTATTTTTTTTCTTTCTCCTCCTCCTCCTTAGTGGAAAATGTTACTTCTAGCTGCTGGATTTAATTTAATTTAATTTAATTACAGCATTTTCCACACATGCCCACAGGCTCTTGGTAATAGTTGCATTTTTAATAAATCTAATATATAATAATGACTTTGTTTTTAATTTTCCACTGAGAGTTGGATCCTAGGTTGAATACAGAGCTCCAGACAGGGGCGTCTGGTTCACTCCATGTGATTGAGTTTCAGGGAACCGAGGGGCTCCTAATTGGAAAATGGCTGTGCCTTCAACCTCTATCCACACACACCTGTGTTTAATGTCCTCAGCAAACATCCCATAGGATGTGAAATGACCAGTCTTGAGACAAAATGATCAAATAGGTTGTGCAGGCATTCCTCAGGCTGGACTGTGAAAGGACAATGGAGGCGTGTAGACGATCCCCGGCCAAGACCATTATAAAAAATGATTTTGTGAACAGCACTCCTCGATGAAGGCCTTTACTCAGGGACCTGCTGCTCTCCACCTGTAGCCACATCATTGGGCCTGTTCAGAGAGGTAATTAAATATAATCCAACCAAAAGATGAATCCTATGACCTTTACAAAGACCATTCCATAAGCACTGTCAATGTTCATTGCTTGGCTGCTTGATGACTGCTGGGCCATGCTCAGTTAATCCGGCTATATGGTAAATAACAAAGCTTAGGGTTTTTCTTTCCTTGTCTTCCTGCCCTATCCCAGGTGCTCGGTAGAGAGCCCAAGACCACAATAGGCTCTCGATACTATAGAAGGTTACTTTTATTGGGTGCTTGCCACGCATCAGACCCCATTCGAAGCATGTCACCTGTGTTACTTCATACAAGCTTCTCACTCTACAGATGAAGAAATGGAGACCTACAGAGTCTAGACGACTCGCTCAAGTTCGCCCTGCTGGTAAATGTCAGAATCTTCCAACTGCAGAGTCTAAGCTGTTAACCACCGGGCTGCGCCTACCAACTAAAGCCCAGCAGAGCAAAATCTGTAGCAAAACACTCAGAAAGTCCTCCACTGTCTTAATAGACGGGCGCCCTCTTGGGGCCAAGCATAACAGACCCATACTCTCCTAGCCAGTAATTGAGATCTGCTCATTGAAAACTTCACTATGGATTCCAAGCAGCTCTTAGAAAACTGAACAAGCGAGACAGGCCAGAGCTTCCAAATGAAGCTAAGAGGCTGTTGCAGCCTTTCTCACTTACCTACCACCGGGGAGCAGTTTTCAACAAGATGGCGTAGGGGAGCAGTTCCCCCACGGTACCCTGGCGACCTTCTGCGGATCCACTAGACCATGCAGCTAAAGGCTTGAAGCACAGGTCTTCTGAGTCATCTCAAAGCGTCTCACGATCTTCCCAGAACACAAGAGCACGGGAGGCCCATGAGGAGCTCCTACCAGGCCATTGCCCACTCACCTCCCTGCCTCCCCTGGAAGGCTGTCACGAGACAGCTCATCATGGCCTCCCAGGGTCTGATGAGGTATGGGGTCTTTGGGAGTGCCTCCCTCAACGCGGAAATGTAGAATATAAATCTACGTGGCTGCACTCCAGGGTTGGCCCTTGGGCAATGGGGGATCCATAACTCGCGTTGCCCTTCCTTGTGTGAGCGGTGAGGAGCTGCATACCTATCGTCCCTTTTGTTGTATGTGTAAGTAGCAGATGGTCTGAATGGGAACATGGCTTGTTTTATCTGTAGCAGCCTAATCAGTCAGGCCTTGGCCTTACATTGTGTCTGGTGTGTGTCTGACAAACCGTCCCATCCAATGTGTCACCTGCTCAGACAATGTAATGGAAATAAACCAAAAAGAATGTGTAAATAAGTGCTCTCGTTTCAACTGACAGTGAAAACTAATACCCCCTCCCCCAGAAAATTTATATATATGTATTAAAGACGCACACACACATTTCTCCTAAAAATATCCCTGAGAGAAATAAAAAAGCTGCTAACCTAGGGGCATTTGCCTCTGTTTGTTCTTTGTTGAGCAAGCTAGCAGTAATTTGGGGAAATAAATGCAAATGCATTCAGCTCAACAAAATTAATATTTATTTTCTGTAAACAAACTCAGTAGAATTCTCAGTGGGCACTTATTTCCACAGCAGAATTTATTTTATTTATTTTTTTTTTTAATTTTTTTTTTTTTTCAACGTTTATTTATTTTTGGGACAGACAGAGACAGAGCATGAACGGGGGAGGGGCAGAGAGAGAGGGAGACACAGAATCGGAAACAGGCTCCAGGCTCTGAGCCATCAGCCCAGAGCCCGACGCGGGGCTCAAACTCACGGACCGTGAGATCGTGACCTGGCTGAAGTCGGACGCTTAACCGACTGCGCCACCCAGGCGCCCCTCCACAGCAGAATTTAAAATTAATTATCAATTCTGGATTTCAGAATCTGTGTGAATCCAAATGCTAAGATGCGTCTAAGGACAGATCCCATTTACTCATCAGGTCTCACATGGGCCATAACAATAAAAAGAACGCAGGGAACTCCCTGTTATATGGCAGGATTTGAGAATGAACTGTTCTGGTTAATAAATACAAAGATTGCCAATTTTCAAACAGCTATGTTCAAAGAATATGTGGAAAAAGGATTAACATTGAAAGTGCCATGAACTTATTTTGAACTACTTTTGATGATTCAAGAGTCACTTACAAGACAAAGGAAATGAATAATTATTAAGTGACCTAATTACCAAAGAATAGAGAGGAAAAAAAAAGTAAGGGAGACCATTCTTGTCCTAAAGACCCAGACAATCTGTTGGAGACAAGGCTTTCATTAATCGCTCTAGAAAACAAAGTAGCAGCAGCAAGAACCTCAGAATTACCTCTGGGAAAACCAATTCTCATCCATCAGATAGGCTAGGGGCGGTTGAAGATTATCTGATGAAAGAATGGCCACATTTTCACTTTTTAATTTTTTCAAGGGCCTTTCCAGTTCGCCACATTGATCAGCTGTTATAAATCCCAGGTATAATTGGCCTCATGGACAGCGTATACAAAGGAAAGTTAAATCACTCCCTTCTGCAAAATATAAATGTGTCTGACACACCTAATCTCACTGGGATACTCACCCACAAAAAAAGTTACTACGAAGTCATCAACCTTTCCAGTTGGACTCCTTAACTTTGTTTTATTAAGAATGATGTCATGCACTACTCCTTAGTTTCTTTAAAAAAAAAAAAAAAAACTGCATTTCTTTCCCCATAGAAACATCTAACCATAAAGATAGTCTTCAGGCTGCAGCCATTTGAAATTTATCCAGTAGTATTCAAACACACGAGGGAGAAGGCCAGAGAGGGGAGAAGGGGTGGGGAAGAGGAAGATAAATAAACAGATGCTAGAAACAGGAGTTCTCCTTATGAAGCCCTTCAGAGGGAAGCCGCTCTGGTAAATACTTAACAAACACCTCATTTCATCTCATTTCACAAGTTCAAGTCATAGAGCTTATTGTCTCTATTTAGTGATCGGGAAGCTAGCTTTGAAGGGTGTGAGTAAATGAGCCAAGATCAAAATGGCTCACACCTTGGCCTAAGTCTCTTGCCCTGCCTGGCCCCAGCCGCTGTGCACTGGTACCCAGAACCGAGTGAGCAATTTGCAGACTGCGTATAATGCCCAGGGTCTTCAGCCAAGACGTCAACACCTCTGAGCTCCTGACTCTCGTGGCAGGACAAGGGGGCCTGAAATGGGGACAAAACAACAACAGGGAGCCCGGGAAGAGCCAGGCTGCTACAATGGACCAACCTGTTTCTCCTTCCCACTAAACTCCTACCAGTTTAAGGACAGATGTCCTTTCTGCTTAAGTTTCATCCCCTAAGTTCCTAGGTTGCTGCTTTGGGCACAGAGGGCTTAGAAAAGCTTCGTCAAACTGACCTTCACAATTCTTTCTGCTCCTAGAACAGGTTTATCCAGTGAATGGGAACACAATCACACAACGTAACCAAAGCACACCTTTCTCCATTTCCCTAATGCCTCCCAAACCCACCCTGTAACCAAGTCCTTTGTCTGTCCCCAGATGTCACCTTGGGCAGATCCCACGCCTTTTCCCAAGCACTCTTAGAAGATATAACATGTAATTGATAAGCACCCAACACCAGTCCAGATTAACATTACATCCAAATTTCTAGGTAGTTGGAAATTGTCCCCCTCATCTCTGTCTGCCCCCCCACACACACACACTGGCCCAATCACTGAGGCCATGGGGGAGGGGTAGGTGGTTCCCATTGCTGATCTACTTTCTCTCCAATCTGGTACCTGCTGTTCCTCTAGTATCAGGCCCAGGAAGAAATAATAAGAGGACTGGAGCAAGAAAGTCACATGTGAACAGTTCCATATTTGGCATCCAGCATACTCTCTTTTTCATAGATCTTTGTGGGTTCTTTAGAGACCTCTCTATTGGGACACCGGGGTTCAGCCAGTTAAGCATCTGACTCTTGATTTCAGCCCAGGTCATGATCTCACGGTTCATGAGTTTGAGTCCCGAATTCTCTCTCTCTCACTTTCTCTTTGCCCCTCCCCCACTCACACTATCTCTGTCTCTCTCAAATAAATAAGAACCTTTAAGCAAATAGTTAAAAAAAAAAAAAAAAGACCTCTGTCTCCTTAACAAGGGCCATGCTTCGCCTCCTGCTGTTCCCCTACGACAGGTCCATAGACATGGGGTTTCGAGCATTCAACCCCTCTGTGCAGTTCCTATGCCTCTCCAGCAGGTTCTACCAGGAGGGATACCTATAAAAACAGTCCCTTGCGTTGGCTCCCCACTGGGTTCCCAGAAAACCTGCCCATTTCCCACTGTTTGTGTAGATAGAAACTATTCCCAGAACCTCTTCTGTCTCCTACCAACCAGGTGCAGGCCCAGCCTCAACCTGCCGGCTTCACACTTCCCCCGGAGGGGTCCTAACCATGTCTTTTATTCTCTGTTTTCTGATGCTCAAGCATCTGAGGACTTGCTGACCCCTGAGAGACTGAGCCTCGTAGCGTTAGCCAGTTCCTAGAGATGGTAAATAATTTACCTGTGGGGGCAACTTTCACATGCAAACCAACCAACAGAGCCCACATCTCCACACACCTCCTCCATCAGACCCTTATCCACCAGACCACGATTTACCTGCCCTAATCACACCAGAATCGGGCACCAATCAAGTAGAGACAGCCTCTAGGCCCAGAGCCCACTAAAATTATTCATACTGGCTAATTCTAAATCTGCTTACTCTGCCTCACCGTTCCTTCCCGCAGAAACCGTGAAAAAGCCTCCTACCCATAGTTTGTCCTTGTGCCTGTTGACTAATCTGGTGCCTCCCTGTGTGTGCCCACCCCCATGGTGTAGCATGCCCTGTCCTCTTGGGAACTCTGAGTAACAGCCTATCTTTTCAATGACAAGAGTCTCCTGATCTGCTAGCCTTATCATACCTCGCATTTTCTATTAATACACTATATTTTACACAGAAGGGCATCAAACACCAGACCCTCTGTTTCCCAAGCTCCCGGGAACATTTACTCAATTCTCTGAGGCCCCGTGTTTGGCTTAAGTTGCAGGGACTCATGCTCAACCCACTCCCCTGGGGAGGAGTAAGGACAGGCTACCACCCTCACCAAAGGAATTCATACTCTCCAGTCTCTCTTTGAACAACCTCCAACGTCTTTCATAACCTTGAGGTAAGTGATAAGTGAAAGGTAACAGAATCATCATTATCAGCTCCGGGCATTGGCTAAAATGAACACGAAAGGGTCTCATTTTAATATCCCCTCACACAGGCCTCTTGGCTCCATGGGTCTCTCCATTTTGGAGGCTTTGGAGAGTCAAAGTTCTCAAAGTTATGTCTAGAAGGAGCTTCAGTCATCAGCTACGAACTCACTCTCGTTTTACACATGGAGAAACTGAAGCCTTCCATTAGCACAGTTTTTGTTCCAAAGTCTCACAGGAAATTAGAAGAAAGCATAAAGAAGGAAACAGATAAATAAACCAAAGCAAAGCAAAATAATCCAAGGGCAGCAATAATAAAAACCCCACCTAAAAGCTGGCCTTGGATTAATGTACCAAGGTAGACATCAGCTTCCCTGAGTAGGGGCTCGGTCTCTGTGTTCCAACGGGCCCCTGTGCACATGTCACTGTGACCCTTGTTGTCCCTGTTGTCTTGCCCCTTGTCTCCTTCCTAGGCCCTGAGCTGCTTGAGGACAGGATCCAACTTGGCTTCAAAAATCCATCAAAAATTATGGGGCACCTGGGTGGCTCAGTCAGTTAAGCCTCCGACTCTTGATTTCAACTCAGGTCATGATTCCAGGTCATGAAATCGAGCCCCATGTCAGGCTCTGTGCCGACAAACCAGAGCCTGCTTGGAATTCTCTCTCTCCCTCTCTCTCTGACCCTTCCCCACTCATACTCCCACGCACACATGTACTCACTCGCTCCCTCTCTCACTCTCTCTCAAAATAAATAAATAAACATTCTTTTAAAAAAGATCCTGGAATAAAAAAATACGAACAAGATGTGGTTCCTGCCCTCCAAGAGCTTGCAATCTAATTTCAGCAGGTAGAGGATGAGGGGGGTGAAAATAAACAGATAATGTCAATATAAAGCAGTAAAAGTAATCCCTGCAGGATGTCCAAGATCATGTGCGGGCGTAAGAGGATAGCCAATCAGGCGAAGGAGGTCTTCCTGCAGAATGACAGCTTTGTCTTAAAGGATGAATAGGAATTAACATGTAACACTTGGAAAAGGAAGGGACGTCAGAAGGGTGCTTGGGGCAGGAGGCAGGGCCTGAGACTAATGTCACACTATGTGCTCAGAACCACCAGTTACTTATCTCCTGGAGAGTCGAGCTCAAGGCCAGGAGCAATGGCAAGTAGGTGACGAGGCAGCCTGGGTAGAGGAAGGGAGCAGTGGGCCACATGAAAGAGAGTGCTGCAGATAGGAACACAACTGCACACGTGTAGACTCCTGACAAGCTATGCTTTTCTTTTTTTTTTTTTTTTTAAATTTTTTTTTTTCAACGTTTATTTATTTTTGGGACAGAGAGAGACAGAGCATGAACGGGGGAGGGGCAGAGAGAGAGGGAGACACAGAATCGGAAACAGGCTCCAGGCTCTGAGCCATCAGCCCAGAGCCCCACGCGGGGCTCGAACTCCCGGACCGCGAGATCGTGACCTGGCTGAAGTCGGACGCTTAACCGACTGCGCCACCCAGGCGCCCCTCAAATTGCCATTCTTGGTCCCACTTCATTTAGCTCCGTGGATTCCAGAACCTGCAAAACCGATTTGATCTGGTTTAAATTAAGACAACCTCCGCTGAATCAGGCCAATTGGTTACCCTAATTGCTCATGTCGCCATTACTCCAGCCTAGTGTTGTATGTGGGCCTCCTGAAGGCACCAGAACAGAACCAGGAAGAACTCTTTACGGAGTTGAGATCTTGGCAAATCCTTTCTGTGCTACGTTTTATGTGGCGAAAAATAAAACGGTTTTAATTATTTGCTAACTATGGTGCCTCCTCCTCTAAAATGTAATGCGGATTTAATCCGGGAAGTTCAAACTGGCATACGTTTGTTTCATCACATTCCGTAGGGATTGATTTAGGGAATAATTTTACTCAGTGGTGGAAACAAAAAAAGTACGCAGGCCTGAAAATTCAAAGTCCACCGGCCAACAGGCAACTGGTGTACAGTATGCAAATGCCTTAGCAGGCATCCCCATGGAAATCATTTTCCCTTCTCCACTTTGAATTAGTCCTTTGGAGCTTTAAAACTTAAAATCAGAAGTTTCCTTCTACCAAGGGTCAGCCCTGGAAAATTGTTCCCTACCCCACAAAACATACTCCCTTTTGGGATTCCCAAGCTGAAGTTGATTTCCTGAATTTACCAAATGCTTATTCTCATTACTGTTTTACGTCCTCTAATTGAGGAAATTCTCTCTTTCCAAAGGCGTAACTATTTCCAACAAGATCCCACTGTTTCTCTGCAAGAAGCATGCCGGGAGAATTATGGCTATACATTTCAATACTTTCTTATTTCTGCCAGCCAAAGGAAGGAACTTCACCAACATCATCCCCTCCCTCAATCAAGATTCACTTATTTCCACATCGACACAGGAACCAACAGAGAATAACCTGATGATTCCCTTGAAGCAAGAGGCTTGCAGGCCAAAGTTTTAAATGACTGTTATTTATTCCTTCTTCCATCTATTATAAGACATCTCCACAATTATCTCTATCTCCTCACCCACCCAAGTGAAAAAATTGACTCAGGGCCAAAGGTTGGGGGTGGAGGTTGTGGGAGGGGTGGGGTAAGCCATTTTAAAGGAATGCCAAATAACCAAAGCAGTGTATCTAAAGCCAGCAGGATGCTTCTGGAATGGTGTCATAATTACAACTATTATCTCATTAGGTTTGTATAGAAAGCATCATGCTTGAGGAAAAGAAAAGCTCAGAGTTAAAAGGATTCTCTCACGGTTATAAAACTAGAAAATGGCAAATTATGGAGCTGGAGTCTTGCAGTCTTTAGGCTGCCTGACTCCACACACAGCTCCACAAGGCACAACGTCCTTGCCAGTGTGCCTGCCGTACTAAAGAGGAAGTGAACACTTCCCGTGCTAAGATCCGATGGGAGCCGTGGTTGCATTTCAACCATATGTGTCCTTCAAGACATAACAACGGCTGGCCTGGATGGAGAAAAAAGGGAATACCTGGGCACCGTTGTTGGGTTGTAAATTTGGGGAAATTGTGTTGGGGAAACAGTGCGGAGGATCCTCAAGAAATTAAAAATAGAACTGCCATATGATCCAGCAATTGCACTTCTGGAAATGTATCCATAGGAAATCAACACACTAACTCGAAAAGACGTCCGCATCCCCACGTTCACGGTGGCATTATCTACAATAGTTAAGACCTGGAAACAACCCAAGTGTCCATCGATAGATGAATGGGTAAAGAAATTGTGGTGTATGTACACGAGGGACTATTATTCGGCTGTAAAAAATGAGGAGAGCCTACCATCTGCAACAACATGAATGGACCTCAAGGGCATGCTGCTAAGTGAAATACGTCAGAGAGAGAAAGACAAATATTATACGATCTCACTTACATGTGGAATCTAAAAAAGCAAGACAAAGCTCATAGAAAAAGAAATCACACTTGTGGATACCAGAGGGAAGGGCTGCGGAGGGAGAATTGAAAGGAAGATCATCAAAAGTTACAAACTTTCAGTTAAAAGATAAATAAGCACTCGGGGCGCCTGGGTGGCTCAGTCAGTTGAGCGTCCGACTTCAGCTCAGGTCATGATCTCACAGTCCGTGAGTTCGAGCCCCGCATCGGGCTCTGTGCTGACAGCTCGGAGCCTGGAGCCTGTTTCAGATTCTGTGTCTCCCTCTCTCTGACCCTCCCCCGTTCATGCTCTGTCTTTCTCTGTCTCAAAAATCAATACAAATTTAAAAATAAATAAATAAGCACTAGACACGGAATATACAGCATGAAGACAAGAGCTAACACTGCCGTATGGTACCTGGGAAGCTGTGAAGAGAGTAAATCCTAAGAGTTCTCATCACGAGGAGAATAATTATTTTTAATTTTCTCCTTTCTTCTTTTTTATTATGCCATTTTGAGATGATGGATGCTAATCAAACATCAAACCGGCTGCAACAAACATTTCACAATATGTATAAATCAAACAATCACGCTGTATGCCTTAAACTTATACAGTGGTATACATCAATTATTTCTCCACAAAACTGAAAAAAAAAAATTGGGTCCTTAATAATCCTATTAAAATTATATAAACCCCACATTTGTAAAAAAAAAATCAGCTCAGCTGTCATACCTTATGATACTTTATGACTTGCTAAATAAATTCTTCCTGAACTGAAATGCAGCCCTTCTGTAGCACTCTTTCCCTATTCAAATAATTGCACTGACATCCCATTAGCAGATGATGAAGTACAAATGCTTTAGTGAGTATCAAAGCCCTTCATTTTCAAACAGGGACTCAAGGCACTGAACCCGATGGGCCCTTCCGCTTCCCTAAGCTGGAGTAGATTGTGGTGGACCAAAGCGCAGATCTAAGCAGTCTGCTCTATAACGGTTGGAGCTCAAGGATAGTTCCCTTCTGTCTACTGTTGGCATGTTTGGAATTTTACCATAATAAAAAGTATTGTTTTAAATTATAGTCTCATAGTACACTGTCTCCCAAACTTCATAATTTTGGCCTAATTGTATATGTATAATAATACATATAATATTACATATAGTCTTTTTCTTTATATTGACTTTAAACTGACCCACTGTTTTAACAAAACTTGTGCTAATAATAATATTCATGAAATCCTAGGTTTAATATGCTAGCGATATCATCTTCTAATATACATTAAAATCTAGATGTTGACTATCAAAATAAAAATACCTCTACATATGACATCAACAGTAATCATTCATACTAACAACGGTATACAAATCCTACTTCAGGAAATGCCAATAGGAGAAAAGTATTGAACCTTGGCCCTTCCTTATTAAGAACATCAAGTTCTTGGGGCACCTGCCTGGCTCCTTGGTAGAGCATGTGACTCTTGATCTCAGGGTTGTGATTTCAAGCCCCATGTTGGGTGTAGAGATTATTTTAAAATAAAATCTTTAAAAAAAAAAAAGAACATCAAGCAGTTCAGTTACATTGAAACGAAAGGGGAGTTGTTGAGGAGAAAAGTAAATACTGCCTTTGTAAAGGCTGACTGGGGCCAAGCTGAGAAAGATCTTGAATGAAACTCCACTTTGGCAATTTCTCGGTTATTCTGTGTTTTTTCATGACCTCAATAGTTTTGAGAAGTACTGGTCAGGTAATTTTCAGAATATACCTCAATATGGGATCATTGGGTGTTTTAATCCTAATTAGACATGGGTTATGGGGTATGGGGAATCCACAGAGATAAAGTCCCTTTGTCATTACATAGCTGGGTATGTGACAGCAACATGAAATCACCAGGGGTGTTCACCTTGATCATTTTGGTTAAGATTTATTTACTATAAAGTTACTGTTTTTTCCTTTTCTATATTCTATGGCTTGTAGATGAGTCACTAAGTCCAGCCCACACTTGATTGGGGGTGAAAGGGGGCAGGAGAAATACATTCCATCTCCCAAGGGGTAGAATAGCTACATATATTTGGAATTCTTCTGCAAGGAAGGTTTCTCTCTTTTATATTTATTTATTTATTTATTTATTTATTTATTTATCCAATTATTTCTAGCACTACGGGCTCACGCATATTCATTTCATACTTCAGATTACAATTTAGTACTCTATGTATTTTTTTACTTATTCGAATTGTTCCAGCTCTGGCCATCAGGAGCTCTTTCAGGCCTGTGCTCTTGTCCCTTCGTCATGCCTCTATCCTTTTGTGGGGTTTTTTTTTGAGCACTTCTTTGCCTGCCACTACAGGGTTCTCCAGGTAAATCTTGCATTTTCCCTGCTCTGTCCCTAGAATCAGCCATTTCTCCAAGGAAACCTGGTCCATTTTATGGGAAAACGGTACTTAGAAAACAAGATCGGGATGCTTGGTGTGCTCATGCTCGTGCAGTATCACTGCTTCTAGATCAAGACGCTTCCTTCTAAAATATAAATAAGAAAGAGTGAGGGGGGTCGGGGAGGAGATCAGACCAACGGTCTCTGGGTTTTTGTTGTGTTGATCCCAGTAAGGAGCGGAGCAGTGATTTACATTCTGGCTTCTCTTGGAAAACAAAATAAATCCCCCAGTTTAGTTAGTTGGGAGGGACAATGAAGGTAGGTGACCCAGAGGATGCCAGAATTGGAGTGAAATAGAACATGGGGCAAGGGGGCAAGCCACGGATGACAGTTCACCCTTCACATGGAGGACAGGCCGGCTCTATGCCCATTGTTCCAGTATAATTATTGATAGCACCCTTTTCACTTACAAAAGTGTCCCAATTTGGACAATTACTAATCTGGTCACCCTAGAAACTGCCTTTGTGATGGCTAAATCGCTGACAGAAAATTGAGGGTGTTTTACTACGTCAAACAACATAACCATTCTTTTGTACCTCTCATAGACATTTCCATGAAGATTTAAACCATTTTTTCAATATTCCTTGGATTTCAAACGTGCTTCTGTTAAACTTTCTGGCACCCAACTGGCCTCCCTGGGCAGTGGCCTCCAAAGAGGTGAAGAGTGTCCATCTGAAAAGCCCATTGTTTTCCAGGGCACCTGGGTGGCTCAGTCGGTTAAGTGTCCGACCCTTGATTTCGGCTCAGGTCATGATCTCACTATTTGTGAGTGAAAGTCCCACAATGGGCTCTGTGCTGTCAGATCCTCTGTCCCCTTCTCTCTCTGCCCCTTCCCTGCTGGTTCTCTCTCTATCTCAAAAATAATAAATAAATTAAAAAAATGAAAAGTCCATTGTTTTCTGAATTAATTAACCCCAGCAACTTTGCTAGATTTATAATCTCTGAGCTGCTTCCAATCAAAGACCCATTTGGTGCCCTAAAGAGCAAATATGACAAATGGGAAACAATGTACTTTCTAATAATCTTTTCTTACTCTCGCTCTCCTTGTCAGCCAGCTGTGTGGATTACACGTTCACCTTCTGGCCACGCCTTCCTCCATGATGTGTCCTTGCCATCCTCCGAGGTGCCATCTTGAAGGACAGATAGAGTGGGGGGTAAGCTGAACTCCATCCTCTACGATTCAGATTTTCAGATTTGGAATTGACATTTCTATAGCAAAAACTGTTTTCCTCTTACATTAAAAAAAAAGGCAGAGAAAATCGTACAATGTAATCTGAACACTCTACTTGTCCACCCAACAAGTAAAAACTTCCGGTATTTCCTGGCAACGGCAGAATGCAGGGAAAATGCAACGTGCCAAATTTGGAATCTAGACGAACACTCACTTTTAAATAGGTTTTATAAAGCAATACTAGCTCCAGGAATTGTGGTCCCAGAAAATTTAATCAACTGCAAAAGAGCCATAATCATTTGGGCAAGTTTGAGAATTAAATGGTTTGAAATATTTGGACTAGAAGGGTCTCCTGGTTTCTTTCAAACTAAGTTGCTCCAGCCAGGGTTACCTAAGTGCAAGCTAGCCTAGGTGACATTTTTATATTTCCAGGAAGCTCTTGTGCCAAGATTCAGCCCACAGAGAATGATCAGGTCTTCATTAAAACTCCCAGAAGTAGGATTTGAGACCAGGAAATAAGACATTCTCACTGCACCAACGTGTTTAGCACCAGGGCTCAAATTATAAGAGCTGCTCAGGAACTAGGCCTCAGTCCTGGCAGAGGGTATGTTATAAAACCCGAAGCTCCTACCGCGGCTTCCCTTCTTCCTGCAGTAAGGAGAGAGGGTCGGCCTGGAGGTCAGAAGGCAGGTGTGAAACAGCCTTGCTGGAGTGGCTCCCTCAGCCTGGCCTCCTGAGGAACTGAGAATGAATGCGGGCCAGAGCCAAACCCGGGAATATCTGGGGAGCCGACCTGAGGTTCCCAAGTGGTGACCCCGCCACCCCACTCCCACCCCCACCTCTTTCTTCCGCCTCAAGGTCAGGCATCGCCCTGGGCTGATCTTGCTCAGGGTGGGTATCAGAATCACCTGCGAAGCCTTTCACACTTCACATGGCCGTGTTCACAACTCAGATCAGTAATTCCACCAAGAGTTGCATCAGCCACGCGCATCACTGATGCCGTCCTCGCTGGGTTTTGAGCAAAGCGAGAGAAGATAGGGTGTCAGTGCTGGGCTGCAGGTCAAGGAGGCTGGCGCTCTTGTTCTGATATAGCTCTTAACCTACCACGTGATTTGAGATACACTGCTTAGCCTCATTGGGATCCAGTTTTCTCAAGTGCAGAATGAGAGTTTAGAGTAGGTAAGTATGGTGTAATGGGAAGTACACAGGACCAGGAGTCACAAGTCCTGATTTTAAAACCAGAGCACATAACTTAACCTCCCTGTGTCTCAGTCTCCTTTCCTTTGAAATGCGAGTGATGGATGCCAATGTCTTTATTCCAAGGCTATTTTGAGGGTCAGATAAGATGATGGGAGAGGTCTTTAAAAACTATTGGGGCACCTGGGTGGCTCAGTCACTTAAGCATCCGACTTCAGCTCAGGTCATGATCTTGCAGTCTGTGAGTTCGAGCCCCGCATCGGGCTCTGTGCTGACATGTCAGAGCCTGGAGCCTGCTTCGGATTCTGTGTCTCCCTCTCTCTCTGCCTCTCTCTTTCTCTCTCTCTCTCTGTCTCCCTCTCTCAAACTAATAAACATTAAAAAAATTGTAAGTAAAAAATAAAAAAAGCTATTAAGAGATGCATAAACATACAGCTTGACTCCCTTGTCGCTGCTATTATCATCTAAGCTTTCTGCGTTCTGAACTCATGATTCCAAAAATTTTCAAAAGGGAACAATAGTTACTGTCCATGACACTTCCATGGCTTGTCCACGGTCTTGTAGCTATTCTTCCTTGAGATGGGATGTTAGAATAAAAGAATGAACCAAAGACTAGTGCCAATAGCCACCCCTGCTTTGCTTTAAAAAAAGTCCCACCTGTCCACCAGCGGCTGGGTATTTCAAAGCTATAGTAACCCTCATGGGATGCAGAGAGGACACAGAAAATACTTATGTACTCTGCAAGTGTAAGGAATGGAATTTGGGGTTGGGAATATTCTGCACGTGTTTTTCTTTTTGTTTGGGGGTTTGTTTTTCCTTTGTTGTGTTTGTTTTTAAATGTTTATTTATTTTGAGAGAGAGAGAGAGAGTATGTGTGAGTGAGTTGGAAAGGGGCAGAGAAAGAGGGAAAGAGAGAATCCCAAGCAGGCTCCACACTGTCAGCGCAGAGCCCCACGTGGGGCTCCATCCCACAAGCTGTGAGATCGTGACCTGAGCGGAAATCAAGAGTCGGTCACTTAATCGACTGAGCCCCCAGGCACCGCCCGCCCCACCCCGTGTTGTTCTTAACCCCACCGAAAGTGTCAGATGTTCCACCCTTGTAGAGCCAGAGGTTCCAAGTTGGTGTTCCTGCTTTTAAACTTTGGGGGATGGGAGATGGTTCGTGTGGCAAAGGTGTCACAGGTGTGGACATTTGTCAAAACCTATCAAATTGTGCATTTTAAATATGTGTTGTTTATTTCGTGCCAGTTTTATCTCAGTAAAGGTATTTTTGAAAGAGGATGTACGGTGTTCGACACAGACAAAACATCGTAAAAGATGCATTCCAACTGTTAACCGTGGCTGTGGGACTAGAGGGTCTGGCTGGGCACAAGGGGAGCAAAAAAGAAAGAAGTTTTGCTTTTTACTTTCAGACGCTTCTGTGTTGATTGATTCTGTTATGTTAATCGTGGATTCCAAATTCTATAAATTAATTTCAAACTTTGCCATTTAAAGTTGAGAACTTTTTTTTTTTCAAATTGCGTATTTTAACATCTTACTTTCCAACTGTATAGATTTCTGAAAGGGAACGAGGCATAGAGAAAGCCATGTTGCTACAGGGTATGGAATGGACAGGGAAATTGTACTGCAGAGAGCCAGGCGGTGAGGGGCAGGGCCAGGTGGAAGGCTCCAGAAGGAGGCTGTGAACACCCAGGAATAGCCTGAAGCACTGCTTCCGAGCAGCTTCAGGAAGAATGGAGAGGCCACACTTCCACATAGATTCTAAATGCTGATCTGATTCCCAGGTCGGCCCAGGGTAGGGCCCAGGAATCGCCATTATGGCCCTCAAAGTGATTCTGATGTGTGGCTGGGATGGGGAACCACGGCCTACCATGGTATCTAATGATGCTTTAAGTTCCCAAAATCTAGACTGGTGATGCTCAGTTTTATTTAGAGTAGAAATGGTCCAGTAGATGGTGCTGCTGTCTCTGAAACTGAACTCAGAAACCATCCAAAGTGCGTGCGTCTTTCCCATACAATGAGAGCTTGGCACAAACACGGAGGCCAGGCTGTGGAGAGATCTGACTAGCAATCAAAGAGGTTTGAGTTCATTGTCTATTCACTGTGTGGTCAGTCCCTGCTGTGAGCAGGAGAAAGGGACAATGAAAGGCATCTATCAGAAAAGTTCATTTGAGGGACACCTGGGTGGCCCGGTTGGTTTCGACTTTGGCTCAGGTCATGATCTCAGGGTTCGAGAGTTTGAGTTCCACTTTGGGCTTGCTGCTGTCAGTGCTGAGCTCACTTCGGATCCTCTCTGCCCCTCCCCCACTCATGCTCGCTCTCTCTCTCTGTGTCTCAAAAATAAATAAAAACATTTAAAAAAAAAAAAGAAAAGTTGGGAATGCCAGCTGGTGCAGCCACTCTGAAAAACAGTATGGAGGTTCCCCAAAAAACTAAAAATAGATCTACCCTACGACCCAGCAATTGCACTACTAGGCATTTATCCAAGGGATACAGGTGTGCTGTTCCGAAGGGATGCATGCACCCCCATGTTTATAGCAGCACTATCAACAATAGCCAAAGTATGGAAAGAGCCCAAATGTCCATTGATGGATGAATGGATAAAGAAGATGTGGTATATAAATACCATGAAATATTACTCAGCCATGAAAACGAATGAAATCTTGCCATTTGCAACTACGTGGATGGAACTGGAGAGTATTATGCTAAGTAAAATTAGTCAGTCAGAGAAAGACAAAAATCTTATGACTTCACTCATATAAGGACTTTAAGAGACAAAACAGAGGAACATAAGGGAAGGGAAACAAAAATAATATAAAAACAGGGAGGGGGACAAAACATAAGAGACTCGTAAATATGGAGAACAAACTGAGGGTTACTGGAGGCGTTGTGGGAGGGGGGATGGGCTAAATGGGGAAGGGGCACTAAGGAATCTACTCCTGAAATCACTGTTGCACTATATGCTAAGTAATTTGGATGTAAATTTTAAAAAATAAAAAAGGAAAGAAAAATAAGTTAATTCGATAGAAAACTGAAGGATGGGTTGTAGAGGACAGTGATTTTTCAAGAGTGAAAACTCAGGACCTTGAGCTTGTAGAGTTTACAGACAAGTAATAAAACTAATAAATATCGTGTCGAGTAACTATCATTGTATATTATTGTAGATAATAATCAGTAAATTATTCATATAATGTAGTATTACTTGTTTATTATTACTATAACTACAAGCACTCTGTGACAGGACTTTTTTCTTTTTTTAAGTAGGTTTCACACCCAGTGCACAGCACAATGTGGGGCTTGAACTCACAACCCTGAGATCAAGCCTTGAGCTGAGATCAAGAGTCCAATGTTTGACGGCTTCACGGACTGAGCCACCCAGGCATCCCCTGTGCCAGGACACTAAAGCACTCTACATAATGTTAACTGTTTAGTCCCCACAACAAAGCTATGAAGTAGGACTTCTTAGCGTCCCAGTTTTACAGATGAATAAACAGGTTGAGTAACTTGCCCGGAGTCACGGGCTGACATATATGTGATGGAGCTGAGGCTCAACCCCACGTGGTCTGGGTCCACAGTGTGCTGTGATCGCCTCCGCCACATGGCTTTATGTTGTCCAGTCTCAGCGGTAAATAACAGCCACGACGACAATAATAATACCATGGCACAACGAGAAGGAATTCACGTAATGAGTCGGGACTTCCTTTCATGGAATTGAAGGAGAGCACAGGGCACATGGCATTTGAACTGCCGAGGTCATGTGGGCCATTCTTATTCAACACAGGACCCCCTTTTATAACTTTTGTGAATGGTTATTATAAAGTCTAATATGGGCAGTAGGATCACCTTCTCCAAAGATCCCATCTCTTTCTCATAAGCACGTCTTCCTTATTTGTCAGAATTTATGACAATGTAAAAGTTTCCTCTCTGTGTCCTCCAAGTAGGAGAAACAGTGTTCCTCCATCTCTGCCCTCCCACCTGCCCTCTTTCAACACGGCCACATCCTGACTTCCCACAGAGACAGGGACAAATTGGAGGTAGAGGAGCGTGGTATTTATTCTTTAGATAAGAATGCATTTGTCATCGTTCATTTGTATTTGCATTTCATTGCGAAGTGTGCAAGTCACTTTTTCCCGAAGGCTAGACTCTCTAGCTAACTATCATTCGGTAAAGTACAAAGGTGTAGTGAATGGCAGAAATTTGACAGTAAGAGAAAAGAGAGAGAGGAACCACGCATGAATGGAACTGTCACTAAGTGGACCAAATAACAAGATACAAACAGGAAGTTTGTGGAACTTTCCAACTCCCAAGAGCTGTTCCTTCAGAACCATCATCAAACAACATGCTAATTAGTGGTAAGCTCCTAAATGAAGATCAAAGGGATCACTAGACTTCCCAATCTATTTAACTTGAGACTTTTCTGTTGAAAAATTACACACACACACACACACACACACACACACACACAACGCATTGTCATTTCGTTTAAGTCCTTGCTAGCTATACGACCTTGGGCAAGACACTTAAAGTTTCTTTGCCTTAGTTTCCTTATAAAGAGTATTGCCCACCTTGTAGGAGAGTTGACAACAATAAATGAACGAACACATGTAAAGTGGTTAGAACCATGTCTGATACATGATCAATGCTTCATACATCTTAGCTCTTACGTTTATGTTACTTATAACCTCATTTGAGGCACACAACAACCTCATAGGGAGGTGGGTACAGAGCAGTATTTCCACTAACAACTAGATTTCACAAAGGTTATGAGGCTTTCCCAGTCACACAGCTAGCGATCTGCAAGAGAGGAAGAAAAGCAATCGATGTCTGGTAGACAGTAAGTCTATGTTCACAGCTGCTGTCGCTGTCATGGGACAGTTCTGGGTTCAGTCACAGATTTTCTGACTCGAATCCCAAGTTGTTGTTTCTGCTTTCTTTCCTTTGTGTTTTTTTTCCGCAGTCAAGTTTCTATGGTGCATAGGAACATAGTTTAAATCTAGAGTCCTAGCCAGATAGCATACGTGACTCCTTTATTTATAAAGGAATTTAAATGCCCAGATTATCCAAGTATTAATAAGGCAAAGTAAACTTAATGCCTCCAGTTAAAATGAAGGCTTAAAAATTCCGCTCACACCAAATTCATACTCACACCTTTGATCAGCTTCACTTTTTTTTTTTAATTTTTTTTTCAATGTTTATTTATTTTTGGGACAGAGAGAGACAGAGCATGAACGGGGGAGGGGCAGAGAGAGAGGGAGACACAGAATCGGAAACAGGCTCCAGGCTCTGAGCCATCAGCCCAGAGCCTGACGCGGGGCTCGAACTCACGGACCGCGAGATCGTGACCTGGCTGAAGTCGGACGCTTAACCGACTGTGCCACCCAGGCGCCCCATCATTTTTAAAATTTTTTATTTAGAGGCAATGCGTTGTTGTTGGGTTTCTTTCTCTACGCTTTCAGAAGCAGACCCAAAATGTTCATACTGATAAATAATGCATTGTTACTTTTTTATTCCTTTAGGATGTCCACAGGATGGAAAGAAATAAAATCGAGGGGTGTGGAAGAAAGAAGCAATGGAAACAAAGCCAAGTAAGTGAAAGTTGGGTTCAAGACATCATCACTCCTTTCCATAATTTTCAGAAGACACACTAGTCTCTACATTATGCTACACTCTGGGACTCTCATTTTACAATTATGTATGTGTTTGAAAGCTGGATTCTCTGGGTTTCGGTAAGAATCAAAGGGGGAGGGGCGCCTGGGTGGCGCAGTCGGTTAAGCGTCCGACTTCAGCCAGGTCACGATCTCGCGGTCCGTGAGTTCGAGCCCCGCATCAGGCTCTGGGCTGATGGCTCAGAGCCTGGAGCCTGTTTCCGATTCTGTGTCTCCCTCTCTCTCTGCCCCTCCCCCGTTCATGCTCTGTCTCTCTCTGTCCCAAAAATAAATAAACGTTAAAAAAAATTAAAAAAAAAAAAGAATCAAAGGGGGATATGTATTTATATAAATCTTGATGTTTTAACTTCAAATCATTAGAAGCATAAAGAACTTCCTAAAATAATAATTACAATAAACACTTAAGTCCTTTGGTAGGCTTCTTAAAAATAAATGCAATAGTAAAAAATAAAGAATATCATCTGTATTAGGCATTCCATGTAACAGGGATAAATATCATAATGTACTAGGTACTCAGGGAATACGATTTGACTCAGATCTCTGAGTTTCTTTGTATGAATACTTCAATGTATTTTTAAGTCAGTGAAGAATTTGGTCCTTTAAAAAAAAGTACAAATTGAATTTAGGATGAATCTTAAGCAATATACACTTTTTCCTCTGGTGACAATTTTTGTAGAAAAATAGATCTACATCCTCCATTTTCTATCATTTTTAAATGCTAGATTATGGGTTTTAATCTATGCACAAGAATCCAGATGCA